>NC_054374.1:110872700-111523200 GCF_017654675.1 Xenopus laevis | reverse complement strand
AGAACAATAACCAGATAACAGCTTCCTGACACAAGATAACAGCTCCCTCGTAGATCTAAGAATAGCACTCAATAGTAAAAACTCCTCAATTACAATGTGTAGGAAAAACTATACCCTGCCTGAAACCAGTTCCATCATGAAGAGCTGGCTCTTTCTGAAAGCACAGGATCAGGCAAAATGACCTGAGATGGCTACACGCCAATATTACAAGTAGAAAATATACTCGATGGTTTCGAAATACAATTTTATATGATTGATTGAATTATTTCCGATATGTAACAATGTAATTTAGAAATAAAAACGACACAATAAAAATAATGACAGCATGCCTTTAACATACCTCCCAACATTTTGGAAGTAAAAAGAGGGACAAAAATTTTTTTCACGCACGTAGCACAGCAATTTATTGACCACACCCCTTTCTGTGGCCACACCCCCTAATTACCATGTTTGTTTTACAAAATTTGGCAGGTTATGAAAGTTTGAAAATATTTCTCCTTATCTAAACTGTGTTTTTGTGTCTCAAAATTGTTACAAAGTATCTTATTTGCACCTGTTAGCTGTTCTGGGCTCTCTGCTAAAAGCCAATTAAGTGAGAAACTTTGTTTCTTTTTCTGGCTGTTCAGTGCAGAGAAAAGAGGGACTTTCCAGTACAAATGAGGGACTGCGTGTTGAGCTGTCAAAAGAGGGACTGTCCCTCCGAAAAAGGGACAGTTGGGAGGTATGCTTTAAAATGTAGGTGTATATGTAATTTTGCCATCCTATAGACCAAATATAGACTTGCTCTATGATATAATTATAATAATTCTAATTCAGAAAAAAAAATCTGTACTAGTCTGCAGCCCAATATGCATGTATGTAGCGTAAAAACCTAAAACTTTTTCTTGTCCTCCTTCACTTTTGACCTCCATGCACAGACATGCTCACAAGCAACTGATATAATATATAATCACAAGCAACTATTATATACTCACAAATGATATACTGTATACTTACAAGCAGGGGTGCTTCGCCAATGAGGCAAGTTGAGGCTGTCGCCTCAGGCGGCAGCGCCCCACTAGGTACCAGGGGCGGCAAAAATGCTGCTCCTGGTACTTTAAGAGCGAATTTCCAGGGGAGGGGGGCAGCAGCAACTGCTGCTGCCTCAGGCAGTGGAGGGGCCAGGATCACCCCTGCTTACAAGCAACTGATATGCTGTATACCCACAAGCAACTGATATATAATCACAAACAACTGAATTGTTCATTGGTTTTAGAAGTGCTCCCAGCATTGTCTGACCGTGAATGTATAATTTATATACAGGTATGAAACCTGTTATTCAGAATGCTCAGGACTTGGGGTTTTCCGGATAACGGATCTTACCCCATAGTTTGGATAGCCATACCTTAAAGGACCAGTAACAAAAAAAATGTAAAAAAAAATTTGTTTCTACTTAACGAAAAAAAACACCAAGTCAGTTTCAACTTTCAATTCATAAGTCTTTATTAAGAAATTACTTACCGATTCTGTACTTGCCCTCATCTTTAGAAACGGTGACAGGGCAATAATCCATCGTGCGGTGCTCGATTTCTCCTCCCTGTCTTCTATAGGAGATAGCTAGGGAGGAGAAATTGAGCGCCGCACGATGGATTGTCGCCCTGTCGCCGTTTCTGAAGAGGAGCGCAAGCAGAGAATCAGTAAGTAATTTCTTAATAAAGACTTTGCGAATTAAAAGTTAAAACTGCCTTGGTTTTTTTTTTCATTAAGTAGAAACGAATTTGTTTTTTTAAAAAAATATGTTACTGGTCTTTTAAGTATACTAGAATATCCTGTAAACATTAAATAAACCCAATAGTCTAGTTCTGCTTCCAATAAGGATTAATTATAACTTAGTTTGGATCAAGTACAAGCTACTGTTTTATTATAACAATTTCCACAACCAAGGAAGGACGGCACTCCGGAAAAAAAAGCAGGTTTATTGCAGGGTCCTGCAGATAACAATCGCAAATATTATAGATATTTTTAAATATTTGAATTATTTGGATAAAATGGAGTCTATGGGAGATGGCCTTTACATAATTCTGAGCTTTCTGGATAATGGATTTTCAGATGACAGATCGCATAGCTGTCCCAGAAAAATAATAAAAGTTTTATCTTAAAACAAGTAATAACTTACTCCAGTGTCTTTTTCCTCTTTCACATATATATATCAAGCAAGATGGAAAGCCTGATCAGCCTCTGGACATCATCAGTGAATAAAAAGATTAAAAAAAAAAGGCAGTCTTTATTAATTTACACAACGTTCACCTCACAAAGAGGGGGAGGTATAGATCACTAGTATAGATTGTTTGAAAGAAAGAGAGATAGTAAAACCCCCACACTCTCTAACGGTATCTGATATGGAAGATTTTGATTAACTGATTGTCGTATACCAATTATTATAGTGTAATAATTTGTATACGGCAATCAGTTAATCACAATCTTCCATATCAGATACCGTTAGAGCAGGAGTGCCCATACTTTACTAATGCGAGGTCTACTTTTAGTGATAATGTCCCATTATGCGCTACATCCATAAAATCATTGTTAGCATTCTGTTCCATGGAAAATATTACTTAAATATTATATTGATTCATGAGAGAATTTATATTGATATATTTTAACAAACAACTATTTCTTATGTAACCTTAACATAATAAATATCTGAATGAAAAGCATGACATAGGAGGGTATTTTAGACAAGCTGTTTGTTGGCTGCAGGGGAATGTAGTAAAAGTCGCAAAGAGCAAAACAATTTGCACCAATAAGACTAAAAATCCACATCTCGCAATGTAATATTGTTCCTTAAACTGTTTGCATTGCGAAATTTAATGCGCATTGCGAATTTTAATTGCGCACTCATAAGAAGTGCTTAAAGGTGTCGTAATCTTTTAGAGCAAACATAACGACTTTTTCAGTAAGAAGTTTTATTACATTGACTGCGCATTGGCGCAAACTATAAAATTCGCAAACGGTCTTTCACTGTCGGAAGTGGTCGCTAAACAGTTTCCGGGCTCGCAAAAGCTATATTAAATTCGCACAAAGCAAAATTTGTTCGCCCAAAGGCATAACTTTTCGCATTGCGAATAGTTTTTCCGTTAGCGATTTTTATTACATTCCCCCGTTAGTCTTATTGGTGCGAATTGTTTTGCTCTTTGCGACTTTTATTACATTCCCCTGCATGTGTTCAATTCAAATTTTTAATGCTTTTTAACTTTGCACAGTACTAGTTTTTGTATTTTTAATAACTAAAAGTGTATGTATAGGGCATGTGGACAGGACGTCTTCCCAAGTGCTGCTTGCTGCCTTGCCCTGATATTGAGGAAGAAGGAAATGGTGTCGGTTGTGCAGGTACACATGAGTTCTTGTGTATCATCTCATTCATTTAATCCTGTAATCAATAACACTTCCATTATATTTATGTGGCAACAATAAGACTAACACACAATAAGGGTTAAAAATAAAACCTTGGCCATTCCATTAGAAAGCAGGAAAGAAATGTTTCATGTCTTGCAGCGCATGCCCTGCACTTTAATGTGCAAAGCCACAAAGCTCTATGACATTGGGTGTATGTGTGTGATAAGGGTGCCAGAGATTTCTCCCTCCTGAGCTGCCCTCATTTTTAATGACACAAGTTGCCCACTACCATTGCTGTAATAAATGGACCTGTTGGTGCACCGTAGCAATCCATAAATGCAAGATTATCATTTTGCAATGCTTTGCTTTCAAATAGCTACTTTGCAGTGCTTGACTAAATGTATGATAACAAATTGGTCACGGTGTATTAAAATTTGAGGGAAATTATGTGTTCAAAATGTAGGAAGTTGTATCCTCTTAAACAAGTGTGTTGCCCTTTAAATCAATTTTCCAGGTTCACATTAATATCTTGCAGAAAGAAAAGGCTGAAGGTTTAGTATGGGTTGCACTATTTACCTCTGTGAATTTTGTCATTACCAGAATGCTGATATTTAGTTTCATGCAGTCGCACCTTGTTTTGTTATGGAGTTAGGCTCTAACATGGAGAGCTGGCATTATGCACTGTAATCCCTCCATAGCTGACAGATTGACCTAAAGTCAAGTGGTGATGGATACCTAAGCAGACAATGTAGTGTTAGAGTCTTTACAGCTTATTCAGCTTTTGTTAAAAAAAAACATGATTTGCAGGCTATTATCAACAAGCAACGTTGTGTTTTTAGTGGAAATATATTATATCAGGATGCAGCTTCACATTATTTGTTATTGTTTACTAATCACAACATCTTTAATGGATTTTATTTAGAGGGGAAAAAAGGAAGGGAACCTTGCGCCGACACGTGTCATTTTATTTGTACATTTCAAAATACGATCCATTTTCCAAAATATCGACATAACACAATAAAAAGTAAATAATATGGAATTTAAAAATATAAACCAGCTATGTTTCGTACTTTACATTTTCACAACTAATCACTGGATTACTGAGTTTCAAGTATTTTACTGAAAAAAAATATTTGAATTACTTGGCAAGATGTCAAGTGCTGTAAAATACAATTTTAACTTGACTGAATAAGTATAAAATAGAGATAAACTGCACTGCTTTATAGGGAATATTATATTCAATGTGCTTAAATCTTTTTTTTTTAATATGATCTAGAATATGTTTGCATTAGCAGTAATAAAATGATGAACCCTAAAGCAAAATGTAGCATTTTGGATTGTTAACCAGGAACGGGCTACTAGAAGATTTTATAGCTGGGTGTCATCCATTATGCTAAACATAATAAATGATTTCAAAAAGACTTTAAACTGCTATATCTTTGCTATTCCTTCAAAAGGGTAACAGAAAAACCAAAGTGAGGTGAATAGTTGTGTTGTGCTTCTATCATGACTGAAACAAATTCTTCATGTGCTAAACAATGGATTAGTTGCACATTTGTCGCTATGAACAGTTGGATACTTTAAAGGGTAAAATGTAAGAAAAGAGCAAAACAATATAAAGTAGACCTGCAGTTTCAGAAAGCTTTTGCTTTAATGTGCAGCTATCAGCACATTTTTAATATATAGAATTTTGTGGAATTCTGACTGATTTGTAATATGTAGAGGGAAAAAAAAAGCTTTTTGTGATACAAGAAATAAAATGTAAATTGTGTAATAGTTAGTAGGAACACAGATCAAAGGTGTTTTTAAAAATATTTTTGAATGAAATCCTTTAGCATGTGTGCGAGAAAAAAAATCCAACTCCAACAAACATTGTGCTGACTTATATTGTTATGTGCTGATCACATTTATTCGGACGTTAAGTTCACTGGTTATCATGACCATATTTTTGGCTGCAATTGTTAATAGCATTAATAATGAACAGGCTGTATCGTTTGACTGCATGTTGTGTTTTTATTGCGTTGTGTTCTCATCTAAATAGACTCCAATAATGTTCTTTCACTCCCCGTCTTCACATTTAACCTATTTAATAGCATAGGGTCCTGGATCCCTTCTGCTGCTGAAGGGGTTTATTCCAACTATCAACCCCTTTCTGCCAGCTAGACAATAAAGTAAAAATGGGGCTCTCTTTTTGTTTGCTTTAAAACAGAACTGATTATTTGTATTCCTTTTAAACTGCTCTGAATTGAGTCAAGGCTGCATTTATCCTTCCATGCAGCGTGAGCACACGGAAAGGATTCACGCTGCTCTGGAGTACCAGGGATAAAAAAAGAAAGCTATTACAGTAATTATTTGTTATTATTTAATGTGTAGTCCGGGAGGCATTCTCCATCTTTGAATGTTTGACACATTTCATGTGAACATCTGTTGTTGATTCATGTTTCTGGTGTTATTAATCTTCTTGTAGGTAAGCAGGTGATTCACCGAGTCCGGTTCCTATTGTCCAGGAGCAGTTTACTCCGAGCGCTGACAAAATAAAATGGGCCCACAAATTGATTTCTGCTTTTCAAAAGCACCAAAGATTAGGAAAGGTAAAAATAAATATTAGTCCTGAGTGTCATCTTTTCCTTCTTGTATGCTGTTTTATATCCATTGCTAACTTTCTAGAATGTTTATTTAGTATTGCAGTTATTAAAATTAGATCATTTATCTGCCTCCTTTATCTTTTTTCTTTTCCAATTAAACCACATTTTTTATTTTCAGTGTATGCCTGTTAGTAGCTCAGAACTGAATTTATCTTTTTCCATTTTGCTGTGTGTCTGTATAACAATATGCTCCCCTCCTGTTATTCCTCTGTATTCTTTTTTTTTTCTGTTGGAGCCTTCCCACACATTTGCAGTAAATATAACATGTAGATATGAATTTGTGGCTTACTTCTTGAACAGAAGACATGCTGTGAACCTGTACTATTCTACAACAAAATCAGTAGCATATTCATCTTACAAAATTGAAATCAAGTCAAATTGAAAAAAAAGCACTTGATATTGTTAGCTATATTAATTCTGTGTTATGCCGGTTCATGATTCAATGGCCATATAATTCTTTTTAATTGTGAATATTAAAAAGTAGCTCTATTTGGAACAGCGATTTTAAGACCAGAGAGTTGGAGACACAAGAAAGCAAATTAACAGTGGAATATGGTTGTTGCTAATTTAGTGCATCATTGAGTCTCATGTTTCCTGCACTGTGGGTTTCTGCTATGTAAATATTGCAGTGGTAATGTACAATCTGTCTCCACATTGTGCCAGTAATACTTAAATTAGGTGTCGCCTGAAGGAAGGTTTTGATGCCAGTTGTAGCATTGTCAGTTAATTATCTCTTAGTTTATTTGAAATAATCCAGTTTACACATTTTAAAATTATGGATTTTTTTTTTACCTTCATGTTAGAGTTTACTGTATCTCAAACCTCAAATCATTAAATAGAAATTACTCTGAAATGTGGATCATCACGCTGTGTACAGTAATTAGTTACATATGGGGCCTTATTTGCAAAGCAAGTATACTCAACATCTAGTCAGAGCCACTAACAATCTTGTTTGGCATAAAGAGCCTTTTTTTCACTTGCATTGTACCTTCATTTAATGGAAATCATAATGCTTGCTTCCTATATCATTTTCTTTGGCACAATATATCATCCTTTTCTCTCATGAGAACACGTTTCTGAATGCATTCGGGTTTCGTCCTCACAAGATACTTTGGAAAACAGCAATGTTATAGATACAAATTTAAATTGGAGGAAATGCTGGGCTGGTGAGACTTCAAATAGCTTTGTGCTTGAGAATGAACAGCACTAAAAAAAAGTACTAAATTAACAGGATACTTGATATTCATATCACTACAGACTAGAGCTTGAAACTCGATATTTTTGTATGAATCCTATTTATTTCAGTTTGAAAAATGCTTGTGGTGGCCACACACTGGCCAGCCATGTACATATTTGACCAATCTGCACTGATGCATGCCTAAAGTGCATAGATTTCAGGGAAAGGAGGATGAAGGTACAGTCTCCCCTCCATATTGGTAATTGCTAATCACCTACACCAACGGCAAGCATTTGTAATCACCATTTTCTGTTCAACAGACTGCCTGTGATCCAGTGGTGATGCAGTTGCTGCTATTGGCACTTCTCTGTCAGT
The DNA here is from genome assembly GCF_017654675.1 of Xenopus laevis. NCBI lineage: Eukaryota > Metazoa > Chordata > Amphibia > Anura > Pipidae > Xenopus > Xenopus laevis. The sequence goes on along the minus strand of NC_054374.1, from coordinate 111,515,628 downwards.
GCTGCTATGGGCTCTGCTCTTGTAGACTATAATGGATAATATACCCCCCTACTAAACTATCATGGATATTAGAAATCTCCATGTTCCGTGAAGTCATTTATTGATGCTGTAGTTGTATATATTATTCTCCAATGAACTGACAGAGTATGGGTTGACTAAAAGTTAAAAATAATGAGGTTATATATAAAGCCATCATTTACCCTTTATAGAATCAGATAGTAAACTGAAATGTGCACAGACATTTCCACCAACATGTAAGTGTTAAATACAGTACTCCTATAAGACGCATAGAAGAGTGCACGGGCTAGGTGCAAGTTATTAGCATTTAGCAATCTAAAGGCCCTTAGGGGCAAATTCACTAACCTGTGGAAATTAGCCAGCGACGGCTTTGCTCACATCGATAGGCAAAAATTTGCCAGGACAACGCTAATTCACTAAAATGCGAACTTGCGTCCAGGGCATCAAAAGATGAAAAAGTTACGCTAGCGTTAATTCGGCAAGCAAAGTTGCGCTAGCATCGGATAATTTGCATACAGCAGGAAGTACAATGGACATATATGTTGCAGCAAATACATTACACTACACAAGCCCAGGGAACCTTGATAAAAGAAAATAGAGTTGTTAAAATAGAGTTGTTATATTGCCCTACACATGAGCCCAGTGTATAGTTTATGTGCCATATGTTAGGAAATGTAGGGGGGAAGCCGGGTACCCTATAAAAAATTTACGATCTTTTGCAGCCTATCACCCTGAAAAACTGAAAAGTCGCCAGCATTTTTTGGGACTTAGAAAAATGTTCACATTTTTTTTGAGGAAGTCCTATCTACTCTATCGCACTTCGCCTGGTCTGAGGTGGCGAAGGCAAGTCTGGCGCAAGAGGTAACATTCATTAAAATCCGCATCTTAATGAATTTGCGTAGTTACGTCCATTCGCCAGAGCTAAAATTCGCCTGGCACTATAATGTGCGAAGTAGCGCTACAGTCTATCTCCTTCGCTAGTGAATTTACGCCCGTTAGTAAATCGGCAAAGTCCCAAAATGACGTCACGCTGGCGAATTTTCGCCAGCATTAGTCACTTCGCCTTTTAGTAAATTTGCCCCATAGAGCTATAGCACTTGTGTCTAGCCCTTTGTAAAGAAGCCCTATTATATTTTAAATATATTGCTGGGGATTCTAATTTTGCTAGAAATACTACCTAACTTGTTCTATTAAAAATGCTAATCATGGAGCCTATCAGTGTATTAGTGAATTACTTTGACATTGCCCTGAAAGTATGCCAGTTCATATTTATTAGGCTGATGTTCTCTCACGAGTGAGATTTTCACAACACTTGGGGGCAGATTTACTAAGGTTCGAATAGTAAATGTGAATTCAAATATTCAAATTTTTTTTTTTTGGTCAAAACTCACAAATTCGAATTTAAAACCACCAACTCGAATTTGAATGTGAGATTTATCACACCTTGCCCAGTTCAAATTCGACTATTCTTCACATAAAACCTATCATGTTCATGTAGAAGTCAATGGCAGAGGTCCCTTGAACTATTTGAAGATGTTAATAATAGTGATGAGCCAAAGTTTTGCCAAGTTTGGCTTCGAAAATGATGCCCCATAGACTCCAATGTGAGAAAAAAAATTTGTGCATCAAAAAAAATTGGATGCACAAAAAGTCGAGGTTTCTTTTGGAGGAAAACTTGAATTGAATTCAAATTTTCAGGATGGGCCTATTAGATCGAATTTTAGACTTTTTCAAAATTAATATATCAGTCAAATTGTGAATAAAATCAAATTCATTTGAGTTTAAAAAAATTCACATTGGAATGGCTGAGTGACTTGAAAACAATATATAGTTTTATACTTTTGTTACATGGGCAGCTATGGGTTTGCTATCATAGCAACTGTAGATATTGGAGTTATCACTATATAGAAAATTCTTCATTTGTGATTTATTCATAAGTGATGTGTATATATGGGTTTCTCCTGGTTGAGTCTCAAAAATTTCCTTGGTATAGCATGAGGAAAACAAAAAGGCAGCAAAAGCTGTTATTGTGAATGAGAATTATTGGCAGTTATAGAAGTAAAGCAGTAGCCATGCTCCAATAGTGTGGCAGCAGTTTGGATAAATTACCACTTTTAAACCTTGTGTAAACATAAATATTTTACGTAAAAACAGAATTGCCTTTCTTGTAGATGCTGTGAATAAGTGGAGTAAATTTGTTGTATTACCTCTTTTAGCTGAAACAAATTTCATATTTCCTGAAAGGACATTCTCTAAAATGTTCCACCATGCTAGAATTTTTAGACATGAAAATAAATAATAAAATATTTTTAACAGCCACAATATAATTTAGGAATAAGCTTATAAATAACTGATGTATTTACTTGACAGGTTGTAGTATGAATGATAGGGTGTTTATTGAACAAATCCTGTTTGCTTTACATTCACTTGGGAATAGATCTCCCAAATATGTTGCTGCAATAATACAATTTTTCTTGGTTTTACACTCTCTGCACCTATAGTTTTTTATTGTGTCATAGGCAGTTCTCCTGTATATGTTTATTTTTGAAAATTGTAATCAAAAGAAACACAAAAAAGTTGTATTCATTATATTAGTAGATTTTTTTTATCACGTTATTGTTATTGTTATTATGCATGGCAATGTTGCAACTATTTATTGACTGCTATTGGTATTACTGTTATTATTATTGTTGTTATTATTGTTGTTATTATTAATAATAATAACTATAATAGTAATAATAATAGGAATAATAATAATACAGTAATAATAATAACATATTTATAAAAAACAAAACATACAGAACAACCAATAACCAATACACAAGATAAAGAGAACCCTGCCCAAAACAGCTTACAATCTAAAAGACTGCTATGTGATTTATTTGATTTTTTTGCAATTTGTTTTCAGTGTGTTGAAAATTAATGTTTAACTTGTACTACGACTAAAGGTCAAATCAAATCTACAGCTGATAGGTATCCCAGATGCCCCTTTCCAGCTTATTTACAACTTCTGAAGTGACACAGGCAATAGAGTTGTTATCTGGCCCTGACTGACCTCCTGGTGTTTCATTGGTAGTGATGAGCGAATTTATTCGCCAGGCATGGATTCATTGGGAAATTCCACACTTTGCTGCCTGCAATTTTTTTCGCAAAACTGTGGCAAAAATTAGCTGTGAATTTTGCTGCGACAAAAAATTGTCATTAGTCGCCCCGAAGAAGAGGAGATGTGTCAACGGGCAACTAATATCCCTGAATCTGACCGTGTGTCTCTGCCCTAAAATTTGAGGTTATATAATGTCCAATCCCACTTTTACCCAACAACGAATACTCAAGAACACTATTAGCAAGTGAGAAGGCTGTAGTGTTTAGATATATTATCAGTTGTGCTATATGCTGCAACCTGTGAAGAACAAAACAATCAACATATAATATAAACAACACCCTCCAACACAACACAGATCCAAAACTATGGAGCATGTACAAAGATGGATCAGAAAAAGGTCAAAGCTGACCCTGGAGCTCTAGGCCATATGCATCACATTGCTATTGTCTGGCAATTGCACTCATTGGTATTAAAGCATATTACTAATTCATATTGTTAATGAGTGCATCAGCAACTACTATATCATATATAGGAACTACTGTTGAAAGCCTTAAACACACACTGAGCATTTCTATGTTCAGTTTCTTATATTGTCTGTTCTGGTGAATCCCAAAAATATATGTCCCCAGTCAGCAATAAAAAGTGTTGATTTTATAAACACTTAAAATTCATAATATAAATTAAAACATGATCATATTAATACAGCATAATGAGATATAAATAAAGTCCATGAAGTAGGTCTGCTTTCCTGGTGTTGATACACCACGGGCAGAGAAAAGACCCCATGTGCTCATGATCTAATAGGTATGTGGCAAAAAATATGTTGCTTATCTGTAGAACAAATCAATATAAAATATACACATATATACATTTACAGGAAAAGTTAGCTGTGATATACTAAAGCTGCACTCTTCATTAAACCCTACTCTGTTTTGTTCTGTTCACAGACATACTCTGCTGGAGAATTGTGTCTAAATCTCCACACTAAATACCTAGAATGACTTTCTGTATATCGCCAATATTTACCCAGTCACTATTACCATCATTTGCCATAGGGCAAAAATAATTTTTTTTTGTTTTTAAACCTGTTTTTGAACCAGCATATTTCCCACTTGAAGGCACTTTCAGATAGAAAGCTTTGTTTATACTTAAATATAAAAATTATAAAATATCACTGTGGTTCCTCCAATTTTTCAGGAAAGAAAATATTGTAAAACAGAAAGAACACTGAGCAGTAAATATTGTGGAAACAATTACTTTTTGTATCCAGGTCACTAACTGATATGTGTCCTAGTTCTACGTGCAGACCATACAGGTATAGTTTTATGCTGGTTAGAGAGGCAAACATAAAAAATAAATGTAAAACAATGTATATTAGTTATTATAAAAATAAATATTTTGATTCTGTGCCCTGAGATATGCATTTTGTTTACTTGTGCTGCAGGGTAGTTGGTTGCTTTTAGGCCCAACTCCTTCCATTCCCCCTCCACATTGTAAATAGACTTTCCAATGGTACTGCATGGGTTACATAGGATCTTGCACTCAGAGGGGATTTCTCTACATGGGAAATGCAATCTGTTTGGGTTACATATACAGGTACCAGGAACCTATAATTCTTGAGAAACAGTTAGTATTTATAGTCACAGCACTCACAGCATTAATAGAACAAATAACAGTAAGCTACTTAAAAGCTTATAAAAAATTGACTAAACACATTTCAATATGTTTGTGTCCAATGTATATCTGCTATGTATCAATGTTAAAGGTTATAACCTGCCAGCAATCGACTAAATTTTTTCTACCGTACTACATTTATATTTTTTGTGCAAGAGCAAAATCCTCTATGCGCGCATTGACCGATGGATGCTGTGTCTGTTAGTGTGCCCCAAGCTGATCTGTTTATTTACACCAGCAGAGATATGACAAAGTCCTAAGATTCTCTTGTGTAAATATTAGATGTTGTATGACAATGACTTTTTTATTGGTCTATCATTGTAACATACCCTGGTGGTCTAGTGGTCCTTCTTCCTCAATCAACGGTAAGCACTAGGGCACGTGCGGCGCACACTTCCGGGTTTTACACACCATGCACGTGATGTCATCACGCCTAGTGGTGCGAAATTCAAATAGTTAAAGGGGCTTTGAGCTCAAACTCATTGCCCGTTGTTAGATTCTTGTCCTATTTGATTCCTGTTTTGACCCTTGCCTGACTATCTGTTGAACTCTGCCTGTACTGACCCCGGCCTGATTGGCCTTGTTTGAACTCCGCCTGTACTGACCACTGCCTGTCTGACCCTGCTTGCACCCTGCCTGTACCAATAGTGGTCTTCCTGACTACGCTTTTCGTCTATTCCCTGAACTGGTTCCTTCCATCCAAAACCTCAGTAACGACTGTGCCCTTTTGCCTGTCCAGAACTCTTGCTTGGCTCCTCACTTATTAAGACCTGCCGGCCTCTGAGTAGCTGAGGGCTCCTCCCGAGGCCAAAGGTGGCTGCTACAGGCGGAAGCAGAGCCTTGACCAGGGAGCTTAGCACCTGTTCTGGATTTAGGGAGCCAATTCTGACAGTCATCGATAGACAGTGTGACCCCTTTTGCATTTTCAATTTTTATGCAAACCTCAAATGACCTAAAAGTCCTACTATATAATTAAAACCTGATTAAATAATTCAGTAAAAAGTTATACTTGTTCATTTATTTCTGATTCAAAGTTAGATATTATGATCCAAAGTTATTTAAAATCCAAAGTAACAACGAACCGCTCAGATTCTCAGTTCATTTCAATGAGAAGTTAGTTTTGGGAGTTTAAATCAATGGGAGGCCCTGTCTAATTTAACTTCACTATTCAGGTCTCATCTTAACAAAACTGGTTTGTGGAAGAGCATCATTGCTCAAACAAAGGACATTTCTGAACTCCTCTAAAAAACAGTTCAAAAACAGTCCTGGTCTCTGTCTTTCCCTTTATAATAATATAATATGTTGCACATGTATATATTTCCACACTATGTAAAAATGGCAAAGATGGTATTTTATGAAACAAATGGCTGGTGGGTTTGGCCATCTTACACTGGTGCCAGTTTGTTCCTTGTAGAGCTTGGGGCTTTGTGGATGCAATAACTGCTACACAACAGTGTAGTGATCATGAGCAAGATTTAGAAGGTGCATTTTGATAAAATATGGCAAAGGTACAGGCTTTTGTTTTCTAATTATTTGTTTGTTACCAATCCCCAGGTTTGATTTACCCAATCTGAACTGCTTAGAATGTATTTGGGTCACTGTGAGTTTGAGCAACTTGAGATTTGAGTGAATGGTTTTTATTGCCAAAATCTGTGGTAGCTACAGTGTACACCTGTGTAATCCCAGCAGGGTTCTTGTCCATTGCTAAGAAAGCATTTCGCATGAATGGCTTAATGCCTGAGTGTGGTGTTCAATTTGTCTTTTACCAAGAAGTCTACTGTTTTATAAAATAAATCCTAGTTTTACAGTATTTTCTAGTGATTTTCCTGAATCCAGGGAGATATGATAAAAACTGATTTTTGTATACTAACTTTAAATCATTTTCAGAATTTCGTGATGCATTTCTATATATTGAATCTCCCCTGATATACAGTATGTTGCTTCTGATTTCTACTCACATTGCAGAGAATGTGATTTGTTTTGCATTATACCTGGATATAATGATATCTGAATAGCAGGAAAAGCAAGTCCGGTTGCAATGCAACATTGTTGTCTTATCTGCAGTAATAGAAATCTCTGTAGAACATTGTTCTAGCCTACTATAAATGTCTTTGCTATATTTATGATACTATGTTGATGTTATTCAAAACACACAATAACTATATCTTGCCATAAACGGAGGAGGAAAACAGGACAACATGGTACAGGTTTGCTTCTGGCAACAAAGATGTTAATTTATCCAGGGTGATATTTTACCTCCCGCTTCTCCAGGCTTTGGTTTTGTGACAGTTCTGGACCTCAGCCAGCTTCGGTTTAGTGGTTGTCATTGACAACAACTTGCTGGATCTGGATTTCATTTTTCTGTCTATTTTTTTTATAATTCCCTTTATCCCATATTCTACAAAATATTCCTGATCTGAAAACTGACAGTTGCATTTAATTTATAGAATTTGTTGAAACTCTGTAGATCACCTGCCCACATTTTGTTTAATTTTTCCCTTCACCCCCAACTGACACCAATTGCTTTCAGATATATTTAGCAGTGAATACACTTTGAAAATGAATATAATGCTTCGCTTCCGTGTAATAATGGAAGCAAAATGTACCTTCTACTCTGACAAGCACAATTAAGAAGATTTTGAATACTTAAAGCCTGTTCACTAACTGGTTTCTGTAATGGGGGAAGAAAAGGGAAAAAGGCAGATCAAAGACAGTTATCGCAAGCAAACATATGCTCCCCAGCATCTCCAACCTTAAATGTGATCACCAGGAGGAAAGCTTGTTATGGAGAACCCTCAGTTCATGAATTTTCTCCTAGAGCATAGTCTGAGTTCAATTTTAGGCCATCTATATGTGATAAATAAGTGGGGGAAAAAATACTAGTCGCAAGAGACAATATTCAAATTGAGACACCTTGACACTATCAAGAAATGTCTGCTAATATTCTAAAAAAATAAGTTTACAGCATGGTTCCCAGTGAAAGTACTTCTGGTCTGGTCTCAGTGGACATTTTATTAAAAAATTTTTAACAAAACATGCAGTGTAGATATGTAAATATTTTAACATACATGTTTTTGTGTATATAGATATATCGACTCTGATTGTAGTGTAACCTATTGGTATGGAATTTAATGCACTTATACACATGCATTTATTCATGCATTCCTGTATAGTGGTGCCAGGAAGTTCTTATAATGCAAACAAAGAACTGTTTATTAGTCATAGACAATGTCCCCAGGTTTACTCACATCCAGTGGTTAGAGGAAAAAGGCACAGGCACATAACATGCAGCTTTACACATGCTGACACTCCCTTAGGACAGACTTGGCAGGCATCCTACTTCACCTCTGCAACATATTCCGGTAGTGGTCTCTGGATCAACCTCAGGGCAATCATCTCTCCTGATTCCCTCTCCGCTGGGATCCCTATACTACAGGCAATATGGCCTGGGAAAGATACCTATAGTCAAATACAAGAGTCCTCTGCACTCAACCCATTATCAATATATTTAAGACAGCGACATTTTGTGCATACTGCTACTAAAAAATGCCTTACCCTTTAAACAAAACAGGGATTGTTTGTCCATATATTGCAATATATTTAAGCTGGCCAACTACGTCAAAGTCATCCCATATCTGGCCAGTCCTATGCTCAATTTTATCTGATTCATTAAGAATTCTATTGCTTCATTATACATTTTACAAAGGGACTAGGTATTACCTGCAACTTAACTTGCTGCTTTCAAAGTAAACCTCCATACTTGGCTGCCCTTTTATTAGACACCAGTGGGATCACCTGACTATAGCTGGGAAGGGTGGGAGCTACAACATAGAGCTGGTCACTGCTCCTGTATAAACTATAACAAACAAGGGAAAGTTGTGCTCACCACTATTTTTTAAAACCATTAGGCGGGGGTGCAATGAGGCTGTGACCACAAAATACATATAGTCAAATACAAGAGTCCTCTGCACTCAACCCATTATCAATATATTTAAGACAGCGACATTTTGTGCATACTGCTACTAAAAAATGCCTTACCCTTTAAACAAAACAGGGATTGTTTGTCCATATATTGCAATATATTGCCCTTCCCTGGTCCCCCCCTTTTTTTCTCTTTCTGTATCCTTTTCCCCCCTCTTTTTGAAAATCAATAAATAAAGATTTGAAAAAAAAAAAAAATTAGTGGTGAGCACAACTTTCCCTTGTTTGTTATAGTTTATACAGGAGCAGTGACCAGCTCTATGTTGTAGCTCCCACCCTTCCCAGCTATAGTCAGGTGATCCCACTGGTGTCTAATAAAAGGGCAGCCAAGTATGGAGGTTTACTTTGAAAGCAGCAAGTTAAGTTGCAGGTAATACCTAGTCCCTTTGTAAAATGTATAATGAAGCAATAGAATTCTTAATGAATCAGATAAAATTGAGCATAGGACTGGCCAGATATGGGATGACTTTGACGTAGTTGGCCAGCTTAAATATATTGCAATATATGGACAAACAATCCCTGTTTTGTTTAAAGGGTAAGGCATTTTTAGTAGCAGTATGCACAAAATGTCGCTGTCTTAAATATATTGATAATGGGTTGAGTGCAGAGGACTCTTGTATTTGACTATATGTATTTTGTGGTCACAGCCTCATTGCACCCCCGCCTAATGGTTTTAAAAAATAGTGGTGAGCACAACTTTCCCTTGTTTGTTATAGTTTATACAGGAGCAGTGACCAGCTCTATGTTGTAGCTCCCACCCTTCCCAGCTATAGTCAGGTGATCCCACTGGTGTCTAATAAAAGGGCAGCCAAGTATGGAGGTTTACTTTGAAAGCAGCAAGTTAAGTTGCAGGTAATACCTAGTCCCTTTGTAAAATGTATAATGAAGCAATAGAATTCTTAATGAATCAGATAAAATTGAGCATAGGACTGGCCAGATATGGGATGACTTTGACGTAGTTGGCCAGCTTAAATATATTGCAATATATGGACAAACAATCCCTGTTTTGTTTAAAGGGTAAGGCATTTTTTAGTAGCAGTATGCACAAAATGTCGCTGTCTTAAATATATTGATAATGGGTTGAGTGCAGAGGACTCTTGTATTTGACTATATGTATTTTGTGGTCACAGCCTCATTGCACCCCCGCCTAATGGTTTTAAAAAATAGTGGTGAGCACAACTTTCCCTTGTCTGGGAAAGATACCTCCAATCTATCACTCCTGTGTTGGAGCTCAGAGCTGCTCTTATCTAGCTCAACCCTGACTATCTTACACTCCTAGAGCGTACTAGTACTGGGAGCTCACCTGCCACTTTCTATTCCTCATTCACAGGGTTTCCTGGTCCCCGCCTTGGAGACATGACTTTCTGGGCCTTGCTGCACCCAGGCTCCCCTGGGCACACCCAGCTGGATCAACATCCAGCAGCCAAAGAGGAAGTGGCCACTCCTTACACACACTATAGTGCAGTGTGGCAGGAAGTTGTCATATCACCTCTTGGCCAATAACACTGAGCAAAGGGTGGGGCCTTAAAGCCATAGGGTAGATTAACCCCCTATGGGCCCCTACAGTGGCTTGTAATGTTTTTTTATGCATTCCATCACACAGAAATGCATCAGTTAATAGAGCCCATACTTCTCTATTCTGCTGGTACAGATGACACTATGCTGAACACAGGTCAAATTCTACAAGACTCCTGCATTTAGCAGTACCACCCAGGCGGTGGAACAATAAAAAGGCCATCATAATGGAACCATAGAACTGTAGGAAGGTGAATCTAGTTTAATTGTCTCAGTTTTCGTAATAGAACTGAATATTGAGCAAGGGGCTCAATATTTACAAGTGTTTTAGTCCAGGTTTTTTTTTAAAGCTTTTATTTTTGCATTAACAATAACACAAAGCATACAGTGGGAAGGAAATTAAAAAGGAAAAAGGGTTGGGGGAGGGGGAATTGGTGGTTGAGCCACCCGTTGGACAGTCCAGGAGACATATTATGCCAAAAGAGTTAGTCCATGTCTGTGTTGGTGTCTTGACATGAGGTCCAGGGATCCCAAATTTTAGCAAATTTTTCTGGGCAACCTCTACTCAGGTAGGTCAGCCTGTACATAGGTAGAGCATCATTAACCAATTTCTTCCACAGTGGTACCGTAGGGGGGTCTCGGAGCTTCCACTTTAGTGCAATAACCTTCCGTGCATAAAAGAGTAGTAAACGGAACAGTTGTCGTGCAGCTTGTTGCGGAATTAAATGGTCTAAATGACCTAGTAGAAAAATTTCCGGTGCCAGAACCGGAGGAAAGTCCAGATAAGTCTGTAAATATATGGCAAGGTTCTTCCAGTAAGTATTGATAACCGTACAAGACCAAAAAGCATGCATAAAGGTACCTGGTTCCAGACCACACTTATAACACAAATTATCTGGGACCAATCTCATATGAAACAAACGTACTGGGGTATCATACAACCTATGAATCATTTTATGCTGTATAAGCCTATCCCCGCTACTAATCACCGTGGAAACAAAGGTCGATGTGATATCATCCCAATCATCCAACTCCAAGGTAGGGATATCTTGGGCCCATTTACTATAACATTTTGCGTACGGGTTACCTCTTTGAGAATTTAACAGATTATACACATTAGACAGTCGTTTCTTCTTTTCAGGTACCTTAAGCAAAGTTTCCAAGGCTGGGGTTTCCAGTAGAGGTGCATTAGAGAATTGGGCATTCAGAGCATGTCGAACCTGGAGATACCTGTAGAACATCGTACGTGGCAACTGAAATTCTTGGGACAAGTCAGTAAATGACTTAAGTGTCTGGTTGTGATACAACTGGCCCAAATATTTGATGTTATAGGTCGCCCATAATTGCGGGTCCAAGCAAGTATGCCTGTACGGAATGTGGAAAGTGGCCATCCGTTTTGAGAGATGCCACGAAAATGGCAGATTAGCCAGTGACTCAAAGGAACCCGCCACCGCAGCAGCAGTTATGCTAGCAGTGTCATCAGCCAAAGGGTTGAGCCACCCTGCCACATGAGTAAGTTGAGATGCTAGATAGTAAATAAAAAAGTGAGGCAGAGCTAGGCCCCAAGTGCCTTAGGTGCAGTTAGTGATGCTAGTTTGATTCGAGGTTGTTTGTTTGCCCTAATAAATGATGACACCATGGAGTCCAACCTTGAAAACAGTGCTGCCGGCAGAACATTAGGTGCGTTCTGGTTTATACACATCTTTAAGGCCACAGCACAAGGATTTTTTGTTATCCGCATGAATCTCTAGTGGGAAACCATAAACAACCACATAGTAGCCTCTAGTTGTCAAGCAAGACAACTTTATGCTACTGCAGGAGGCATAAGTGACACATACGTTTTCACGCTAGCTGTTCGCATTAATGCCAGTGGGTAGGGAACTTTGAATGTTTTGTCACCAGCACTGGTGGAGATTAAGTGCAATTCTTTTGTTGCAGGCAAAACAGGGTACATCTTAAAAATAAAATAAAACTGTCTAGATTTGAACCTAACAATTATTTTCTCTTTTCTACCCATAGTTCTGCCAACCACACAGACATACATTAACAAAGCCTTACTTTCTCACAAAAGATCCTCAATAAAGCACATGAGCTGGTTGAGAATTTGTTCCAAAATCTGGGGCTGAACAAACATTCCAAAATTCCAGACCCAGAAAGAAGCATCATTTCAGAGTGACAAATTTTCCTAAAATTTTAAATACCTTATCAAAATCTAGGTAAATAATTCAAATGCTTTGTATGCCAATGCATGAACCAGATTTAGCTATAAAGCAAGGGATAATGGGATTTGCAATGCACTTTTTTTCTGTATATACAGTATGTATATATAAACTTTAAACACACTCGAACACTGGCAAGAGTGTTGTGTTGACACTAAACATTAAAAACACACACCCCCATTAAATTTTTATATTGGCCAGTAAAATAAAAACGTATAGGAACTTTATTATTGTAAACTGAAGACACCCAAAGGTCTTTAAAATCCAGACATTATTTATCAGCTGAAGTGCAGCACTGATGGGCTGCAGACATTTCATTGGTTAAGATAAACCTCATACTAGAGTTGCAGGTGGAACCTTCCATAGTGCATTTGTAAGATAACCATCTATATCATAAATAAATGGATTGGAATGCGCTAGACCAAGCAGTGATCTATCATGTATATGCGAGTGCATCTGTTTACTATAAGTGGTGGCCTATAAAGATAAACATACTCAGGTATGAGATCTGTTATCCATAAGCCTATAATCATTTTTCTATGCCTGGGGCAAATGCATGGGGAGTAGGGTAAAGAAGCTAGTTTTTTCAGCTTTTCACTTTACTAAGCATTTACATCAGTACAAAGAAAGAAGATGACGGATTAGGATCTTTCTGTGGTACCTGCTGAGAAGAACCCGGGCTGGGGCAATTTTCAGCTAACAGAAGCACTGGCCACGGGTATCAGGCAAGTGATTTTAATCACTGGGGGATGTCTAACATTTGGCACTCACAGAGATTCACTCTTTTAAATACATGGTTTTATGGAATTTACCTGGCTTTATATAGTCTCAATACACAGCAGCCAATCCCTCAATTTACATTTTTTATGAATGTATGATAGATTGAAATATTGCACATTCCAGGCACAGTAGCCTTTTGTATTGTTGTATGTGGGCTTGGAATATATGTACCTTCTCACTTTCATTAATCATTTCAATGTGGCATAGATATATATATATATATATATATATATATATATATATATATATATATATATATATAACTTGTACTGTCTGAACTGCCAAAGACTGACTGGGGATTATGGGATTGAAGCTTGTAGCTATCCTTACCTTAGTGCCTGCTAGAGTATTACTGTAAGATGCTAACACTGCCAAGGAATGTTAATCACTGTATATATTATTGTTAATGTGTAAATCTCCAGAGTGAGAAGAAATGATTTGTGGCTGCTGTTCTTTGATGTTTTGCGGAGTGCATTCACTTTCCATGGTAGAATGACATAAGCCCACCACATCCCTCTCTGATTAACCCCGTATTTACCCAGTACCCTACCTATATCGTGCTGTTTATATCTTTTTCATCCTCTTTTTCTTTTCAAATTATTTTTACAGATTTGCAATAAAAGGCAGATAGAGGAAACATACACATCATCCTATTTTTCCATTATGCATACATGTCCATCCATTAATTACCTACCTACCTGATATGGTACATGAAAGTGTCGGTACTTCTTTATGCCACCTATCCAACACTCCCAGAACCAATAGTTTCCGGATTTGGTCCTTGGATTTACCATTTGTTCTGTATCTATGTGTGTTCCTTTCACTGTACGACAAGAGATGTTTTACAGACCTACAGCGACACACATAGACAGCAAAAATAATATTATACTTTCTCTTAAAGGAGAATGACATTGCTTTCCTTTATTTATAGTGTAACATTATCCATTCTAGTTTAAATGATATGTCTGCATCTTATATATAATTGGTTTATATAATTGGTTGGTAAGTATAGCGTAAAATAAAATATAACATTTATAGTACATAGAATAAAAATCAGGGACAAGGGCTTATTTTAATGATGTTTATTCTTATTTATAGGTGCTGGTTATGTGTAGCTTAGTAAACATCAAAGTACTATAGGGTGACAACCTTTTGCATTGAGATTTACTTTTATTTGTCTGACACTAGTGCATATTGCCTGATAATGGCTCATATAGGCCTGCTCTGACCTCCTGGTTAGCCTGGCATCCATGTTAACCATCTAACAGCCAAACAGCTGGATGTTAGCATTTATGCCCAGTTTATGGAAAATTGTGTGCAACTGTTAGTTAACATGGTATTACTGGTGAGAAGATAAGAAACGTCTGATGTGTGTGTTATCTTATGTTAAGTGTGTATTTTTAATCTATACATTTCTGACACACCTATTTACAAGTAATAAAATTAGCTTCTTCAAACAAGCATAGTATGCATGCCATAGTATGACATGTTTCTTTCCAGAATTCCAGTATAAAAAATGGTTGCCTGTAATATAAAATGCTATACGTGTGCAAGCTTTACCAGTACAGACACAAAGTAGACCATGCTTTGGTAAAACATGCTCAAATTTTTCTCTACTCAGTTTATGGCATCACTTCTGATGCACAACATCAATAATGGCATTGCATGCAGGCCCGGACTGGCAATCTGCGGGTTCTGGCAAATGCCAGAGGGGCTGCTATAAAGTCCCATAGAAAGTCAGTATTTAGTGGGCTGGTGGGGGCTGTTTGGGCCTCTGTGTACCTGAAATGCCAGGGCCTATTTTAATTCTCAGTCCGGACCTGATTGCATGTTTTTCACTTGGTGCAAATCAGTTGTGCATGAAGTCGCAGGCTGGCTAGGCAAAACATGTAGTGCTTGAATTGAATAAAATCACTATGGTGAAGCCATAAGCTACTTGGTTTGCTTTCAGGGTAAAATGTATTTAATACTTGCAAGTTTTAACAAACGGCACAGGGTTGCTGTCTATGAGAAGCACATACATAAAGAAGAAGGACAAAGTAATTTGTGACCTAAACCTTTGTGCTCTAGAATGGCCAAATCAGAGTGTAGAGCTCAATTTTGTTGTGATATTATATAGAGATGTCCATGCAAAGAATCCCATAAATATCTTATGAATTGAAACAGATATTTTGGAGGCACGGTCCACATGTCATCCTAGCGATTGTGCAAGTCTGATCCAATTAATACTGCTAAAGGAAGATTTACCAGTTATTAAATCAAATAATTCACAAACCTTTTCCAGATTGGATTTGGTTGCCACTTCCAGACTCAAAAAATATTTTCTTAAACTAGTACAGGTTTAGGGTAGGTATCCATGGGTGTTTGAAGTTGCATTTGCTGTGGTGCACTCCACCATGGAAACTTTAATTGTAAGCAATCTTGGTACATACTCTCAAAAGGGAAGTTACACACATGAGGGGAATGTTTCTAAAGGCAGCCACACACATGGGTTGATCTTTTATGTTTTTACAAGGGGCCACAGGGACTGAGAGCGTAAGAGGGGCCACACATGGTATGGACTCCTCCTTATTGTTCTTATAATTTTTGCAGAGCCTACAAACAACTGAATCTACAGGAAAGGAAGAGGAGCTGTGGCTTCTCTTGTGGCTTCTCTTAACTTCCTCATCTACAAATGCACAATTCGCTGGCTAACATGATGCATTGGCAAATTAAACTTTACAATAGCCACAGTACATTGCTATCATTCGTAACCAGCAGGACAGCATATGTGACTGCTCACAAGTGTAATATTTTAAGGCCCTTGAAGATGGAGTTAGTCCCAGGGTTCCCAGAGTGGCTAGTATCATTAGATTCAGCAATTTGCACCTTAAGAATCAGGCACAGATATCATTTTGACACCAGTTGCTGGAAATGAGAACCAAACACAGAAGATTTTCTACATAATTGCATTCTATTTGAGTCTAATTGCACTCACAAATTGTATCAGGCATAATTGGAGAGTTAATTGCACGTACAAAATTATTATATAAATTATATGAATAAGACCTGGTGGAATGAATTTATGGACTGTGAATTTAGATAGTTTCACCTTTTTGAGGAGGGACAGAGGGTTTAACAAGTTGGGGGTTGAAGCCTTATGGGTGTATGCTACAAACCATAGGCAATTATAGGTTTGTAAATATGTTTAAAGACAAGTTTTTATTTCAGGTACTTCAGAAACCTACTATGAAAAATGCCCTTTTGGAACTGAACTAAAATGCTAAATTTATCTCCAACACTAGTGTTTAGGAAACAGTGATCATAACACGGTTTTACTTTGAGATTATGTTGCAGAGACAACTGTATAAGGGAGTAACTAATACATAAAATTTGAATTATGGAAACTTAGGCATTATAAGACCTATCAGAATATTTTCCTTGTACAAAAGGAAATACATAGTAAAGCAAAACCGTTATGGTTTTATAGGAAGGTTAGCAGTAAGGTAAATAAAAACAGGCATTCAAGTTAGCTGGGACAGAAAGAGGACAAAGCATGCAAAAAGCAATCGAAAAAGGTAAAATAGAGACTAAAAAAAGTATTACTGTGAGGAGTAAACTCACCCCCTAATTATTTTTGAAGTATGTAAAATGTAAAAAAAAAGACGGTATTAGAGAAAGGTAAAGTGGTTGATAAAGGCAGGGAAAAGGTAGGTCCTTTGAACTATTGTTTGTCCTTCCAAACACTTTTTTCTGTTGAGTTGTTTTCAGATTGTTCACTATAAACAAAGACTTTCAATTGCTTTACATCTTTTATTTATTACCATTTTCCCAAAATTTAAGTTTAAAGTGTAATGTTCCTGTCTCTGGTGCTGGCAGCTCAGTGATCCAGGAGCATCTGAACTGTTACAATTTGCTACATTTAGTTTACAATTAGTTTATATATATCTCAGCAGCATCTGTGGAATATTAACAACTATTGTATAAATTCTAACAACTGTCTTACAGTAAATGAAACTCAGGGATTCTGCTCAGCAGGGACAAACATAACAAATGTATCAACTAAATTTATACATTTAGGACAGTTACAGAGTCAGCGACCCCCCCCATCCCAGAGTTGGTTTAGAGCAGTGATCCCCAACCAGTAGCTTGTGAGCAACATGTTGGTCTCCAACCCCTTGAATGTTGCTCTTAGTGTCCTCAAAGCAGCTGCTTATTTTTGAATACCAGGCTTGGAAGCAAGTTTTAAATGCATAAAAATTAAGTATAGTGCCAAATAGAGCCTCCTGTAAGTTGCCAGTCCACATAGGAGCTACCAAATAACCAATGATAGCCTTATTTGGCACCCAAAGGGATTTTTTAATGCTTCTGTTGCTCCCCAACTCTTTTTACATTTGAATGTGGCTCACGGGTAAAAAAAGGTTGGGGACCCATGGTTTAGAAGGTGAAAAATGAAACTTTACACTTCAATATTAGAAAAACCCCTTTAATAAAGGTTAATTTTTAATAGACCCATTTCTAATAATTATACTATTGATGACTGGTTCACTCAGGAGGAAATTCAAAAGAAGAGACTAGAACATGTGAAAGTAAACAAAAATCAGGACTGGATGGTATTCATCATTAGGTACTAAAAGAGATCAGCTCTGAGATTGCCAAATGACATGACAAATCATGTGCACCTATATGGTAGGGCAGAGGTGACTTGTACTTGTATCTCCTGCCATAGGTGTATGTGCAGGACTAATAGGTGCCTGGACCTGTGCCAATCATGGTAAAAGAGGCTATGGTCTGGTGCCTAGTGCAGCTTTGGGCTACTAAAACAAATACCCTGCCAGGAGATGTCGTGATGGCCCATTCCATAAATGTCTTTAAGGGTGCTGGCATACATTAGTCACCAGCAGTACAAATATTTTGTGATTACTTTCTTTAGCTGGGAGGAGACGGAGGGGAGGAAGAATTAGTCTTTTTCAATTTAGTATCTGAACTAGTTTTATTTGAGGTGATGAGGAGCTTGATCACCTTATACGTTATTGTCAGTGTATAAAGCTTTTTGATAAATACAGTATATACTAAGCCCTGATTTGTGACTACCTTTCTTTGATATTTTGCAGGGTGCATTCACTTTCCAAGGCAGCATGATAGATATGCCCTTGCTTACGCAGACCCAGAACATTGTTACACTTACCAGAGCCATCACAAAGGAATCATCTGCTAAACGAAGCTCCTGCAAGGTGGGCCCAAATTGCACTATGCAAGGAGAAACTGCAGCAAAAGCAACAAACACCAATCAAAGCATCATGTTCGTATAAAACCAGTTGTGCACAAATAAAATGGTGCAGTCAGGGTCGGATTTATATAGTGGGTGCTCCTAGGCCCACTGCTGTTCGTTGCCCCTGTCCCATCCAAATTTTCATCATCCGGACCTGAGCAATGGGGATTGGCGCATGGGAAATTTAAAAAATGATTGTATCTCCAGCGCATCCCCAGTGTTTTTGAAACAATGTGGGTGTGTTTGGGCAGCATGCCACCCCCCTAAAATCCTGACGCCATAGGCCCGGGCCTAGATGGCCTTTCCACAAATCTGGTCCTGGGTGCAGTTTAAGGCCCACAGTGTGTGCAAGCCTATGCATCAGTCCCTGGTCTGTTTGCAAAACACTGGTGCTCGAGCACATGAGTTCCATGTTGTTAAGTGAATCAAGAAAGCTGTTGTGCAGAACTTAACACAGCATGTAGAAAGGGTAAATAAACATAAGCCACCATTGTCCCCAGTATAATACTCTTGAGTGGGTTGAAGCCCGCAGAGGATCTGTTTTTTTCACAGGAGCACTTCAATGAATTCAGATGTTTCTCTTGCTAACGAAAACTTGGTAGTGTGTGTCCCAATCATACAAAGGAAATGTCCATTTTCTTTAATGTGCCTGTACCACCATGACTGAACCCTTGCCCCTGGCACTGAAGCATTGAGCACCAACCTGTAGATCACTTGCATCTTTACTTGGTTTATGGCCAAATATACGGAATTGATTGTGAGCTCTTGTCCCTTGTATAATATAGAAATTCACCAACCATTTTGAGCCGCTTGCATTTTTATTTGGACACAATATGACTTTGTGCAATAGTAAGCAAAACTTGAAACAAATTTATGCAGCCCAAGTAATTTCATCCAGAAGAATGTGTCATTAACCTGTATTAAAAATTAAAAGGGATAGATACATAGGTCATTCTTCCCATCTACAAAGCATTGGTAAGCATCTGGAAATGCATAAAGGTGGAATATGTATATTTAAATATATGAGGGCACTGTATCGTAAACACCAGCTGGACCTTCTAGTAGATATTGGGAGATTCACTGAGGCTCCATCTTAATTAACCCCCTGGCCACCAATGAACAGAGTAGGTATCCCCTGGCCCTAGCACCAAAGTTTTTTTAACTTGTAGGGGGCCCCAGTACCAATGATTTTTTTTTACTTGTAGTGGGATCTGGCACCAATATTTTTTTTAATTTGTAGGGGGATCTGGCACCAATATTTTTTTTGCATGTGTAAGGAGCCCTGGCACTAAAGTTTTTTTCAACTTGTAGGGGACCCTGCCCACCAGTGTGGTGGGTGGGGTCGTACCGATCCCCGCAATCTCTGATGGCAGCCCTGCTGACAGATACATTAGATATCCTGAAGAAAGCGTTGGATGCCTTGATCCAGGGACTGGTCCCATTGCCATCTTGGAATCAGAATAACATCCTCCCTAAGCATTCTCCCTAAATTTCTGTGGTATAACTACTACTGGATGGCTCATTGATGATTTTTGCCGTGATTAAACGATATTTAGGAATTTTTAATAAAAACACAAAAGCTCTTGCTGCAATCTGACTATATTTCCCCTCTAATGTTACCAAAAAGACAACAGTTTATTTAGTGAAGTATTTTTGTGACTTAGAATCAGATCTGTATTTTATATGGCAGTTCAGTAAAAACAAAGTTGGATCTAACTCTGGGGTTGGCTATTATTGGAGGCAGTGGGTTCTAAAATTGCAGTACTCTGTAAAATTGTTGCAGTGGTGCACAGAAAATGCAGCAGCCCCTTTGAGCAAAATACATTGAATGTGATTGAAGTATGTCAATTGCTGTTTCGAATGGATGTACTTCCAATATGAAACACAGATCTTCACAAGGCCTTAAGCAGTAATACAGTACTACTGTGTGAAGAAGGAAGGAAATAATACATTATTCATAATTGTGAACCTGGAGGATTGTGAAAGGGGTGTTTGGAGGTCTTTATGCTGAAGGAAGCAGAGCATGACTGCACAGAAACAAGCTACTCTACGGTATTGAATAGAGATGATCTCTGGACTTAGGGATCAAGTAATACACCTTAACCACTGAACAGCTCTTCAGTTCAATCTGATTTGCCTTTTTTCTTCTAAAGGTGATATTGTGTGATGCTTCGGAACCCTAGGGTCAGCTGATAAGCAATGTCTTTGCTAAAATTGCTGCAAATGTCTGTGCACCCAAAGACTATGAATAGTGACTGTGAAGCAAGATGATATAGGCACAACCAAGTGACCTCCTTTCAGTTTTTCCTAGGCCCAACTTATTAGTGACTAAATAACTCTAACACCCTAGGAGGGGGGCACTAATTCATATCACTAGAGGGTTTTATTTTGTTGTATTAAAGATTCCAGATCAAACCGTGCCACCTTCCAACACTCATTGTAAAAACATCAACATGAAACTGAATTTGTATCCATTTTTATTCCAGGGCTTAATAAGAAGTATATGGTTGTATTGTGTAAATGAAGGGAAAACATTCAAGGAGAAAACATTACCAGAACAATAAACTTTTTTTAAGCTGGGATACCCCTTGTGGCTTTGTTTATTTGTGATGAATGAGGTCTATTGTGTGGGGGGTTAGTGAAGGCACATACTGTGATATAAAACAAATCCCCCAGAGGTCAGACTTAAGCTGGCCATAGACGCAAAAAGATACGATCGTACAAATCAAGGATTTGTACAATTTTTGGACCGTGTGTGTAGAGTCCCGACATTTTTGTCCCACGGAGATAGGTCGTTTGGTCGATCAGCCAGATTAAAAGATTTCTGTCGGCTGCCGATAATTTCTCAGCATGTATTGCCGATTGTACGATTTTCAGAAGGAGACTCACTAGCTTTGGTCGGACATAACTTTCATACGATTGCTGTCAGGGGCAGAACATTGGCTGATCTGTTCTTTTACTACTTTATTTGATCTGAATGGTTAGTGGCAGGTCGGGAGATGGGGAAGTCCGATCATTCGAGGATTCGAACGATCAGATCTTTGCCTCTATGGCCAGCTTTATAAAGCTAAAGTAATCTTTATTAAGGATATACTATCAGTTCAGCCAAATGAAGTAAAATCGCAGTACTTGGGTGATTTCTGTGTCATACATGCACACACCTTCATACAAGCCAGAGAAACATTGGAAAAAAACAAGAAAAATGGCCTTTGCACACTCTGCGGATCCTGGAACAGTCCATTTATTAAACAAAAACAGCAACAGTGAGGGGTCTCTGCTTAGTCACTTTTTTACATTTTAGTTTGCATTGAATACTGCTTGCATTGCATTGAAAACAGTTGCAACCTTGCACCACCCTTTCTGCTGTGTCAGTGTTTTTATTTCATGAATAACTAACATTGCCGTGTATCACAGTTTATATCCAGTTATATTGTATTGGTTGGATTCCTGTCTGGCGCCAAGCAAGTGAGCATGGAAGTCCAGGAGAATAACATGCCCAATAGCAACACCCCTCTATTATAAACATGTTGAAAAGAAAAAGAACATAAGTGATAACACAGTGCTGAGATGAGTACTAAGGGGCATTTGCGCCGTAAGACATTTTTATTTATTTATTCCACAACACATCAACACAGGTTCTGATCTCATTGTGCCTGGCAGATGGGAGCAAGACCATTTTCTCAGAATTTAGCGTTCCTGTCTGCTATATATAATTATATAATTAAACCAAAAAAATCCTGGATATTCGTAAATGAGAAATTGACCAGCACTGCCTTAGACGAATACCCTTTATTTCTTAAAATATGGCAACCCTGGATAGATCACAGATTTAGAGGGACTCGCTCATCTCATTTATTATCACTTTAAATACTAGGGAGTAGAGATGAACCTCTGTTCCATAATATAACTTGTTGTACTCAGATAATGTGATTTAGCCAACTTCTCTCTTCTTTTACCTTTCCATTTTTTTTGTATGTCCTCACTTTATAGGGGCAGATTTATCAAAATGTGAGTTCAGATTTTAATAAATAAAAACTCACCCATGTTCTATTCCTTCTATGGGATTGTTAGAAAGATATTTATCAATGGGTTAAAATGATAACTCACCATCTGATAACTACACTTTCAAAAATCGCATAGCAATAAGTAGTACATGGGTGAGTTTTTATTTCTTAAAATCTGAACGCACATTTTAATAAAGCTGCACTGTATACATGTTTTATTGTTGGAACTGGAATCCTTTGCATCACTATCGGAGCGAACGGGAGTTTTCTTCAAACAACTAAGACAAAATGTTGTTATGCTTTAATAAGTATGTTTACTGTAACCCACTTAACATCATGGTATGCATATAATATATGATGCTGTAAATGGGTTTCTTATTAAAACAATAAATGTTGATAAAAAAAATGCTGCATTGTGGGTAAAACATTGTGACCTGGGCTTGGTATTGCACTTTGCACATTGTGATGGCAGTATGATGACCCCCTTTATATATTTTTTATTAAAGGACCAGTAACATTAATTTTTTTTAAACAAAAAAAAAGCACCAAGACAGTTTTAACTTTTAAATTTAAAAGCTTTTATCAAGAAATTATTTACCAATTCTCTGCATGCGCTTCTCTTGAGAAACGGCTACAGAGCGACGATCCTCGCTGCCTTCTATAGGAGATAGCCAGGGAGGAGAAATCGAGCACCGCACAATGGATAGTTGCCCTGTCGCCGTTTCTGAAGAGGAGCGCATCAAGAGAATCTGTAAGTAATTTTTTAATAAAAGTTTTGCAATTTAAAAGTTAAAACTGTTTTGGTGTTTTTTTTTTCCGTTAAAAAGAAACAAATTTTTTTTTAAATTATTTTTATATTACTGGTCCTTTAAAGCCAGGTATGATCTACTGTTTATTTTTTGGGTTAATATTGCTTCAAACGGTAGTAACCTGTAGCATGATGTACAAAGTGATATTCTAAGACAAGTTGCAAGTGGTCTTCATAATTTATTTTCTATGGATTGTGAATTATTTAGCTCTCCAGTTTGGAATTTCTGCAGCTATCTGATTGCCAAACTTCTATTTATCCTAGCAACCAGGCAGTGTATGGAATGGGTGAAAGTTAAATACAGTAGAACAACCATTTTACATCCCCTGATTTGAAGTTTTCCCTGATTTTACATTGTTATTTTGTGGTTTCACCTATATATTATGCATAATACATTTTCCTGATTTTACATTTTCCTGGATTTTACATAATTTACTCACGGATAGTGATGGGCGAATTTATTCGCCAGGCGCGAATTCGCTGCGAATTTGCGCGATTCGCGGCAGGCGAATAAATTCGCAAAACGGCCGCAAAAATTAGCGAAAAAAGTTTGCCGGCGTCGGAAAAACGAGACGCCGGCGACGTTTCGCGAATTTTTCGCCGTTTCACGAACTTCGCACGAAATTCGCGAATTTTTCGGCGAAGCGAAACGGCGCAAATTCGCCCATCACTACTCACGGAGATATAGTATCCTGATTGCTGGGGTGACCCCTGTTTATAAACCCTAAAAAGGCAAATAAATGACAGAAAAAATGAAGTCCAATTAGTAATAGTATAACAGAAATCAACTTTAAGATGAACTAACCCTTTCACCTGAACATATTAACTGACTAGCAGTTTTAAGTGCTAAACATCAAGTGATGTTTTTGCCCACAGTTTAATGAATGTGAGCCCTTGTGGTTGTTTCATGTACAGTGGGTCTGGTGAGGAGGAGAATAGAATGAGATGTGCTGATGACGTTCCTGGCTATAGCTTTACCTGCATGGGGAATTCATCCACTGCTTTCATTTGCATCTCATTTTCCTGTGAGCTTGTTCTCTCTGTCATATGGATGTGTGTATGGGCTCCTAGAGCATACCTCCAGTCCCAACTGTCCCGTTTTTAGAGGGACAGTCCCTCTTTTGACAGCTCAACCTCGTTTGTACTGGAAAATTCCCGTTTTTCTCTGCACTGAACAGCCAGAAAAAGAAACAAAGTTTCTACTTTAATTGGCTTTTGGCAGAGAGCCCAGAACAGCCACAGCAGCATATAAAATACTTTTGTTACAATTTTGAGATAAGCAATTGTAACAATATAAGATAACAGGTCCCTTGGGAAAAGTTAGACTCAGAGCTTAAATGGCAATTCACCTTCATTAGCAAAACTGTAATAAATGAAAAAAACCCCCACAGAAACATGTTCACACTTTCATAACCTGCCAAATTTTGTAAAATGAACATGGTAATTAGCGGGTGTGGCCACAAAAATGGGCGTGGTCAAAATGTGTCCCTCTTTTTATTTACAAAATTTTGGGAGATATGTCCTAGGGGGGTGGGACACCTATCAGCACACATACTAATCACTCTATATCACTCGCATGACTTTCCTAGGAACGTGCCCAGTGCTCTTGTGCCCAGTAGGATGCCCTCCCTCCCTGCCTAGCACTGCGCTTATTTCAGGCGCGATATGGCACGCACCCTGCCTCTGCATGAAGGCGTGTTTCTTCTGATATGATGGGAAGATATCATGGCGGATATGCCTCGCATTTGTGAAATGTGACAGAAAAGCGAGTGAGGCCATTGAGCAGCATGTGTAGCCAATTAGGCAGTGAGACAACGGCAGTGAGGGCGACTACTAATTGTGGCGAGGAAGTAATGTAGCGCCTGGAAGAGCGGCCTGGCCAGTCCTGGTGCAGCCTCCGCACAGAGCTCGCTCATTGTTCCATTATGCCCATACCTCCCAACATTTTGAAAGTAAAAAGAGGGACAAAAAATATTTTTGCATGTAGAACATCGATTTTTTACCACGCCCTTTCTGTGACCACACCCCCTAATTACCATGTTCATTTTACAAAACTTGGCAGGTTATGAAAGTTTGAAAATATTTCTCCTTATCTAAACTGTTCTTTTTGTGTCAAAGTATCTTATTTGCACCTGTTAGCTGTTCTGTGCTCTCTGCTAAAAGCCAGTGAGAAGTGAGAAATTTTGTTTCTTTTTCTGGCTGTTCAGTGCAGAGAAAATAGGTACTTTTCAGTACAAACGAGGGACTGCGGGTTGTGCTGTCAAAAGAGGGACTGTCCCTCCGAAAAAGGGACAGTTGGGAGGTATGTATGCCCAATAATACAACAATGTAGTGTTGGCAAACAGTGACAGAGTATGAGACAGGCTGAGCGGGGTGGAGCCGAGTGCGATTAGTTTTATACTTAAACTCCACTCTTTTTCCGTAATTAGTCTTGGTGCCGCCAAAATATTTGTGTTTATTTGTCTCTACAGATCTAATTCCCCTCATACAATATACTATATACATACGTCACCTAATTGCAAGACGAGGAAGGAGCCTAGGGCTGTATTGAATTTATAATTTCACACTGACAAGATGTGTATAGATACCAGGTCTGGACTGAGAATTAAAATAGGCCCTGGCATTTCACGTACACAGATGCCCAATCAGCCCCCACCAGCCCACTAAATACTGATTTTCTATGGCAACTTATAGCAGCCCCTCTGACATTTGCCAGAACCCACAGATTGCCAGCCCGGGCCTGATAGATACGTGTGATATAATATGTAGGTCTATACAGAGCAAAGTCGGGCAGGTGATGGGGTGGAGTTGCTGGTCCTGCTGAGAGAGGGGCACGTGGGTGGCAGCGACTGGGCAGCAGTGTCATAAAGTGTATGGGGGCCACTTTGGGCGAGTTTATTTCATGTGCCGTTAGCACACAGGAGTGGAGTCACCTTTCCCACTGGAGTTTCATTGAGGAAGCTTTTAGGGATTTATTTTCGTTCAGTAGCTAGAGACAATCGGGGAAACAAACGAGATTATGGGATTAGCAGCGGGATTTTGTGCATATTAATGGCACGGAGGGGAACCTAATGGCTTGCTAATTACACACCAGCAAATGGGGGATGATGAACACTACAGTCCTTTCTATGGCAAAGAACCCCTGGGAGGTATTTACAGTGGGGCTGGGGGGAGTGAGAAAATAATTACTGCAGCAGCAGCACAAGATTCCAATGGGAAAGCTCCTACATATAGACAAGAGGCAAAAGCACGTCACGCTGCTGAATAATAATGTTTGTCAATAAGAAACAAACAAGGGCAGGAAAGAAGCAAACAAAGGCACACGTTTAGGGTTGCTCTTTCATTTCAAACAATGTCTCATACAAACTGCACGAGCGACATTTCCCTTTCCAGTCGGACTATTGTAAGTCTCTAATGGAAATATTCCCGCCCGGCTTCCTTTTGTGGCAGTGTGCTGTGCTTTCATACCCTGCTGTGTCACATGATCACATTCTCAATTCATGCATGTATATATGTGTGCCGTGTGTATAGATAGATAGATGGATAGATGGATAGATAGATAGATAGATAGATAGATAGATAGATAGATAGATAGATAGATAGATAGATAGATAGATAGATAGATAGATAGATAGATAGATAGATAGAAAACTAGATTGACAGACAGACAGACAGATTAGATAAATAGATAGATAGACAGACAGGCAGACAGACAGACAGACAGACGGACAGACAGAAATTACCAATTCATGCAGTGCTTGGTTTCTCCTCCATGCCTTCTATAGGAGATAGCCAGGGAGGAGAACTCAAGCGCTGCATGATGGATAGTCGTCCTTTTGCCGTTTCTGAAGAGGAGTGCAAGCAGAGAATCGGTAAGTATTTTCTTAATAAAGACTTTGCGAATCTAAAGTTAAACCTGCCTTGGTGTTTTTTTTTGTTATAATACCAGGAACACAAATAATATTTGAAAAAATATTCATTTATTTTTAACAAAAAAAAATAACACCAAGACAGTTTTCACTTTTAATTCGCAAAAGCTTTTATTAAGTAAGAAATTACTGACCGATTCTCTGCTTGCGTTCCTCTTCAGAAACGGCGACAATCCATAGTGCAGGGAGGAGAAATCGAGCGCCGCAAATTTATGTTACTTGTCTTTTAAGTAGAAACAATTTATTTTTTAAACAAATTTTATGTTACTGGTCCTTTAAGAGGGATGGGAGAGTGGGGTACAGGTAACTGGTAACTCCTGACTTCTACACAAGTCCCATTGCATGCTGGGTATTGTAGTCTTACATTAAACTTGGCAAATTGTTAAACAAAATCTACATTATCCAACATGCATTGGGAGACGCAGGCTTGGCACATTACTACAACAAAAAACGTTGGCTGGTTTCCAAATTACAAAACAGCCAAAGGCCCAAAAAGTAGCCCAAATCCATACTTTGGCTAGTTTGTACTTTCAAACCCCGCCTGGGCTTTAAATTAGTAGTCCAATTTGGCTGGAAACCCGCCAACCTGGCAACCCTGGTTGGCGGGCAGTGGATAGAGTGCAGCGTATGAGACACACATGTTACACAGAATGGGGGAGGGGCAATGGACCTCTAATGCTATTGTCCGGCTGCAGAAGCAGGACACATGAACTGAAAACATTTCCACAGCAACAAGCTAAAGCTTTTTCTTTCCTTGTTTAAACAGCTCCCACAGATCGTGCTGCCTGCACTGCGGCTGTTATTTCCATAAATCAATATTAGCTTGTCGCCTCCGCCACAAGTGCCTGTGCCCCCTGCTCCCCTACAGACAGCGAGTATTATCCGCAGCCGGGCCGCCCCTCCAGCAGGCACGCGTCTCCTCACACACCGACACACACTCCTTTTATACCTGAAATATCTAGCTGATCTAACAGCCATTCATCTATATTACCTATCATTACTTTTTTTTCATTTTGTTTACATATCTTTATTGAGTTTTTCAAAGACAGGGGTACAGAAAAGAAAAAAGGGTTAGCAATCACATAGAAAACATCACTTATAATCATTGTTTTTACACAATGAAACATATAAATGGAATAAAAAGAAAATAGATGTTTGTATTTATCCAGCTGGTGTATTTATCCTTTATTATAAGGCCTTCTGAAAACACAAGTTATTTACTTGGCTCATGCCATTTTAGGCTGCATCTATTCTATAAATCCAGCGGTACTGCATGCATAGTTGGCCATAGGGACACAATCACATAAACGAATGATTTGCATTTCTCCGCCCATAATGAGCTTGATAAAAGGCCATTTGAGGCCTGAAACGTCACTGTGATGCCCAGAAGGCTGCAATAAAGGCATTTTTATCTTATAAAGATTGAGTGGTGCTGTTCAATTACAATTTCTTCAATATTGACCGGTGATAAGTGGCCACTGCACTACAACTTAAAAAGAAAAAGGTGTAAGAAGTCGTGCTGACTGCTCTTTTTACACATGTCTCCGCCCATAATGCCTAATGTGAGAGTTAAATTCTCATTTTGGGTATTAAAGTAGTCATGCTACGTACAGTAAATGGCACAAGGCAAGTAGAAGGAGAAGATAGCAGCATCTATGTATAATTACTAGCCTTTGCTCCTATAGGTATAGATGATCTATTGTTATTTATAGATCTGATCTTTTCATTCTTTATCATACCTGCTACTATAAAATATTTTCAGTCTTCATAAGTACAAATAGCAATTAAAGGTTCCAGTGTACTAATCCATTAGTTGTTTAAGTGAAAAAAGGACACGCACTACCCATATATTTGGTATATAAATGCTATAGATGTTTCTGTTTAATTGTATACAATTTGTATGCCCACATCCAGCCATGTGCCATCTCTTTCCAGTCAGGTACAAGTCGTGCCCATTTGTGCACAGTCTATCCTTGTCTTCTTCCTACCTTTCAGACCGCTCCTACTCTGTTACTTTTGCTAACAAATCCTCTCTCCCCATTCAACTTAGTGTGGGGGTACCTCAGGGTTCTCTACTTGGTCCCCTGTAGTTCTCCTTGTACACTCTCTCTTTAGGAGACTTTATATCATTTGGCCTTTAATATCACCTGTATGCTGATAGCATCCAGATATATTTAGGTACCCCCCTCACTAATCTCTGACATTCAGACCCAGATCACATACTGCTTAGTAGCTATCTCCTCCTGGATGAACAAATGACACCTCAAGCTCATCTTGGCTAAAACAGAGCTTATGGTCTTTTCCACTGAAACCTAGCCCATCTCTTCCTTTCACCATTACTATTGATGGCATGGCCATTAACCCTGTTAACTCAGCACGTTGCTTGGAGGGTCATCTTTGACCAGTCTCTCTCCAGCCAAAACACTAATCCATGCCCTTATCCTATCCCTGTCTAACATCTCTCTCCCCTTCAATCAGTCCTAAACTCCACTACCAGGATTCTCCTGCTCTCTCCTAAGAGAGAAACTGTTCAACCCACATAAAACCTCTAGCATGATTCCCTGTAAAACAATAAGGATAGTATATAAAAGCCTTCTGATAACATGCAAAGCCTTTCACTCCTCTGCTCCTCACTACATTTCTTCACTTGTCTCCCTGTACATTCCTGTAGTCTTCTCCTCTGAGAGCCACCGTCTTTTCGCACCCAGGCCCCAAGTTTACATAGTGGGCATCCCTAGGACCGCTGACGTTCACCGCCTCCATCCCCTCCCCTTTATTCTCACACATTTTCATCATTGGTTCCAGAGCAATGGATTGGTGGATGGGAAATATAAAAACCATTGTATCTCCTGCACCTCCCAATGTTTTTGAACCAATGTGGGTGTGGTTGGGCAGCCTGCCGCCCCCTAAAATCCTGCCACCCTAGGCCCGGGCCTAGGTGGCCTTTCCAGAAATCCGGGCCTGTTCACACCATCCACATCCACTGCCACCTCATGTCTCAAACCTTCATATTTTGCTGCTCCGTACCTCTGAGATAATATCCCTGAATTCCTCTGTAAGGAGTGCAATCTCTTCAAGAAAAAAACTAAAATTTCTACCTTTTGGAGCACTAGAACATTAGTCGAGTCCTTGCACCTACTGTATTGGACAATGCCTTTACCTTCTGCACTTTTCCCCCACCAATTTGTGCCTGTATGTTAGTCACCCACCCACTTGGAATGTAAGCTCTAGGGGGCAGGGACCCTCTGTCCCACTGTGTTTCTTACCACATCGCACTTAAAGGACCAGTAACGTCAATTTTTGTTTTGACAAAAAATTTGTTTGTATAGAACGAAAAAAAAACCACCAAGACATATGTAACGTAAAATTACAAAGTCTTTATTAAAAAATAACTTACCAAAACTCCACTTGCATTCCTCTTCAGAAAAAGCGAAAAGGCGCCGATCCATCGTGTGTTGCTCGATTTCTCCTCCCTGCCTTCTATAGGAGATATATAAAGATATGTATGTCTTGGTGGGTTTTTTTTCGTTCTATACAAACAAATTTTTTTTTAAGTTTCTGTTCCTTTAAGCTCTGTGTCCTTATATGAGCTCTGTGGACTATGTATATTTATTGTAGTTATTATTTAACTTTTATGCTTGTACGGTGCTGCGGCTCTTAAAGGGGTTGTTCCCCTTCCAAACACTTTTTTTAGTTCAGTTAATTTGAGATTATTCACCATAAACAAAGACTTTTTTCAGTTGGTTTCCATGTTTTATTTTTAACCGTTCTCCCAAAATTGAAGTTTAAAGTGTAATGCTCCTGTCTCTGGTGTTTCAATCTGGCAGTTTATTGATCCAGGAGCATCTGAACTGCTACAATTTACTACATTTAGTTGATACAATACATCGATGCATTTCTTAGCAGTATCTGTGGAATATTAGCAACTATTGTATCAATTCTAACAGCAAACTCAGGGATTCAGCCCAGCAGGGACAAAGATAACAAATTTATTAACTAAATTTATCAATTTAAAACAGTTAAAGAGCCGCCCCCCCCCTTCCCAGAGCTGGTTTAGAAGGTGATAAATTAAACTTTAGACTTCAATTTTAGAAAAACGGTCACAAATAGAAAGTAACTGGAAAAAAAGTCTTTATTTTTGGTGAACAATCTGAAACCAACTGAACTGAAAAAAAGTGTTTGAAGGTGAACAACCCCTTTGACAACACTTTACAAATAAAGTTATACATACATTGGAGTTGCAGGCACCCAATGTAGGTGCTCTGGTTGACTGCAGCCACACATACCATGATGACGTGCTAGTGCTAAGCATGTCTCCCAGTCATTGTAGCTCACTGTAATGGTGACAGATCAAAGACTGTTCCTTGTGCCCAGGACAATCCAGCCTCTTTGTTGCAGTTGCTAGGATCCCAAGAAAGTAAGAGAAAGTGTTAGGGGCATGTTAATCAGATGGTTACAGTGCAACAATAATGTCTGTCCTTTTATATCTCCCCTCCGTGGTGTGTTCTATAAACCCCCTACTCCACCTCCGCTTTTAATGCATACAATTGACGTTTGTTTGTTGAAGAGTGGGCTTTGTCATGTAAATGGCATTTTCCTTCCCCGCTGTATTGTAGAATGATTATGAAATTCATTGAGAGTCTCCGAAAGTGAGGCGAATGATCAGACAGCCGTCACTCTAGCAGTAATGTTTATTGAGTCTTTTGATTGTAAGTACCCTGTAGCAGGGACCTACCCTCTGTAAAAGTTTTATCGGTTTGTCATGGTTGTTTCCTGCAGTATCGTAACTACGTGAGGAAGAGAAGGTGTTATCATGGGGACACTATCAGTGGAGCTACTCTGTTAGTCAGGGATAGTGGTGTCAATGGGAATAAGGGAGAATTATTACATGTATTTATAGAGCGCCAACATATTGCGCAGTGCTGTAAGGTAAAGGGATTGTAGTTTTCATTTCTAAATTACACTGTTTGCACTGCAAATAATTCACTCTACAATATAAAATTTCATTCCTGAACCAGCAAGTGTATTTTTTTTTAGTTGTAATATTGGAGTATAGGCCGCAATCTTAGGTCATTTTGCCTGGTTCTGTGCTTTCAGAAAGAGCCAGCACTTTAGGATGGAACTGCTTTCTGGCAGGCTTTTGTTTCTCCTACTCAATATAATTGAATGTGTCTCAGTGGGACCTGGATTTTACTGTTGAGTGCTGTTCTTAGATTAACCAGGAATCTGTTATCTTGTGTTAGGCAGCTGCTATCTGGTTACCTTCCCATTGTTCTTTTGTTTGGCTGCTGGGGAGGGGGAGAGGTGATATCACTCCAACTTGCAGTACAGCAGTAAAGTTTATCAGAGCACAAGTCACATGACTGGGGGCAGCTGGGAAACTGACAATATGTTTAGCCCCATGTCAGATTTCAAAATTAAATATAAAAAGTCTGTTTGCTCTTTTGAGAAATTGATTACAGTGCAGAATTCTGCTGGAGCAGCACTATTAACAGATGCATTTTGAAAACAAAATGTGTAAATATGCCCCAGTGTCTTTCCCTAAATTTAATTTCCCCAGTACTTTGCATAAGGACCTGTTGTGTCATTTGGCACATTGTTGTTGGCAAAGAACACTCAATGCACTGCAACACACACACACAGACATTTTGTTGTGTGTAATGTGTGAGCAACTAAAAAATTAGGATTTAGTTAATGGTTTTACAGGGCAACTCCAAAGTGTAACATTCTGCTTTAATAATCATAGAGCTGCTGTGCCCATTCCAACAGTCAGTATCAACATGCCACACAAGGTAGAGCATGAAAAACATATACAATCCTCAGGCACTGCTTTCCTCTGAGAAATGTAGTGCAGGAACAGCACATATCAGTTCAGACCTCCAGTTCCTGTGATAACACTCTGGGTTCATATTAAAATTAGCAGGCACCCTCCTCAACAGTGAAGTAGTGTAGCAGAGGAGTTTGAGTGTCAACCTTTCGTTTTTTCCTCAGAATTAGCCTTGATTGTCTACATTATCTCCTTCCTGGCTGATAGGACTCTAGTTTGTCTTTACAAGACCAGTGCGGTAAATACCAGACTTTATTAGTGGATCCAGTAATGTGAAGTTTTTGGAGTTTGTGTATAAGGTCACTAGGAAACAACTGGAATGAGTCAGTGGATTAATTGCAGGACATATTCAGAAAATACACCTGTTTAATGATTGTTTCAAACCCCAGCCCAATAAAAGAGTTTAGATATCCTTGATAAACAGCTCTACTTTGCCTCTGAATTTGGTAAAAAGCAGGCAAAACACTGCTGGGATAGCACAATGATTGCTAAAATTCTCCCTAGTAAGGAAGGAAACAAAGTACAGCAAACACTGTAGATTTAAAGAGAATGTTTAGCTGGTTGGAGCACATAGATAAAAAGAGAATACTATACATATATCAACACTCCATATAGAATCGATCTGATCACATTTTCAAGGAATTAGATCTGTCTGGGTGCATCTGAAATCCAGATAGCTAAGGCCCAATAAGTTTTCAAAAGAAAATGGTAAATTATGCAAATCATACATTCTTGATTTCTAAGCTGCCCCTGATTGGGGATAAATAAACATTAACTAAGGCTGATGGAACACCAGGAGATTAATAACCAGTGATAAATCTCCTCTTCTGTGGGTGAGTGCATCCTGATGTGTATCTCTCTCTATTCAGGTTAAAGGAAAATTGTTTTTTTTCAAAATGCATCAGTTAATAGTGCTGGTCCAGCAGAATTATGCGCTGAAATCAATTTCTCAAAAGAGCAAACAGATTTTTTTATATTCAATTTTGAAATCTGACATGGGGCTAGACATACAGTTAGGGTTGCCACCTGGCCAGTATTTTACCTTGGCCGGTAAAAATGATGGTTGATCCCAATGTTATTAATAGGGGAAAAGGTTAAAAATATAGGAAGTCCGGTATTTTTTTTTTTCAGAAAAGGTGGCAACCCTATATACAGTATTGTCAGTTTCCCAGCTGCTCCCAGTCAAGTGACTTGTGCTCTGATAAACTTCAGTGACTCTTTACTGCTGTAATGCAAGTTGGAGTGATATAACCCTGATCGCCCCCCCCCCAGCAGCCTAACAACAGAACAATGGGAAGGTAACCAGGTAGCAGCTCCCTAACACGAGATAACAGCTCCCTGGTAGATCTAAGAACAGCACTCAATAGTAAAATCCAGGTCCCACTGCGACACATTCAGTTACATTGTGTAGGAGAAACAACAACCTGCCAGAAAGCAGTTCCATCCTAAAGTGCTGGCTCTTTCTGAAAACACATGACCAGACAAAATGACCTGAGATGGCTGCCTACACACCAATATTACAACTAAAAAAAATACACTTGCTGGTTCAGGAATTAAATTTTATATTGTAGAGTGAATTATTTACAGTGTAAACAGTGTAATTTAGAAATAAAAAGGACATCATAAAAATCATAACAAAATACTTTTAAATAGTTACAGACAATGTTGATTTAAACAAACGAGGGTGCATATAGATGAGCAGAACACAGTGGCTACTGCTTGATGATAGGCATATATTTAATTGCATAAGGATAAAGATGTTTTTGTAATCTAGCCTTACAGAGCACATCCTGACTTTATTTTGGCTTATGCAATTGCAGACAAAATGGTGACCATACTATGTAACCTCTGATTAAATATATATAATATATATTAAGGGTCAAAAATGTGTCTTGCCTCAGTTTCTATTTGTGTCCCTCTATTTTTATTCACCAGGCAGGATAATTGAATTTGTCACTGTGAGCAACAACCAGCCACCCTCCAGTCATGGTGTCATGGGCACCTATACATTTATATGCACTTTAATTACTGTTCCTTAAGCAGTATATATTTCACTTCATACCAGGGTGGGGTGGCACCTTATTGACTTGTTTATGTGGTAAATATAATTACTTTCTTTATTTGCTACTTTTGCTGTACTCCTTGATATCCTTACAATAACAGACTCCATGAAAATTCCTGATGGGTTTTACTGTATATATTTCAGGATGCTGATACCAAACCAAGTAATAATTGAAACTGTAAGTTGTCAGGAACAAAGGATTCCCGTGTCTGCATTATTCTTCAGAGCACACTACAATGTACAATAACAGTTTTCTAATTACCGAGAAATAATATGGAACAAATCCTTTGTCAGGAACAGGTAGCGACTCTGCTAGGATAACAATGCAACTCCCCAGTCTGTTATTATTACAGGCTGAACAGATTCATCCTGCCAATAAATTACTTTAGCACTACCAATGAATAGCAGCACAACTGGGCCGTGATTGGTTAACCTTGCCTTATTGTTCTACAAGCCAAGGATCAGCCACGTGTCTCTCTACAGCTAAAACTGAATTACAGCTGCAATTTATACTGTGATACGTCTGCAAAAAGAAAAATACTGGCCCCTGCAGTTATATTGGTGGCCCTGTGCTAGCAGGTGATGCAGGCCTGTGAGACCCAGACTTGCAGATTGGGCCTTCAATGCAGCCATATAACTGCGGACTAATGGCTCTTCTCTCTGTGTTCAAGCACTTGTGTGCACCCCGTGATTAAAACTTGTGCCCACCCCCTTAATGGTTTGAATCACATCACAGCACTAATACAGAAAGTAATAGCTTTCACTGGCTAATTTAGTAGATTATAAAATGCAAGCTACAGTAGCTTATTTCTTCAGTCCATTTATACCCACTAGCACAGGGTAAACAATTTGAAACAGTTTGAAATCAGTTTTAAATATGACATGATTTTTCTGTATTATACCCTGCCTTCTGCAGAAACCTCAGCTGTCCTGAAACCTCGTATAGTCACTGGATAATTTTTATCAAAGAGTGAAGTTAGAGATCTCCACAAACCACTAGAGTGAAATTCCACCACTCTCCATTCATTTCTATGGGATTTTGAAAGGCATACATCCCATAGAATTTAATGGAGAGTGGTGGAATTTCACTCTAGCGGTTTGCGGAGATCTCTAACTTCACTCCGATAAATATGCCCCTATATAGTCAACCATGTTAGCCGATAAAAGATTCTGAGAAGTGCCGGGCTACAAGAAACGCGTAAATCAGACAACACAGCATACCCACCCGCACGCTAGAATCTACATTGTATGTGCTTCAATAAAGCCACTTATTTTTTACAAAGACTGAGTCCTGACATTGTCCTCCGGATTAGCGCCCAAAATGCGGGATAATCTAGTTGCGCAAGGATTATACCGGCATGGAGTAGCTGGCGTCTCGCAAGGGCAGCAGCGGGGATGACACAGTCTGTTGGGTGAGCTCTGATGCGATCCGCATCATCCTTTTTCTATTTGCTGTGAAGTTAGAGATCTCTGCAAACCACAAGAGTGAAATTCCACCACTATCCATTCATTTCTATGGGAATTTGAAAGGCATACATCCCATAGAATTTAATGGAGAGTGCCGGAATTTCACTCTAGCAGATTGTGGAGATCTCTAACTTCAATCTTTCGCTAAATATGCCCCTATATAGTCAACCATGTTAGCTGATAAAAGGCATCACTGACCATATATTTTTTGTTTTGGTCTATGGCTAGCACAGTACAATACTGCTACTGTGAATACATGCTTGGAACACCCAGGGCCACACCATGCACTCACTGGCAAATCCTGAACTGAAACAGAATGAATTTATTTACTAAAGTGAAAACTTCCACTGTCAGCAGGCTTAAAATGGAATCTGATTTTAGTGGACCATTGCTTCAATGTGCTAGGCTGTAAACCGCCATTAAAAGGGTTTAAAATAGTGATGGGCAGAGAGACAGGCAAATGAACAATGATAATGCATTCCAAAGACATGAGGCAATTAGCGAAAAAGCCTGTAAACAGAGGGTTCTTGCTGTGAAAGAAGTGGATGGAAGACATTATTGGTCCAAACACTTGTGGGCTTGTGGTACAATATTAATCTGGGCAAAGTCTGTTACTAAGGAATGGAATCTCTGTAGTTAAAGGAGAACTAAACGTTAAGAATATGGCTAACTGCAATATTTTATAAACTGAACTTGTAGAACCAGCCTAAAGTTTCAGCTTCTCAATAGCAGCAATGATCCAAGATTTTAAACCTGTCACAGGGGGTCACCATCTTGGAAAGTGTCTGTGGCACTCACACTCAGCTGTTGAGAAGCTACACTTAGGGGTTGTCACAAATATCAAGAAAAAAATGAGGTTTGTCTGTAGTATAAGGTGATGCTACAAGGCTGAATATTAAAAGGGAGCTATCGCGAAAATTAAAATTTAGTATAAGCTTCATTATACTGAAATAATAAGTGTTCTAAATACAATTAACTAAAAATTCTGTACTGTTTCTGAAATAATCAAGTTTATCTTCACTATTCCTCTCTCAGCATCTGTTTCTTCTCATTCTGTCTTCATTCAGCCATTGGGTGTCAGATGAATGATCCAATATATCTTATAGGGGGGCTCCTTTTGCCTAGAAGATGTATTGGATTTCACTCTATTAAAATCACCAGACACCATGGGGGGAATTCACAAATGTGTCGGGAACGAAAAAATGTCTTTAAAATGTCGTAGAAAGTGTCGTAGCAACAGCCGACAAATTCACAGAGCATTTCTCCGCCAATTTTCCAACATGTGCGACACTTTTGAATTAGTGTCGTTAAAAGTGGGCGTGGTCGGCGCCACTTTTCCCGCCATTTTTATGAATTACTCGTAAACTCATTTTTTTTACCGACAATTTTTCAGACACTTTAGGCTCTCCAAAATGAAAATGTCAGACAAAGGGGGGAATTCACAAAAGTGTCGGGAACGAAAAAATGTCTTTAAAATGTCGTAGAAAGTGTCGTAGCAACAGCCGACAAATTCACAGAGCATTTCTCCGCCAGTTTTCCGACATGTGCGACACTTTTGAATTAGTGTCGATAAAAGTGGGCGTGGTTTTTTCGGCGCCACTTTTCCCGACATTTTTATGAATTACTTGTAAACTCATTTTTTTTACCGACAATTTTTCAGACACTTTAGGCTCTCCAAAATGAAAATGTCAGACAAATTGTCGTTTAAAAAGTCTTGGTAAATGTC
Organism: Xenopus laevis; assembly: GCF_017654675.1. Lineage (NCBI taxonomy): Eukaryota > Metazoa > Chordata > Amphibia > Anura > Pipidae > Xenopus > Xenopus laevis. Next base: position 111,477,264 of record NC_054374.1, on the reverse strand, counting down.
GTTTGTACGATGAAAAGATATACGACATTTTAGAAAATTGTCAGACTTACGAGACATTCAGAGATGGTAACATCTGCCTTTGTGAATTTGCCGTACGTACGACATTTTACAAATTTGTAGACTGCCACTTCTGGGTTACTTTTTTTACCGACACTTTTGTGAATTCCCCCCAAATTGTCGTTTAAAAAGTCTTGGTAAATGTCGTTTGTACGATGAAAAGATATACGACATTTTAGAAAATTGTCAGACTTACGAGACATTCAGAGATGGTAACATCTGCCTTTGTGAATTTGCCGTTCATACGACATTTTACAAATTTGTCGACCGCCACTTCTGGGTTACTTTTTTTACCGACACTTTTGTGAATTCCCCCCCATGTCTCCTTACATCCAGAATTTGTGCAAAAGTTATTTTGTTAGTTTTGTTTGTACTGGAATCAGTTATTTGAGTGAGCTCTAATTCATCTGCTAAGAAAGGAAGCTCCCCCCTATAAGATATATTGAATCTAACTGTCAATGCATATCTGACACCCAACTGCTGACAGCAGCACTGAGCATGTGCAGTGAAAAGCAGAAAAGATGATGCAGAGCTACTGGGGCATCTTTGGAGACACGGAGCTTTACTGCTAAAGGGATGTGGTTGCCTTGGCCTGGTACAGAATCCCATAACATAATGTACAGCATTTCTAGCTACTTCTTTAGTTAAGCTTTAGTTCTCCTTTATGAGTGGGCTAAGGCTCTTAATATATGGAAACTGCCAAATTGCCAAAGCTGCAATGTTACTAATCTTATCTAATAGTATGTAGCTAAGTTTTATACTTATCCTTATTGTTTTTGGATTTTTCCTGTTACCTGTGTTTTGTTAGATCCCATTGCTTGCTCTTTAAAGCTTGTGTATGCACATGGACATTATGTACAGGGATCTAACATAACAATAGTTCACACTCTGGATCAACATTGTGGTTTCAGTATATTAATAAAGATGTGTAGAAAGCAGGGTTAACATACACCAAACATCAGGGGTGTAACTACAGAGGAAGCAGACCCTGTGGTTGCAGGGAGGTATAGGGGCCCCATGGGGCACTAATTAATGAGTCATTTTAATATATATTGCTAAAATAGGACAACCTCTGTAGAGTTTGGGGGCCCCTCCAATTATTTTGGAGCCCAGTAACATCTAGGTATGCCACTGCCAAACATCATCATGTAAACACCATAGGGGTGCCATCTAAAATCATGCATAGTTACAAAGCTGTGTAATGATATTATTTGATTGTGTGACAAAGTATAAAAAAGAGGTATTAGCTTAAAAAAAGTAGTAAAATTCCAGTATTACATACAGCACATTACATCACTTTATCCACCATATTGTATTTGCTTAAAGGGCAAGGCAACCCAAAATAAAGATTTACCTAATAAAAGAAAACATAATTCTAAGCCACTTTCCAATATACATTTATTATTCATTGCTGTTATTTATAGAAACAATTACTAGAGAAAGCAGCATTTTGCTAATGTCTTGGTTGTACTTTTTAAAGTTTGTTACTTTTTTCAGCTGCCTTGTCTTACATTGTTACATTGACCCTGGGGCAACCACTGCTGTCAATAGCAATACAAATATGAATAACTTAAAAACCATAGAACATTTGTATACTGCAACGTTGCTTGGAATTAGGTTTCATTTTATTAGGCAAACAATTAAAAGGCACTATTGTATAGTACAAAAAAAAATCAGTGTTTGATTCTCAGTATATGAGAAATTGTCCGTCATGGAGCTTTTTGACCTATATGGGACCCTATTTTTAAACTTTTGAAATAAAACTGAAATTTTCTCTGGATGTGCTTTGGGGTGAAATAGAGCCAGCGTAATAAAAGAAAGACTGGCACTCAGAGCTCGATGCATGCGGGCAAAGCCCTGCGTGTTTATTACAATGTAACGTTTCGGGGGCGGGCCCCTTCGTCGAAACATTACATTGTAATAAACAAGCAGGGCTTTGCCCGCATGCATCGAGCTCTGAGTGCCAGTCTTTCTTTTATTACGCTGACTACAATTGGGGTTGCCGATCCCTTCTGACTGTGCACCGGGCCAACTTATGCTGGAGAGGCCAGGGTGTGCTGGTGGGTTCTGGAATTGTGAAATAGAGCCAGCAACAGAATAGAATCAACAAACTCCAACGTGTGATGAAAAGTAAAAAACTGTGTGTATGTTTGTTATTATGTTTGCTGAATTAAAAGGGTTTTGGTAATATTAAAATGAATTCATTATTTTGTCAAAATTAAACTCTATTGCATTTCATACTAAATAAAGATTATTTGAAGTAAAAAAGTAGCAAACCATTTCTGCCTGTATTCTAGTTTAAGGGGGTTATTTATTAAAGTCAGATTTTTTTATGGCCTGAGTTTTAAAGGAGAAAACACAATTTTTTTGGGGGGAAAAAACTTTTTCAGGTCAGGAGTAACAATACTTGAATATATTGAATTGAATATATTCTATTCAACCAAACGTTTCCTCAGTTTAGCAAAAGTAGCTCAGTCACACCCTGTTCATGATAAAAAATATGCTTTTCCAGGCATTCATCTAAGTCTATATACACCCATATTAACGGTTTGATTAAAACCAGTGAACCAGAAATGTTACTTCTGGACATTATATTGGTTGCCATGGTAAATCTCGTTGGTAACCCTTTTCCCCATAGATCCATGGTAAAAACCCTGACATCCTCCCCTTATGGGAGGAGATTACCTAATCATTGAGCCTGGTTGTATTCCTGAGACAAACTGGAGTGATTGACATGTTAGGAAAGCAGTGAGTATCATGCTGACAGGTGTGCAGCAATGAGGCTCCACAGTGTGAGAATCTCGCGAGATCTCAACGAGATCTCTATGACATCAGATGCTGAAGCTTTAAAAAGTCATGCGACAGATGAAAAGCCCATTTGCCTTGATAAAGCGTAAGCGAAACGTGCGTCGGCGAGCCTTCAAACCCCCTTTAAAAAAAAAAAAATTTAAAAAAAAGCTTATTATTGAAATCTTACCTTTTTTAAACTATAATTGAATCTCGGATCCAGAGAAATTTAATGGAATTGTAGCACTACTAGCGCAGCATTCATTCCTTTTATTCTCTTTTATCTCTAAGGCACTGAGGATTTGTTGGTTTTATAGCAAAGTTAGCTCTCCTTACAAGACAGTTAAACGTAGTAACGAGACCACAATCCTCAGTGTTCTGCCTTTCTCCCACATGTGGTGTCCCAGGGCTTAGAACACTGCAGCCAGTTTCTTTGGGAAAACTCCACCTCTTTACTATTTTCTCATTTCTAACTTTTATTCATGAATTGCTGACGCTTTTATTTTTAATTGTTTGATACCATGAACTCACTTTAAAATAACTACAGTACTAGCACCTTATTTAATTCATGAACTTTTAGATTATTCATCAGTTGTGTGTAGATAAATTTTATTGAAAGTCACAGCACCTAATTTATACCACTTAAGCACTTTAATGGTTTTAACTATTTGTATATAACACAATCAATTGTGTTTGTGCTAAATTGATTGAGAACTAAGCATATGATTATAATAGCACTAAGCACTTATATAATTAGATCTCAATTAATTTTAGTAAGGTAGTGTGGGGTTTTACTGCTTTTTATTGTTGTTAGTATCCCTATTCTGGTTTATATACCTCTACACAGCCTGAAATTGGGTAAAACAAGTGAGTGAACATTAATTACAAGTGAACTATATTTTTGTTTGTGACCTTGTGGAACATGTCAGTGCTATATAAATAAAATATAATACTAATTTCTCCATGTTGCTCTGCTACCTTAAGATGACCATAGACATGCAGATTTTACCCTTGTATCTGATGAACAATCGGACGTCCCAATCTTCCAACCTGCCACTCACCATTCAGATTAAATAAAGTAGTAAAAGAACAAATCAGACCATGTTTTGCCCGTAACAGCAATTGTACGAAAGTCATGTCTGACAAATAGTAGTGAAAATCTCCCCTTGATATTGTCCGATAGGCAATACATACAGAGATATTATCGTTAGCCGACAGAAATCTTTTAAACTGTCCGAACAACTAAATGACCGATCACCATGGTGCGCAAAATGTTGGGAAAATCCACAAGGTCCAAAAATCACATGAATCTTCAATTCGTATAAATTTATCTTTGAATCAATGGCGAGCATTAGTCAGAGGAATCTTGGTCCTGTATTCTTATAAATTGACAGAGGGTGTAGGCAGGGCTGCCATCAGAAATCACGTGGCCCGTACAATACAATTTTCTGGGCGTTGCCCTCCCCAGAGCCAATCCATCCCACTGATTGGTGGCCAGGGACCCCCCCAAGGTTAAAAAACATTGGTGGCCAGGCCCTCCCCAGGTTAAAAAAACATTGGTGGCCAGGACCCTACAAGTTTCAAGGCCCCCTACACATTCAAAAATACATTGGTGGCCAGCCCCTTCCGCCTCCACAAGTTAAAAAAAACTTGGGTGGTCAGAGGTTAAAAAAAAGAACATTGGTGGTCAGTGGAACTTACCTTTAAATTTCAGCAGGTTGCTTTCATCCCTGGGTGTAGGTGTCTTGGTGCTGTGTCTTTTTGGTGACTATGGTATTATGGGGGAATTATGCACCGAAAAGTGTCCTTTTTGTGTGTTATTTTCCCTTGTAAAATGAGACTGTGGTTACAAACAAAATAACGCAAACTATTGTATATAGTATTGATTGTTTGTTTGAGCATTCATTTGTTTAACGATGGTCTCGGTTAAGACATAACATCAAAAGGACTTCAAAATGAATAAATAAGAATTCAGTATCTGTGACTCCATTTTGTCACCCTACAACAGTGAACTGTAACTAGAACCCTTCCTGGTGAACAAAGTAGATGGTAATATAGAACAATAAAAGCCACAATTGTTGCATCTCCACTTTTGCTGCTTTGGTTTCATTTAAGATTCCCTAAACACAGCTGAACAACTCTTAAGAGCCAGAAGCCAACCTATAATTCATTGAGTTTTGTTCAAGCTTTTATAAAGAAAGGTTTTACAGCACCTTTGAGAGTCTGCATTTTTGTGGGATTTAAATATTCCCTAATTAGGTGTCGCCTTTTAGCGGAATAAAAGCGAGACCTTCATTTCATTTAACATTTTAATTCACTCTCCGCAATGTAAAATAAGTAGGTAATGAAATGTTAAACAGCTGCTGTAAAATATCACATAGCTAGTTCATTGGCAGTGAGAATGATCCCAATGGCCATTGGTTTTTACTTGGCAAGAAGCCTCTGTTTAAATTAATAATGGAATAACCCAGCCTGTATGTTCCCAGAGGGATCCAGCATTTTTGGATATATAAAACAAATTATATATAAGGATATGGAAGGATAGTAATCACAACTAGCAAAAATATATCAATCTATGAAAGATAAAAAGAATGATCTGTATTACTTTCCCTGGTAACTATCCCCAGGATGCTATATATGTTTCCAGACAGGGTGAGGAAATTGTTTCTAATTGTTATAGTAATTTCCCAATGGATGTTCTGATAAAAGGATCTGTTATTTGGTACCCTGGCTACCTCTTTATCTCAGTATCACCACTCCCTTAATTTTTTAACATCTGTAATTGCCTGGCAACATCACAGGCACAAACAAAAATAGATTGCATGTTTCTTCCATTTTACACCTCCAGGACACTTAAAGGGGGAATGCTATGAAAAGATATAACTGTGTAACAAAAGCAACAATTGTGTGCTATATTTTTTAATGGACTAAAGCAAAGGTGTCTTCTTAGGACTCATCTACCAAGTGCAAGATAGGGTGCTGAGTCCATAAAATAGGTGCACACCACCATATTTGTGTCCTGCACTCGGATTGTTCCAGGTTTTTGTGCTCTACCTATGAACAGGGCCGCCATCAGAAGAGGACAGGGGGGACAAGTGTCCCGGGCCCAGGCATGAAGGGGGGCCCGGCAGTGCTGCACTTTTAAAAGAGCGCCGAAGATTTGCGGCCATTTTTGATTCCGAACAGCCGAAAATGTGGAAGTGCCGAACATCCAAAGTCTCGAAGCAACGAAAAGACCTGAAGTCACGCAAACAGCTAAAGTCCCGAAGCAGCGAAAAGATCCGAAGTCACGAAAACAGCCGAAATTGAAGTCCTGAAGCGGCGAAAAGACCCGAAGTCACGAAAGGAGGCGAAGTTGAAAAGTCCTGAAGCCATGAGTTCAATTTCGAAAATGTTCTTGTTCTTGTTTGTTCTTGTAGAAAATGTTCTTGTTCTTGTACGGGGCCCCGTGATTTCTAATGGCGGCAATGCCTATGAATATTGCCTTTTCAGTGATTTCATATGGGGAAAGGGTGACATAGGGAACAGGGGTGAGTCTGGGCTCAAGGATGCACTAAGGTGATCTTCCCAATTCCAGCCCCTACACTCAACTTAGAATAGGTTTACGGGGGGGGGGGCTGAATTTTCTGGTACAGAGAGCGCAGTTTTTGTCTGGAGATGCAGGCTGAATAGGGTTTAACATCTGAAATAATCACTTAAATGGGAAATTCCAAATAGTTAATTAAAGACAATGTATGTTTTTGAAATGTGAAATGTTTTTCTGCATTAATTTGAACTACATGTTCCAATGTGCTTGTATGCTTTTCTGAGATATTAGTATAAGCACCAATAAAATACATTAGATCTTATATTATGTTTATGCTTTAGAACAGTGATCCCCAACCAGTAGCTCGCGAGCAACATGTTGCTCTCCGACCCTGTGGATGTTGCGCTCTGTGTCCTCAAAGCAGGTGCTTATTTTTGAATTTCTGGCTTGGATGCAAGTTTTAATTGCATAAAGACTATATATAGTGCCAAGTAGAGCCTCCTGTAGGCTTCAAGTCCACATAGGGGCTACCAAATAGCCAATCACAGCCTTTGTTTGGCACCCCATGGGACTTTTACATGATTGTGTTGCTCCCCAACTCTTTTTACATTTGCATGTGGCTCACGGGTAAAAAAGGTTGGGGACCCCTGCTTTAGAATGTCCCCTGGCCTCTAGTATGGTCTTTTGTGTTTTTTTGTTTGTTTTTATATGTGAGATACTCATCTTCCATTCTCTTGCTTTCAGTCTCCACGTTTCCATTGTCCTCCTCTGTGGACTTGAATGTACTACTGGCCCCTGTGTGTAGATGTGTTGAGGTTTTAAAAGGGAGCCTTACTGCGCGTTAGGTGGTCTGTGGAATAAGCAATATTTAATAGATATGATATACTAGAGAAATGTAGCTTATTTGTCCTGGAGTAGAAAAGAGGTCTTCTTGCTGTTTTTGAAGTTTAACAGATCTAGGTATTACATAAGGGCTTCAAGTATTTCCCATTTCAACAGATCTGCCAAATGTTTCTACATTAATATCTTATTCATTCTTTTTACACTTGAAGCAGACTGATATGACTCATGACCTAAATACTGTAGCCGCTTCTGTTGTTTATTTTGCCTGTTGTTAGCTGGCATAGTAACTGGATTTTGGCACCTAAATGTGCTGGATTTGTCTGCACCCAAGCCAAAGCAATGGCTGTGTTTCAGCCCCACATAGCAAAACATATTTACATAGTTACATAGTTAAATCAGGTTGAAAAAAGAAAAAGTCCATCAAGTCCAACCCCTCCAAATGAAAACCCAGTATCCATACACACACCCCTCCCTACTTTCACACAAATTATATATACCCATACCTATATTAACCGTACACACATTTTTTTCATGAATATGTGAATTAGCTCTTCCTTAACCTGTCAGTCTGCTAGGTGATATTTTGATTTACACAACTACTTCCGACATGGGGATGCGATCTGTGGAACCGACACCATTCAACCAAATCTCCCATGTAGTTTAGCCCTTACAGCACTTTTACTCCAAAAAATACTATTGAGAATTCTCCCTATGTAACGGTTCATTCATTCTGTCATCTTCAGTAGCTATAACATAATTATTTAAGTTATTATGATCACACATTAAATTACTTGTGGCTTCAGTTCCTTGTGGGTAAAAAAAACGCATTGTAGATACCAAAAAAAAATTAAAACACATTATTTTTGCTCAGAAGAGGGCATTGCTACATCTTATATGTGGAAACCTCTTCTATAATTCAAGAGGGAGCCTATGATTATGTATCAGGTAATGGTGTTCCTTAACATTATGATATAAAAATTATTTTTATCTCCGATCGCATTTGGTTGCATAATGCTTGTCTGCTATATTTACAAAGTATCTCTTCTATAATCACATTTGCTCAATATGAATGGCCACTGCAATGTTCCAAACCTGGAACTGGTCATTATAGACAGATAGCAGGGTCACTTTTCTGAAAGGATCAAAGAATTAGGCCACCCCTTTAAATTTGGGGAACAGAACTTTCATCTGAATCAGTGTAGGTGGTTCTTCAGTGTGAGGACAGTGAGGTTGTGGAATGCCCTGCCGAGAGGATTGGATGATTTTTTGAACAAAGCATAACACCTATTGTGATCTTAACATCTATTTATAGATTAATTTGGTTTATGCCTTAACGCAGCGGTCCTCAAACTACGGCCCGCGGGCCGGATACGGCCCTCCAATGTCATTTACCCGGCCCCCGCTGGCAATTGCCCCATATTTTTTTTAAAAAAAATATAGAAAGCTCGAATCTGGCCTCCCGCTGGACTAAGTATGGGCATTTGAACAAGCGGTGCATCAGTTATGTATGCGCGCATGTTCACGTCGGCCCCCTGATGACGTCACTGAGGCGTGCTACGCGTGGGGCGCAAGAGGCGCATCAGGGAGGGAGCGATCTGGATTTGGCGCTTTTCCTAACATCCTAGGGCTGTGGCTGCGCATTTTGGTGGGCTGCAGGCTAAAAAGTAACCTACTGCTCCTCTGCCAACTGATCGGAATCTGCTGCTCCTGTCTCTTCTACTGCGCTGGTGAGCAAAGTGAATTGGGGGAACATGTCGGCCTTAATTATTCCCAAAACCCACACACACACTGTGCCCACCACCAACTTCTTGAATTTAATTTTACAAGGTTTCTTAATTTCTGTTTGCCTTATTTCTCTATTTCTTCCCCATTTTTTTTTTTAAATCTTGTTGCATTGCCCTTCTCCATACATTCTCCCTTGCATCTCCTCACTGAATTAATTATTTTACATGATTAATGAAGTGTTTTAATTTAATTTTACAATTAAACCCCAGAGCTCTCTTAATTTCTGTTTGCCCTATTTCTGCCCCATTTTATTTATTTTGCTGCCCATCTCCATACTACTCCTTTGCCTCATCTTTATATCTCTCTTTATCCCAATGAATGTGTTAAAAATTGATTATATATGCTCACTCAAAATGGCAACCATCTTTGGCAGCACCTATGGCTGTGAACAGACTTTTTCCCGAATGAAAAATCTGAAATCTCCAACCAGATCCAGACATACTGATGCACACTTGCATCACTTGTTACGACTTGCAGTGACAAACATGGAACCGGATATTGATTATCTCATCAGCCAAAAGCAGGCCCACACTTCCCATTGAAATACTGGTAAATTTATGTTAGTTAAAATTGTTCTTCATTGTACATTTTTTAAATAGTGTATTGTTTCTTCATGATTTTTTTTGCACTACCTGTACTACAAATAAGATATATATGCAGTGTGCATAGGAATTTGTTCATTTTTTTTTTTAAACAATAGTCCGGCCCCCCAACAGTCTGAGGAACCGTGAACTGGCCCTCTGCTTAAAAAGTTTGAGGTCCCCTGCCTTAACGTCAGAAGGCATATATTTGTTTATTAAAATTTGCTTTGCTGTAGTGGTAATAAATTATAATGATGTACATACAAGTGGCTTGTTTCAAAACAACAGTGTTCCTCCCTCCCCACATAAATGAATGTACCCTAATGAATAATGATAGGTCTGTCTCACCTAAAGTACAGCAGTACCATGAGCCAAAAGATCAGTGCTGCCTACCTTGTTATCTAGCAGATTTGGTCGGGGTACATTTCAGAAAATAATGAGATCATTTTTTAATGTTCATAATAAACCCACTGTGATCTTTTAATAGTTACTCAGTGAAGCCAAAACTGTCTGTCCCAAAGCTATAACCTTTGTTACAATCTCCCCGAACTGCCTTCCCCTACCTTTCCGCCGACTAGAATGAAAAATCGCCAGCGGGATGGCACTCGGGCGCTTCGTTTTCCAAAGTCTCCTGAAGTTTCCTCATGAGGCAAATTCTGGCAACTTCGGAAAACGAAGCGTCTGAGTGCCATCCCGCCCGCCAGTGATTTACATTCTAGTCGGAGGGAAGGCAGTTCAGGGAGATTAGTCACATAAAGAAGAAGCGATTTGTCGCTGGGCGACTAACCTCTCAAAATAGCAGTGTGTGTCTCTGCCCTCAGATTTACAGTTTAGGTAGGTATCTGAATAATGACAAATTGTTGTCAAGAATACTTGGAAATGTATTTGAGAAACATCTAGCTGATGACAGGTTGACATGCTTGATTTCCATGAGCAGAGGCTGCAATTCATTCACTGTAAGTGGCATGAGCTGGAGCTGGCAGAGACGCTGATGCCAGTGTCTGGGCACAGATAACGAAGTGGCAGATCAGTGTGCGCTACAGTCACTCTGTCTTCCCTATTATTCGCCTGGGTTGTTAATAAAAGGCTGGCAAATGCTCCACTCAAACTCCGGAACACAATTTGCTTATACTGGGCTCCTGAGTATATAAAAACTCAGTTCAATCATTTTTTCATGCTTTCTTTCTGCCAAACGAATTGGCAATAAAAAGTAATACGGAGTGTAAAACAAATCAGTGCTATTAAACTACTTGTTTCTGATGCTTTCATAAAATGTTAATGACACATGCTGGAACAACCTGCTTTATTGGCCGGCTTTATTAAATGCATGAAAGGGGCCGGGCACCATCTCGCCCCGCCCCATTTGCATTTTCTCTCTCTTCTCCCCTGTGTCTCTCTCTCACTTTTTTTTTATCCCTCTTCTCTCTGTTTTCTCTCTTTCTTTGCTGTTTCTGTCTCTCTTTTTTCCTTCTGCCCCACCCAGTCGTTCTCCCATCAGTCTCTTACGTCTCTCAGTTTCTTTTTTAGTCTCTGTGTGTCCCGTTGTAGGACAGCAGAGATGAGAATGGAGCAGTCTTACGTTATGGAAATTGGAGCAAGTGGTATGAAGCAATGTCCCTTATACAGGGGAAAATGTCTAAAACAATGTCCACTGAAATAGCCAGTGTCACCTGCTTCTAATGGAATAGTCTCCAAAAGTGAAAGAATTATTATATTGGCTTACAAGTATCCCCACGCACTGTACTTTGTGACTAAATCGCTAGTTTATGGCAGGCCCGGGTTTGTGGAAAGGCTACCAAGGCCCGGGCCTAGGGCAGCAGAATTTTAGGGGGAGACATGCTGCCCAATCACACTTACATTGGTTCAGAAACACTGGGGATACAATAGGTTTTAAAATTTCCCATGTACCAATCCCCATTGCTCCGGTCCCAATTATGAAATTTGTGTGAATAAAGGGGAACAGCAGTGGGCCTTGGGGTGCCTACCGTGTTAATCCGGCCCTGGTTGACGGGCATAAACAAGCACTTTTATTCAGCCTGGCACAGCAGATCCCGGGTGTGTGTGTCAGCGGGAATTAACCAACTCACAGAAGGGACAAGCCAAGTACCATAGGAGGAGAAAGAAAAAGCAATATAACGTGTTAGTTCAAGTATCCAGCGTTATACAGAGATATGGGTTTAAATCGCGGATTCATAGGCCTTTTACTGTCACTGAGTAGAGATGTCGCGAACTGTTCGCCGGCGAACTTGTTCGCGCGAACATCGGGTGTTCGCGCTCGCCGGAAGTTCGCAAACGTCGCGCGACGTTCGCCATTTTGGGTTCGCCATTGTTGGCGCTTTTTTTTGCCCTCTCACCCCAGACCAGCAGGTACATGGCAGCCAATCAGGAAGCTCTCCCCTGGACCACTCCCCTTCCCTATAAAAACCGAAGCCCTGCAGCGTTTTTTCACTCTGCCTGTGTGTGCTGAAGAGATAGTGTAGGGGGAGAGCTGCTGCCTGTTAGTGATTTCAGGGACAGTTGAAAGTTTGCTGGCTAGTAATCGTTTTGATACTGCTCTGTTATTGGAGGGACAGAAGTCTGCAGGGGTTTGAGGGACATTTAAGCTTAGGTAGCTTTGCTGGCTAGTAATCTACCTTCTACTGCAGTGCTCTGTATGTAGCTGCAGTGGGCAGCTGTCCTGCTTCTGATCTCATCTGCTGACTGCTGCAATAAACAGTAGTCCTTGTAAGGACTGCTTTTATTTATTTTTTTGTTGTTTTACTACTACTACTACTACTACTATAAGAGCCCAGTGCTATTAGTCTAGCAGTGTTGGGGAGTGGGACTGGTGTGCTAATCTGCTGCTCCTAGTAGTTCAGCAGCACCAACTTTAATTTTTTTTTTTTAATATTCATTTTTTTTTATTTTACTTTTTTTTATTTTACTACCGCTGTAGTAGTGTATAAGTTGACCTTTTAGGTATTATTTGCCCTGTAGGCATTTTTTGCCCAGTGTGTTATTCAACCAACTGCCATCTAGCTGTGTGACCTTGTTCACATTCTGTCTAAATATCCATAATATTACCGTCTCCAGAAAAAACACCGGAGTGACTTTTTTCAAGCAGCCATAATATATTTTACGTAATCCGTATCCATCGCTGTAGTAGTGTATAAGTTGACCTTTTAGGCATTATTTGCCCTGTAGGCATTTTTTGCCCAGTGTGTTATTCAACCAACTGCCATCTAGCTGTGTGACCTTGTTCACATTCTGTCTAAATATCCATAATATTACCGTCTCCAGAAAAAACACCGGAGTGACTTTTTTCAAGCAGCCATAATAAATTTTACGAGATCCGTATCCACCGCTGTAGTAGTGTATACGTTGATCTTGTGGGCAGTATTTGCACAGTGTTTTCTTCAACCCGCCATCTAGCTGTGTGAGCTTGTTCACATTTTGTCTAAATATTGATAATATTATCGTCTCTAGAAAAACCACTTGAGTTACTTTTTTTCAAGCAGCATTCATATATTTTACGTAATCCGTATCCACCGCTGTAGTAGTGTATACGTTGACCTTGTAGGCATTATTTGCACAGTGTTTTCTTCAACCCGCCATCTAGCTGTGTGAGCTTGTTCACATTTTGTCTAAATATTGATAATATTATCGTCTCTAGAAAAACCACTTGAGTTACTTTTTTTCAAGCAGCATTCATATATTTTACGTAATCCGTATCCACCGCTGTAGTAGTGTATACGTTGACCTTGTAGGCATTATTTGCACAGTGTTTTCTTCAACCCGCCATCTAGCTGTGTGAGCTTGTTCACATTTTGTCTAAATATTGATAATATTATCGTCTCTAGAAAAACCACTTGAGTTACTTTTTTTCAAGCAGCATTCATATATTTTACGTAATCCGTATCCACCGCTGTAGTAGTGTATACGTTGACCTTGTAGGCATTATTTGCACAGTGTTTTCTTCAACCCGCCATCTAGCTGTGTGAGCTTGTTCACATTTTGTCTAAATATTGATAATATTATCGTCTCTAGAAAAACCACTTGAGTTACTTTTTTTCAAGCAGCATTCATATATTTTACGTAATCCGTATCCACCGCTGTAGTAGTGTATACGTTGACCTTGTAGGCATTATTTGCACAGTGTTTTCTTCAACCCGCCATCTAGCTGTGTGAGCTTGTTCACATTTTGTCTAAATATTGATAATATTATCGTCTCTAGAAAAACCACTTGAGTTACTTTTTTTCAAGCAGCATTCATATATTTTACGTAATCCGTATCCACCGCTGTAGTAGTGTATACGTTGACCTTGTAGGCATTATTTGCACACTGTTTTCTTCAACCCGCCATCTAGCTGTGTGAGCTTGTTCACATTTTGTCTAAATATTGATAATATTATCGTCTCTAGAAAAACCACTTGAGTTACTTTTTTTCAAGCAGCATTCATATATTTTACGTAATCCGTATCCACCGCTGTAGTAGTGTATACGTTGATCTTGTAGGCATTATTTGCACACTGTTTTCTTCAAACTGCCATCTAGCTGTGTGTATTATCGTTTCCAGAAAAACCAACTGAGTTTTTGTTGTTGTTGTTTTTTTAAAAATAATGCCAGGCAAAGGCAGGCCGCCACGCAGAGGCCGTGCTAGGGGCCGTGCTGCTATGCAATCCTGTGGCCCTAGCAAATTGCCCAGTTTTAAAAAGCCAATGACCCTGAACTCCCAAAATGCTGAAGAGGTAGTTGACTGGCTTACACAGCACACCCCATCCTCTACCGTTTCTAACTTTACCACAACATCCTCCTCATCCTCCACTGCTATGGCCACCCCACGTAACACTTCCTCCACCACCGGTGCCCCTTCTTCACTGGAGTCAGAGGAGTTATTTTCCCATGAGTTTCTTGAACTGAGTAATGCGCAACCATTATTGCCAGAAGAAGATGAAGGAGATGAGGACCTTACACCAGATTTAATTCTGGCAGAGAACACGATAGAGATGGACATAATGAGTGATGAGGAGGAGGTCCCCGCTGCTGCTTCCTTCTGTGATGTGTCAGAAGAAATTGATGCATCTGAGGAGAATGATGATGAGGAGATTGATGTTTTGTGGGTGCCTAGTAGAAGAGAGCAAGAGGAGGGTAGTTCAGATGGAGAGACGGAGAGTCAGAGAGGCAGTAGGAGAATAAGACTTAGAAGAAGCAGGGAGGACAGCCCGCAGGGATCAGTAGGGCAACAACATGTATTGGCACCTGTGTTCAGCCGACCAACGCACCCGCCATTGCCGCCAATGCCGCCAACTTCTACTGTTACCGCCAGATCGCACACTTCCAAAAAGTCAGCAGTGTGGGATTTTTTTAATGTGTGTGCCTCTGACAAAAGCATTGTAATTTGCAATGAGTGCAGTCAGAAACTGAGCCTTGGTAAGCCCAACAGCCACATAGGTACAACTTCTATGCGAAGGCACATGAACGGCAAGCACAAAGCACTTTGGGAGCAACACCTCAAAGGCAACAGGCAAACTAAAAGCCACACTCCTTCTGGTCCAGCATCTTACTGCTCTACCTCTGCTCTCCTTGACCCGTCTGAACCACCCTCCACTCCGCCTTCCACCTTGACCACCTGTTCCCATTCCCAGTCATCTGCCACCAGCCAAGTTTCTGTGAAGGCCATGTTTGAGCGTAAGAAGCCAATGTCTGACTGTCACCCCCTTGCCCGGCGTCTGACAGCTGGCTTGTCTGCACTCTTAGCCCGCCAGCTTTTACCATACCAGCTGGTGGACTCTGAGGCCTTCCGCAAATTTGTAGCAATTGGGACACCGCAGTGGAAGGTACCCAGCCGCAATTTTTTTTCTAAAAAGGGAATACCACACCTGTACCAACATGTGCAGAGCCAAGTTACCGCATCTCTGTCACTTAGTGTTGGGCCAAAGGTCCATATGACTACTGACGCATGGTCCTCCAAGCATGGTCAGGGCAGGTATGTTACCTACACTGCCCACTGGGTGAACTTGGTAATGGCTGGGAAGCAGGGAATGGGTAGCTCAACAACAACAGTGGAGTTGGTGTCACCGCCACGGATTGCACGCGGTTCTGCCACCACCTCTACTCCTCCATCGCTCTCTACCTCGTCTTCTTCCTCTTCTTCTTCTTACTCTGCTGCTGGGTCCTCCTTCTCCTCCTCCACACCTGTGCACCCCCAGCTCCCCCTAGGCTATTCGACGTGCCAGGTACGCCGTTGTCACGCTGTCTTGGGGATGACGTGCCTGGAAAGCAAAAACCATACCGGATCTGTACTCCTGTCATCTCTGCAGTCACAGGCCGATCGGTGGCTGACCCCACACCAACTGCAGATCGGAAAAGTGGTGTGTGACAATGGAAGCAATCTGTTGGCAGCGTTGAGACTGGGCAATTTAACACATGTGTTAAATTTAATAGTCCGTTTTGTCTCCAAGTACCCAGGATTCCAGGACGTTCTCACCCAGTCCAGAAAGGTGTCGGCCCATTTCAGACGTTCCTACACAGCCATGGCACGCCTTGCTGACATTCAGCAGCGCTACAACATGCCAGTCAGGCGTTTGATTTCTGACAGCCAGACTCGCTGGAATTCAACGCTCCTTATGTTGGAACGTCTGCTGCAACAACAAAGGGCCGTCAACGAGTACCTTTTTGAACTGGGTGGTAGGACTGGATCTGCAGAGCTGGGGATTTTTTCCCCCGTTACTGGGTGCTTATGCGCGATGCCTGCAGGCTCATGCGACCTTTTGAAGAGGTGACAAATATGGTCAGTCGCACCGAAGGCACCATCAGCGACCTAATACCCTTCGCTTTCTTCCTGGAGCGTGCCGTGCGACGAGTGACAGATGAGGCTGTAGACCAGCGTGACGAGGAGCTGGAAGCTCCTCGTCACAAGACGTTGACCTTGTAGGCATTGTTTGCCCAGTTTTTTTGGCCGCAGCCACTGAAGCACAGAGGCCAGAAAAAATATGCCATATAAATGCTGAAAATAGTCATTTTTTGCCATACGTTGACTCAACGTATATGGCAAAAAATGACTATTTTCAGCATTTATATGGCATATTTTTTCTGGCAACTGTGCTTCAGTGGCTGCGACCAAAAAAACTGGGCAAACAATGCCTACAAGGTCAACGTATGGCAAAAAATGACTATTTTCAGCATTTATATGGCATATTTTTTCTGGCAACTGTGCTTCAGTGGCTGCAACCAAAAAAACTGGGCAAACAATGTCTACAAGGTCAACGTATGGCGAAAAATTACTATTTTCAGCATTTATATGGCATATTTTTTCTGGCAACTGTGCTTCAGTGGCTGCGTCCAAAAAAAACTGGGCAAACAATGCCTACAAGGTCAACGTATGGCAGTTGTTTAAAGAGAACAGTAGATTACTAGCCAGCAAAGCTACCTAAGCTAAAATGTCCCTCAAATCCCTGCAGACTTCTGTCCCTCCAATACAGAGCAGTATCAAGCAGATTACTAGCCAGCAAACTTACTATCATCTGTCCCTGAAATCACTAACAGCTCTCCCCCTACACTATCTCTTCCAAGCACACACAGGCAGATTTTTCAGATACATTTTTGCCCTTGATCCCCCTCTGGCATGCCACTGTCCAGGTCGTTGCACCCTTTAAACAACTTTAAAATCATTTTTCTGGCCAGAAATGTCTTTTTTAGATGTTAAAGTTCGCCTTCCCATTGAAGTCTATGGGGTTCGCGAACCGTTCGCGAACCGCTCGCGTTTTTGCGCAAGTTCGCGAATATGTTCGCGAACTTTTTTTCTGACGTTCTCTACATCCCTATCACTGAGGCCAGAGCACTGGTTTGTGCATATAGTAATGAGCACTAGACACAAATCACTTCATTTTATATATAACAAATCGCTTCATTTTATATATATATATATATATATATATATATATATATATATATATATATATATATATATATATATATATATATATATATATATATATATATATTTAATACATTTTGGAAGAAAAGACGATCTGAGTGCATGCTATCCCTTGTTTCTGTGAACACTTCAACCTGAGCGCAGCACCCGACATCAATCAGCACTCAGAGAGCGTGTGCGGACTTTGTGGACATATATATATATTTCCTGATTTGGGCAGCACTCCGCTTCAGTTTTATTACCCGGGTGCACGGTAAAATGTCCATATAAGACCAGCAACACCGGGATTCCTTATTACAAAATCAAATGTATGGAAAAGTGCACATACAGCCAACGTGACGTTTCGGTCCCATCTGGAACCTTTCTCAATATATATATATTATACGGATATACCATTTAGCTTCGGGGGGTTGTTTGGAATGGTTGCTGTTTTATTTACAGGAGAATAACATTTCATAAATAGAATTACCTGTTAGAACTAGAAATATAGGCCCCATCCAGCTGTTCTAACTGTTCTAGTTACTGTACATTAGTTGATTCTTGTAACGATCGCCGCCCGGAGCAGGCCCAGGAGCTCCGGGCGGCGCGTCCATCTTCGCCGGCGTCGCTCCCAAAATGGCGGCGCCCATGGCCGCCACGTGGGTAGCGGCGCCGGGCGATGACGTCAGCGCGCCGACGTCGGCGCAAGAGCGTCAATGACGTCAGAATGGCGCCAAATTTGAAAATAAAAACGCCAACTAGACGCCAGAATGGCGCCCAAGAATAGGATTACTTTCCTGAAGCATATCCTGGGTTTCCTGTGTGCCTTATTGCCTAATCTTGTTCCTGCCTTGTATCCTGACCCTTTGCCTGGACTTTGGACTTTGTTTGTATTCTGCCTGCCTGTGAACTCTTGCCTGATCCTGACTATTCTCCGTTTAACCCTTTGGATACCGCGACCTTGTTCCCTCAAGAGGGCTTCCTCCTTGATCCAGACAACCTCCCTGGAGGGAGCTCCCGGCTCCCTGACATTATTCTTGGGCCATGGATCCTTCTGAGGAAGCCACACCTCATGTCGGACGAGCACTCCGCGGACTGGCATCCCGCATGGAGGACTACGAAAACCAGCAGGTTCGCATTGGGCAAGCACTCGATGTCCTGCTGGCTCAAGTGCCTTCTGCGTCCTCCACTGCTCCACCTACTGGGGATCCCCCCATGGCGGCAGCCCCCACGAACACAAGCTACCCGACAGATGAGCCTCGTATTCCACCTCCCCCTCGTTTCAGTGGGGACCCACAAGCCTGCAGGGGATTTGCCACGCAATGCCAAATTCAATTTGAGTTCCAACCCACACAGTTTCCAAGCGAGCGTTCCAAGGTGGGGTATGTGATGTCTCGATTGGAAGGCAAGCCACTGGAGTGGGCAACGTCTCTTTGGGAGAAGAATTCCCCGCTGACTTTTGATGTTAAAGACTTTCTCAAGCTTTTCGTATAGTCTTTGATGCTCCAGGTCGGGTTACGAACGCCCCTGCCCGTCTCTTGCAGCTCCGGCAAGGAAGCCGCAGTGTCAATGAGTATGCTATAGACTTCCGAACACTGATGGCGGAGACTTCCTGGTGTGATGACGCTTACAAGGCTGTATACTACCAAGGCCTATCCATCCGCATCAAAGATGATCTCGTCTCCAGGGAGACTCCTGACACCCTGGAAGGGTTGATCGCTCTATCCATTAAGGTGGACACTCGTCTCAGAGAGCACCAGGTGGAGAGAGAGCGCAGTAGACGATTTTCTCCCATGTTGGCCCCTCGCTTTCAAAGGCCGATTCTGCAAACACCCGCTGTTCCTGTGACCCATGTGTCGACGTCTCCTTTGGAGGAACCCATGCAAGTAGGAAAGACTCGCCTCTCCGAGCAGGAAAGACTCCGAAGACGTATGGCAGGTCTCTGTTTATACTGTGGTGGGCATTCCCATTTTGCCAACGCCTGTCCTGCCAAAGCCAAGAGTTTTGTACTCCGAGGTATGTCTCAGGTTTCTCATGTAGGGGGCATCACTCGAGGTTCTCTGGAGAAGTATCAAGAAAATTCACGCAGGCTTCTCCTTCCTTTGCAGATTCACCTGGCAAGTAAGTCTATCTTCGAAAGGGCCTTCCTCGACTCCGGAGCGGATGGCAATTTCATGGATGCCTTTTTTGCCGAACGCATGAAGATTCCTCTGCTTCCATTGTCTTCTCCCCTGCGAATTACTGCCATAGATGACAAACCCCTGGAGTTTGAATTCGTCACAAAGTTCACGGCGGAACTATCTGTACAAGTTGGGGCGCTGCATCAAGAAAAACTTTCATTCTTCATCATCCCCTGTCCTTCTACTCCAGTGATATTGGGTCTTCCATGGTTACGTCTGCATAACCCCACCATAGACTGGTCCACTGGGCAGATCTCTCGTTGGAGTTTATTTTGCCTGCAACATTGCCTTCCGCCAAAGCCCCTTGAGAAGGTGAATGTCTCCTCTGCGGAATTAAAGACTTTGCCCTCCACTTACAAGGGATTTTCCGATGTGTTTTGTAAAAAGTCTGCAGAGTTCCTTCCCCCACATCGCTCCTACGACTGTCCGGTTGAACTCCTGCCTGGAGCTATGCCCCCCAGAGGGCGCACCTACCCTCTCTCTCCTGCAGAAACTACCGCTATGAAGGAGTACATCCAAGAAAATCTCCAGCGGGGGTTTATCCGCCCTTCTACCTCTCCTGCAGGGGCTGGGTTCTTCTTCGTGGAGAAGAAGGACGGAGGCCTTCGGCCTTGTATAGACTATCGGGGTCTGAATAAGATCACCGTGAAAAACAGATACCCTCTGCCCCTGATTGCCGAGCTCTTTGACCAGCTGAAAGGGGCAAAGATTTTCTCCAAGTTGGATCTCCGGGGGGCCTACAACCTCATTCGCATCCGGGAGGGTGACGAATGGAAGACGGCATTCAACACTCGGGATGGGCACTATGAATATCTCGTTATGCCCTTCGGCCTATGCAATGCCCCTGCCGTCTTCCAGGAGTTTGTGAATGATGTGTTCCGAGATCTCCTAGGAAGGTTCGTAGTCGTATACTTGGACGACATCCTGATCTTTTCCAAGGACCTTGAAAGTCATCGCTCCCAGGTGAAGGAGGTACTCTCTCGTCTGAGGAAGAACTCTCTCTTCGCCAAGTTGGAGAAGTGTGTTTTCGAGGTATCCAAGATCCCCTTCCTAGGATACATTATCTCTCCAGAGGGATTTGAGATGGACCCCGTGAAAGTGTCGGCCATCCAGGAGTGGCCTCTCCCACTGAGTACCAAAGCAATCCAGAGATTCATCGGATTTGCTAATTATTATCGACAGTTCATCCGGGGGTTCTCTTCCCGCATTGCACCTATCCTGGCCCTCATCCGAAAAGGGGGTAAACCCAGCCTGTGGCCTCCATCTGCTATAGAAGCCTTTCAGTCCTTGAAAGAGGCCTTCACGTCCGCTCCTGTTCTTCGACATCCCAATCCTGCACTACCCTTCTGCATCGAAGTTGATGCTTCTGAAGTCGGAGCCGGAGCTATCCTGTCTCAGAGACATTCCTCTGATGGAAAATTGCACCCCTGTGCGTTTTTCTCCAAGAAGTTCTCATCCGCAGAGCAGAACTATGACGTCGGGAATCGAGAACTCTTGGCAGTCAAGCTTGCCCTTGAAGAATGGCGTCACCTCCTGGAGGGTTCTGAAATTCCTGTCCAGATTTTCACTGATCACAAGAATCTGGAGTTCATACAGTCCCTCAAGAGGCTAAATCCCAGACAAGCCAGGTGGGCCCTTTTCTTTTCCCGATTTAACTTTGTTTTGACTTTTCGCCCAGGTTCCAAAAATCTGAAGGCCGACGCCTTGTCTCGTAGCTTCACTCCGGTGGACCGTGACCCTGAGAGACAGGAACCAATCATTCCACCTGTCAAGATCATTGCCTCCCTGTATCCCCAATTTGCCGACCAGATTCTGGCTGGGCAGTCCTCGGCTCCTCAAGATACTCCGATTGGCATGGCCTTCGTCCCTCCAGAACTTCGCCTGGCCATCCTGCAACAAACCCACTGCTCCAGGCAAGCTGGACATCCTGGTTCGGCTAAGACCCTTGAACTCTTGAGGCGCCTAGTCTGGTGGCCTGATATCCGCAAGGATGTAAAGGACTTTGTGGCTGCTTGTAATGTCTGCGCCACTTCTAAGCCTAGCCATTCCCGCCCCAGTGGGTTGTTACAGCCTTTGCCGGTACCCTCTCGTCCATGGACGCACCTCTCTATGGACTTTATTGTCGAACTTCCTCCCTCCGGTGGGAATACTGTGATCTGGGTTGTTATTGACCGCTTCTCCAAAATGGCCCATTTCATCCCTCTGAAGAAGTTGCCCTCTGCGGTGGAGTTGTCCCAGCTATTTATCCAGTACATCTTCCGCCTGCATGGTTTCCCGGTGGAGATCGTCTCCGATAGAGGCACCCAGTTTACTGCCAAGTTCTGGCGTTCCTTATGCAAAGACCTGGGAATTGTTCTTCAGTTTTCATCTGCATACCACCCGCAAACGAATGGGGCAGCTGAACGTGTCAACCAAGCCCTGGAGCAGTTCCTGAGGAACCACGTATCCCTCTGCCAGGATGACTGGTCTGATCTCCTCCCATGGGCGGAATTCGCTCATAATAATGCTTGTCATTCCTCTACAGGAAGGTCTCCGTTCATGTCGGTGTATGGTCAGCATCCTCAAGCTTTTCCCCAAGACTTTGTGCTATCTGACGTCCCGGCTGCTGACGACTCCGCAGCCCATATGTCTGCTATTTGGGCTGCGACCAAGTTGAACCTAGAGAAGAGTGCTCTTGTTCATAAGACTTTCGCGGATCGTCGTCGAAGATCCTCTCCTCTCTACAAGGTGGGTGATAATGTCTGGCTCTCTTCCAGGAATATCCGGTTGAAGATACCTTCTCCCAAGTTGGGTCCAAAATTCGTGGGACCATTTCCCATCTTGGAAATAATCAACCCTGTGGCTGTCAGACTCCAGCTTCCACCAGAGATGAGAATCCCCAACGTGTTCCACGTTTCTCTGGTGAAACCCGCCATCACCAACCGGTTCTCTGGCGGTCAGTCTCCTCCTCCTGCCATCTCAGTGGAGGGTCAACTCGAGTACGAGGTGGAGAAAATCCTAGACTCCAGAATCTCCAGAGGGTCCCTTCAGTACCTCATTCAGTGGAAGGGCTTTGGCCCTGAAGAATGCTCCTGGGAAGGACACCGTGATGTTCACGATCCTCGTCTGGTGAGGGAGTTCCATTCCAAATTTCCCCAGAAGCCAAGTCCTGGTGGTCCAGAGGCCCCCCGTGAGGGGGGGGGTACTGTAACGATCGCCGCCCGGAGCAGGCCCAGGAGCTCCGGGCGGCGCGTCCATCTTCGCCGGCGTCGCTCCCAAAATGGCGGCGCCCATGGCCGCCACGTGGGTAGCGGCGCCGGGCGATGACGTCAGCGCGCCGACGTCGGCGCAAGAGCGTCAATGACGTCAGAATGGCGCCAAATTTGAAAATAAAAACGCCAACTAGACGCCAGAATGGCGCCCAAGAATAGGATTACTTTCCTGAAGCATATCCTGGGTTTCCTGTGTGCCTTATTGCCTAATCTTGTTCCTGCCTTGTATCCTGACCCTTTGCCTGGACTTTGGACTTTGTTTGTATTCTGCCTGCCTGTGAACTCTTGCCTGATCCTGACTATTCTCCGTTTAACCCTTTGGATACCGCGACCTTGTTCCCTCAAGAGGGCTTCCTCCTTGATCCAGACAACCTCCCTGGAGGGAGCTCCCGGCTCCCTGACAATTCTATTCTATCTTTTGTCCTGCTGAGAAGAATCCCTAATAGGTACTAGAATTGCTACAATAGTTGCTAATATTCCATAGTTAAAATGATAAATGTAGCAACTAACGTAGCAACTAAATGTAGCAAATTGTAACCATGTGCACCTGAAAAACATTATAGTTTCCACTTCAATTTTAGAAAACTTTTTAAAAAAAAAAAGGGAATAGAAGGCAACTGAAAATGACTCTATTTCTGGTGTAGTCACTGAATGCACCGACTGAACAAAAATTTGTTAGGAAGTGAGCAACCCCTTTAAGTAATGTAACAATAATTGTGAGCTTTAATTACTTATATTACCCATATCATTGCTATGTATTGGCAATGAATGGACATAAACAATTACTTTCATGAGTATAGATGAAAAAAGAGGCCATGGTCCCCTCCATATATGTTATGAGAACTTGCTTTAGCAAAATTACTGGTGCCTTTAAGCTCATTTCTTGTCTCTAGTGACTGGAGTGCATAAGGTTAGTTGGGTTCAACACTGTTATTAAAGGAGTTCTCTAAAGCATCTTTTTTTGCAGAATGAAATGTATGCATTCTAATGGTACTCAACTTCCCAATAGTAATTCATTCATCATTTTGAATGATGTTTTTAATTAAAGGGATACTGTCATGGGGAAAAAATGAATCAGTTAATAGTGCTGCTCCAGCAGAATTCTGCACTGAAATCCATTTCACAAAAGAGCAAACAGATTTTTTTATATTCAATTTTGTAAATCTGACATGGGGCTAGACATTTTGTCAATTTCCCAGCTGCCCCTTGTCATGTGACTTGTGCCTGCACTTTAGGAGAGAAATGCTTTCTGGCAGGCTGCTGTTTTTCCTTCTCAATGTAACTGAATGTGTCTCAGTGGGACATGGGTTTTTACTATTGAGTGTTGTTCTTAGATCTACCAGGCAGCTGTTATCTTGTGTTAGGGAGCTGTTATCTGGTTACCTTCCCATTGTTCTTTTGTTTGGCTAATGCGGGGGGGAAAGGCACCAGTAATTTTGCTAAAGCAAGTTCTCATAACATATATGGAGGGGACCATGGCCTCTTTTTTCATCTATACTCATGAAAGTAATTGTTTATGTCCATTCATTGCCAATACATAGCAATGATATGGGTAATATAAGTAATTAAAGCTCACAATTATTGTTACATTACTTAAAGGGGTTGCTCACTTCCTAACAAATTTTTGTTCAGTCGGTGCATTCAGTGACTACACCAGAAATAGAGTCATTTTCAGTTGCCTTCTATTCCCTTTTTTTTTTTAAAAAGTTTTCTAAAATTGAAGTGGAAACTATAATGTTTTTCAGGTGCACATGGTTACAATTTGCTACATTTAGTTGCTACGTTAGTTGCTACATTTATCATTTTAACTATGGAATATTAGCAACTATTGTAGCAATTCTAGTACCTATTAGGGATTCTTCTCAGCAGGACAAAAGATAGAATAGAATCAACTAATGTACAGTAACTAGAACAGTTAGAACAGCTGGATGGGGCCTATATTTCTAGTTCTAACAGGTAATTCTATTTATGAAATGTTATTCTCCTGTAAATAAAACAGCAACCATTCCAAACAACCCCCCGAAGCTAAATGGTATATCCGTATAATATATATATATTGAGAAAGGTTCCAGATGGGACCGAAACGTCACGTTGGCTGTATGTGCACTTTTCCATACATTTGATTTTGTAATAAGGAATCCCGGTGTTGCTGGTCTTATATGGACATTTTACCGTGCACCCGGGTAATAAAACTGAAGCGGAGTGCTGCCCAAATCAGGAAATATATATATATGTCCACAAAGTCCGCACACGCTCTCTGAGTGCTGATTGATGTCGGGTGCTGCGCTCAGGTTGAAGTGTTCACAGAAACAAGGGATAGCATGCACTCAGATCGTCTTTTCTTCCAAAATGTATTAAATATATATATATATATATATATATATATATATATATATATATATATATATATATATATATATATATAAAATGAAGCGATTTGTTATATATAAAATGAAGTGATTTGTGTCTAGTGCTCATTACTATATGCACAAACCAGTGCTCTATCACTTCACCTTGCAGTACAGCAGTAAAGAGTGATTGAAGTTTATCAGAGCACAAGTCACATGACTTGGGGCAGCTGGGAAATTGACAAAATGTCTAGCCCCATGTCAAATATCAAAATTGAATATATAAAAATCTGTTTGCTCTTTTGAGAAATGGATTTCAGTGCCGAATTCTGCTGGAGCAGCACTATTACCTGATTCATTTTGAAAAAAAAATTTTTTCCCATGACAGCATCCCTTTAAAGTTATTTGTCATTGTAACTGAAAACATTGTTTGTTTATTCCATTCTGTTCTCAATTATTCTCCAGGTGAACTGGCTTCTGCTACATCGTTTCAGGAATCAGAGCCAGGAATAACGAGAATATAAATAACCAGACAACCATCAAGTTAGTTAGTTCGTTTTTATGCAATTAAAACTTGCTTTCAAGCTCGGAATTCAAAAATAAGCGCCTGTTGAGGACCAAAATCCAAGTGGTTGGAGAACAACATGTTGCTCGCGAGCTTCTGGTTGGGTTATCACTGTTCTAGAATGACTCATTTCAAATTGCTTTTCAATTGACCTTCATTCTTTCTTTTTTATAGTTATTTTCTTAATCCTTTACCTTTTCTTCTGACTGTTTTAAGTTACATGCTCTGTTAGGCTACAAATGTATTTTTATTGGTACTTGTTATTACCCCTCTTTATATGTATGCCCTCTCCTATGCATATCCAATTCTCTTATTCAAATCAATGCATGGTTGATAGGGTGATTGGACCCTATCAACCATATTGCTGGAATTGCAAATTGGAGAGCTGCTAAATAAAAAGCTAAATAACTCAAAAACCACAAATAGGAAATACAGTTGCAAATAGTCTCAGAATATAACTTTCTACATCAGGGATCCCCAACCTTTTGAACCAGAGAACATCATTCAGAAGTAAAGACGATGAGGAGCAAAACTAGCATGAAAAATGTTCTTGGGGTGCCAAATATGGGCTGTGATTGGCCATTTGGTTGCCCTATGTGGATTATCAACCTACATTGAAGCTCTGTTTGGCAGAGCACCTGGTTTTTATATAACCAAAACTTGCCTCCATGCCTGGAATTCTAAACTAAGCTCCTGCTTAAAGGAACAGTAACACCAAAAATTGTAGGTTTTTTAAAGTAATAAAAATATAATTTACTTTTGACCCTGCACTGGTACAACTGGTGTGTTTGCTTCAGAAAGACTACAATAGTTTATTTAAACAAGCTGCTGTGTAGCCATGGTGACATCCATTAAAAGCTGAAAAATGGAGAAAAGGCACAGGACTCATAGCAGATAACAGATAAGCTATGTAGTATACAAAGGACACTTCAGAACATATCTGTTATCTACTGTGAATCCTGTGCTTGGATGGCTGCTCCCATTGCTACACAGCAGCTTGTTTATATAAACTATATTAGTCTTTCTGAAGCAAACACACCAGTTTTACCAGTGCAGGGCAATAGTACATTATATTGTGATTCCATTAAAATACTTTCGTTTTTGGTGTAACTGTTCCTTTAAGGGTTAGTCTACACAAACAAATTCAGGGGAGATTTAGTTGCCTGGCTACTAATCGCCTCTTCTTCTGAGCGACAATCTCCCCGAACTGCCTTTGCGTGTCTTCCCATCCACTATAATGAAAAGTCTCCAGGGGAAACTTCGGGCAACTTCGGAAAACGAAGCATTGCATGTGCTTTAGCGCAGACGACTTTTCATTATAGAGGACAAGAAGACACGTGAAGGCTGTTCGGGGAGATTGTCGCCCAGAAGAAGAGGCGATAAGTCGCCAGGCGACTAAATCTCTCAGAATCAGCTTGTGTGGACTGACCCTTAAGGCCACTGGGAGCAACATCCAAGGGGTTGGAGAGAAACATGTTGCTTATGAGCTACTGGTTGGGAATCACTGCTCTACATCATACTAGAAAGTTATTTGAAAGTGAACAATCTTTTTAAGCTGCTTTGGTTATATTTGTGGTAGGCAAAGGGCAACAGATGAAAATGTAGTTTATGTATTGTTACTCAATACTCAATACTGGGCTGTAGGTTGGCATCATGTCACAGACTGTAGTAGAGAGTAACTCAGCACTCTGGCCCTACAATAGTTACTCGGCAGAAAGTGAAGTGCATGTTCTATGATGATTCAGGGCACAGAGGAGTGGGGGCTTTAGAAACGTCTATTGACCAGATCCTAAATGCATACAAAGGTTTGGGGTTACTGAAATAACAGGCGGACTTAATTAACAAGATCCCAAACACTTCAACAGTCTCTAGAGACAAGGCTAAAAAGAAAGACTTTAAGGCTGAGTGCCCTACAACAAGCTGCTTATTATTGTGCTATTCACGCTATAAACTGCTCTTCTGCTAATGCAGCTCTGCTGCTTTCTCTCCTTCCTTAGAAACAAGTACCGTATTTATCTGTAATGCCTGTACCAACTAGAAGCCCTTCAGCCCAATGTCTGCAGCTACTGCTGCTGTTGTGTGTGACTTGTAACTTTTGTGTGACACAAGCATTCCTAAAGCAGCGCAACAACTAACACCGGTTACAAAGCAAACACAGTCCGTGTAATAATGGAACACAAAAGGGAGCATTGTTTTATAGGCCTCTCAGTTTACTCTGGACGTGGATGGGTGCTTTTGTGTGGGGTGTGGGCAGCTTTACAAAGGACTCACTTGATCTGACACTTGTCTGAAGCAGGGAGCTGGCACTTTAGTTTGTGAGACACAGTAAATGGAGCTGGTATTATTAAATATATTATTAAAGGGGTGGTTCACCTTTAAAGTAACTTTTAGTATGTTATAGAACAACCAATTCTAAGCAACATTTCAATTGGTTTTCATTATTTATTTTTTATAGTTTTTTCTTCTGATTCTTTACAGCTTTCAAATTGGTGTCGCTGTCCCCTTCCAAAAAAAACAAATGCTCTGTAAGGCGACAAATGTATTGTTATTGCTAGTTATTGCTAATAGACTCTCTCCTATTCCTATTCCATTCTCTTATATAAATCAATGCATGGTTGCTAGGGTCATTTGGGCCCTAGTTACCAGACTGCTTAAAATGCGAATTGAAGAGCTGCTGAATAAAAAGCTAAATAACTCAAAAGCCTTCAATAATAAAAAATGAAAACAAATTGCAAATTATCTCAGAATATCACTCTCTGCATCATACTCAATGTTATCTCAAAGGTGAACAAGCCCTTTAAATCTATTTGCTTTAGAGTGCAGAGCCAGCAGTACATACATTTTTGTGACTCCACATGTAGACAGAGTGGATGGCAGGAAGGTAGGAAATTGACAGACACACGTGTAAGATATTCTGCTTCCATAAATGGGAGAAGCGGTTTGTTCATATTAGAGGCACTGTGGGGGAGATGGGGTATATTCATTAAAGGGATACTGTCATGAGAAAACATGTTTTTTTTCAAAACACGTCAGTCAGACTGTTATTTCTCCTACTGAATCTTTATCAGTGGGACTTGGCTTTTACTATTGAGTGTTCTTAGATCTACCAGGGAACTGCTATCTTGTGGAGCTACTATCTTGTTACCTTCCCATTGTTCTGTTGTTAGACTGCTGGGGGGGGGGGTGATATCACTCCAACTTGCAGTACAGCAGTAAAGAGTGACTGAAGTTTATCAGAGCACAAGTCACATGACTGGGGGCAGCTGGGAAACTGACAATATGTCTAGCCCCATTTCAGATTTCAAAATTGAATATAAAAAAATCTTGTTCTTTTGAAAAATGGATTTCAGTGCAGAATTCTGCTGGAGCAGCACTACTAACTGATGCGTTTTGGAAAAAAAAACATGTTTTTCCCAGTATCCCTTTAATTGCACCAGGCTAACTAGAGAGAATTAGGAAATATCAGTTTAAAAGCAAGGGATTGTACATTGGCTATGTGCAGAACTTGTCATGATAGAACCTTTATCATGGCCATAAGTGCTACACAATGGCTGGAATGTTCCTATTGTACCCAGTGTCCAGCCCCGAATCTTCTAAGAAGCTGAATGACAGTGCAGTGGTCCAACACAGCGGCTCCTAAACAAGTAACAGGGGCTGAGTAAAGCTCGTTGTGTTCCCCCCTGACTCCTTTTTATCCTGAAGTCAGAGGCGTCTGCAAGTCTGAGGCGGGAGTGGGAGATGTGCGGGCTGCATGGAAGGCTCCTATACAAGTCACTACTCCGGCCATCCCAGCAAAGGAGAACAAATCGCTGACAAAGGAGAGAGATTTCAATTGAGCGGCGTCGTTAGGGCAACCCAGAAGTATTCGTCCCATAATAAGTTCCACTTCAAAGGGCTTCTCATTCAGCGCTCACTGCCTCCTCTCACTTTTATTAAGTGCCGGGTTTTCACACGGAGGACTCATCTGTTTGGTTATTTTTCATGGTGTTTATTTTTCGCCATTCACCCAGTACTTGTATTAAATAAACAGGGGACAATCCCTTTGCCAATAAGCAGGTGCTCGGGCGCAAATAGGACTGTGCTGCGCTGAAAATGGACCTTTGGGGGGGGGGTCTCCACTGGGTCCAAATGGAATGCGGCCAAAAATATGAAGTGAAAATTGACTGAACTAACAGGGCATGAAAGTTGGGGTCAAGGCAAGTGTATGTTAATAGAGTGTCTCGAATCGAGATGGGCTGCTGTGAATGTAACTTTGCCTTTACTCTGGCACATAAAGTACCACTGACATTCAAACAAAGCTGCCCTTCAGCCTCTCCCATTCCTATAATAATGCGCCTTGTCTGTGCTGGGGTTTAGGAAGATTTGGGGGGAGCAAGATGTACTCTCTCTCATTACTATTGTTCCTTTCTACTGTCATACTCGAATGGAAGTCCAGCTATATGTCTGTACAACCCAAGTTAAAGGAACAGTAACATAAAAAAAAAAGAGAACACCATTATGTTCTACAGAGCTTATCTGCTGTGTAACCTGAGCCTTTTCTCCAATGAATGGCTGCCCTCATTGCTACACAGCAGCTTATTTATATAAACAATAGTAGTGTTTCTGACGCAAATACAACAGTTTTAGCAGTGCAGGGCAACATGGCATTATATTTTTATTACTTTAAAACACATTCACTTTTTGATGCTACTGTTCCTTTAAACTACAACTCTCAACAAGCAACAAAAAAGACATCCCTTTGCCCCTCGCATAGTACATCCTCAGGGAAACCCAAGGCTAGCGGCAATAAAAGACATTAAATGAAAGCCTAAAGTAACTGAAAATATGTGAATTCTGCTTATTAATAACGTTTATTGTTTGTAAGCAAATCTACTTGCACTGACAGATTTTGGAAATGAGAAGCCCACGTTTCGCCCGCTGCAGACGAAGCCTTTGATGGTGAGCAGCTCAGTGTCAATAAGAGGCTATCTGTGGGAAGCTTACAGAATGCGCTCAGCAATTAGCGCCATCACTCCTTCCGTTCTGCTCTGTGTAGTCGGACAGACATTGCTCATGTTTATCTCTATTGGCTGGACTTACAGCACCGGGACTCACAGATGCCACTGAGATGAAACCAAAGGGGGGATTTCTTTTTAATGCAAGATGTCCTCCCTATCTCACTTCTAAATAAGCCTCGCCTGGGACTGCTTTTACTGCCAAACCTCTCCTGTCGCAGGGAGTCGCACAGATCAGTTTATATTATATAGACTGTTTGCAGAAGCCCACACCTCTGACCCTCCCATCACGTCTTGAGACTCTGAGAAACACTAACCTTTTGACAAAAATGCTGCTGACATTTTGAGCGCTGCAGTTACACCGGCGTTAAGCAGCCCAATAAATATCACTTTCAGGCGCATTAGCTGAGCAAATATGAAATGATACAGATGTGCTCTTGTAAATATTTTCTTTCGAATCCGCTTAAATGTAGGATCGCACCTGTAGCCCATTAATATCCAGGTGCGACTTTAGTCCTTTTGTAGGGCTGTTGCTTCATAGTATCTTCCCTTACTTGTATTAAAGGGATCACCTTTAGTTTAACTTTTAATATGTTATAGAATGGGCAATTCTCAGCAACTTTTCAATTGGTCTTCGTTGTTTATTTGTTATAGTTTTTTTTAATTATTTTGCCTTTTTCTTCTGACTCTTTCCAGCTTTCAAACGGGGTCACTGACCCCCATCTACAAACAAATGCTCTGTAAGGCTACACATTTATAGTTATTGCTGCTTTGTATTACTTATCTTTCTAATCAGACCTCTCCTATTCATAGTCCAGTCTCTTATTCAGATTATATCAATAAATTATAGAATGGGGAATTCTCAGCAACTTTTCAGTTGGTCTTCATTATTTATTTGTTATATATTTTTTTTATTATTTTGCCTTTTTCTTCTGACTCTTTCCAGCTTTCAAACGGGGGTCACTGACCCCCATCTACAAACAAATGCTCTGTAAGGCTACACATTTATAGTTATTGCTGCTTTGTATTACTTATCTTTCTATTCAGACCTCTCCTATTCATAGTCCAGTTTCTTATTCAGATTAATGCATGGTTGCTAGGGTAATTTGGACCCTTGCAACCAATTAGCTAATCATTGCAAACTGGAGAGCTGCTGAATAACAACCCACATAACCCAAAATCCACAAATAATAAAAAATCAAAACCAGTAGCAAATTGTCTCATAATATCACTAGATATATCATACAGGTGAACAATCCTTTTAATAATATATTTTTTAAAAAATATAATGCCTTTATGGTATCACAAAATTCCATTACTTTGGATTAGACATTCAGACTGTAGGAGAAATATCATTTATTTGATTATTTGGATTCCTCCTTGCCTCTTGTATATGTTACATTTAGCTTGGCTGCTGGAACATTAAGTTCCGAGCTATACTATTATGATTTAGAGGTGGAATCTGGAATCTACTAAAATTCAGAGAACAACCCCAGTGGGGGGGCTGCTGGGAAACGTAGTTTGGAAGAAATTGATGACCTGGAGTTTTAACAAACAGATTGCCATATAGCAGTACCAGCTATTGCGTTTCTTAAAAAAAAAGAGAATTCTTCAAGGTAGCTATTAAAAAAACAAAGCCATTTAAGTACAGAACAATACAAACACCAACCGTTTTAATCGTACTTTTCTTTGTTTATTTAAACAATAGGAAATCTGAAAAGAAGACACAGTGAAT
Source organism: Xenopus laevis (assembly GCF_017654675.1). Classification (NCBI taxonomy): domain Eukaryota; kingdom Metazoa; phylum Chordata; class Amphibia; order Anura; family Pipidae; genus Xenopus; species Xenopus laevis. The sequence continues at coordinate 111,444,718 of NC_054374.1, read as the reverse complement.
GTTCTTGTAAGACGTTTGACTATTTTTGTTTTCTTTTTAAATTGTATTGTTTTTTCTCGACAAAGATGGAACTTAAAAAAAAAAAAAAAAGCCAACTCACAGGACAATATACACAAAGGAGATATAGCAGCACACACTTGTACTAGGAAAGTCCTAAGCAATACTTGGGAGACACAGACTGCACAGTACACAAGCACCAACAGCTGCTTTCACATTACACTGATTCAAGTAAAATGCAAAATAGATATACCTCAAAGATTTCTCCTGAACTCTAGTTCTTTTCTTTAAAAAAAAAAAAAAAAAAAAAAACCAGAATCAAACACAGAGATTTCACTGAAAAATAACAATGTACGTCTTTGGTGTATGCTCACTCTTGCAGAAAAGGAATCCAGTTAGAAAATAAATTAATTCAACTTTTTACCAAAGCACATCGTTCACAGACACTTTATGGACAATAACAAAGCTAGCACAATCGATCACAGCACACACAACATTTTTTCTATAGACCCCAGGGAAGGGCAGTCTACTAGTAGATGTCTCCCAGTCTCTGAGGGTAAATTAGTAGTCTTTAGCAGGAGTGTTTAACGTGACCAGGAGATATAGCTATATATATATATATCTATAGGTCTGACAGCAAAGGTCTGGTGCTGGAGCTAATAGGGTCGTTCAGGGAATAAACACCCAATAAGCACTGTTCCCTAGCTGGATCATATGGGGACATGTATTTCGTTCTTGACCTCAACATCGTACCTTTAATATCATAAAAATGTCAATGTATGTATTTGTTGGAAAAACACAATAAATAAAGAGAAAAAAAAATATGTATCATAAAAATGAGGTCAGTTCTCAATCCAGCATATGATTTGTGGAGCTGCCTGATACACGATAGCGATGTGACCCGATTTTCTTATCTATTTAAACTATAAGACTACCTCGTTAATAATGCCTTGGCCTGTTATGTTCCAATGTAAATACAAATATGAACTGAAACCATTTAGGGTAAGGAGGGCTCTGACGTCACCCAATGCTGGCTCATTCTGTGTTGCAGTTTGTATTTGTACACATTATAAGTACTTATATTTTATGTTATAACAGCAATAGGCAAATTATTTTAAAAATAAAATCTAATATTTATTACTGAAAAGATAAACTAAAAAAAAACTATAAATAAATAAGAAAATGTAAGAAAAAAGATAAACTAAAAAAAAACTATAAATAAATAAGAAAAATGTAACTAGTGCAGGCCAAATGTTATTTTCCTTTACACCTCCTTACCAACGCTTTTCCATTATGGGTACCGAAGATTTCCACTTAAATGTGGCTCAAGCCACACTTTACAATTTACATGGTGTATTTATGTTTAATTTTGTTTCTTTTTGTACCTTTGACTGTACCTCATACTTGTGTTTTTGTTAAGCTCTATTGTTTTATAGAGAACAAGGATAGAAATTGCTACTACTTGATTATTCTTGTCCTGTAATAAACTATCAGGGACTACTTTATAGATGTGATTTATAACAAATAATCTTATTTTCACGTGACTATATACAGCATCCAACTGTTTTTCCCTCCATAATCTGGATTCACAATAACTGATCATCTGAGTATATATTTAACAGTGACTCGCCCACTCAGGTATATAGAGTCTGTACATATAATTTAGATTATTTTAAACAAGGATAAAATAACAGCCTGGCCTAGAAGTGAATTCTGCTTTTGATTTGATTTCGATCAGTTTACAGAAAGCATGCTAAAGACGTATATCAATTGAAATTTTAAATCTGATGGAGAGTGGTACATTTAATGCTCACCAGACCAGATTAAATATCACATTAGGGCACAACAAAATCAATTCAATGCAGCAAACATGGATTTTTTTTATACAATAATAAATATTTTTCTTTTTTTTTTTTCGTCTTTCAATATAAAACAAGGATCCCAAAGGATTAAACTGCGATTCTTTCATCTGTCTGACGGTATAAATAACATGAATTATATTTAGAACTCCACGTAAATAAACGTGATCCTGGGAGACTGTAAACATCCTGGAAAAGAATGGGTCAGTAATGGTTTAACAAGATTTAAGATGAATTGGCTGGCCTTTGCTGGAGTGCACATTTAAATCCAAGTTTATCAGTGATGGTTTATAATCCCCATTGCAGAACTGGGGCCAACTGAAACCTCCATTGTGATGTCACCTGTGTTTGAGGTACATGAGAGCAGAGAACACTGGCGCTCTGTATAATATCCACAAACATAAAAAAGAATACTTTGCAGTATTTGGCAGTGAATGAGTAAACTGTTTGTGTCACCAGCAATGATAACCTGCAGTGTGCATGGCACATTTATGGAACTTTTTTAACTGCATCATTTTATTATTATTATTATTTGTGTTTATTTCAGAAATAAATATCGTATGCCCAAAAAAAGGCCTTTATTTCTCTCCAGTCCACGTGAGAGTTTGGGTTGGTCCCTATAGGGACAAGTAGTGGTTAGCGTATAGTCCTCTCTGAGTGTCTGTAAGTTTCCTCATCATCTTCGGACTCGGAGGAGTCTGCGTTGCTGGAGGCCGTGTGCATATTAACGGTTGCCCCTGTGGCTTGGCACACATACCACTCGTTAAGGTTGGTGACCTGAGGCGACAGATTAGAAGATCGCCCTCGAACCTGCTCCTGAGCAGGAGATAAGGGGTCGTCTAAAGGAGTGCCAACAGCAGGATAGCCCATACTCCCATTAGTGGGGGAGCCAGGGGGCGACTTGCAGTGTATCTTCATATGCTTTCTCAGGGAGCTGGGGTGTGTGTAAGACTTATCACAACCCCGCACTTTACAGTAATAAGGTTTGTCGCTGGTGTGGACGTGCGAGTGTTTTTTCCTGTCGCTGCTATTCGCAAACTTCCTGTCGCAACCATCAAACTCGCATTTAAAGGGTTTCTCTCCTGTAGAAAACGAAATCAAAAGATATAATGGAGTGTAAAAGGTACACAGATTGAAGAGGTTAGGTATGAAATGCAGCATAGGTAGCGCAAACAGCTGCGCCAGTGTGTCTCAGAGCAGCGCAAATCGGCCCCAACTCTTTCATCCCTCTCATATATGCACAATCGCTGCAGATACTGATTGAATATGATAATATACATAATATCATCTTGTAGTATCTTGTATTTTACTATAAAAATCCTGATATATTAGTGAAACGTGAAGAAGCATGCATCTTCCATTGTATATGCCATTAGCAGCGATCCCCTGTACCTGGAAATGTATTTGCATCATTTAAAATGTAAATACATCTGCTGACGTCTCAATCGCTGGCCCTAACGTGACTATAAATGTATTATAATGTAATTGCAGGCGTCAGGAAGAAAAGGAACAGCAGAAAACCAGAACCCTATCTTTTTACCCCAGGCAAATCTATACCAAGAAATCTATAGCAAATCTATTTTAATAGCTTTACGCATTAGGATGGTAGTGAAGACCAGCCTGGGGGAATTGCTTTGTAATCTCGCATCCCCTCTTGTCTCTGTAATTTAATATGTATTAGGAGTATGTGTGATATTTTGGCTAGATACTAGAACATATATCAGATTACTCTCAACTGTCTCAGTACAAAATAATGTAGGCTGCATTTTGTATCCAATGCATTCAATGCTTATATTTGTGAAAGTTCTCATTCATCCAGATCATGGTATATCTATAGAAGTAAGTCAAATCAACTGGACTTGCTGTGTTTTTTCACATAGCAAGTCCAGTTGATTTGACTTACTTCTATAGACATTCAATGCTTGGACAAAAAAAAGGTGTTTTGCTTAATATAATGCTTTCACTAAAAAAAAAAAATTTTTTTTTTTAGGTAATGTAATAGTGAGCAACATGTCATATGGATTTATCATTGAAATGAACTAGGCAACAGTTTATCTTGTCTAATTCTCCTGTTTACTGAATGAACGACTCTGATTTATTGTTCTTTAATGAAGAGCACCTTTAAAGCAGAATAAAACATGTTTCAAAGACTAATGTACACGTTGAAGAGAGAGGGTGGAAATGCTGAGGATTTACTGTAAATCAATACAGTTATAAGTCTTTCCCTAGGTGCATATAACATGAAACTGGTGCTGTCTGTCAGATGGGATTCTACAGGCCAAACAGTTAACAACCGATTCACATTAACTGGATTCTTCGACACCAACATGCCAAGAGGAGGCTTGACAGCTGTCTAGCACCAGAAGCCGAAAATTAAAGCAAAATATTAGCCTTTCAGTGGTGCTCTGTTGTAGGGAGCTTTAAAGAAAGGGAATGAGTCTCTGTGTAGAAGAGAGAAAAGATAAGATGCAGTTGGCTATTACGCAGAGTTGTGACGAGAGGCATACGTCACAGCCCAGCACGCCGCACCCCCAGAATCACAGCTGCCCACACAATCACTAGCGCTCATTCCTAACCCCCCGGGAATACAAGCACAGGCCTAAAGTACCTTTACATGATGGCATGGTTATATAGGTTCTTCTGTATAGTACCACGCATTCATTTGAAACGCAGAGACATTAATGAACCAAAATAAGGAATCTGAGACCCTGGCCTAGACTATATTCAGCTATTTATTTATTTATTTTATTTGGCAATGAAGCCATACATTCAGTATCGCCTGGATTCCAAGCTGGGCAACTTGTAATGAACTTAAATTCGTCAACATTTGTCTAATTGAGCATCTGTTATGCCTGGAACCCAGAGAAGTTTGACTTTATGCGTGTGTACAATTTTTATTCGTTTTCAACAATACAAACATTATTTATTGGTCTATAATGGTTTAAATCACTGCAGGTATTCTCATTGAGTTAACCAAAATATTATACACACAAAACTGATTTTCTTTTTAATATCTGGAAAAAGAAATGCCCAACTTCTATGGTTTTATATCGTATCCTCATTAATGGAGGTGGGGGGAACATTACTATGCCACACAGCATGTGGGAATTGTAGAGCTCAATTTAGGATAAGGCAGAAATAAATAAACAAGGAAGTTCACTGTGTATTTGGCTGACTTTCCATTGGTCATATTGAACAAACTACATGATGGGGTTAGAAGACAGTCCCCTGGGCATATGTGTTTATGAGTATAATTTCCTCCAGTGTTGTCAGCAACTGGAGTCTGTGGATCTCCTGCACACAGATAGTTAATAATTATATAGTGGATAATGTACCTCCTACTGTAATTTATAAAGATATAAGTCGCAGACGAGTTATGTGACCATATAAAAGCAGGAGGCCGCAGGTCACATAACTCAAAGACTACTAATATCTATATACATTAAGAAGGGGTACATAATGCATTATAATCTACAGTCAGTGTGTCCAGTGTCTTATTCCCTTTACAATATGTATATGCAGTGTTTTGGCTTTGCTCTATATGCTATATGACATATTTGAGGCTGTTTTGCGTCTGCCCCCCCTGCTGAATCAATTTTCTCCCTGTAGTTTCTTTTTTGGGGCAAGTGCTCTCTTTATCTTATAATCGGCTTGTAGTGACGTGGAAACTCGCCGTTTATAAGGATACAATGTACAGTTTGGTCCTTTAGGAAAATGACCAAATTGTAGATTTTAAAGATATAAAGACTGTGATGAAACTAACGAAAAGTTATAGAGTGTGCCAAAAAGTAAGCACTAACTGGGCCCGGGCCAGTAGATTCTCTAGAGAGGAGGGTTAAAGACCCATGCAGTGCAGAGTAGCTCTCAAACCCTCGTTTGCTAGTGGCCTACTAATAACCGGTGAATGGTTGCAGCTCCAGGAAGTAACTGAAAAACACACACATAAGAGGAGCTGGAGATGTTCAGCAGGGCTGTCCAGTACGGTTTGCTGGAACGAACGATAACAAGATGCGAGTGTGTTTCCTTTAATGACTTATTCATGAACAGCGTCACATGGCAGAATACGTGTACAGAGCTGGCAGCTAGAGGGGAGAGAGAGGGGGAAGCAGGAGGAAATGACACCCACCTGTATGAGTTCGTTTGTGAATCTTCAAGTTTTCAGAGCGAGCAAAGACTTTGCCGCATCCAGGGAAGGGGCAGGGGAAGGGCTTCTCGCCAGTGTGCACTCTGATGTGATTCACCAGTTTGTATTTGGCTTTGAACGGCTTGCCCTCCCTCGCACACTCCTCCCAGAAGCAGATATGGTTGCTCTGCTCGGGCCCCCCGACATGCTCCACCGCCACATGGTTGACCAGCTCGTGCATGGTGCTGAAAGTTTTAGAGCAGGGCTTTTTAGAAGACTGATCTTGATCGATCCACTTGCAGATGAGCTCCTGCTTAATGGGCTGCCTCATGTACCTCAGGAAGGCCCCAGCAGTGGCCGGGTGGGCGGCTGCGATGTTGACATTTAAGTTCATCGAGTTGTAGCTGTGGTGGAGGGAAGAGGCTGCATAGTGCTCTGCTCTGAAAGCCTCCGGTCTCCCGTAAAGTTCCCCGGCCAAACCCAGGCGCATCTGCCCATTGAGGGGGTGGTGGACTCCCGCGGCCGCCTGCTCGTGGATGGCAGGGAAGAGAGGGTGTCCGACCCCCTCCGGGTGAGCATAGGAGCCAGTGGAGCTGATGAACATGCTGTGCGGATGGTGATGATGGTGATGATGGGGGGAGCCGGCGGCCGGGTGCTGCTCCCCTAACATGGCAGAAGTGGAGAGTTCCCTCCTGAGGATGAAGTCCCTGCTGGTAGAGTAGCCAGAGTGAGGGTGAGCCACGGGGTAACTGACTGTGGCCGGCGACGCAAATGCAGCAGCTGTCTGCGCCTCGGGATGAGCTGAGGGACTAAGTTTCAGAGCAGTGGCTTGGGCCATGTGCTCAGGTCCGAATGGAGTCAGGGCAACTCCAGGGTCACTCCCCAACTCCCCAGGGTGCATGTGGGCAGGGAGAGAGTGAGACTGGTGACTCCCCAACCCCGGGAAGCCTGTCATATTGTGATGAGGATGGGCTTGAGTCGCTGCCAGGTCCGCTAACCTCAGAGTCTGACTCCTCTTGCTCAAAGGGGGCTCCATGAGCGCACAATCAAGTCCATCCACACTCACTGTTCTTATTTTCCCCCCTCTGCCATCCTTTCCAAACATGGGCAGATTAGGCGCTCTTTAACTTCTTTTGTCTGCCTCCCAACTCTGCCTATTCCTTTTTCCACTCTGTCCCTCCAGCGATTGGCAGAAAGCGCCGCATTAGAGGAGCTCAGTGGGGGCATCGAGTTTAGCAATGGCACAGCCGGGATTGGACGGGTTGCCAGGATTGGCAGGAGGCCCGCTTCTCTCATTGGCTGGCTGTCAGGCCGCCGCGCAGCGGGGATCCGCCCCATGCTCTCTGCCTGCATTCCACTCTTCAAAGTTTCACTTGTAGGAAAGTTTAGAGGGAACCTTGAATGCAATAGACAGGGGAAGCCGAGCCAAGCCCCCAGCATGCACATGGCACTGCCAATACTAAATACCCAAGCTGAGCTCAAGCTATTACTGGCCGCTGCACTGATCATACGGGAGAAAGACCACTGCCCTTGCACAATGTACATTGATTCTTTACAGCCACAGAAGCTTCGCACTGGAACTTTCCGGAACTGCAAATCCATTGTACGAGTTGAGGATCTGCTTGTGAGTCTGAGGCTTGTTCACCCCCATCCTGATGCCCACAGCAATCAATAGTTTATAGCCACTGTAGAATCTATGAGAATATTTATTAGAGGAACAATACAAAAAGTTCACAGACCTACAATGCAGCAGCCATTATGTTACCCCAACACAGAATAACTTCGTTTCCTTGCCGCACTCACATACTGCCAATTGTAGTAACTCTTTCCTGTGCTTTCCTTGGAGAATTCGATCCTAAATTCACTAAATCAAGGGATCTCTGCTTACTGCAAATGCTGTTCTGCCCTGCTCTGTAGCAGCAGCATTTGCAGTAAGCAGAGATCACTTGATTTAGTGAATTTAGAATCGAATTCTCCAAGAAAAGCACAGTAAAGCACTGTTTGCCTCTGATAATGATTCGGATAATGATTCCCTTTTTGATAACCTGGCATGGTTTCCTTTGGGAGAAAAGTGGAACTGAAAAATAATATATATTGATTGATATGCATACATTCAAATACACTTTATACTCACACTTACAGATAACTTTCCTGTAACCAATAAACTAGATTTGTACGTCGATTATAAATATTTCGTATTTAAAAAGGAAATGAAGCCGTGTCTGTGGGATTTCGTTGGAAGGATTAAAGCAAATAAAAGCCAGTCACATTGAGCTATTGCGAATACTTTGCGAAACATATTAGCTCTGAGCAACTCATAACATTTGCAGCAAAGAGAAAACAAATGAGATGTTACCAGCAACCATTAGGGATCAGAAGTCAATAAATGTTAATAGCCGCTAATTGACCTAAGAGATAAATGCCGACATTTCGAGGAATGAAACTTAAAGGATCTCAGTACATGAGGTGATGGGCAGAATCTACAGGCTTCGTGCCATGTTCGTTGGAACATTACCCTGACACTGGGCCACACGCACACACACAGCCCAGTCTCACATCTGTCAAGCAATTTCCTATGAAAACGTTATGGGAAAGGCTCCTAATTAAAAGGCGAAGGATCCCTACCTAATTGAGCTATATGTGTAAATATATGTTAAAAAAAAAAAAGTTATAATCCCAAGTGGGCCATTAACAGGTGCAACATTATTATCATAAATTGTCGTACAACAATATCAGTCTAAGTGATTATGGCAGATTCGCAATTCCCTGTATGTTTAGCCAAACAATTACCTATATTAATATTTAATGGAAACAATTGTGAAAACAATAAATGTTTCAAGTCACAACCACCTGACTAGCAGGCAGCATGTTAAACCCGGGTGCCTTGGGCCTGCCATTCAAGAAAAACAAATTGAGATAAAAAATTTTCAGTAATGGAATCCACTAGATCTGTACCCAACTGTCCTGCACAATAATTAGCCACTGTTACACACAGGATTCAGAGAGACGTTAGACAGAGAAAGCTGGGGTTTGTATTTGTTTCTTTTACTTCTCTAGGAGCTGTCATTTTTTACCCTTATGTCACTTTAAATTTTTAGTAAACTTCCACACACATATTGTCCCAGATTCCCCCAAAGTTGTGAGCTGTTTTTCTTAGGATAATAGCTTACTACATACTAACTGAATGGGGCTCCATTCATCAATAGCAGAATGGATAAGAATTTGCAGGTATTTGAGACAATTCTGCTCAAATAACAATTCATTGCAAGTAATGGCAGGTCAGACCAAGCTTTGTAAAACATATTTTATTATTAGATGCTGCTATAGTTTCCCACATTTGTGTATGTCTATCAGTATATGTGTGTGTGCATGGCTGCTATTTATAATGACTACCATATTTAATAAAATTAATTTTACCTATTTTACCAATGGCTACCCACGATGCATCATTTTCACCAATTATGCATTATACTTACCAGAGGTAATAAAGCATTACTAAAAAAAAAACACATTATTATTACTGGATATTATAGAAAATCATCCACCAATAAATATAAATGAATATATATTAGTAGAACTTCCCTCTAAAAAGGAATTAATATAGACCTCCCTCTTCTAAATGGGTCCCTTTTTGTTTTAATATCATTTTATGTCTAAATGACATCAGCAATTAGGATTATTAGCACCAAAGAAATATAAGGTTTTTGGTGATATTAAGACAAAAATGCATTGGTAGGTCTTTAGTGGAGATTGCATTTTATTGATAAGGAATGGATGTAGTCATAACCGAACAGACAATATGAGTGTGCCATAGAAATAACTGTTAATGCTGCCCCCAGTTGTAGAAGCTTTTTTTGCATTTAGAAACACTTGGTGACAATGTCTACACATAAATCACTTTATATGGGTTTTTGAAACAAAACAATTCTTTTTTGAGTTCCAACTGCACCCCTTTATTCTATTGGTCTTTGATTGTGCCAAACACAAGGAAATACAGCATGTGGCAATTAAAAAAAAATGAAACACGAAAGTAATAAAACGCATCTGAACATTCATGAGTACAACCAGGCAGAATATACTGGAACCAGTTAGCTGATGCATTTATGTGGGCTTCAATCTGCATCACGTTGTGTTCCACCTGCGTTTGTTGCTTGCCTGTGCCACAATGTGTACAATCTTGTAGAAAATAGAGGCCTGTGTTTCTTCCTGCCTTAGGGCTTTTACACAGGGGCATTTTGATACATTCCATTTGCATTCATTGCTTGTATGCACCTCAGTGAGTACAGAGAGATCCAGAAGTATGGACTATATTTCTTTCTGTGTTCCCATGCAGCAGACATGAAAGATCCATTGCAGGGGAATGCTGTCTGAAATGCATGTGTGTGTAAGGGCCCTAAGGGTGTTTTTTCTTGTGTTCCCCTGAATGAACATGTGAAAGATCAAGTGCAGAGGAATGCAGGATAAAAACACTTGTGCTATAATAATGTTCATTTTTCAGTTCCTGTTGGATAGCCACAATCCAGTGTATCAGTCAGTGATAATAATGAAAAATAATAATACCCCCAGGGTCAGTAATTATTGATAAGTACTCAAGGGCTTGTGCCTAGGGTAGCAGCTTTTTAATATTTATTATATATTTAATATATTTGTAAATTACTGATTACTGATACTGTCAAAAAAGCAAACAGATTTTTTTTTAATTTAATTTTGTCAGTTTGCCAGCTGCCCCCAGTCATGTGACTTGTGCTCTGATAAACTTCAGTCACTCTTTACTGCTTTACTGTAAGTTGGAGTGATATCAGCCCCCCCTCCAGCAGCCTAACAACAGAACAATGGGACGGTAACCAGATAGCAGCTCCCTAACACACGATAACAGCTGCCTGGTAGATTTTAAAAAAACAAAACAGCAGTCAATAGTAAAATCCAGGTCCCACTGCAACACATTGAGTTACATTGAGTAGGAGAAACAACAGCCTGCCAGAAAGCAGTTCCATCCTAAAGTGCTGGCTCTTTCTGAAAGCACATGACCAGGCATAATGACCTGAGGTGGCGGCCTACATACCAATATTACAACAAAAAAAATACACTTGCTGGTTAAGGAATGAAATTTTATGTTGTAGAGTGAATTATTTGCAGTGTAAACAATGTAGAAATAAAATACTACATCATAAAAAATCATGACAGCATCCCTTTAAACTAACAGGAAGTGACATCACTTCTGTAAATTGGGTGGGCAGGTATGTCCTTTGCTTATGGTGGAACCAGACCTAAATACATTGCTAATTACCACAGTAGATAATGGAATGGATAATGGATAATAGATAATGGAATACAGAGTGAAAAACTCTGTACCAGCAAGAAGGTCTAGTTATTATACATTTATAGAGCAGATTATGGACCAGATTCACTAGCTCTATCTACACATGTTTTAATCAGCAAACTGCTAGTAGTAGGAAATCTCTACTTGATATTATGGTAAGTTCCTTTAATTTTTGATTGTAACCACTCATAGAATGCCACAGATTTGCCCTCAAAACAAAGGAGGGACCTAGGGCCTGTATTAGTCAACTTCGAGGGAGACAAATTTAAAGATTAAAAACTTGTATTCAAAGAAGAAGGGTGTTAATATGTTTATGAATAGTTTTGTATTATACACACAAACACACACAATCTGATTTGCTAGAAATATATTCCTATGTGTGATGGTGCCTCTATCCAATCACTTAAACTGCACGTTTTTCAGCTGAATGTATAAAATGATATTATCACACTGGCAATATCAGAATGGCGGAAATAATTCATGTAATTGCTAAGTAATATTGACACTGCTCTTGGTAAATCTAGACCTATATCTCATCTTTGGGACAGATTCATCAGAAGCCAATGATATATATAAGGAAATATCAATCTACACCCAATAACCAGGGGCTTATTGAGACAGCTACACTCAAATATAGTAACATGTGAATATCTGCAAAAAATGTGTCACGTTTATTTGTGTGTTAAAATTTGGTAATCTCATACTTCTGTGTTAAATTCCAGAATAAAAAGATGTGACCAAATGGTGTTTGCAATCACCTCTTTTTATGCATTTATATACACAGTGACTTCCTCCAGTATCTACCTGCCAGCATAGTTTTACATTTATTTCAATGGCTTCCATGAGGACTGAGGTGGTGTAAATTAATGAGCAAGATCACCAAAACCAGGTGGTGTAAAGCAAAGCACACATCTTTATATACACCATGGCTAGTTCTCTCTAATAGATGACTTCCATAGACTCCATCAAACCACATATAAAAAGTAATACACAGCTATATAAATACACCATTTGTTTCACACTACTTTTTACATTTTCCTACATAGATATTTTATGCAACTTGATAAGTAGGCCCCAAAGAGCACAATGATTTTTAAAAGGATCACAGTTACATGATGATAGGTAATCGTGGTTATTAGTAGCAGTATTGGTAATGTTGTCTAAGCTCTATATCTGAAAAATGCATATTATTAAAGTGTGTATTTATAGTCAGTTTGCATTACACACACCCCACTGGTATATTTGGGTATGCTGCATTTGTATACAATGATGTCTTCTTCTCCTATTAATCAAAAGCATGCTTAAGTGATCTTATTGTCTTGATGATAATGCTAATTCTTGGTGTCACAACAACAAAAATAAATATTTATATGTAAGTCTGTATGTTGTATGTATTTTGAATTCCCCTCCATGTTCATATTTTCTTCTCCAATTACTGGATTTCCTGATCATTCCCTAGTGTGCCTGTTGAGAAATTAGATTGCAAACTCAATTGGTAGAATTCAGGTGTGACATTAATGCTGTGGCAGAATCTGTGCCATATAAAGAAAAATATAATACAGCTATATCTGACTCAGTCAGTTTCCTCTGTGAAGTATATCCATATTTCTCACTCATATACACTTGTAAATGGCGATATATCTCCACCTATGCTGCTGTCCATCAGTATACTATCAATCAGTCTATCATCTATATATCTGTCATCATCTATATACTAATAAAAGCCATATATCACACATACATGTGTTTATCAGCTATGTCTATAGTTATCTGTTTAGGGTCAGGGCACACAGACTAATTCAGAGCACATTGTTCAAAAGAATAAGGCGGTCTAAAAGGAAGAAAAAGAAAATCAAATTATCTTTAAGTATTTTCCTGTAGTAAGTGAATATGATCCCTACATTTCAAATGTATTGACCATCCATTCCCCAACAATAACCTTTATATTAATAAAATACTCCACACACATATAAGGTGTTTCATGTTACTGTCTGGAATATTCCGTTGGTGATTTAGGACAGGCGATGGAGCGCCCTAACTTAATGGATGGCCATGACCTACTCAACCTGCCATTATTTCATCCCCAGAGATAGTCGTGCAGCTCAAATCAAAAAGCGATATATGACCATGCCGAGCTCCAAAGCGCTTACAAATAATTTATCCTAACCAAACACAGGCTTAATCTGTTTTTCAATTTGCCAGAAACCACATTTTACCATTTAACTGCACGGGATACAGTTTCTTGTCCCTGTCCCCCCAAGGGCAATTAGCAGGCAGTGTCAGGCCATCAGCCAGTCCTGTCTCCGCATTGGAGCAACTACTTGGGAAGATGCTTCTAGCAGTGACTGGTTTATGTGCAAACGCAATATGGTTCGCTTATGCGGATTAGGGCAAAGACACTCATGCGTTTTTACGCCGTGGTAACGCATTTCTAAAGGCCTTGCTAACCTACTGTAACTCGCTCAGCACGAATCTTTATATTTTTCAGCACGATGTGTTTATAAAACATCGAAATATTCAGCCTCAATAACAACATCTAAATACAAATAAAATGTATCTGTATGTAGCAAAGAGGGGGAAATAAATATATATATATATGTGGGTGAGAGTTGTTGCCATAAATGACCAGACCAAGTGGAGATATTAGACGCTGGCAGCGAGAGATAATAAGGAAAAAGCACGAATATCAGCAATGCTTGCTTATTTGTTAGACTACACTTGGGACTGGAAGATAGAAAAAATGATGTAGCCTATGGGTAAGTGCCCCAGTAGGCACGAAACGCGTCAGGCTGTCACCTGTATGTCATAATAAATTATTCGAATTTGTAATTATATTTTCGGTCTTTACTCTTGGAGAAAACTCCAAATTTTTGCTGTTTTGGACGTTATGCACCCATGGACTATGGTGAGCAGTGAGTTTTTTTCTCCTTTCATTATTTGTATTGGATATTTGCTTTTGATGAATAATGGTACCGTTATTGGCACTGTGCAGCAATCCTTCTACAGTTTGGCACATACTTGCACGGTTTCCCTTTACATAACATTACACAGCCTGACAAAGAAGCCGCTTGTGCCCAGACCAAGACTTTGCTACTATATATGTGATCTCCCAGGGGTCAGGGGCCCAATATCGGAGAGGTGGCCCAAGGTCACAGAAATCAAAGGTAACCTGCAACCTAATATCCTGTCGGGTGACCATGTTGATTTTATTAGTGTCTGTCAAGCAGACAACGCTTCGGCATCCTCTTCTTTTCATCTCCAGCAAAAAGCCAATAGATTCCATATGGGAAGACTGCGAGAATTTGTTTATAATAAATACCATGCCTGACATACAAAATATGTTGTCCTTTTTTTCGACTAACCATCCCCAAAATACACTGTTTTGAGTAGAAACGGATTTGATTTAACAGGGGATATTTTATAAGCTTTAGTAAAATTCCTTTATACTGTAATATGCGCATTACTCTGTCTAGCCTGTGTTTTTATGACTGAAAAAAACTGAAATAATGAGTGAAATTTAGCTTGCAGGTTTAACGAGCTTCCAGTGAAAGCAGATCAGTCGGCACGTGAGCTACTGTGATATTAGAAGTACTGGGGAAGTCAGAGAATAGAAAAGAAGAACAGAATAGAAAATAAATGTTTACCCATGTAAAATGCAGCGCGTCCTGAAGGCCTGATTTATGCTGGGGCAAGTAGAGAAGAAAACGCCTTGCTGTCGGCTTTCTGCTTTAAGTCAAGCAGCCTAGGATTGTGGTAAAACTGTACAAATGATCCCCGGCTCCTTTCTCTCCCCCTCTCACCTCGTGACACTGAGGAAAAGGGGCTTTTGTGGTGAGTAGGGAATAAAGCCCTTCTTAGAGGGGTCGGCAGAAGTGACTTTGAACTTGGATCAGCTCCCTGTGTGTCCTGCAGAGAGAGCAGAGAGAGCAGAGAGAGAGAGCAGAGAAAGCAGGACTGCAGCCCTGAGAGAAAAGCACATTCACTGCAGCCTGTGCCTCCCATCATAAAGTTTAGCTGGACTGGCTACTGAACTCTGCCTAGCGGACCGAGACTATGGGACAGAGGAGAGAACGATACAACTAATACTGACTGGTATGTTCTTCCATCAGATTGTGTCTGTGCGGAATCAAAGCAGACTATAGTACGTGCATCCCCTTCGGACTAGATCACTTCCATCAGTCGCCCCAGTGGTATGGATTCCGAAGGAGCTAACCGACAAAATCGCAGCTGCTGGACAAAAAAGGATAAACTCACAGAATTCCTAATTCACAGGATATCAAATCAATCAAGGACCGAAACGTTGGACTTTGATACAACACAATAAAAAATATTCCATATATATATATATATATATATATATATATATATATATATATATATATATATATATATATATATATATATATATATTCCATGTTAATGTTACAGGTGGGGGTGTAGTGCCTGGTATTGTCTGGGCACAATGCTCTGGGTCCTTTGGATTCAGTAGGTGATACAGGTGGAAAGCACAGATTATTACAGAACCAGAGGAACCTTTCCCGTTCATCTTTTTTAGTGGCAGACACACAGAACTGTCTCTGCCTCTGGCATAGAAAACAAACAGTAATTAGTGAGAGGAGCCGATTATGTCGTTAATTACAGATCAATGTCTCCTTGTTACCTGGGCTACAAACACATCTTTGTATGAATCTGCCTGTTTAACATGTACACTTGTCTAGTGAGCCCCACACACGTGTCCGTGGGGAAAGCGGTGGTCATCTGGGCCTTCCTAGCAGCAGCACATAAATAGTTAACTAGTGGCACTGCAGGTGGCTCTGGGACTATTTACATTCTACCATTACCAGCGATAGCTGAAAAAGGGCTTTATCTGTGTAGGGTAGGCACAGGCTAGGAGCTTAAAAGGATTTGTTATAGAATGGCCAATTCTAAGCAACTTTTCAATTGTTCTTCATTATTTATTTTCTATAGTTTTTGAATAATTTGCCTTTCTGTTCTGACTCTTTTCAGCTTTCAAATAGGGGTCACTGACCCCATGTAATAAACAAATGCTCTGTAAGGCTACACATTTATTGTTTTACTTCTTTTTATTACTCGTGGTTCGAGTCAGGCCTCCACAATTCATATACCAGTCTCTTATTCAAATCAATGCATGATTGCTAGGGTAATTTGGACCCTAGCAACCAGATTGCTGAAACCGTTATTTAGAAAAATCTAAATAACTCAAAAACCACAAATAATAAAAAACTAAAACCAATTGCAAATAGTCTCAGAATATCACTCTCTACGTCATACTACAAGTTAACTCTTAGGTGAACAACCCCTTTAAGGTACAACTAGCTGAGCATTAATACCAGCAATCTGTGGGTTCTGGCAAATGCCAGAGGGCTGCTGTAAGATGCCATAATAAGTGGCTATTAAGTGGGCTGGTGGAGGACTATTTGGGCTTGTGTGTACTTGGAATGCCAGGGCCTATTTTGAATCCCAGTCCAGACCTGGTATAACATATATATTATATATATAGCGAAGATGAAGTGAAGCGGAGCGAGTGCAACAGGGTATAGAGCATAAGAATCTCCAGTGTTTAATACCTGTAGCGCTTAAGAAACGTTGGGAATGATACTTCAGTCCATTGTTAGTAAGACTGTGTGAGACACACGCACATTTAGTTGTTTTGATAGTGTCGGGCAAAAGCAGAGTAGTGAAAATGATCTCCCTAAAGCGCCCAGTTTGTCAGTCGGGGCGGGAATGCAGGAATGATTGACAAGAGGAGCAGTGGGATCCCTGCAGCCAATGGGAGAGTGCCCAGGACGTGACCGAGCAGCTGTTAAAGGGGCGTTTGGCTAAAGGCGCTGCAGACCAGTCATAGAGAAGCACAGGCACGAGAGGAGGGGTCCTGATAAGAGTGAGGGGAAGGCGAACACTACAAAACAAAAACATTAACTCCCCAGTGCAACAAGAACCCATTTTAAGGAAACCCGCGGAAAGGCAAAAGCCAAAGGAAACAAAAGCGCTTGGGAGAAGCCGAGCCCGGAATCCACAGGCGCGTGTGATACGCAGGGCACTGGCTACTTCTGTCCCGAGCTTTTCTATCTCTCACACTGGCTGCACTCACTGATTGTTTGTTATGACCCTTCTTTCTTTCTTTTTTTTCCTCTCGGTTTCTCCAAGCAGCACCCCCTTGTGAAGCTTCCTCCAAAGCCCCCTCCCCTCTATCCCTCCCCCTCCTCCCACCATCCTGAGCTGCAACTTAAAGAAAGAAGAAGAGGAGAGAGAGGAGCATCTGCCGCCCGATCCTTCATCTGGGGGGAATGTGGACTAAGTTCCCCGCATGAGAGCGAGTAGGAGGAGGAGGAGGAGGAGGATGAGAGCAAGTGGAGCAGGACTCATTTAGATTCACTCCCAGCACAGGATACACATTTATACTGGGGCACTTGGAATCCCGTCATTGCCCATCATTTTTTTTAACGTTTCGCGTTTTGTATTTTTCCCTTGTGCTTTTATGACCTGCATCCTGTATAGTACATCCCAGGGTGTAGCCCTCGCCACTGACACTCAGTACTGATCCTGGGCACAATCGCACGGACATGCTACTAGACGCTGGTCCCCAGTTCCCGGCCCTGGGTGTGGGCACATTTGCCCGACATCACCACCATCATCATCATCACCATGCAGCGGTAGCGGCGGCGGCAGCAGCAGCCGCAGAGATGCAGGAGAGGGAGCTGAGTCTGGCGCAGAACAGCTTCGTGGAACCTACTCACATGGGCGCATTTAAGATGAATCCCGGTGGCGGCTCCGGGGGAGGGAGCGGCGGTGGAGGAGGAGCCGGTCCAAATGGGGGAGCCGGGGCCAGTGGACCCCACGATTTGTCTCCCCCAGGGCAAACCTCTGCTTTCACCTCACAGGCCGGCTACCCCGCCTCCGCCCTGGCACCACATTCAGCCTACACCGGAGCCGCTGCCTTCAACAGCCCTCGGGACTTTTTATTTCGCGGACGCGGTTTCACAGAGGGATCAGCAGCTGCAGGCGGGGGGCAGCACGGCTTGTTTGGGCCCCCAGCGGGAAGTCTCCACCACCACCCGCACCACCACCACCAGCTGTCTCACGGGGAGCACCCGCAAGGTCATCTACTTTTCCCCGGGATACACGATCAACATGCGGCTGCCTCCCAGAACACATTGGGTGGCCAGATGCGCCTTGGTTTGCCCGGAGAGGTTTTCGGTAGGACTGATCAATACCGCCAGGTATCCAGCCCCAGGGGGGACCCATACACAGCCGCCCAGCTGCACAACCAGTATTCCCCTATGAACATGGGCATGAACATGGCAGCCCACCATCATCATCACCACCACCACCCGGGGGCCTTCTTCAGGTACATGAGGCAGCAGTGCATCAAGCAGGAGCTCATCTGTAAGTGGATCGACCCAGAACAACTTAACAACCCCAAGAAAAGCTGCAACAAAACCTTCAGCACAATGCACGAACTCGTTACCCATATGTCTGTGGAGCATGTCGGGGGGCCCGAGCAGAGCAACCATATCTGCTTCTGGGAGGAGTGTGCGAGGGAGGGCAAGCCGTTCAAAGCCAAATACAAACTGGTGAATCACATCAGAGTGCACACTGGCGAGAAGCCCTTCCCCTGCCCCTTCCCTGGATGCGGCAAAGTCTTTGCACGATCGGAAAATCTTAAAATCCACAAGAGGACTCACACAGGTAGGCTTCAGTCTATAGCACGACTATACGGTTGTTTCTGTAGTCATTTTACGCATCGACCCACAACTGTTCACACAACGCTGCAATAACTTGTTGGGTTCAACTATCCCCTAATACTTCTGTGCCCACTTTTATATTTCCAACCTACTTTCGTTTTTTGTTTCATACTGTGGCCTAACGAAGTTTTAAATGTAAAGGAAACTTCCAAATTGAACAGCTATATATACACGTTTTCTGCCAGGATCGCACTTTCTAGTGGCCTGTGGCAATGTTCGAACAGACTACTGTGCCACTTGCCAATGGATCATGCCTTTCCGCCATGCTATACTTCTTTGCCAGCATTTACAATGATACAATAATCCAATAGGTTTTGCGTGGAAACATACGTCTGCGTTTATTACGCACTCCGCTGAGGCCGATATGCAACACATAGTCTTGTTTAAAGATCGATTTTACATGACAGACGAGAGTTAACGAGGTTCAGAATATGGGCCAGGTCAGTGCACAGATATTCAGAATGAAATTCATTGTTTCCGAGCAGCTGTTTCTTAAAACAATTTAGGTGCTAATGGAATTTAATGCTAAATGGATTCCCTCCAAATGGAGGATATTTGAGTTATCACGCCTTTAAATTGTTCCAAACAACATAACATTTGGATATGTTGTCTGGGGGAAGGCTGTGAAAGTCAAATGAATGCATTCTGAAGCTCTGTGCATTTGCAAGCTGCTTGTTTACCCCACCTGGACGTATCAGCAGAACAATCGCTCTTAAATCGTTTGCTAATGAAGAGCAATTAGCAGCTCTCTCCAATCGACAGCGGAAACGGAATATTTTTTTATTTCAGGCTATTTCGTTTGGCTAGCTGCTGGTGGGCTAAAAGCATTGCCTATAACTCACACACAAGCAGGGATTGGCTTTGTTTAGCGCACCTTTAGCGTGTAGAAAAGCAAATCTGCGGGGGTTTGTGCTCTGTTGATTGCTACAAATGTGTCATTCTCATTGTGAATGTTTGTTTTTGCTAGGAGAGAAGCCCTTTCAGTGTGAATTTGAAGGCTGCGACAGGCGATTTGCTAACAGCAGCGACAGGAAAAAGCACATGCACGTGCACACCTCGGACAAGCCCTATCTGTGTAAGATGTGCGACAAATCGTACACTCATCCCAGCTCTCTCAGAAAACACATGAAGGTAATATGCAGTGCTAAATTCAACGGATTGTATTTCTTGGGGAAATGGGATATGGCAGATCATTTATTTTTTTATGTTTATGTTTTTTTTTTCCATTTATATGATTATGTATTGAATGGTTTCTACATTTTGAGGTATATTTAAATGTTTCAGGGATATTTACATAGAAATAAACTATACTTCGTTTAAATGCCAGGGCTAATTGTCTATGTAGAGCCAAAGCAGGGGCTCAGTGGGATGCTCAGTCTCTTTAATGCATTATTTATGAGTAAGAGTGTATTAGAAATGTGCATTGCAGATCAACTAAGGACCTCGTGTTTCTGACCATTTTCTTAGGTGCATGAATCTTCTCCTCAAGGTTCAGAGTCCTCTCCGGCTGCAAGTTCTGGATATGAATCCTCCACCCCACCAGGTCTGGTCTCTCCAAATTCTGAAACGCAGAACCCCAACCTGTCCCCAGCGGCAGTGTCTGCAGTACACAGTGTATCCAGTGGGGCTAGCGGAACCCTCGCCTCAAACTTCAATGAATGGTACGTGTAAGGGACACGCTTCTACTTCCCTGGGACAACTGTGCGGTCACTAGAGACTTTTTGTGGCCACAGCTTCACCAGCGCTAAAGCCAGAATCTCCTGGGATCTAGTGTACACACACCAGCAAGGATTACATCCGAACCATTCAGTGTACAATGATCTATCCGCATGGAGAGAGTAAATCACCCAACCGAAAGTATTTATTTCCCCTCCCCAAAAGAAAAGAACCTGTTATTACTCCTCAGACCTGCCTAATGGTGTGAATACAGAGTTGACGCATTTTGCAGATTAAAAAAACAAAAGGGACGTGTTGATGGATGCCTCCCTTGGTGTATATACATTTTTTTTGGTTTTTAGATTGTTTTACATAATATATGATGGACGTACCCTTGATTCATCCGTTTAATATGAAGCTTTATTTAATTTACTCTTATTAGAAGAATCCGGACTGTCATTTTCATGCCCTGGAATGGGGAGGGGGACACAACAAGTGCCAAAGTCTCCAGATGTTTCTTACTAAAAGGCAGGCATTTCTACAAAAGGCTTGTGAATGTACTTTTCTGTTAAATGGGCTTTATGTGACGTTTTCTGTGCTTTTGCAAAGTTGAATTTGTTCGTTACCGTTTGGAAAAGCGCCGAGGCAAAAAAAAAAAAAGTAGCCGTTGTGCAATCACCCTATAGCAGCCTTCCTTGTGTAAATAATCGCTTCCATATTTATCCATTTGTAATTAAATTATGGAATTAACTTGCAACAGAGGAAACACTATTTATAAAGATTGTTTCTTGACTATAAATATGTACATTTGTGAGCATAAATGCTTTCAGATTTTTTTTCTCTCTTATTTTATGTGGTCTCTTCATTTTTTGTGACATGTTTTTAAAAGTAATGCATACAGACCTCCAATAAAATGTGTTGAAACTGCAACATCAAACACCAAAAGGAAACGATATTATTATTTTTTTTCTATAAGGGGTTGTTTTGTCAGAGGGTTTGCAAAGCAGAGAATGATTGTTATAGCAATATTTGTGTAGGAAAATATGAGTATTGTTGAAGGGAGTGGAGATGCAATCTGTGCTCCCAAAATAATGGACAGCATTTATGTAACACTCCAGTGACAGTTTTCTGACACATTTTGGCAAAATAAAAAAAATAATACACCGTGTAAAGGTAGGCGCCAAAAGGAGTGATTGGATCTGACACGGATATTAAACTGTGTGCATGTATAGGGTAAATGAAACACATTCTCTGTACGTGATACCTGCGTTTTGTGAGGCGCATATAAATGCACTGGGGCTATTGCAAATGATCTCTCAGGTTAGGATTTTCCCTTGTGTGAGTGCAGCATCCATGCACACACAGATCCAGAGGCCGCCTAATTTTGGAATTTTGTTTAAAAATGGTATCAGGGTAAAAAAAAATATATATATAATTGTTGGGAGGTATAAGCTGTAGCAAGTGCACACAGGGGAGCAGCAGTAGCCGTGCCAGTTGGCCGCTAGTGGACGGAAAATGATTCCTGTGCAATTGATTGCCGCTTTATTGGAATAGTAGTGACCAGGAAAAATAAACCCTGATCTGATGTGAGACTTCATTTTTTAATATCTACTCCTCTAGACTATTTTAGATGACTGCTTACAGATTTCATCCGGTTTTGCTGTATAAAACGGAATGGAGGACGGATTAAAGCAAAGCAACATCTAATTGCAGAAAATCAAATAACGCAGGCACACCATTTCTGCGAGGGCGAACTATGACTTCATCTTCTCAAAGTACTAAAGAAGTTCAAAACATCAAGCACTGTAAAGAAATGTATTGATAAACATTTGAGTATTTTATAGAAGTGCCACACAATGCAAACAGCAATCGGATCTAAAGATTTTCAAAATTAGCTTAATCGAGGCTGTCTGTAACAAATAAAGTGCTCAGAGTGCAGCATTACAGATTCGGCCGGGGTAAAGGGGGGTTCGAGGACTGTGCACCTTAGCCGCGTGTGGCCATGAACTTGACCCTGCGCGTAAATCACTTCAGTGCTACCACTCCCAGCTGCACGCCAACATCCTAGTCATCGTATTGCGCTTATATAAATCAATCTGAGTGACTCCTGGGTTACCTCCCCCTGATACACTGTATGAAATGCCACCATCCCAATTTCATCAGGTCGCATATATTCCATATTCCAGACTGGGGGCCCTAAAATTAATTTGCTGTAGGGCCCAGCAACATCTAGTTACGCCACTGTTCCAGACCAAAGTCACATAACTGGAGGCAGCTGGGAAATTGACAAAATGTCTAGCCCCATGTCAGATTTCAAAATTGAATTTAAAAAAATCTGTTTGCTCTTTTGAGAAATGGATTTCAGTGCAGAATTCTGTTGGAGCAGCACTATTAACTGATGAGTTTTGTAAAAAACATATTTTCCCATGACAGTATCCCTTTAATAGTTACTGTGCATGGACACCAGGGTTGTAAGGAAAACAGAAGTCACTCGCACACATGCTGGAAAGTCTTCTCACAAACTACACCTATATTAAAACATGAATACAATATTTTACAGCCTTTTAAAACATCTCAATGCAACTAAAAGAAATACGTTAAATAAGATGAATACATTGATTCCAATTTCCACCACTCTCCCAAAGTTGCAACAGGATGATACCCGACTCGAGATTCCTTTATCCAAAGATAACTGTCCCAAGGCTTCTTTTCCATAAAAAGCGTTATTTTATTTAAATTAGCATTAAAATTCAGTTACAAACAACCCCCACCAGGCCCACCCCTGATACCCGACTCGGCCAGTATGGTGGAGTGATCATGCCCCAGTTTAATGTGCCACAACCAGCGCCTACTGGTCCTTCCCCAGCTTGAGCCAGTACTAGTAAGTATACCTCAATAATCAGTTCGTTCTTTTGATTCCTTCAGACAGGAATGACCCCAGAGACGAGAGAAGTCACTGATATCCCTCACAGACCCTACCTGATCAGCGGTAAGTGGCCAGTGTATGAGCTTATATTTCCTTCATTAATAGTCCTCATGCTCAAATTCAATCGCAGACTTTAGGCTTGATATCTGATATAGCAACACGATTATATTACAATGAAACAATGAAACTAAAGGTCTGATGGGTTGCAACGCTGACAGTATATCAAACTCTGCTCCACTGAAATTTTCAGGGGTTCTGTACAGGATAATTTGGGCAAAGCTCATATAACTCTTCTAAAATGTTGGATTTCGTAGCTTTCAGATAGGCCAGCTTTATACCAGACAAGATTCTGGGCACAAACAAAGCCCTTTAGGAAAACCTCTGATCTCCAGATGGGCCCAAGTCCTGGTAGGTGAGAGAGTGAGTATCTGTCTGTCTGTCTGTCTGTCTGTCTGTCTGTCTGTCTGTCTGTCTGTCTGTCTGTCTGTCTGTCTGTCTGTCTGTCTGTCTGTCTGTCTGTCTGTCTGTCTGTCTGTATATATATATATATATATATATATATATATATATATATATATATATATATATATATATATATATATATATATATATATATAAATAAAATATACACAAAAGCCATGAATATCTTGTAAATTATATCCTTATAAACGGTGAGTTCTGATGTCATTTCTGTCACATGACTTACTGAAATGTGTGTATTACAATAAATAAAGTACCCCCAGTTGCAAAAGATGAGGATATTAGAAGTTACCTCAGAGTTCCATGACCTGTATAAGAACACTCTGCCTCATGTTTTATATGGTCATGAAACTCCTGGTAACTTATAATATCCTTATATTTTACAAGAGGGGGTACTTTATTCACTATATAAACGGTGAGTTCTGATGTCATCAGCTATGAACGGTGAGTTCTGATGTTGTTTCTGTCACATTTGTATTATAATAAATAAAGTACCCCCAGTTGTAAAATATTAGGACATAATAAGTTACCTCGGAGTTCCATGACCTATATAAGGTCACGAAACTCCTCTGTAACGTATATCCTTATATTTTACAAGAAGGGGTACCTTATTCAATATATATCTCACTTCTCAGACCTCAAGCTACTGTATCTCAGCAGTAAAACAGTGCATACAAAGATACAAAGTAGCAATCATTCCAATTAGAAGAGTATAGCTAACAACAAAGCTAAGGGTCATATTGTATGCTTTAGAGTTAGATAGTTTCATATTTGGTTTTCTGCCATCATGTGGTTACCCAAAATGCACTGGGCGCTGCTTCGCTCCTTCTCACCTCATTGGCTGGTTGTGAAGACTTGTGACCTGGAGGGAGAGGGGGAAAGGTCAGCCCCATGCAGTGTCCACATTCCTGCTCATGCTGTTCCGATATTGATCCACGGAACAAGATACAAAAGCTAGTTCTTGTGCAGTGAATACCAATGAATGCTGTTTGGGCATTTTAATTGGCTCACGCAGAAAATAATTAGTGCAATATTTTAGCGCGGAAACATGCACAGCGCATCACAGTGGAGAAGTCTGTTTGCGACATGGGCAAGTTTTATAACTGGGGTAGACTCTCCAGCAAAGGCCTGTCTGAGCCCTCCGCTCCCACGTGGGAACTGGCCTGGGATTAACCCTATCGCTGCTAACTGATCAGGATCGCTCAGCAGGCGCCACTTCTGATCTGATATTTTATGCGATCCGTAGTTTTTCGAGAACCTGCAGAAAACCAGACGCCCTTTGTAAGCGGTTCTTCCAGCATATCTGACCAATCGCAAAGTATCAAACCACCTTAGCGCCGAATAAATAATGAATCACATCAACTAAAATTCCTTTGTGCCTGTTTGAATAAAGGCTCTAGTTGCACTTTCATTATTTAATAAATTATATATATACCTAACCGCCCTACACACGCTAAAGGCTCAGTTGATGTATGTTAATCCGTAACGCTATCATATCTGCATCAAACTGTCATGATATTTCTTCTCTGCCAGGTGAACCAGAAGATAATGCATCTCCAGATCCAATTATATTTATAACACATACACACATTATCATTAATGTGTCCCTTTTGTTCAAAGGTTAATTCCGCATAAAATTAACAGTATTTAGACTGGATTAGGTCAAATAGATTGAAATGAGTGGAGGAATTAAAGGGGAAGTCCTATGTAGATAATCCTGTCTGCAACAACAAATTACCACTTCAATGTTTTAATGTAATTAAATGTATTTAAATAAATATACATCTTCTGTTTTTAAGCATGCTTATTACACATTTGAAAACACAGGTTCAGGGATTCACAGCTTTGTGTGTGTGTCTGGAAGCAACCATACAAAGTCAGTAATACTGTTTCTGGCAGCTATAAGAATCAGTGCTGCTTGCCTTCTGAAGAACACAATTATTAACCATGCGAGTGCCAATAAGCCTGGAGCTTTGGCTAATACTCTTGACACTCAGCACTGTTTTCTAACCTACAGCCCCATATGTTACTGGACTACAATTCCCATCATCTTGTAATATATAGTCATGGATAAAATACATTTGGAAGTTGTAGTCCAGTAAAATCTGGATACCCAGTAATAACAAACAAGGTCTTACAAGATAAAGTCAGTTGTTGTTCTGAGATCCTTGAATAGGACCTACAGCCTGGCACACTTTGGTCATGTTCAAGTACCTCTAGGTGTCATAGAAGCAGCCCTATTTAATAAATATGCAGATAATGAAATAAGACACACTCAGCAAATTCTCAGTTTGATGTATTGTTTTTTGGGACAACACAGATGCACTTTATTTTTTATGTTTGTGAAATTTGTATCATGTATTTGTTCTCCAATTCATTTTAGAGTCATGACTGCTTTATGGTTGAAAGGCTCATTGACTTTTGGGCATGGCAACTAGATTTAAAGGAGTGTAGGAATTAAAGGGGAAGTCCCATGTAGATAAACCTGTCTGCAACAACAAAACAATTACAACTTCAATGTTTTAATGCAATTAAATGTATTTAAATAAGCATAAATCTTCTGTTTTAAGCATGCTTATTACACATTTGAAAACACAGGTTCCTGCTCATTCACAACCATGTGTTTGTGTCTGTAAGCGCTATAGCAATATGCACTGGTCTGAATGGCTGACTGAAACATAAATTGGTGAGAGATCCGGAGTAGAAAGATAATTGTAATACACTGAATGGCAACAATTCAAGTATATTCTCTCGGTAAAGTTATTGCCTCATATCTAGAAAGTGTTGCTATCTAGAATGGAGCAGTCAGTTGTATTTAACAACACACAGAAAACTAAGATCAACAATAGGACAGGGGATAATGTCATAAAAGGCAATACGTTTGCCCAGGTGCAGTAACTTATAGCTGCCAATCAGTAGTAGAATGTACTGGTCACTGGTTTAAAAGCAAACATCTTAAAAACCTAGATTTGTATTCATATTCGACACTGTTAACCTTTTATCTATGATGTATGTATCGATCATGAAAGTTATCCAAAACAAATAAAATCTCTAAGGCAGGGATTCCCAACCCCCTTTTTTTTTTAAAACTGTGAGACGTAAAAAGAGTTGGGGAACAACACAAGCATGAACAGTGTTCCAGAGTGGTGCAATGTAAGGGCTGTGATTGACTATTCGATAGCCCCTATGTGGACTGGCAGCTACAGGAGGCTCCATTTGGCATTACACCTGGTTTTTAGGCAACCAAAACTTGCCTCCAAGTCAATTTTTCAAAAAGAAGCACCTGCTTTGGGGCCACTGTGAGCAACATCCAATGGGTTCATGAGGAACATGTTGCTCACGCCACTGGTTGGGGACCACTGCTCTAAGGTATGGGCGTGCACTTGCCATGACCCTTACGCATATCCAAAGTTTAAAATCAGATCTATTAGAACAGGAGAAGAACACCTTAAAAAGGGATTTCAAAACCACACGATTACTTCTAAAACTGCCATTTAAGTCACAAACCTTGATTGTGTTTCTTTTCCCCTTACAGAACTTAGTAATTGAAACATTGGCATTGAAATATCATTCTTGGCAATGAGTTACTAATCTTACGCAAACGTTGCGCCTTTTATTTTATTACCGTGTTTCCTATTATTTTCTACATTCTATGTTGCCTTATGGCAGATGACAAGGCTTATTCATTTTTTTTTTTCATTTCCGATATTTCTGATGCCGTTAACAAT
This sequence comes from Xenopus laevis, assembly GCF_017654675.1. Lineage (NCBI taxonomy): Eukaryota > Metazoa > Chordata > Amphibia > Anura > Pipidae > Xenopus > Xenopus laevis. Next base: position 111,416,863 of record NC_054374.1, on the reverse strand, counting down.
GTCTTATGGAAAAATGCAGGGACATACCTAATATATGCATGTTCAAGGGCTGCACTGATTGCATTCATGCTGATTGTAATCAGAGCAGCTCTTCCAGCTGGATTTTTTAGACGTGTCTTTGAATGTGTCTTCTCCAGCGAGCTATCATCTTAGTGCAGGTATAGTTATATTTACATTGCCCCAAGACCATGTCCACATACAACAAGGTCCCAAACAGACAGGCTTTTACTTCTAGCTGGGATGAAACATTGTTGAGCTGGGGAACACAGGAAACCTTGCTAAAGTGCTGCACAAGTTGAACAAAAGTAAAACGTCTCAATGCAAAAAACAAAGCTACGAACAAGCACAAATGCTCTGAAACCCTTTAACCTCCTCATGCAAACACTAATTTTCTTTTGGATGGATGCCTTCCAACCAGGACTTCTAGATAAAGTAGAAAGGGTATTCAAACTTAAAGTTGGTGCACATTTCAACAAATAAATTGTGCATTGTTAAAGCTGTCACTATAGCTGAAACTTTAGTTGGGATACAAGATAGAAATGTAGCATATCAACACACCATGAGCCAATTATTTAGTAATATTTAATTTACAGATACATAACTCACATATACATTTGGTGAAAGGTGATGTATGCATATTCAAAGTGTTGCCCTGATAAAAGTGGGTTGTGTATGCATGTATATCATTATTTATGTGGCGCTACTAGGAAAAGAGACTTCAAAAATGGGTATTTTATTACCTTGGGTGTTCTATATCAGACTTTCATTTTCCTCTTTCCTATATTCACTGTAAAGCAATGTTGGAAAAAAACTATACATACGCGCCGGGAAAATTACATTTAGTCATTGTTTAAACAAATTCCCATATTTGCAATTAAAATAGAACATTTATAATAAATCCTTCGACACGGACTTTCTTTAAAATGACAAACGGTTGAAAACATCATTTTGTTAAGGGTCCTTGGCTTCTCTAAACAATATGCCCCAAAGCATATTTTTATTTATTTTTTTAAATCATATTTTTTTTATATTTATGTATAGACCTGTTATTGAAAAGACCATTGGAAGCAAAGAAAAATGTAGTCAAATACTAACGGAATATATCACAGGAAATGCAATTAACGATTAATTTAACTTCGCTATAAACTAAAATAATTCGATTATCGTGGATAAAATACACTTTAGTACATAATAAATTTATATAAACTAAAATAATTAGATTTTCGTGGATTAAATACACTTCAGTACATAATAATAAACTTCTCAAAGTAAACAAGATTAAGGTTATTCCAATGATTTATCTCTCAATATTCGTATTCATTTAGTAAATGGGTGGATAAGAAGATTAGAAAACCGTAACGAAATAAAATATCACCAGCTTCATTCATAAGTTTCTTTGTCCTGCGCTGACAGTCAAATAAAACCCTACGCGGAATAGAAATGTCTGTTTAATACAGACATGAGTTCATTTTAGCTCTACCCCAATGCCAACAGTTAAAATAAAAGGCATCGCAGAGAAGTGTGAGTGGGTATAAATTCCCCGCTAATTGATTGTGCGTACAATTCTAGTTACAGCGTATAGGAGTTTTGGGGCAGAGTTTTGTTTAAAAAACGTATGTTAGGAGCAATATTGTTCCTGATCTAAAACAAATCGTACGTTAAATAGTTTGCAATTTACAACTGGAACTGAGCATACGTGACAGTTCGCGACAATTCTACGAATTTATACAGAAGCACACAATCTTGATACTGCAGCCAATTGGAGACAATGTAACGCTGATCTGAGAGGACCAGTTAATATCTCCTTGTTGTGTGAGTCAATCTATGCTGTATCTGTATCTGGTGCCCAGCCCTCGCTTTCCTGCGTCCTTTGCGCTGTTTCTGGGAGGCTGTACTGGACCTGTCCTAATGTAGCTCCCCATTTCTCTAGGGTCTGATTGAAAGTCTTCCCATTGTGCCATTAAGTGTATTTTAAATTAGATAAATAAGACAATACACACGGGTTTTGTTCATCCATATTTCCTTTAAGGGTTTTGCTGCAAACTGGCACAATGTGCTAATGGATTCCTTTTCAAGGTACATTGTTCTTAGCGGTGAATTAAGGTTGCGCAGCGCACCAACCTGAACTCAGTCAAACACGACAGCCAACAAGCGCCAGCTGCCTGCACAGAAATACAACCTAGCGCTTTTATCCACAGTCCATTTCATTAGAATCATCAGTGTCTCGCAGACACAAAGCCAAACTCAAGTTCAAGTAGCGCTGCGCTGATTTAGGGTGATGTAACAAGCCCCCATGACAATTCCACCCCTCCTCTTCTGCTTGCTGCTGCTACTTGTTTCTTGAATTGTGCTGCGTTTGAATATGTTGCACTGCCATTATATGAGTGAATAAGGGAAGACACTGAGCTGTCTATTGCCCCGAAAGCTCCCAAAGAGGTCAGTGCTTTATTCTATACCTAGCCCCTATGTACTGTATATTTTAGGGCTCTTACTGACGAGCGGTTGAAGCTGCGCTCCCCTGCGTTCTGTTTTTCTGCGTTCAGCCGCAGGGGAGTGCAGGAATAGACAAATTTAGCTTTTTTCAATGGGGCTGTACTCACACAGGCGCGTGTAGGCGGAACGCATGTTGAGACGCAACATGCTGCATTTTTCCTGCGTTCGGCGCCTAACACACAATGGGGGTCATTTATCAACACTGGGCAAATTTGCCCATGGGCAGTAACCCATGGCAACCAATCAAATTGCTGCATTCATTGTTCTACGTACAGCTGGCTTCAAAAAGCTAATCACTGATTGGTTGCTATAGGTAACTGCCCATGGGCAAATGTGCCCAGTGTTGGTAAATGAGCCCCAATGTCCGCAGAGTGACTGCCGTGCAGCGGCCAGCAGTTGCTGCTGCCCCCCCACCCCAGGAAATTCGCTCTTAAAGTACCAGGAGCAGCATTTTTGCCGCCCCTGGTACCTAGTGGGGCGCTGCCGCCTGAGGCAACAGCCTCAACTCACCTCATTGGCGAAGCACCCCTGCTGCCGTGTATAGCACCTCTAAGCAGGTGGGCTTTCGGACTCGGTGAACATGGAATCTGGCTCTGTCACTTCTCACTGGAGCTAATTTATTAACAGTGGGCACATTTGCACCTGGGCAGTAACCCATGGCAACCTATCATTTGATTGCTTTCAGTGTTTAACCTTTAATAAATAGTCTTGAGTTTGCGCACATCTAGTCTGCAGATACAAATCTCTACACAGTCACCAGCTGCTCTACAGGGAAACAAACAAAAGCTGGAGGTCTAAGCAATGCTGGAGGTCAGAGAAGGTGGGGGGAGGGGAGGGCCATTTGAAAGTATGATTGTTTCCCTGCAGAGCAGTCAGGGACTGTCTAAAGTTTCCTATCTTCAGCTGTCAGAGCAAGTAAAACAAAAGGGAATTTCACTGCATACAGTCAGGCTTGTTATAAAAACTGTACACATTTTTTAATTAACGTATATTGGAGATAGATTTCTTTTTCATTGAAGAAAGTAAAAATTGGATTCTATTTTTTTGCCTTTACATTCCTTTTAAGAACAACAAAAAAGAACTCAAAAGCAGCAGTCTACTCCTCATTTTCAATGGGTCTATCAGCTCTCAAAAAGATTTTTTAAAAATTGCTTACACTGCATAGGTCAACTCCCATTGACTTCTACATGAACTTGCCAGCATTTAGATGTCTAATATTTACATTATTTTACTTTTGCTTTTTACTTAACATTAAACTGTAAAATTCAAGTTTTGGAAACTCCAATTTGAATTCGAGAATTTTAATGCAATAAAAATTGGATTGTGGTACAAACTCAAATTTGACGACCCCATTCTGAGCTCCCCATCAAACATTTGGTCATCCCCTCCCTCCTGTCCTGGGGTGAGGGAACTTCTAATTAAGAGTAATGCTGCACCTGTGTCACCACATCAAACTTAAATTATCATGAAATATGTATAATTTTTTTAAATGTAGTAGGGTTAGAAAACAAAAAAACTCCTTTTAAACCTTTCTAAAAAAAACAATATGTTTGTAGCCTTACAGAGCATTTGTGTTTTTAGACGGGGTCAGTCACCCTCATTTAATAGCTGGAAAGAGGCAGAAAAAGATAATAATAATAATTATGAAAAAATCTAAAAGAAAACATAAAGGCCATTTGAAAATTTGTATGTTATAGTAATTCTATAACATACTAAAAATAAACCTAAAGGTGAAGCACTCCTATTTTATCAATTTTTGGATAAATGTACTGTATAAGGTCATAAATCAAGTGTTTGATTTCTCTCACAGCTATATTTAATTTCCCAGCTTTTCCATTTTGCTTTAACGTATGTTAAACTTAAGTTTAATGTAAATATGTTGCTACTTTTGTTAAAGGGATCCTGTCATCGGAAAACATGTTTTTTTCAAAACACATCAGTTAATATTGCTACTCCAGCAGAATTCTGCACTGAAATCCATTTCTCAAAAGAGCAAACAGATTTTTTTATATTCAATTTTGAAATCTGACATGGGGCTGACATTTTGTCAATTTCCCAGCTGCCCCTGGTCATGTGACTTGTGCCTGCACTTTTGGAGAGAAATGCTTTCTGGCTGGCTGCTGTTTTTCCTTCTCAATGTAACTGAATGTGTCTCAGTGAGACATGGGTTTTTACTATTGAGTGTTGTTCTTAGATCTACCAGGCAGCTGTTATCTTGTGTTAGGGAGCGGTTATCTGGTTACCTTTCCATTGTTCTTTTGTTTGGCTGCTGGGAGGGGAAAGGGAGGGGGTGATATCACTCCAACTTGCAGTACAGCAGTAAAGAGTGATTGAAGTTTATCAGAGCACAAGACACATGACTTGGGGCAGCTGGGAAACTGACAATATGTCTAGCCCCTTGTCAGATTTCAAAATTGAATATAAAAAATCTGTTTGCTCTTTAGTAATTGATAGTGATGGGCGAATCTGTGCCGTTCGCAAAACGCATTTAAGTCAATGGGCGTCAAAATACGTCACGTGAGCAACAATTTTTATATGCGCGACTATTTGGTCCAAATACATTAACGTCAATGGTTTGTCCAATAATTTTGACGCGCAACAATTTTTTTTGACGCAGCAGATTTTTCGCCTTTAAATTGTTGCTGCAATTTCGCAAACTAATTTGCTTGCCGTGAAAGTTGGCAATTTGCAGAAAATGTGTGTGTGGCGAATTTATTTGCCCATCACTAGTAATTAATACAGATAATTACTATATGGCAGCACAGAAACCATTGCAAATAGCATCAGAATTTAATAATCAGCCTTGTTGCACCAGCTTATATTACAAAACTCATTTTCTGCTTGATAATTTGTGATGACCACTAAGCTTAGCTTCTCAACAGCCCAGAGCCCACAGACACTTTTCAAAATGGTGACCCCCTGTGACAAAATTAAAGTCCTGGATCATTGCTGCTATTGACAAGTTGAGATTTTAGGCTCGTGCAAGAAGTTAAGTATATAAACTATGGCATTTTTAGTCATATTAATTTTTATGGTTTTGTTTTTTAAGTTTTCCTTCATACATAGTATACTTTTTCCTAAATGTGAATGGATGAATAGTCCAATTAATATGAAGTGTGCAGTAAAGCTCACACCAGTGCTGATATTCTATGTTCCCAAGAGACACACATTTCTAAAACAAACTCACCTAAACTATAATCTAAACCCCTATCCAAATTAAAATGAGATACTTGCTATGCCAACTAAGGCTGATTTTTGAACTAACAAATAAACAAACCTAACCCAAGATTTTTTGAGTGAATATGCCCTTCTTATAGGAGACAATCTTATTGTCAAAACATTCTAGAGAGGTGAACCCAGGTATGCAGTAAATCAGTAAAGCAGACTCACCAGCAGCAAAATTGGGTTTATTAGGTGCCATGCCCCAAACCTTCAGCCACAATACACAAGTTTCAGTAAGTCATGTGACAAAGGACTCATGTAACTGATGACATCAGAACTCCAGAACTCACTGTTTATTCAGATATCATTTACAAGATAATGGCTTTTGTGTAATATATATATATATATATATATATATATATATATATATATAGATTCAAGATGGACCAGCACTCCAAGTTTTTCAATCAAACAAGTGTTTATTTTAACATCACTCAAGTGTCCAACGTTTCGGCCCACATTAGGGCCTTTAGGGCCCTAATGTGGGCCGAAACGTTGGACACTTGAGTGATGTTAAAATAAACACTTGTTTGATTGAAAAACTTGGAGTGCTGGTCCATCTTGAATCTACATACCCTGACTGACCAGGCACCCACCCATACCGAAAGGAAGGAGTGCAGGTACTTTATGAACATTTATATATATATATATATATATATATATATATATATATATATATATATATATATATATATATATATATAGTGAATAAAGTACCCCCTCTTGTAAATATATATATATATATATATATATATATATATATATATATATATATAGTGAATAAGGTACCCCTCTTGTAAAATATAAGGATAAGTTACTGAGGAGTTTCATGACCATAGAAAAGTACGAGGCCGAAGGCCGAGTGTTTTTATACAGTTCATGGAACTCCGAGGTAACTTCTATTATCCTCATATTTTGCCAAACAGTTTATTTGACCAGATGGTTGTAAGCCTCTGAGGCAGTCTGTGGGTATCTGAAGTTAATGAGTTAATTTATAGTGTTAACAGTAACATATGTATGTATTTAGTGCAGCCATTCTTTATGAAGGTGCAGAAGCAGACCAGGCACCATCTATATATATATATATATATATATATATATATATATATATATATATATATATATATATATATATATATATATATATATATATATATATATATATATATATATATAATACACAAAAGCCATGAATATCTTGTAAATTATATCCTTATAAACGGTGAGTAGCGATGTCATCAGTTATAAACGGTGAGTAATGATGTAATTTCTGTCACATGACTCACTAAAATTTGTGTATTATAATTAATAAAGTACCCCCAGTTGTAAAATATGAGGATATTATAAGTTACCTCAGAGTTCCATGACCTGTAACTTATAATATCCTTATATTTTACAAGAGGGGGTACTTTATTCACTATATATATATATATATATATATATATATATATATATATATATATATATATATATATTTTTTTTTTTTATATTATCTCAGAGTTCACTTAGCTCCACAGCAGTTTTTGTAATCAGGGGTTCCCACAATGTTACTCCCCCTATATGGTACAATCGTGTCCCCTGACCGGTCGCTGTGCCACAGACTCTCAAGTGCATATCAACTCCTCCAAAGTACCAGCTCTCTCTCCTCACCATCCATACAGTATGTCACTTTCTGTCTGTATGTAATCCACCCTCAACATATGCATTCCACTATTTCCCCTTCTCTGTTTTAGACAAATAAAACACTGCTGCTTAATACTTTGAACTCTATAAATAACTTGAGTCCCAAGAATATTAAAATACTTTTAATGCTCTGACATTTTGGGAAAGTGCTGATTTATCAAAGTTGGAATTAGAATTTTTACCGCAATTAAATTTTTTTTGCTCCAAAATGTACAATTTAGAGTTTTGCCAAAACTCGGATGTTCAATATTTATTTTTATATTTTTATATTTTATATTATATTAAGACCAAAACTTTGGCATTGAAAAAGCATGTGAATTCAAGTCTATGGGAGCTATTCTAACCAAAATTTAAGGGATTTTTTCAATTTGAGTTTTTAATTTTTTGAGTTTGTAGATCCACTAAAAATGATGAGTAAATACAAAGTTAATGCATTAATTTGCATTATTTTCATGGTTGAATTTGTGTATTTGAATAAATGATCAAACATTTGTATTTGGTAAATTTTCTGGTTTATTCAAATTAAAAAGAAACTTTTCAAATTCACAAATTTGAATAACACACCTTATCCACATTTTTGAGTTTGAAATTGCCTCCCAGTAACTGGAGGAATTTCTTAAACGGAGCTTGAAGCTGAAGATTCAAGGAGAATCATTTTTAAAAGCGGTCAATTATGTTGAAATACATTGCAACAAATTGTACACTGAAATGCTGTTTTCTAATATTTTTATTTCAAAACACTGCAACACATGTGTGACACACGAGTGTCATGCTGATGTGAGCAGTGCTTCACTTGCATTTCAAATATAGATTTAAATATTGGGCACACAATTCTATCCTAGTCAAATCTGTTAAACAGAATTGCTTGTTTTAAAGTAAATTGTGCAAAATGTGGCAAAATAAAATCCTGAAATGCAATAGTTCAGCTCTCAAGTGTACAATTACTTTTACAAGTCACTGAATATTTGCAATCCTTTTTTTTAAGTCATTGAAAAGGCAATCATTGTTGCAGTTACTTATTTTATTAAGCTTGACTTGATGAATGAAGCAATTACGTTACGGAAGATATTTCATGTACAATCATGATTGCATAATGAAACATTCATGTTATTACTTGTTTCCTGAAGGAAGAGTATACAAGTATACAATATTAATCATTTAAAAATGCAATAACAAACATTGGTGGTGTTAACCTTCTCACTCTAGCATGAGTCAGAGAAATGAGTGAGTTTTAACATCCAGGAAAAATAAAAAATAGCAAGGAAACATGCTAATAAAACATTTAAAATTCTCTAAAAAAAAAAAAATAATTAAAAAAAAGGAGTTTTGTTTTTTCATATATTATTTAAAAAAACAAACAGATTTAGTATCATTTAATAGACCCATAGATCAGTGCTTGCTTTGATTTTGTTATTATTTAGGAGTATTTTGCAAAACCTTAAAGTGTTCTTGCACCATCACATATTAGCTCTATATTAAGTTTGAATCATAATAGCTTGGTGTTCTCATTGTGATTTCCAGGGCACCTATGCCTATTAAAATTTTATCTACACCTAATTATCATGCCTTTCAAATACATATTCACTTGGCAGTGAATGAGCCTGCACAAGTCTATATTGTGATATTTCTTTTATTTGGATGTAGCTTGACCGAACATGGCTATGCCCATTGTAGGGCTTGCCCTGTATTTCACTTATTTATAAAAGCTTCTTTCCATGCTACTAGACTGTGGAATGTTAGACTACATTAATTGGACAAGCCAGAAGTCCCAACAAATTGCAAGTGGAACGTGTACATGCAACTGATGGTGATTACAGTCTTGGATCCTTAATTATCACCAAAGGGAAAGGTATGCAAAAAGACAAGATAACGACATCTGAAAAGAGTGCAATGATCCATTTAGTGACCACCAGAGAAGCCACATTTAAGAAACCGGTGAAAGTGTTTGGACTTTACATTTGACAAAAAAAAATCTCTTTGTAGAAAACATTTTACACTGATTTGGAACCCCAAAGGTTGAGCTAACGTTGCGCTCTTTGAATCAGAATAATTACTCCTACGTGACAGCCATTCATTTGTTTACCAAGTTTGAACCTTTGTCTGCACAATGCTATTGAGCGGAATAGAACTTGATTGGCTGATCTAAATCTGTTTGCTTTTTTTTTTTGTTTGCTAAATTACAAATAATTTGTCTTAAGTGACTACAACACTAAGGGGGTTATTTATCAAAATCCAAAAAAGTTCTCACTATTTTCTGAAAACTACTCTGACCAAATCCAACTTTTTCCCCGTTTATCAATAACTTTTTCAAAAAATTTCTTGTGCAGGAAAAACTCGATAAAATCATGAAAAAAATCTGAATCGCACACATTTTCTAGATTTGTCCCTGAAAACTTTTTCGGATTTGATGCCAGAAACCACAAAATCTTCAGATTATAGAATGAAACCCAAAACAGGTCAGGATATCAACAGGACATCTGCCATTGACTTCTATCATGTATATTGGCTTTAAGGCTGATTGCACACATGACAGGTGGATGGCCACCATCCTTTTAGAGAAAACGACATTGCTTTTTGGTAGCAGCTTCTGATTTATTTTACTTAAAAATACAGTAGACACTAAAACCATCAGTAAGGGGGCTATGTACCACAACAATTATCCTCCAAAGAAAAAAAGTGTTCCTATAAAATAGCCTCTCTTAGTTCAGCAGTTATTTTAAAGCTTGAGCTTCAAGCACTATTGACTTTTTTTTAACACCCTTTAGTTTCATTCATTTCAACTTTTACTATTTGTACAGAACAGTGGGTTAAATAATAGAAACCCTAAAAATCTAAGATACTATAATCAAGTCAGATGGGAATAATATGAGTAATGACATACATTGATGGGCATTCTCTGCATTTGTAGGTGGGCTATTTAAAGGGACCCTCTGGGGAAGCTGAAGTTAGCACTTTAGTTGAATGGGTATAGAATATGATTTGGTTACGTTTAGTGGCATAACAAGAGCATGTCGGGCACCCCCACCAAAAAAATCTTGCTTGAGCAGGCACGCATCAATTCAAAGAAGAGTGTGTGTATGTGTGTGTGTGGGGGGGATTTTAATGCTATAGTGCCCACCCCCTTCACTTATGCTTCCTCTACAGTTACTCCACTGGTTAAGTTCTACTGTCCCCAGTTTAGTTTTGAAGCCTGCTGATGGAGATAAGATCCCTAAATAGCCTAAATGAACAAAGCGATGAGCAGCACAAAATAAAAAAAAAATAAAAACCCTTGTCAGGGTTGAAATGCTCCAGTGATAGCATAGGCCTATGAGAAAGTGTTTTTTAGGTAAGAAAATGTCTTATTTTATATATGATCGTACCAGTCAGTGCAGAACAAGTGGAGATGTCCCAGAACAGTCTTTTAAAAAGGGGCTAGCAGGGAAACAATCATACTTATGAACAGTAGGGGGAGCCCCCACCTTACTTCCCATCCATGCAGAACTCAAGCAGTTTTGTTTGTTTCCCTGTAGAGCAGTCGCGACTGTGTAGAGATTTGTATTGGATTTTATTTTTGCCTTCACATCCCTTTTACTGTTTCCAACTCCAGCTCCACTTGGAGAAAGTTTGTATTAAACAATACAAAAACTATAAAATCCACATTAGATTACATGACAACACAGGACCCAGTGCAGTCTGCATATTCTGATTATAAATCAGTCTTGCTGTATCGGCTTCTGGCAGATATTATTTGACTTGTGCAGTTTTGATCATTTATGACGATCCCTAAGCAGCCCAGACCACACTGAGCAGGTGCACAGTCTTGGTCTTGCAAAGATGTTAACAAAGTTACAAGATGGTGACCCCCTGTGGCAAACGTTGAAAGCATAAAGCATTTGTTTAATTAGGCTTCTGGTCCAGTAAGTTCATGTTTATGTTTAGTATACAAAATACAGCATTTTTAGCCTTATTCCATTTAAGACTTTACTTCCCCTTTCAGTTGGCTAAAACAATATTGGGGTGCCTTGGCTTGGTGAAATTTGTGGTGATTTCAAATACCAAAAAAGTTTTTTAAAAAGTTAATATTTAATACTAAACCACAATAACAAATATGGATAGAAATGCCATATATTATATATTAAGCTGTATGTACCAGCCTAAACGTTCAGCATCTCTATAAAACGAATGATCCAAGCCTACAAAATTCACTCTGGAGAAAACCATCTCGGATTTTGTTAGGCGTTTTTTAGTGACACGCACATGCTAATTATGCTTGGAGAAGCTGTCGACAAGCTAAGCTTAGGGGTTGTCGCCAATCACCAAGCAGAATAAGAGCTTTGCCTGTAAGATGAAGCTACAGGGCTGATTATTACATTCTGAAGCTAACTGTGCTTGTTTCAGAGACATTATGTAATAAGAACATGAATGACTTACTAACCAGCCTTGTATTACTACTTTTATATGCTCAAAGTTGCAGAGAACATGTCTTGTGAACAGGGCTGGTCCTATCAAATGTGGGGCCCAATTGGGACCATGTGGGCGGGGCCCCTAGACAAAGTGTTGCTGGCTACTGACACGCCAAGTATTTAGGAAAATAAGGGCATACAGGCACAAAATAGAAAGGAAAGGGGCAGACAAGGTAACATAATAGGGGCACACAGGGTAAGAGAGAGAGGGAGGAAATAGGAGAGTGGACTGGGCCAATTAGTTTGGGGCTGGGCCGATTCAGCTTGGGAGCAGGCTTGGTTGGATTGGGGGCAGGCAGGGCCTATCAAGGTTGGAGGAAAGCTGGGCCTATGAGAGTTGGGGGCAGGCTAGACCTATGGATTTGGGGATGGGCTGGACTCTCAAAGTTGGGGGCAGGCCAGGCAGCATCATGTGCTGAGGGAAATATTATCTGTGCTGCCCTGTGGTGCGGGGCCCCCCAGAGGTGCGGGGCCCAATTGGGCCCAATTGGTCCAATTGGCCTAAGGCCGGCCCTGCTTGTGAATCAGCAGAAGAAGAAGATGGGGAGTTACTAGGGGCATTTTCAGAGGTGCTGTAACGTTCACAACTAGGAACTGTTGTGACCGAGGATAGCCACTCCAAGGGGAGTGGATATGGTGGACGCCCAGGGGTGTAGCCATAGGTAATAGTAGGCAAAAACATGATGGTGATGAAGTTATAGCAGGTTTATTGCAGACGGAACACAGAAACACAAAAGGCAGGAACAAGCAGAATGGCTGATCGAGGAATCCACATGGTGAGGGAAAAAAGGGGAACACAGGAACAAAAGTACTCACTCAGGAAACAAGGTAACAAGGTTTTCAGGAACAAGACAAACAAGGTTTTCAAGGTTCAGGTTCAGATTCAGGTTCAGGTTCAGATTCAGATTCAGATTCAGATTCAGATTCAGATTCAGATTCAAAATAGCAGGTCAGGAACAAACAGGATACAATCAATGACTCAGCACTGAGCAAAGCTCAGGGCGGGGTTTATAAAGGGAAGGTGATTAGGAAATGGGAAACACATGAGGGTAAACGAGGTGGGTGGAAAACAGACTGTGAATGGCAGATAACAGAAAACAATACACACCAAAGTTCAGAATCAGCCCTGAGAGCCCCCAGTGGCTCATCAGGTAAGTGCTGCAATGAGCAGAACAGCACCACCAGAGTTCAAGTCCCAGGCTGATCCTGACATTACCCCCCCCTTGAGGATCGACCTCCGGGCGATCCCAGGATCAAATGGTCCCCCATCCATTTTAGTCCAAACCCTGGGGAAATGGGCCGAAGCCTCGCCAGAAACGAGAACAGGAGCTTCTTGAGGATTGGAAAACAAAACAAAGAAATTGCTGGGGTCAGGAGCCAGAACAGGAACATTGGCAGAATTAGGAGCCAAGATATCACAGCCAGAGTCGGAAACCAGGACATGAAGACAGACAAAATCAATACAGGCACCCATTACAGGTGGCGGACCAGGAGCTTGGACACCCATCACGGGTGGCAGACCAGGAGTTTGGACACCCATCACGGGTGGCGGATCAGGAATACAGGCACCCATCACAGGTGGCGGACCAAGAGCACGGGCACCCATCACAGGTGGCAGACCAAGAATACAGGCACCGATCACGGGTGGCGGATCAGGAGTTTGGACACCCATCACGGGTGGCGGACCAGGAGCACGGGCACCCATCACAGGTGGCGGACCAAGAGCACGGGCACCCATCACAGGTGGCGGACCAAGAGCATGGGCACCCATCACAGGTGGCAGACCAAGAATACAGGCACCGATCACGGGTGGCGGATCAGGAGTTTGGACACCCATCACGGGTGGCGGACCAGGAGCACGGGCACCCATCACGGGTGGCGGACCAAGAGCACAGGCACCCATCACAGGTGGCGGACCAGGAGCACAGGCACCCATCACAGGTGGCGGACCAGGAGCACAGGCACCCATCACAGGTGGCGGACCAGGAGCACAGGCACCATCACAGGTGGCGGACCAGGAGCACAGGCACCCATCACAGGTGGCGGACCAGGAGCACAGGCACCCATCACAGGTGGCGGACCAGGAGCACAGGCACCCATCACAGGTGGCGGACCAGGAGCACAGGCACCCGTTAGAAATAGGAAGAGGCAAGCCAGGACAGCAATACCAACACCTACAGCAATAGACCTGATAGAGACAGGATTAACCGCCCTACCAGGTCCAGTAGCAGGGAAAGTGGCACTATCCAGGGCAGGCAGGTCCTCAGGCCCGGAGGCCAGGGCAGGCAGGTCCTCAGGCCCGGAGGCCAGGGCAAACAGGTCCTCAGGCCCGGAGGCCAGGGCAAACAGGTCCTCAGGCCCGGAGGCCAGGGCAAACAGGTCCTCAGGCCCGGAGGCCAGGGCAAACAGGTCCTCAGGCCCGGAGGCCAGGGCAAACAGGTCCTCAGGCCCGGAGGCCAGGGCAAACAGGTCCTCAGGCCCGGAGGCCAGGGCAAACAGGTCCTCAGGCCCGGAGGCCAGGGCAAACAGGTCCTCAGGCCCGGAGGCCAGGGCAAACAGGTCCTCAGGCCCGGAGGCCAGGGCAAACCGTACAGAAACTGGCTCGGGAAGAAGCAGTCTTCTGCGAGCTGACACGGGAACGGAGTCTGGCTGGGCTGCAGGCACGGAGACTGGAACCGTCTGGGCTGCAGGCACGGAGACTGGAACCATCTGGGCTGCAGGCACGGAGACTGGAACCGTCTGGGCTGCAGGCACGGAGACTGGAACCGTCTGGGCTGCAGGCACGGAGACTGGAACCGTCTGGGCTGCAGGCACGGAGGCTGGAACCGGCTGGGCTGCAGGCACGGAGACTGGAACCGTCTGGGCTGCAGGCACGGAGGCTGGAACCGGCTGGGCTGCAGGCACGGAGGCTGGAACCGGCTGGGCTGCAGGCACGGAGGCTGGAACCGGCTGGGCTGCAGGCACGGAGGCTGGAACCGGCTGGGCTGCAGGCACGGAGGCTGGAACCGGCTGGGCTGCAGGCACGGAGGCTGGAACCGGCTGGGCTGCAGGCAGCTTTCGGGGAGCAGGCACAGGCAGCTTTCGGGGAGCCGGCACAGGCAGCTTTCGGGGAGCCGGCACAGGCAGCTTTCGGGGAGCCGGCACAGGCAGCTTTCGGGGAGCCGGCACAGGCAGCTTTCGGGGAGCCGGCACAGGCAGCTTTCGGGGAGCCGGCACAGGCAGCTTTCGGGGAGCCGGCACAGGCAGCTTTCGGGGAGCCGGCACAGGCAGCTTTCGGGGAGCCGGCACAGGCAGCTTTCGGGGAGCCGGCACAGGAACAAGGTCTGGCTGGGAAGCCGGCACAGGAACAAGGTCTGGCTGGGAAGCCGGCACAGGAACAAGGTCTGGCTGGGAAGCCGGCACAGGAACAAGGTCTGGCTGGGAAGCCGGCACAGGAGCAAGGACTGGCTGGGAAGCCGGCACAGGAGCAAGGACTGGCTGGGAAGCCGGCACAGGAGCAAGGACTGGCTGGGAAGCCGGCACAGGAGCAAGGACTGGCTGGGAAGCCGGCACAGGAGCAAGGACTGGCTGGGAAGCCGGCACAGGAGCAAGGACTGGCTGGGAAGCCGGCACAGGAGCAAGGACTGGCTGGGAAGCCGGCACAGGAGCAAGGACTGGCTGGGAAGCCGGCACAGGAGCAAGGACTGGCTGGGAAGCCGGCACAGGAGCAAGGACTGGCTGGGAAGCCGGCACAGGAGCAAGGACTGGCTGGGAAGCCGGCACAGGAGCGAGGACTGGCTGGGAAGCCGGCACCAAAGCTGGAGACTGGAGAGCCGGCACCAAAGCTGGAGACTGGAGAGCCGGCACCAAAGCTGGAGACTGGAGAGCCGGCACCAAAGCTGGAGACTGGAGAGCCGGCACCAAAGCTGGAGACTGGAGAGCCGGCACCAAAGCTGGAGACTGGAGAGCCGGCACCAAAGCTGGAGACTGGAGAGCCGGCACCAAAGCTGGAGACTGGAGAGTCGGCACCAAAGCTGGAGGCTGGCGAGCCGGCACAGGAGCAGGTGACTGAAGAGCCGGCACACGAGCTGGAGACTGGAGAGGGTGCTGGGAAACTGTAGAAAGACTAATAAACTGGGGTTCAGGTCTGAGAGAAAAAGAGGGTGACCTGGGTTTGGCAGCTGCCACAGGAGCAGAAGGTTGTGGAGGAGACAAGGGCCCAAAAACTGGAAGTGGCCGATCTGACACAGGCCAGATAGCGGTTTGTAGTTCATCTTCATCCGAGTCTAGATCCTCCCAGTCCTCATCGAAGGCAGAATCCTCCCAATCATCATCGGAGACAAAATCCTGCCAGACATCATCAGTGAAATGGATGGCGTCTTCTGCCTTACCCTCTCCATCCCAAGGGAGTTGCAGTTTAACAACAGAGTCAGAAGGCATGGAGGGCTTTCCCAAAGGCTTCCTGTAGTTGGGCTGAGTCATTCTGTAACGTTCACAACTAGGAACTGTTGTGACCGAGGATAGCCACTCCAAGGGGAGTGGATATGGTGGACGCCCAGGGGTGTAGCCATAGGTAATAGTAGGCAAAAACATGATGGTGATGAAGTTATAGCAGGTTTATTGCAGACGGAACACAGAAACACAAAAGGCAGGAACAAGCAGAATGGCTGATCGAGGAATCCACATGGTGAGGGAAAAAAGGGGAACACAGGAACAAAAGTACTCACTCAGGAAACAAGGTAACAAGGTTTTCAGGAACAAGACAAACAAGGTTTTCAAGGTTCAGGTTCAGATTCAGGTTCAGGTTCAGATTCAGGTTCAGATTCAGATTCAGATTCAGATTCAGATTCAGATTCAGATTCAGATTCAGATTCAGATTCAGATTCAGATTCAGATTCAAAATAGCAGGTCAGGAACAAACAGGATACAATCAATGACTCAGCACTGAGCAAAGCTCAGGGCGGGGTTTATAAAGGGAAGGTGATTAGGAAATGGGAAACACATGAGGGTAAACGAGGTGGGTGGAAAACAGACTGTGAATGGCAGATAACAGAAAACAATACACACCAAAGTTCAGAATCAGCCCTGAGAGCCCCCAGTGGCTCATCAGGTAAGTGCTGCAATGAGCAGAACAGCACCACCAGAGTTCAAGTCCCGGGCTGATCCTGACAGGTGCAGATCTTCACCGCTAAAGAAATGTGGTTGATTTAGGATCATACAGAACCCCAAAACATAGGGCCAGCTTTTTCAAAGTGTGAGATTTATCAATAATTCATGCATGTTCTATTCAGTCCTATTGGATTTTTAGAACTGCATTTATCAATAGGTCAAAGTTAGAGTTCACTATTTGTTAAATACAGTTCTAAACATCCCATAGGAATGAATAGAACATGGATGAGTTTTTCTGTGGTAAACTCTAATCTCACATTTTGATAAGTCTATCCCATCATGTGTACCATATTGACCAGAATTGTTTTTTGAGCTATAGTTCTACTTTAACCTATTTTTATGGAAAAACAAACCATATCCTGATGTTCTATACACACATCATTTTCTAAAAATAAATGCAAGAACTCAAACCCAGTCTTTTATCTGTTAGACTTCAGATTTTCTCTGCTTTAGTAAACGGGAATACAATTCTCAGGGAATTTCCCACAGAGCTAGTCTTTGGATTCATGTAAAATACACTTTCCTTTACCAATAAAACAATTACCCTACAAATATCAGATGTGTTATGACGTCCTTCCTTAATGCTTCATTTCCTTTTTTCACATTAAAGAGAAAACACTCAAAAATAAACTACAAATATCAAGACATCTATTATTCACATATCCTTTTAAGTAAAGGAAATAAATACAAAGTTGGATGTTGGAAAAAACAAAAACAAAACAATTCAGAGATGTGTGGAAACCCAAAGCCCCGGTACAGATTTCAGCACAGAAATGGAGACTGACCACCTTAAAGAGTTCAAATTGCCTCTATGCCTCTATGCTGGCTTTTATTTACACAAAACACAAAATTTTCAGCCCACTGACTTCACATGGGGAATCACATATGTTTCACATCATAGCATTAACAGTCCCAATTCTAACACCCTCACTGGTGTTCACTTTACTCACAGTTGAGTTTAGCCCTCAATGGCTTTCAGCAGACCACAAATCCCAGAATCCTCTCTGGGTACACTTGAGACACTCTTGTCTCCTGGGAGGGATTTTTCTTTATCGCTCTCCAGTAATTTGGAGCTCTCTCCAACTCAGGGGAATCACTCTCTTGTTCCCTGGTGCTCACCAGCACTCCTTCCGTGGTCCCTCACCCTCCTCCACTCCAGGAGGTCTCTAGAGGGAAGCAGCCCTGAGGTGTTGCTCCACACCTCCTTTTTAAGGGCTATTCCACACGGGGAGATAGCGACGCGTTTGCGGTCGCGGCGACAAAGCGCCGCGACCGGCGCAGGCGACAGTTTTGTATGGGCGCCTATGTAAAAACGCCTGTGCTAACCACACGAGGCGATGCGCTTTTCAACAGTCGCCTGAAAATGCCTCGCCAGGCTTTTTCAGGCGACTGTTGAAAAGCGCATCGCCTCGTGTGGTTAGCACAGGCGTTTTTACATAGGCGCCCATACAAAACTGTCGCCTGCGCCGGTCGCGGCGACTGTCGCGGCGCTTTGTCGCCGCGACCGCAAACGCGTCGCTATCTCCCCGTGTGGACTAGCCCTAACACTCCTGTAGTTAATTACCTCTAACTGCCTTTAGCTTGGCAGCTGAAAAGCCCTTACATGGAGCAAGGGATGGAAGCCCACCCTGCTCTCTTCCATCCACTCCAGGCACCCATAATCCTGCTTTTACTAAGCCGGTTCAGAATTTCCGCAGCTTTACTTGCTGCAGCACCACACTTTTCCCTGGAGTTTTGATTTCACCAGCTTAATGCTGGTGAAATAACACACAATATCGTGCCCTTTGGACACCCATATCTATATAATATCTATCTATCTATCTATCTATCTATCTATCTATCATCTATCTATCTATCTATCTATCTATCTATCTATCTATCTATCTATCTATCTATCATCTATCTATCTATCTATCTATCTATCTATCTATCTATCTATCTATCTATCTATCCACACACAGGGCCGCCATTAGAAATCACGGGCCCTCTACAACAAAAGCCCATCCCAGATCCCGCCCACTCCACGCAACAATTAAAAGACCACACAGACATCAGTGCTAAAAAAGGTAACCCCCCACACGCACAAGTTACAAAAAGCTATTGATGATCAGGGTCCCCTTATAAGTTATAAAAAAAAACTTTGATGCCAGGCCCCCCTTAAAAGTTTTTAAAAATTTGGTGGTCAGGGCCCCCCAAGTTGAAAAAAATAATTGGTGACCAGGGCCCCCCTATTAGTTAAAAAAAGAAAATTGGCGCCAGGGACCCCCCTTACAAGTTAAAAAAAAATTGGGGCCCCAAAGAATATTTTTAAAAAAAACATTGGCGCCAGGGACCCCCTTACAAGTTAAAAAAAAATTGGGGCTCCGAAGAATATTTTTTAAAAAAACATTGGTGGCAGGGGCCTATAGAATATTAAAATAATACATTGGTGGCAGCGCCGATTCTAATGAAGACGCCGCCTGAGGCCGCTCCTTAAATGCCGCCCCTCCCCTCGCAGAAACACTAGTGCGGAGAGCGCAACTGCGCTCTCTCGCACTAGTAAAGCCGAATTTCCGGTTTCAAAACCGGAAATTCGGCTCTTTAAAGTGACAGGAGCGGCTTTTTGCCGCCCCTGGAAACTTATCTGGCGCTGCCGCCTGAGGCGAGCGCCTCAGCTCGCCTCATTGGCGGAGCGCACCTGATTGGTGGCCAGGGGATTTAAAAAAACACAAATTGGTGTTCAGTAGAATTGAACTCGTGGCTTCAGGACTTCAACTTCACCTCCTTTCATGACTTTAGGTCTTTTCACCGCTTCAGGACTTCAGTTTCGGCTGTTTTCGTGACTTTGGGTCTTTTCGCCGCTTTGGGAGTTCAGCTTCAGCTGTTTTCATGGCTTTGGGTTTTTTCGCCATTCAGGACTTCGGCTTTTCGGCACTTTCGCATTTTGGGACTTCGAAATGGCCGCAAGCTTCGGCGCTGTTAAGGGCCCCCTTCAGGCCCGGGACACTCGTACCCCCTGTCCCCCCCCTGATGGCGGCCCTGTATATACACACAAACACACACATGCTTCCGACATTGCAAAACCATGGCAGATAATGCCTCAATTGCCTGCCTAGGTAAGTTATTTTCTTTGTTTAATGTGCTAATGAGAACGTTTACAGTAGTATAGTTTAATCTGAATAGTCCATACATCTCAACTGTTCCACATTTTGTGGGACAGTCATGTTTTTCAAACCCAATCTTCAGTTTTCGCCAGCGGCACTCTTCAGCTAGATCTTCATCTTTTTCTACCCACTCTTTGGCTTTTTCCAGTCAGAATACTTTTGGAACATTTCTTCATGGTTTTGCAAGATTATAATTAGGAGTCCCACTTGCAATATAAACAGCAACAGCCACAGGCACATCAGGTGTGGCAGGCAGAAGAGCGAACAAGATTCAGGGTTGTGTATGCAATGCAAGTGCCATGGGCAGGAATTATTATTTTTGGTCAATTTAGTAGTCAGCAGTTACAAAAGCCTCTGCTCAAATATCAGAATTGTAGCTGTTACGGAGTAGTACGAATCATCTTAGAGCAGAAATCTTGTCATGGAAATTCACTTTCTATCAGTCCATACTTTTCTCCAAAGAATGATGAAATGCAAACCATGCAATATTGTTATATTTTGGCCCTGCCAAAGCAGTTAATATTATAAAATTTGTGTCTGTTTTTTGGGACTCTGAGAATATTTGCTCCATTAAAGATTAGTTAGCACACTTAGAGATACGGACACCAGAAAATAAACTGCTCTTTACATCTATCATAATATTGCCTTTGAAAGTTACTTATAACTTTGCCATAAAGTATTTGCACAATGCTTTTACATTACCTGTCTGATGCCCCATGTTCCTGTATGAGGGGGAGTCTGTTAGCATTACAAACTGCAGGCTGAGATGGGACAGTCAGGTTTGCAAAACTGTCAAACCTCTCCACAAAGAATGATCAACATTACATGACCTATAGGTAACTTTTAATGTACATACATATTTTAAAAAGTAGTTGTTAGTGTCAGTATCAATTTAAGGTAACTATAATAAAGGGTTCCATTTACACAGCATATTTTAACCCTTTCACCCTTTTCTGTATAGCTTCCTTATTAGCAATAGAACAGTATCGTATTCAGTGATGTGTAATATTTGTGAGGTAAATGTAAGTAACTGACATAACATTATATATGTGCTGAAACTAATAAATTGTTACATACTTCAACATTACACAAAAGAAGCCATAGACTGTTTAAGGGGTGGTTCACCTTTCAGTTAACGTTTAGTATCTTTTACTTACAAAATGACAATTTATAAGCAACTATTCAATTGGTCTTCATTTTTTAAAATAATATTTTAAATATTTGCCATAGACTGCTCAAGGGATGGTTTGCATTCCAGCTAGCTTTTAGCATCTTTTAGCTACAGAATTACTAATTTTAAGCAACTTTAATCTTAATTATTTATTGTATTTTAATTATTTGCCTTCTTCTTTGGACTTTTCTGCATTCAAGTGGGATTCCATCTAACCCCATCTAAAAAATAAATGCTCCGTAAGTCGCGAAATGTATTGTTATTGCTACTTTTAAATATAGCTATTCAGGTCCTCTCATATTCATAATTCAGTATCATTAAAAACAGTGCATTACTAGGGTAATTTAGGGTACAAGAGGAGGTGCAATTGTATTCATCTGTTCACAATTTCATTGGAATTCTGAAAAATATGAGTAAAAAGTGCACATTGCATCTTCATTTTAGCAAATAAGCTTTATTATGAAAAAAGACTTTGCTTGCATAATATCACCATGTGTATTACAGGCTTGTATATGAATACAAGCCTGTAATACACATGGTGATATTATGCTTTACCCTCACAAAAACATGCACTGAATTCTAGTTTGTGTGTGTTATACTGCCCTTCACAGCTACTTTTGGGTTTGGGCCTGGCCCTCACTGGCCCTGCCACGTTTTACCACAAGAGAATCCAGAGACTCCCACAGGGGAAAGCAAGATAGGCAAGTATAAATTCAGAAAAGGAGCTGGTAAGGACAGAACTAGACATAATCACGTGAGCCCTAGTCAGAACCAGATACACCAAAAAGAACAGACAAGGATCAAAAACCTGAAAATCAACACAAAGTACTGGACCTGGTAGCAGGACATGAATCACAATATAGCAGATCAGGAACCAGACCACCAAGACACAAGCCGACTTGACCTACAATAGGCAGTGAGTGGGCACAGTCCTTGGTATTATAAAGGCAGGCTTATGGTAAACTCTAAAGCTACATACAGCCACACCAAACTGAATCTTGGCCTGTGGAAAAACACAGGCCAAGATTCAGTCCTTATGCTCCATTAAGTCTACCCCTGTGCCAGCACCCAGAACCACTGTTGGCCAAGGTGCAGTCACAGAAATTGGCTGATCGGAGTGTAGGGGCTGAATCTAGGCCTGTGCTTATATTTAGGCCAAGATTCAGCTTGGTGTGGCCATAGTCTAATCACCTGCTGCCAGATTGATAAAATTCAGAAAGATTTTTTTTAACCCGGCCGAACTGAATCTGAATCCTAATTGCATATGCCAATTAGGGACGGGAAGGGAAATCACGTGACTTTTTGTCACAAAACAAGGAAGAAAAAAATGTTTTCCCCTTCCCACCCCTAATTTGCATATGCAAATTAGGATTCGGTTCGGTATTTGGCTGAATCTTTCGCAAAGGATTCGGGGGTTCAGCAGAATCCAAAATTAGGATTCGGTGCATCCCTAGTAAAAGATAGAACTCAGCTTTAGCATAAATTATTATTCAGCATTCAATAAGCCAAAATATCTTAAAGGAAAACAATACACCTCAAACAATGTAGGTTTCTATAAGAATATATTGCATAAAACAGCTCATGTAAAACCCTGCTTCATGTAAATAAACCATTTTCATAATGTACTTTTGTAGTAGTATGTGCCAATGGAAAATTGGAAAATTAGAAAATTGCCATGTTAAAAAATAAGGGTTGCCCCCTGAGATCGTATGATTCACGGTGCACACAAACATACCAAACAAGCTATACATGTTAAGTCACATAAGCCAATTAAAAGACAGAGTTCTGTCTTTTGCTTCCACACGTCTTCTTGGTATAGTTAGAATTGTAGTATTTCTGGTCAGGTGATCTTTGGGGCAGCACAGAGACCATCATGAAATAGTGGTTCAAGGCAAGAGATGTAATAGGGCAATATTTACTTAAATATATACTTCAGTTTGATAAGATTCTTTAATACTCAACTTAATTTGATATAAACTATCCGTTGCTCAAGGATTCATTTTGGGGGTATAGTTTTCCTTTAATATATTTGATGCAATCTTTATAGGCTGAGCCAAATTTCCAGTGTGTCTTGCATCTGCAGCATTTTCTGCAAAGTTCTATTAGTCAACAAAGGTTGCTGGCATTAAAATACAGACTTGCTTTTCCCAACATTCAACCAGCCATGCCTAGGGAGGCTGTCAGATGCCTATAGAGTAAATAAAAAAATCCTGGTACTTATATCTTCTGCAATTGGTGCATACTAGGGTCAGTTTTATTCAATTAACCATCCACTGTGTTTTTGGGATGTAGGAGAAAAAACAGGGAAAACCCGGGCACAGATGACTGAAGTCAAACGGAGGATTTCAGTGCTGTAAGGCAGAAGTGAGTTACTGTGCTGATCAAGTGGCACAAATTCATTATCATTTGCCTTTTTATTCTTGGGCTATTCCATGGTTTGGAACTGTATTTGGTAGCCCTGTTCTGTTGGGACAATGACAACAGCAGGTGTCAGTTGTTAGTAGCCCAAGCAACAATTGTGTCCCAGGAGCCGGAGTCATTTGTTCTCTTTCACTACTTGGTGCTGCAGTGCCTTACTTCTGCATTCCAAAGTTCTTCAGACTGTATAATGTATGATCCAGGGCACTTAAAGGAACAGTTCAGTGTAAAAATAAAAACTGGGTAAACAGACTGTGCGAAATGAAAAATGTTTCTAATAAATTAGTTAGCCAAAAATGTAATGTATAAAGGCTGGAGTGACTGGATGTGTAACATAATAGTCAGAACACTACTTCCTGCTTTTCAGCTCTCTAACTCTGAACTAGTCAGCGACTTGAAGGGGGGCCACATGGTACATTTCTGTTCAGTGAGTTTGCAATTGATCCTCAGCCTTCAGCTCAGATTCAAAAGCAACAGATATGACCCATGTGCCCCCCCTCAAGTCTCTGATTGGTTACTGGGTACAAGTTACAGGGTAACCAGTCAGTGTAAACCAAGAGAGCTGAAAAGTAGGAAGTAGTGTTTTTGTAGTTGTAGTTTTTGTATATTGGAGAATTGCTTCGATTTATAAATTTCTTTCATTACACAAAAACAGGTATTGGATGCGGATCCCCTTTAAATAGCATTGGTCTGAAAGTGCCAGGACTGAACCATTTATTGCCACCTGAAAATGCTCTGTGTATTTTCAGTTTAGGTGTATACATACTGATGCTTAGATCCCATACAAATCAAATTAGCTATCATCCCTTTAGGTTAGACAACAAAAACACAATATAGCCCCTTCAATTTTACAGTGCTTTAACATAATGTCACTTTTAGCATTCAGATCTAGTTTAGCAAGGAACATAACGGAATCCAGGATGTAAATTGCATATAGTATCATTTGTGCTTTTGTTCAAGCTGGTTTGAGAGCTACAGTTTGACAACTCTGCATGGGTTGTTCAGAGGTTCAAGCTTTGTGCTTTTTCAGAAGCTTTTTACAGAAGTTGGTAGCACTGTGTTTTGTAGAAGCCTACAGTCCCATTGGCTTCTGTAGAAAATGTTCCAATTTTGTCTGGCTCTTTGGATAATGGTTATTGGCCAGCCCGGATACTGAGAATGGCCTACCAGTACAAGTAAATAGGTGTTGGTTGTATAGTTCACTATGACACCTAGTATATACAGTATAGCACTGTCTACATGTAATTGTTGTGAGAGTATGCCCTCAGGTTCACTGACTACTGTAAAAAAATTCTCATACAACATGGCTTCAGCTTTTGAGATTTTTTCCAGACAATTAATAGAAGTAACATGCAGTTAAGTTCAAAATATTTAAAGGAATTGTTCAGTATAAAAATAAAAGTGGGTAAATAGAAATAGGCTGGAGTGACAATTATTGCCATCTCAACCCGTGTGTGCTTGAGTGTATAACTTTTTATCAGGGCAATCTCAGTTATGATTATGATAACTAAAGGACACACACAATTCTTTTATGATAAATAGCTTAATCTGACCAATATTCCAAATTAAAGAATGGTGGTTTTGTAGGAACACTCATATTTTCCAAGGACATTTTGCAAATATGCCAGGAATGTGCAAATGTATAAGCACAACCATATAAAAGTATGATGTCATTAATACTCTATTTAAGACTTTAGACAACTTTGCTTTTTGAAACAGCTGAATCACTGTGTTAAAGGTAAACTTACTCCCTGAATACTCTTGCATTATGTTCAAATATTTTGGAGCTAGGAACAATGACACTTTGTACTGATCACTCTGTGTTGTGTGTACTCTTCTCTTAAGGTACCCACATCTAAAAGTTACTTACGGTAGTTATATTAAGTGCTTGGTAAAGCCAAACAAAATACTATTGTATCACATAATCATTTTAAACAAAGAAAGTGTTAGTTTTTTGGCGTCTATGGATGATACTGTATGTGATCTTAGTGTGGAAAACAGAATGGTAGCTCCATTGTATTATTAATAAATGCTAAATATGCAAATAGCTCATCTTGGGGAGCCAACTTTACTGAAAGGTGTAGAAGACATTTTGTGTAAATTATCAAAGTATATTTTCCAGTTTAAATCACAATCCTTCTTTATGTCTTATTCATTTTTGTAGTTTCCATTTATTGACTCCAAGTTGTCATGGTCCCCATTAAAATTTGAACATTGTAGCATCGTAAAGTAGAACATTGCCTCACAAACATGTTATTGAATGTAATAAAACTGAATAGTTGTGGGCTTTATTTTGCTTAGCAGCATTTATTTTAGTGACCTTTATTGAGAAAGCCATTGGCTTTTACCCTCCTTTCCTTATTGCTGGGATAATGTGGATTTAAGGCAAGGGTGAAACTAACTTTTTTTTTATTGTTTAAATACAGCCTTTGTCACTAACCTGCTTATATGCCTAATTATTTTTGTTCCCTTTATGACCCATACAGTCATATTTATATCGAGAGCAGGTAGGTAAAACATCCTGTTATGTGTATATATGTAAATAAACCAAAAGGGATAGTTTTGCTCTGAACATGCAGGGAAGTGTGTGAGTGTTGGGTGAATGTGGCTGCAAATCAACTAGGGAAGTCCATGGGGATAAAGTTCAGCAAATTTGAATCCACAGTGAATTAGGATCAACCAAGAACTGACCCTGTTCTCAAACACCGGTACATACTGTAAGTGGCACATATAAACTGTTTCTTTGAGTACTTGTTTTCCACCATAATGGGTTGTGCTTTATGGAAAATTGATTTTACACAATTTAATTGTGATTTAACCCCACTGGCATGATCAAACTTACAATACCATTCTAAACGTGACTGTATATGGTATGATTTTGTAGTTCATAGGTGACTATCGTTTACAACCTCACATAAAAAAGCAAGCATTTAAAAAGATTTCACTGTAATATATCACACTCCCTATTGGAATGCCACGGCACTTAGTGCTTTTTGTTGCCAAATTTTAGCTTTGTATTTATGCTGATTTTGCAACTAATGCCCAGTTGTTCTGCTGCTATAGTAACAACCTTTCAAGATAGATTTCTAGGACTATTTTATCATTGGTGTTTTTTAGTTTGTTCATAGGTACAGTATAGGATTTCTGTCATGTTGTTTCTGTTTTATATGTTATTGTTGGGAAAATGAACATCCCCACATATGCACAGTAAGATCACAATCGACAAATGTTTTCCATTGACATATTCTGTTGTTGCCTAAACAAAACTTATCAACTTGTCCACTACTGCAATAGTTTAATGATTTTATCAAACCGTTAGTTCAAAGTAAATTAGTAAATAAGGCATTGCTGACGACCATGGAATAGCAATGCCCTCACTTATCTGGATGATCATGGAGTAGCTTGATGAACTTCACAAAGCTGTAAAGTACAAGCACCATATGCTGTTGAGTACAAACCTTGGAACAGCACTTGAGGCAGTGCTTTCCTTCACTGTCAACTTAAGTTGGCCATACACGGAGAGATCCGCTCGTTTGACAATGTCGCCAAACGAGTGGATCTCTCCCTGATATCGTGCTGATCCCATCGTGGGCCCTAGGGCCGAATGATCGGATCCTAACAAATGGTAACGGGCGGTCGGATCGCGGGATCGCATCAACGAACAGATGCGGCGGCGATCTGATGGGAGTTTTAGTCCCATCCGATCGAGATCTGGCTCAGACTTTCGGCCAGATCTCGATCGGGGAAGCCTGTCTGGGGGCAGCTTTTATCGGCCCATGTTTGGCCACCTTTACTATATGTAAAGGTGTCATACACCTCCTACAGTGAGACAGGTAATTAAATTTTGTTAAATAGTCATCTACAAATGCTCATGAAACACATTTTGGATCACACATACAAAGGTGCAGTATGAGAACTTCTTGTGAACAGAATTTGGAATCCTCAAATACTTCCAGGGCCTATTTATCAAGGGTTTTTTGACCAAAAAAATGTGACAAGGGGATTGTTAAAATTTGATTCGAGATTTTTAAAAAAATTCAAACTAGATTTCCAAGATTTATCATACTCTGGCCCTTTAAAAACTGGAATTTGACTATTTGCCACCTAAAACCTGCTGAATTGCTGTTTTAGTCAACGTGAGATGTCCTGGGATCAATTTGGAGTTGTTTGCAGCCTTCCTGACATTCAAGTTTTTTTTTAGAGAAAAAAATTTAATCGAGTTTCTTTAATTGGAAAGTTTTTTTTAATTCAAATTGCTTTTTCTAATTCAAATGCAGTTTTTCTAATTCAAATGCAGTTTTTTTAAATTTGAATCGAATTCTAATCGATTCGAGTTTTCAGGTCGAGCCTATTCACCCCAGTTTAGAAAATTAGATTTTTTTTAATAAATTTAGATTGGTCGAATTTCAAGTTCATGGGAGTTTTAAAAATCTCCTATGAATTCGAAATTCAACCCCTGATTAATCTGCCCGTCAGTGAACCATGTGTCTTTTTAACTAAACTAATGACATAAGTAGACTGTCTTGCTCCAGCCACAGACTGACAAATAGCCTGTTCTAGATGTTAAAATGCAAATAATAAAAATGGCTTTGCACATTTTTAATATATAAACCACACACACTATGTCTATTACTAATTACAGCCCTTCCCTCTTTGAGAAGTATTTATTTGCTTTAGAAAAGAAACTTATTTTTAAAACAAACCTATCCCTCTTTATCAGGCAGTGTGTGCTTCCAGCAATTCATCAAAACTTGTAACCCAAGTCAGTTGGCAATAAATCTTTCCTTCCTTCCTATACAGACGGAGGTTCTGAAGACTGTTTCTAGTCTTTGTAGGTGTACGGAGTAACTCTGCAGGTCAAATAATAGGAAGACTGATACAATGACCTTACTTTTTGCTAATCTAACATTTGAAAAAAAGGACTTGTATAAGGGCTTATTTTTAAGTCAAACGTTTTCAAGGCATATTTTTGTTGCATATCTAATTTTCATTTTCTCAATGATTACCATAATAATTTTGTAACTGATTGGACATCAGACCTGCAGAACCAATGTGAAATAAGAGAGATGGAAACTGTAGTTTACAGATATTAAACTGGCAATCCACCTTCCCAAAATACATTATTTTCAAATGGCATGCCATGAATAATGTTCAATTGGTTCCTTTTTACTATTATAAAAATAAATGTTAATAAAAAATAAATGTTAATTTCCTCAATAAGGTCTGTCAGCTAGGTTGCTAGGGATGCACCGATTCCACTATTTTGGATTCGGCCAAACCCCCGAATCCTTTGTGAAAGATTTGGTCGAAATACCGAACTGAATCCGAACCCTAATTAGCATATGCAAATTAGGGGTGGGGAAACATTTTTTACTTCCTTGTTTGTGACAAAAAGGCATGCGATTTCCCTCCCCACCCCTAATTTGCTTACGCAAATTAGGATTCTGATTCGGTTCGGCCAGGCAGAAGGATTCGGCCCGAATCCTGCTGAAAAAGGCCAAATCCTGGCCAAATCCCGAACCGCATCCTGGATTCGGTGCATCCCTATAGGTTGCTGACATTGTATACTGTTAAAATATGATATATTGGTAGTTCATACAGAGAGCTTCCAGGAACTGATATATATATTGGTTGTAACACAGTTGTGTGACAGATTTAAATACAGCTATTGCTGAGTAATGTATCAAATAATGTATACAATCATAATGGGTTTAAAAGTCAGTGGTCTGCTTTCCGGAGCTGCTACTGGGACAGATGAGAAAAAAAACAATTCTTAGAATTTAACTATGATTAACTATGATTTGAAATGTATTTTTACATAAAGTTAAAGGTAATTGTGAAAAATGTGCCAGTGCATTATACTTTTTTCAATATTGAAGCAATGTGTTTTTGGCTGATTTATTGAAAATGTCTGCAGAATGCCTACTAGTCCTGCTCATTTGCTCTACTTCCTGCTCCTTTCCCAGTCCATGTTATGGAGCTGGCAAAGCTTCGCACACTGCACTGTTGGATAGGAACCAATCAGAAGCTAGGCTGACCTAATAGGGAACTGAATCCTGCCTTTGCTTGTGTGACCACAGGGCTGTGATTGGCTATTCCCCTCCTACAGTTAGGACACTCCCACCCCCATTTGAAACTCTGTCAGGGACTGTAGTAGATATATAGGAACCTCCAATAAAGGGGTCTCTTTAAAGATAACATTAATTTTTATTCTAAAGTAAAGACATCTCCATATAGTATTCAGTAATGCTTATGATATGGGGGGGGGGGGTATATGTCTCCATTAGGGCAATGACACACAGAGCTACCAGTAGCTGTTACTTTTTAACATTATATTTATGTTCGGGATGTAATGTGAAAGAGAAAAGTCTGTGTTGCCAACTGTGTGTTAAGTTCTTTGACTTTATTATGGCTTATATATGGTTGCAGATATTCCTTACATCTTCCTTTTTTGTACTAAGTATTAAAATGTCCAAAATATACAGTTGTGTGTCTAGCTATTAAATGTAACTTCTCTGCGACATTTTATCTCTAGAACATTTCCGCAAAGCCCATACAGTGCCTTTATAACTGTATAGGTTTGTTTTTTTTAATTTGCATTTTAATTGGGTTTAGCAAGAAATACATTTAACAGTAACACTAAATAAGTACAATCAATTGTCTTGAAGAGATTGAGAAAGTCCTCCTTACGGAGGCGTTCAGGGATGAAATTCCAGAGATAAGGAGCAGCAAGATGTGAATGTGGATGTTGGCTCTGAGAGGAGCAGAGAAGACAAACAAGAATGTACAGTGCTACAAGTGAAGCGGTTACAAAGGTAACAGAGAAGAAGCGGTCTGAAAGGTAGGAAGAAAACCAGGATGCAGCTCAATCCCAGGTACTAATTGAATGGAGAATTTGCTTTAGAACAGAATGGCCAACTGTTTCAAAAGCAGAGCAGGATAGATATACTATATAATTGACTAGACATAGCCAGGGGTGATCCGCCAATGAGGCGAGCTGAGGCGCTCGCCTCAGGCGGCATCGCCAGCTAGGTTTCCAGGGGCGGCAAAAAGCCGCTCCTGGTGCCTTTAAGAGCCGAATTTCCGGTTTTTGAACCGGAAATTCGGCTTTACTAGGGCGAGAGAGCGCAATTGCGCTCTCCGCACTAGCGTTGCTGCCTCCCCCCCGGAAATCGAATCGGGCTTGGGGGGGCGGCATTACTGGAGCCGCCTCAGGCGGCAATGCATACAGAAACGGCGCTGGACATAGCTGGCCTGAGAGCTTCTTGGAAAGCTCTGAGTAGGTCTACATATGGGTTTGTCCACAGGTTAATATGTAGTACAGAAAAGATCAAGTCTACCATATGTGCCCCATAGTAAAAATCAAATCAAATGCTCATTTAGTTCAAAGTATTAACTACACATTTAGCCATTTTTCTTACTAATAAGCTTTAATCTGTTAATGCTATTTAAGAATGCAGCATTATTTTTGGTTATCCCACAGGAGTGATGACTTAATATGTTAGACTGTGCACAGTTACACACAGTCCCTTCTCTTTGGTGTTAGTATCCAAACGGTATGGATTTTGGTAGTTTTGCATGCAGTGTTTTTCAGTGCAGTGCCATAACTTCTAAAAAGGCCCCTGAATTGAATAATGAAGGAGAATGTTCTAGTTTGTACTCATTGCTAATCAAAGAACACTTTCTGCAGTTTAACAAATTGGCTAAAGTCACTGAGGTCAGTGATGACAAATAACTCCATGTCATTGGGCGATAATGAGCCACTATGGGCATTTTAATGACCTTATTTTATTTTAACATTCGGAGGTTATTTATTAAAGGCCAAATGCCAAAAACTCGAAAAATTACAGTTTTTTTTACTGTAAAAACTAAATTTTTAGTGGAAACAAAACTCAAATTTTTCAAGATTTATTTTACCGTGATAATGGTAAAGTCAGAATCCGAAAATCGGCATCTCAAACCTACCGAGGTTGTATATAAGTCAATGGGAGAGGTCCCTATCCTATTTGGAAGTTTTTGTGGTGTGTGCTGGAATAAGTCCAAAAATCCAACTAAAAATTCGGGCTTTTCTGGAAAAAGCCAGGAAAAACCTAGTGATTTGGGGAAAAAACTCAAAAAAAATCGTACGATTCTTATTTTTGCTAGTTTTTTTGTGTTTGTCCCCGATCCGTTTAAATTGTGCTTTTTAATAGTTTATTGTGCTTTTGTGCTTTTTAATAATGGATTCTAGTTTGATCAGAATTTTTTATCAAAATAATCAAAAAAATTAGAATTTTGATAAATCTGCCTTTCAGTGTGAAGAGGATAGTAGCAAACGGTAGGAAAAAGAAAAGGCTGTTTTCTTCGACTTCAAAGTGTTTATTGAGGAGATGCTACTACCTGGATTAGTTTAGTTTGGTGATCAGCACAGGATACGCCATGGGAAAATCGGAAACGTCTTCAATTTGTGTGCTATAGTCAGCCACTACCTTCTTGGAATTGTTTTAAAGAGCAACAACTGTGAGGGTTTAACTGAATATGAACTACAATATAATTTCAAAATCACAATCTTTCCAGGGTACTAAAGTTAGGAAACTTCTTGATGATTTTTGGAACCACTTTATGGTTGTTTCTCAGATCGCAAGCAATTACATTCCATAACAAGGACAGTAGTTTTATAGCATCAAAGCACACCTTATATTGACATCCCTGAAAGAGACTATAATATGTATGACTTTTGTATAATGGTTGTTAACCATGTTCCTCTACTATGTGGGAGTTTTTGGATAAATACCCATTAGACCATGGAACCAAAAGATTTAAACACTGTTTTCTCTATCAAGATCTGTAGAGAAGTAGTTATTTTGCATGATGTCAATATGTGCTCTGGTTTGATGCTTTAAAACTATTGGTTTTGTTATGTGATAATTGTTTGTGCTTTGAGAAAGGAGCACAGCTGTTTTGAAACACGTGCAAGAATAAAGTTTTAAAACTTTAGTGACATGGAAAGATGATGCACACATTATGATGTGTGTCTATACATGGGTTGCAGTTGTTCAAAACAAAATATGGAGAATAAGTGCAGATAAAGTAATTGTTCTACATTTATACATTTCCCCACTGATTATAGAACCTGATATGTGTATCTTCTTTGCAATCATGTCAAATAGTTAACACTTAAAAAAAGATAAAACTGCTGCGAATCATTCTGTCTCCCCCAGTTTAGTCTTAATACATCTGCCCTTCACTTAGACAAAGTTTCCTTTCAAAGAGAATTAAAAAAAACAAACAAACAAAAAACAAACATTAGTGGGCAATTCGTATTTTTTGGGAGCAGCAGAAGTATTTGCAACTTTTAGGTAGATCAAAATGCACATTTATTTGCAGAAACAGAATAAATATTCTCTTTGCTGTATAACTTTGCTCCTTTTTATGTTCGGTGCCTTAGATCTATGTTTGTATCATGTCAGAAGTATTAACATACAATAACAAGCTTTGCAAGTTCTTTTTTACATTTTCAGGAAGTCTGGTTTAAAGATATCTATCAAAGACTATGGGAAAACATTCCTTGGACTCTAGCTTTGAGCTTCCTACAAACACTCAGATGAACTTAAACCTACTAAAATGGGACAGGCTTTGAAGGTCCAGATGGTTATATAACATTAGAGATTTGTGCTTTCAGTGCATTTATATCTAGTTTGGATAGCCTTGCATGCCATTTAGCTGTGACAGGTGGTTCAAAATATGCTAGTGTGAGCATATCTCATAAATGAAAGCACTTTTAATAATATTCAGCCTTTATATAAATGAAGGTGTAATAGTCCACCAATATGAGACCTCAAAATAAACAACTATAAACTTGAAGAAAACAAAAGCATAGGGCTATTGTTGAGATTCACATGTGCAGCAGTCCAAGACGACCTTGTTACAGTGTTTCATTTTGTTCTAATTAATCTAATTTTTTTAATGGGACATTTCTTTGTTAGTATTTAATAGGACCACCTTTGTCAACAATAGCAACTTAAGAAGAAAGAAAATGTCACTTATCAACTTTCCAGTTTAATTAAAAAATGTTGGGATTTAAAGTTTTGTAAATGTAATTACAATTTAAGCAATATTTGTTCCTCATTTCCCGTAGTGCTGATACTGACTCTTTAAAGGAATTGTTCAGTATAAAAATAAAAACTGGGTAAATAGATAGGCTGTGCAAAATAAAAAATGTTTTCAATATAGTTAGTTAGCAAAAACTTTAATGTATAAAGACTGGAGTGACTGAATATGTAACATAATTGCCACAACACTACTTTGTAGCTCTTTTTGTTTCCACTGATAGGTTACCAGAGAGTAACCAATCAGAGTCTTGAGGGGGGGGCACATGGATCATATCTGTTGCTTTTGAATCTGAGCTGAATGCTGAGGATCAATTACAAACTCACTGAACAGAAATGTACCATGTGGCCCCCCTTCAAGTCGCTGACTAACTCAGAGTTATAGAGCTGAAAAGCAGGAAGTTGTATTCTGTTCTGTTATGTTAGACATCCGCTCATTCCAGCCTTTATAGATCACATTTTTGGCTAACTAACTATATTAGAAACATTTTTTATTTTGCACAGCCTGTCTATTTACCCAGTTTTTATTTTTACACTGAACTGTTCCTGTTACAAATTCAGCTTGTAGCTTTAGGGTATGATGATTCAAATTAGGGAAAGATCCATTATCCAGAAAACTCCAGGTTTCAAACATTCAGGATAACAGGTCCAATACCTGTATTGCCGATAGATGAGCTGGCATGTCAGTAAATAGCAACCCAGCATCCAGTTGTTAAATTGACCAATGAATCGTGATTACAGAATTTACTCGGCCACTCACTGCTATATACACCAAATTTCCAAAGTCAGTCTTAAGGTGGCCATACACGAACCGATAAAATATGCAGACAGACCGAGCTTATTGTATGTATGTATGTATGTATGTATGTATGTATGTATGGGGCCCTCCGACGGGCTTCCCTGATCGATATCTGCCCGATGGTCGGGCAGATGGCGATCGGGCAGGGCTAAAAATCCTGTTGGACCACATCTGTTTGTTGATGCGGTCCCACAATCTGACCGTCCGTACTCCTGCATTATGATCCGAACGTTGGGTCTGTATGGTCACTTTAGATCTTTTGTTATTTTGCTGTGCTGCCGATATCTCAAAAGCCTTCTTAATCTCTCCATTAAGAAACTCCAGTGAATAGCCCCTCTCCATAAACCGGTTACACATGAACACTCAAAAATTGTGTATTCTGAAAAAAAAATAATAATAATAACACACACATATATATATTTCAATATGGACCAGCACTCCAAAAGTTTTTATCAAAAATTTCTTTATTCAAACATCACTCTTGTGTCCAATGTTTCGGCCCACATTGGGGCCTTTTTGGAGTGCTGGTCCATATTGAAATCTACATACCACGTTTGACTAAGCACCCATTTTGGATTTTTAAGGAAAGAGTGCAGGTACTTACAGGATATTATATATATCTACCTTATGGCGTGTGGACTATATGCATTTTTGGACTATATATATATATATATATATATATATATATATATATATAGATAGATATTACAGTCCACAAAAGCACTCACAGCAGACGCCATCCAGCGTGTATCAAAAGATTTGGTGAGGTGACTAGGTGAGCCGAAATGCGTTGATACACCATGCACCAATAAATAATCTTTTGATACACGCTGGATGGCGTCTGCTGTGAGTGCTTTTGTGGACTGTAATAATTATTGATTGGTAAGCACCCAGCAATTGATCATATGAATGGTGAGTGCCGATAACCTCTTCATATATATATATATATATATATATATATATATATATATATATATATATATATATATATATATATATATAATGAAATCACTCATGGAAAAATATGATTGGAGCAAATACTTCACAGCATCACAGCAACTTTTGACATTGACGCGTTTTGATCCACTGGGGACTGTTGTCAGGATAACGACGATCCCCGGTGGATCGAACCGCATAGATGTCCAAAGTTGCTGTTATGCAATAAAGCCTTCAATCAAACTTCAATGAGTAAAAAAAGTGGGTAACTGTAAAATGAAGAGCGGGAGTAAAAGACTGGCCTCTGCCCATTTCTTGGGACATGTATTTTACCATCCATTTGTAACTGAGCTTTGTGTGTGTGCTCACAATTACTTATATAAATCAAAGGGAATAAGTCAAATAATCCAGAGGCATATATTATTAGAAACATATATTTTTCTTCAAAAGGCATTTTTTTATTTTTTTTTAATTGGTTTGAGTATGGGCTGCTTTGTTTCATATTCAGGTACAGTCCGTACCTATTCATGCCAAATACTTTGGAAATCTATTTGGCAAATAAATGAAATTTATTATGCAGTCTGTTGGATTAAAATAAGGCTACTGTTAATTAAAAAAAATTTTTATTGTCTTATTTAGATGTTCTAAAAGTGCCCTTCAGGTCAAGGGCACAGAAAGCATTGACTGCTCTGCTCTCAGCCTGCAGTAGAGAGAAGTGTTTGCTCCGCTGCACTCGGCTTGTGGTTTTTCTGCAGGCAAAGAGAAACCGATCTCTCTCTCTCTCTTCCGCACCTCTGTATATCCGCCTGAGTGCAGGTACGTGGAATGTAGAAAAATGCAAAAGCAGGAATTTTTGGCCTGATTTCTGCTTTGTGTACCACTGATATTAATATTTTTAATACATACAGGTTTTGTACACTGTTCACCGCACCATACAAACAAACTAATGAATAATAAAAACAGTTATCTGTGATAATATATAGACACAAGTGTGCTAAGCATGCACTCATTCCTCTAAACCACCATAGCTTTTGAATGAACACACCATAGCAGTGACCTTTGTTAAATGAATATCCATTCTCCCTCCTTTATTATATGTATGTTTATTTGTTTTTGCTACAGGTCATAAAAACTTGCAGCATTAGCTGCAATTAGCATCCAGATGACATCAGTTGCATGTCACATAGAAATCAATGTGATGTATGAAAATTAACTGATTGCCAGACAGCTAAGCATCATATGTACAGTTGTGTATTAGGACAGAATCTGTAAAGTATAGTATTTTTTGTTTTTATTTCTTGTAATATTCCAGAAAATATATGTATGAGTGATTTTAAATCTTTTCTCCATAATTTTTTTTTAGTTTTAGGGTTTGGGCAATACAGGCTAACTCATCACTGCCCTAGATTATTGGACAGTAAATCAGTTAATGAAACCCCCATCCTATTTCGCTGTGCTGCTGGATTGAGGGGCAAGTGTTCAGTGGTGGTCTAGAGCTTAAAAAAAATACCTGGAAGATTTTGTTTCATGTACAGCACCTATTGTCTATTATCCTGAAGCTGCAGCCATAGACACAGACCTTTGGATGGCCCCCATGCTTGCAGTAAGGTTATAGTATCAGAGATTGAATCCGAGACTCTCCTAGAAGATATGACTACAATGACTAAACTGATTTAACTGTGTTTATTAGAAGCAACCCTTGTTTATCAATTGATCTGCTAACTAAAGGTGGCCATAGATGTAACAATTACATCCTTTCTTGGAAAAGATCTTTCCAAGAAAGATTGTTCATTTCAATACACATGTGTTGAGCTGAATTGTCAGATATACAGGTAGAAACAATAGAATTCTACCTGTATCTGACGATTCAGCACTAACAATGGTCGATGTTTGGGTGCCTTCAAAGGCGCCCGATCAAAATATTCTGTCCAGCCCGATCGGCGAGCCGACCAATACCCCAGTCTTCTGCCGATATTGGTTGTCTCTTTTCCCACAATACACGCACCAAAAACCGTACGGAAATTAGTTTCATAAGATATTATCTGTGCATCTACGGCCACCTTTAGGGGCGGATTCACTAAGGGTCGAATATCGAGGGTTAATTAACTCTCGATATTCGACTAGGAATTGAAATCCTTCGACTTCGAATATTGAAGTCGAAGGATTTAACGCAGATAGTTCGATAGTTATTCCTTCGATCGAACAATTTGAACCAAACGATTCGAAGGATTTAAGGATTATTCCTTCGATCGAACGATTCGAATCGAACGATTCGAAGGATTTAAATCCAACGATCGAAGGAATATCCTTCGATCAAAAAAAGTTAGCCAAGACTATGGGGACCTTCCCCATAGGCTAACATTGACTTCGGTAGCTTTTAGATGGCGAACTAGGGGGTCGAAGTATTTTTTAAAGAGACAGTACTTCGACTATCAAATGGTCGAATAGTCGAACAATTTTTACTTCGAATCCTTCGATAGTCGTAGTCAAAGGTCGAAGTAGCCCATTCGATGGTCGAACTAGCCCAAAAAAAACTTTGAAATTCAAAGTTTTTTAACTTCGAAGTTAGTGAATCGGCCCCTTAGAGTCAGAACATAAGCAAGAAGCTAAGTGGACTAAAAAACACTGCGAATTGCCGAAACTCTAGCTATATTTTTTTTTATCAAGATGCTGTGTAAATTATCCGTCACCTGATACAGTGATCTAGTAGCATTGTTTACAGTTTTGAATTTCAGAGAATATTTTGAGTCTTTATATTTTGTCTTTTAGCATTCTGAACATCAAGTTTGAATATAAATGTAACAATACTCCATAAAGTAATGTATATTTCTATAGAAAAAACATTTATTTAACATTTCACATTTGTTTTCATCGAAGTAGCTTTACTGGATGAATGACAGTTTTTCTCCTCTTTAGAATACCAATGTGAATTTTAAATATTCCATTGTGATGTCAATTCTTAAAAGCTTAAACAAGATCAGCAAAAAGTTTATGTTAAGTGAAGAGTAGGTTAATGCTAATTGGATCTGAACAAAAAGAAGTTATGGCATAAAGCAGTGAATGAGATGTAATTTTATTTGGCATTTTTAACACAGCAGGGGGTTCTCTAACCAGAGAATGTAATGAACTATAAAGGACTAGAAAAATCCCATGTGAATTGAACATAAATTATTGCAAGTCTTACAGAGTAAAAGAGGAGTAATATCATTGATTTCTCTCTATTTGCATTCATTTTGAATTGTAATGAAAAATGACAATGTGCGCGGGTGTGTGTACTGTAGGTCTGTTTTCCATCAGCAGGGACTGGTCATAAAAAGCTGGACGAATGGATGGTGCAAAATACAGGACAGTAAGAGACAACCTGTTTCAGTTTGCTAAAAAATGAAAGCTTGGACAAAAATGCATCTTACCTTAAGACAATGGGGCTCATTTATTAACGCAGCGCTAAAAAGAGCGCAGTGGCCAGACATTTGCCCAGCGCATGCGAGTATTTAATAATGTAGCGCACGATACCTTAACAGTGCGATTTGTGCGCTAATGTAGACACAAGACAGGTGCGACGTGTGAAACTGCGTATCAGCTGTCGCAGTGCTTATAATAAATTGTGCGCACAGGAAGATACCGCAAAGGTAAGGATTAGTTGTGCTCATGTATGAATGCGCTGCTTTAATTAGTTGCGTCACATATTGCGCATATTGCGTTCACTTAGACGCATCTGCATTTGTTTCTGTGCTAATATTTGTTTGGTTGCAAAGGTGTTTAGCCTACCTGATACCCTTAAAGGAACCTTGGTCAATATAAACATGTTGGGTGGAAGGCGTGGTTAATATGCACTTTACAAGGGTTGTTCATCTTGAATATACTAGCGCAGCTGGGCAGGAATGCGCATTTTGAAGAGCGTTACTATTACGCCACGAAGAGGCAGGCGTAAAAATTGTGGTGCTGTTGCCCGGGTGCAGTTTTGCACATATACAGACGCAAATCTGCGACGGCCGCAGTGCAAGCGCATTGTAGCCACGCCCACAGCCACGCCCCTAACAACCACGGCATCGTTTGCGACATAAATGCCCAATCTTTTGCGCAATGCACATAAACAAAACCATCGCAAAAGCTCTGTGTTATGCGCAATATCACGCAAATATATTAGCGATCACGCTTGTGATGGCGCAGACAACCTTTTGCGTCCACTTATGCGCTGCGCTGCTTTAATAAATGAGCCCCAATGTTTGCAAGTGCAGCACCAAAGTATCATTATAATTAGTGATGGGCGAAAAATTTGCGTCCGTTTGTTTGACACCGGTGTCCATTTTTTCGGACGGCAGTGCACATTCGCAGTTTAAGAATAAAAATCCTTCGATCGATCTATTAAAATCGTTCGAATCGTTAATTTTGATTTTTAGCGAACGATTTTTACTTCGATCGATCGAAGTATTTGTGCTAAATCCTTCAAATTCGATATTCTAATTCGAAGGATTTAACTTCGAGGGTCGAATTTGAGGGTTAATGAAAGCTAGTACTGCTGCAAAGGTGCCTGCACAAAACATTAAATAGCATATTTCTTTCACAGCATAACACAATGACACTTTGCAGTAAAATACCACAGAGAATAATAATTCAGTGTATGATTTGTTGTTTAAAGAATTCTTTACAATGCGTTTACATATAACTTCTCTTTTACTTCTAACTTCAAGCACCTGGTTAATATTTTTAATAAATGTTGAGTTTCTAAAGACATACAGTATACAACTATAACATAATTTCTTTGGGAGTGACTTCTTTAATTTACAGTGGAGTTCACATCTTTAAAATATAATCTTTATACATAAATAGTTTTAGACATAGTAATATTTTTTATGTAAATATACAATGTTTTTTTTTCTTTCAAAGATAGTCCTTTAGAGGGTTTCCCACTGTCCCCAAGGACTGAAATAAAACCCTCTTTGATGTGCCTAAAGAAGAACAAAAAAATGGTTTAGAGTGGCAAGTGCTTTAATAAATTAAAAGCCAATATGTAAATAACTGAATTAATGAGTTTTATTAATTGAATGTGATTATCAGTTTAAGTTCATACAGTGTCTTAATTAAATAAAATTCAGTTAAAGGGGTGGTTCGTGTTTAAGGTAACTTTTATTATTAAATAGAACGGCCAATTCTAAGCAACTTTTTAATTAGTCTTCCTTATTTATTTTTTATAGTTTTATAGTTATTTGTCTTTTTCTTCATCTGACTCTTTTAAATGGTTGTCGTTCACTCCCTTCTAAAAAACAAATGCTCTGTAAGGCTACAAATGTATTGTTATTGTTACTTTTATTACTGTTCCTTCTATTCAGGTCCTCTCCTATTCATATTCCAGTCTCTTATTCAAATCAATGCATGGTTGCTAGGGTAATTTGGACCCTAGTTACCAGATTGGTTAAGATGCAAATTGAAGAGCTGCTGAATAAAAAGCTAAATAACTCAAAAATCTTCAATAATAAAAAATGAAAACAAATTACAAATTGTCTCAAAATATCACTCTCTACATCATACTAAAAGTTATCTCAAAGGTGAACAACCCCTTTAAGAATGTATATCTCCTGATTCCCACTTAAAGGGATCCTGTCAGTTAACAGTTAATAGTGCTACTCCAGCAGAATTCTGCACTGAAATCCATTTCTCAAAAGAGCAAACAGATTTTTTTATATTCAATTTTGAAATCTGACATGGGGCTAGACATTTTGTCAATTTCCCAGCTGCCCCTGGTCATGTGACTTGTGACTGAAATGCTTTCTGGCAGGCTGCTGTTTTTCCTTCTCAATGTAACTGAATGTGTCTCAGTGAGACATGGGATTTTACTATTGAATGTTGTTCTTATATCTACCAGGCAGCTGTTATCTTGTGTTAGGGAGCTGCTATCTGGTTACCTTCCCATTGTTCTTTTGTTTGGCTGCTGGGGGGGAAAAGGGAGGGGGGTGATATCACTCCAACTTGCAGTACGGCAGTAAAGAGTGATTGGAGTTTACCAGAGCACAAGTCACATGACTTGGGGCAGCTGGGAAATTGACAATATGTCTAGCCCCATGTCAGATTTCAAAATTGAATATAAAAAAATCTGTTTGCTCTTTTGAGAAATGGATTTCAGTGCAGAATTCTG
Source organism: Xenopus laevis (assembly GCF_017654675.1). Lineage (NCBI taxonomy): Eukaryota > Metazoa > Chordata > Amphibia > Anura > Pipidae > Xenopus > Xenopus laevis. The sequence continues at coordinate 111,375,184 of NC_054374.1, read as the reverse complement.
CTGGAGCAGCACTATTAACTGATTCATTTGGAAATGTTTTTTTTCCCATGACAGTATCCCTTTAATTAATTCAAAAGTTAAAAAATCAAATAAATAGTAGGATAGAGATACCACAATGAGCTAAGAAGGATTTTCTGGTGTAATTGATATTTGTCGGGGTACCTCTAAGTGGAAGATGACTATTCAGATCCTTTTTGCAAATGGCCTTAATTTTCAGCAATTCTCTGGATTGAAATTTTAGGAGCGCCCTGATTTCTAGTGTCTAATTTACCCTCTTGATAAGTTCCTGGAAAGGCCTCATCTGGAGTATATAGTACAGTTTTGGTCTTCAGTCATTATAAAGGATATAAATGAGCTGGACAGAGTGCGGAGATGTGCAACCAAACTGCTTAAAGGGATGGGAAATTTAAATAATGAGGGTCGACTGTTAGGGTTGGGGATGTTTTTTCTGGAAAAAAATGCTTTTAAGGGCACATGATTACTCTTAGCGAGTACATTAGAAAGCATTATAGACAGGGGGTGGGGGCTTTTCCCCCATAAACAGGATCACTGCACCAGAGGCCACTCCTTTAAACTAGAGGAACAGAACTTTCATTTGCAGCAATGTAGGTGGTTCTTCATCAGTGATTGCTGTTTCTGTTAAAGCTTTTAAGTGGTGATTGGATGATTTATTGGACAAGCATAATATCATGGGCTATTGTGCTAGTAAAATCAATTAGTATAGATATTGGTATATATAGTCTATGAGTGTACAGAGGGGTTGTTTGTATGTGAGAGTGTGTAGGTATGGGTGCTGGGTTTCATTTGGAGGGGTTGAACTTGATGGGCTTTGCTCTTTTTTCAACCCAACTTGACTGTAACTATGTACCTTATTAACCAGGCAGAGATTGGGAAATTAATAGGAGAGGGCCTGAATAGAAACAAGTAAACATAAACTTCCAATGACCAGTAACCTTATAGTAAAGGTGAACTACCCCTTTAAATTTTACCTACTACTGATAATATCAATAAACACCATTGAGACAGTTACATTTTACATTGTATTCATGGCTTGTGTATATAGCACTCTTTCCCTGTTTACTGTTTTACATTAACTTTGTATGTTTTGGACATCTTAGTTTAATTAATTTAAAATTCAAATTTTTTGGAATTATTTTAATTATATTAGGTTACACAAAGCAGTCCTCACATAATTATTTATTATAGTACCTTGAACCTCTAATGTACTGTGCTTATTACCTGTTTTTAAGGTAGCTGTATGCATATTTTCTCATGGGAGATGTATGTTCATATACACAGACACATCATCATGTGCGTTATTATGTGATATATTTGTATTTTTTCTTTATTAAATTCTGTTTTGATATATATGTATACTACCTATTTTAATGCAGTAAGAAAGAGAATGAACAGAATGCTAAAAAGCATTTGTACTGTGTAATTTATATAGATAATAAGGGCATGAGCTGGCAGTATTCTAGCTAGAGTCTACCTTTTATAGCCTGTTTGGTACTTGATGGGGAAACCAATTCTGTTGAGTACTTGTAAAGGGCAGGAGATTTCAAAATTACATTGTTTTAGCCAAAAACATAAATGTTAAAACTGAAATTGAGATAACGCTGAATGGCTGATTCAGTTACTGCCTTTAAGAATGGCTTGGATGTTATTTTAGACAGACATAATATCAAAGGCTTTTGTGATACTAAGCTCTATAGTTAGAATAGATATCGCTATATAGAATTTACGTGAAATTATGGAGGGGTGTGTGTATGGATGCTGGGTTTTCATTTTGAGGGGTTGAACTTGATGGACTTTGTCTTTTTTCAACCCAATTTAACTATGTAACTATGTAACGCTTAAAAATATAACATGACCATTGGAAAAGAAAGAGAAATCTGTTTTATTCTAGTGTATATTAAAGATTAATTAGGAATCAATACACTTTATTTTATTTAATTAGAGAGACCTGATTGTCTTTTTATTGGTTAGGAAGCATTTCAAGCACGCTGGGTGGATCTCATCCCACTCTCTTTATTTTATTGATTAGGCTTATGAATACTGGTTTCTGCTAGAGAGAGTGGAACTGGGTTGACCTCCTGTTGTGCTGTGTCTGTCAGGAAACTATTCATACCAATATCAATTTCAGTAGATGTGAATTTTTATTGTTAACTTTGTTTGAAGCAAGGACAACTTGGTGGATGGTTATGCTTCATGTGTGTAAAGAAATTGGTTTAGCCTAAACGCAAATGAGCAATGCAAATAATGATGGGCCGTTTGTGACTGAGCCTTTTGTGAATTATATGATATATTGTATAATATTTATCCTTGTTCAAACTGTTTTTGGTTACTGCATATTAGGAAATAATCTTTTTTTCTCCCATGTTTCTCCCACACCACATTTACTGTGTATGCCGACAGGGTAGGATATACTGTAGTTTCCTTGGAGTTTTAGAAATATTATAATAGGCTTACATTTTGCAACAATTACGACATGTGTTCATGTTTATTAGGGATATCCAGTGTGCAGCCCTCCATATATTGCTTTGTAATGCCCACTGGTTAGGCAGGTTGGGGTTGCAATTTGGCCAACCGTTGCAGTTTAGGGTTGGGTGTGGGTCAGACTGAGCATGTACACTCCTCTACTATTCCCAAAAATTCCCTGTCTTTGAATCAAAGGTGCATGCAGGAGTACCATACAGAGCAAAAAGACGTGGGTACAGGTTGGGCATGGGTCCTACAATGGCATCATTTTGTGTGTTATGGTTGGGTGTGGTTTGGGTTTTCCTGATCAGCACATGACTATTCAGCACCCATCAAGAATTCTATCAGGGTATTCTGGGAGTTGTGGTCCAATGGTAGCTTAAGGGCTGACTCCAATTTAGATATACTCACCAGTCAGAATGGGGTTACATTCTTGCTATGTTCTCTGGCCTCCAGTTAAACAGCTTTCTAATATTTAGCCACAGTGTTTTGAGGCCTTTCTTATCATTCTTACACAAAAAGAATATGAATTATGCCTTTTTAACATTTATAAATAAAACGTGGATTTTGTTGATAAAGAATTGCATCTTTAACAGACATATTTTCCTCTTTTACTCCAACTGTAGAGATTGTGATCATTTAATGTTTCTCTGGAGTTGAACTAGCAGGGGCTTTGTGGGACAGCTGTGGTGCCCAGCAGGATTGGCCTTTCTGTACAAATTCATTTCATGTCCATGGGTCCAGTGAGACAATGAGATTCTGCAGACACAGACTTGCAAGGGACAATTACATTTAATAATGGCTAAACCTGAGCACTTGAGTTGTAATTATGGCAAGATCGTAGTGATTTGTGATACAAAGGTCAATTAGTTTCCAGGAATCTCGTATTGTTTTGCTTTTTCTCTCATTTGGTTTTATTATAGATTCACATTTTTATTGTAAAAGCACACTTCTTGAAAGTTTATTCAACCCTTTAATACATACCTTTAAAGATATTACAAACCAAATCTAAATATGAATATTGCCTGGGTTTTATTTGTTTTTATAAATAAACAATGTATTACAGTCATACACCAGGACATTTACTAAATACAGTATATGTTGTATTTACATGAAGCATTCTGAAGCAGATGCACCGTGAGCCCTTTTGCTGCCTGAGACAGTAAAGCCATGCCACCTTTAACCCATCTCCTTGAGCCTTGACATGAGGATGGGGGTTGCTCATTGGGAAGAGTAAGCTCCTTCACTAAAGCTGGACAAAGACTTTACCCGATTTTACCCTTGTATCGACGAATGATCATATGTCGCAATCTTCTGACATGCCACTAACCATTCAGATTAAATAAAGTAGTAAAAGAACAAATCAGACGATGTTCTGTCCGTGACAGCAATTGTAAGAAAGTTATGTCTGACAAATAGTGGTGACAGTTACCCATTGACATAGTCAGAAAGGCAATAGATACAGAGATATTATCGTTAGCCGAAAGAATCTTCTAACCTGTCCGATCAACTAAACGACCGATCATCATTGTAGGAAAAATGTTGGGATGATCCACACACAGTCCGTAAATTGTACAAACCTTTGATTTGTACAACTTTATCTTTACTTCTATGACCAACTTTAAACAGCCCATTCTCTTGATTCATGTTTGGCTCTTGCAGATATATTTTGGGTAAATGCCACCTAGATCTAAGTTTTTAGCATGTCTCCTGGCATGTGTTTTGAGTTATAATTGCAAAATTTAATTTTTTTAAAAAAATAATAATCCAAAGCTGCTGCATTTGAGTGTTTGAATGAATTTGCTTTTTTCACATAGGGATGTTGAATTTAGTAGTAATAAATGAGCAGTAGTGAAATTTCTAATTTCTAATATGTAAAATAAATTAATATTTACTTCATTGGTGAAAATCTTTGCTGCCATGTTAAACTTTGAAAGCCTGCTTTTGCAGAAAATACAGGGTTAAAGATCTTAGTACAAAATTAATCCACAAAATGGTCCAATTGCATCTTGGAGTCAGGAAGAATTTTTTTTGAAGCAAATTGGAGAAGCTTCCTTCCTTTGTATCAGCTAGAGGTTACACAGTCAATAGGCTAGTCGTGTCTTTTTATCCTCATACCTTGTATTTTGGCAGAGCAATAGAGTGAGGCAGTTCATGAGGAGGTGCTAGAACTTATAATAGGCTTGGAGTGCCTGTGCTCACTGATTCTTACTACAGTATATAATGCATTCCTTTACTTATACCCACTTTGTTTTATTGTATATTGTGCTTGGCCTGCCAGTATTCTCTATAACTTAATGCTCATTGTGCCATTGTCCATTGCTCTCCATGTATGTATTTGGTGTGCCATTGCCCTCTGCTTCTTACTATATAATGTCTTTATAGTGCTTGTGGTGCCTTCTTTTTATGTTCTTGGGAGATCAGTACCTACTGCTCCTTTGTATGTCTTTTGAGTACCCCTGCATGTATTGTACTTTAGGTGCCAGAATCTTTTTCCCCTATAATGTGCTTGTAGTACCAGCATTCACAGCTTTCAATCAGTGGCGTAACTAGTTGTTACTGGGCCCCATAGCAAATTCAATTTAGGGCCGCAAAATATTTATAAGTTGGCCTATTTTACCAAGATATATTAAAATTGCTAATTACTTAGGGTCTCACTGGGCCCCCTACACTCCGGGCCCCCCTGCAACCACAGGGTCTGCTTCCTCTATAGTTACACCCTGCTTTCAATTAAAATTGTACATGAAACGTTAATCCTGCAGGGCCAGACTTTAAGCAAATTTTGCTTTTCCTGAAAATTCAGTAAAAGCACATGGGAAAGTGGGTGGAGTCCAAAGGGAGTGGCTAAAATGTTGCTGTGGCGCGTTCAGCGTGTACTCTTCATCTTGGTCCCCCCTGCCAACACCATCTTCTTCTGCCTATGTCTACTCTTTGCCCGAGGATCTAGTAATGAGACTGAGTGGTGTCTTGCATTAGCTCTTGTGGTTGACTGTCCGAGTATTGATGTGAATCATCATTTATAGGGATGTAGCGAACGTCGGAAAAAAAGTTCGCGAACATATTCGCGAACTTGCGCAAAAACGCGAGCGGTTCGCGAACGGTTCGCGAACCCCATAGACTTCAATGGGAAGGCGAACTTTAACATCTAAAAAAAAAATTTCTGGCCAGAAAAATGATTTTAAAGTTGTTTAAAGGGTGCAACGACCTGGACAGTGGCATGCCAGAGGGGGATCAAGGGCAAAAATGTATCTGAAAAATCTGCCTGTGTGTGCTTGGAAGAGATAGTGTAGGGGGAGAGCTGTTAGTGATTTCAGGGACAGATGATAGTAAGTTTGCTGGCTAGTAATCTGCTTGATACTGCTCTGTATTGGAGGGACAGAAGTCTGCAGGGATTTGAGGGACATTTTAGCTTAGGTAGCTTTGCTGGCTAGTAATCTACTGTTCTCTTTAAACAACTGCCATACGTTGACCTTGTAGGCATTGTTTGCCCAGTTTTTTTGGACGCAGCCACTGAAGCACAGTTGCCAGAAAAAATATGCCATATAAATGCTGAAAATAGTCATTTTTCGCCATACGTTGACCTTGTAGACATTGTTTGCCCAGTTTTTTTGGTTGCAGCCACTGAAGCACAGTTGCCAGAAAAAATATGCCATATAAATGCTGAAAATAGTCATTTTTCGCCATACGTTGACCTTGTAGACATTGTTTGCCCAGTTTTTTTGGTTGCAGCCACTGAAGCACAGTTGCCAGAAAAAATATGCCATATAAATGCTGAAAATAGTCATTTTTTGCCATACGTTGACCTTGTAGGCATTGTTTGCCCAGTTTTTTTGGTCGCAGCCACTGAAGCACAGTTGCCAGAAAAATTATGCCATATAAATGCTGAAAATATGCATTTTTTTGGTTGCAGCCACTGAAGCACAGAGGCCAGAAAAATTATGCCATATAAATGCTGAAAATATGCATTTTTTTGGTTGCAGCCACTGAAGCACAGAGGCCAGAAAAATTATGCCATATAAATGCTGAAAATATAAATTTTTTTGGTTGCAGCCACTGAAGCACAGAGGCCAGAAAAATTATGCCATATAAATGCTGAAAATATAAATTTTTTTGGTTGCAGCCACTGAAGCACAGAGGCCAGAAAAATTATGCCATATAAATGCAGAAAATATGCATTTTTTTGGACGCAGCCACTGAAGCACAGTTGCCAGAAAAAATATGCCATATAAATGCTGAAAATAGTCATTTTTTGCCATACGTTGACCTTGTAGACATTGTTTGCCCAGTTTTTTTGGTTGCAGCCACTGAAGCACAGAGGCCAGAAAAAATTAAACCAGTAGGGTTTGCACCCTAGTTTGTAACGGTGGCGGAGGGAGGAGGAGGACGCTAAAGGACAGCTGTGTGTGGAGTCATGAGGCTTGAAGAGAAGGACAGCTGCATAGAAGTCAGAACAAGTCTTCCGGCGTGCAGTAACCCTCCGAGATCCACCCCTCATTCATTTTAATAAAGGTCAGGTAATCGACACTTTTGTGACCTAGGCGAGTTCTCTTCTCAGTTACAATCCCTCCTGCTGCACTGAAGGTCCTTTCTGAGAGCACACTTGAGGCTGGGCAAGACAAGAGGTTCATGGCAAATTGTGACAGCTCTGGCCACAGATCAAGCCTGCGCACCCAGTAGTCCAGGGGTTCATCGCTCCTCAGAGTGTCGATATCTGCAGTTAATGCCAGGTAGTCCGCTACCTGCCGGTCGAGGCGTTCTTTGAGGGTGGATCCAGAAGGGTTGTGGCGCTGCCTTGGACAGAAAAACATTTGCATGTCTGACGTTACAGACTGGCCAAAGGGCTTTGTCCTTGCAGGTGTGCTCGTGGCAGGATTACTGGCACCTCTGCCCCTGGAATGTTGATGAGTTCCTGAAGTGACATCACCCTTAAAAGCATTGTACAACATGTTTTGCAGGCTGGTTTGTAAATGCCGCATCTTTTCGGACTTGTGGTATGTTGGTAACATTTCTGACACTTTATGCTTGTACCGAGGGTCTAGTAGCGTTGCGACCCAGTACAGGTCCTTCTCCTTAAGCCTCTTGATACGGGGGTCCTTCAACAGGCATGACAGCATGAAAGACCCCATTCTCACAAGATTGGATGCAGAGCTATCCATCTCCGCTTCCTCATTATCAAGGACTGCATCATCCACGGTCTCCTCCCCCCAGCCACGTACAAGACCAGGGGTCCCCGAAAGGTCACCACTAGCCCCCTGGGAAGCCTGCTCCTGTTGGTCCTCCTCCTCCTCCTCCACAAAGCCACCTTCCTCCTCTGACTCCACTTCTGGCACCTCTCCCTGCGTTGCAGCAGGTGCCTGGGTTCGTTCTGGTGATTCCGACCAGAAATCGTGCGCTTCCAGCTCCTCGTCACGCTGGTCTACAGCCTCATCTGTCACTCGTCGCACGGCACGCTCCAGGAATAAAGCGAAGGGTATTAGGTCGCTGATGGTGCCTTCGGTGCGACTGACCATATTTGTCACCTCTTCAAAAGGTCGCATGAGCCTGCAGGCATCGCGCATAAGCACCCAGTAACGGGGGAAAAAAATCCCCAGCTGTGCAGATCCAGTCCTACCACCCAGTTCAAAAAGGTACTCGTTGACGGCCCTTTGTTGTTGCAGCAGACGTTCCAACATAAGGAGCGTTGAATTCCAGCGAGTCTGGCTGTCAGAAATCAAACGCCTGACTGGCATGTTGTAGCGCTGCTGAATGTCAGCAAGGCGTGCCATGGCTGTGTAGGAAGGTCTGAAATGGGCGGACACCTTTCTGGACTGGGTGAGAACGTCCTGGAATCCTGGGTACTTGGAGACAAAACGTTGGACTATTAAATTTAACACATGTGCCATGCAGGGCACATGTGTTAAATTGCCTAGTCTCAACGCTGCCAACAGATTGCTTCCATTGTCACACACCACTTTTCCGATCTGCAGTTGGTGTGGGGTCAGCCACCGATCGGCCTGTGACTGCAGAGATGACAGGAGTACAGATCCGGTATGGTTTTTGCTTTCCAGGCACGTCATCCCCAAGACAGCGTGACAACGGCGTACCTGGCACGTCGAATAGCCTAGGGGGAGCTGGGGGTGCACAGGTGTGGAGGAGGAGAAGGAGGACCCAGCAGCAGAGTAAGAAGAAGAAGAAGACGAGGTAGAGAGCGATGGAGGAGTAGAGGTGGTGGCAGAACCGCGTGCAATCCGTGGCGGTGACACCAACTCCACTGTTGTTGTTGAGCTACCCATTCCCTGCTTCCCAGCCATTACCAAGTTCACCCAGTGGGCAGTGTAGGTGACATACCTGCCCTGACCATGCTTGGAGGACCATGCGTCAGTAGTCATATGGACCTTTGGCCCAACACTAAGTGACAGAGATGCGGTAACTTGGCTCTGCACATGTTGGTACAGGTGTGGTATTCCCTTTTTAGAAAAAAAATTGCGGCTGGGTACCTTCCACTGCGGTGTCCCAATTGCTACAAATTTGCGGAAGGCCTCAGAGTCCACCAGCTGGTATGGTAAAAGCTGGCGGGCTAAGAGTGCAGACAAGCCAGCTGTCAGACGCCGGGCAAGGGGGTGACAGTCAGACATTGGCTTCTTACGCTCAAACATGGCCTTCACAGAAACTTGGCTGGTGGCAGATGACTGGGAATGGGAACAGGTGGTCAAGGTGGAAGGCGGAGTGGAGGGTGGTTCAGACGGGTCAAGGAGAGCAGAGGTAGAGCAGTAAGATGCTGGACCAGAAGGAGTGTGGCTTTTAGTTTGCCTGTTGCCTTTGAGGTGTTGCTCCCAAAGTGCTTTGTGCTTGCCGCTCATGTGCCTTCGCATAGAAGTTGTACCTATGTGGCTGTTGGGCTTACCAAGGCTCAGTTTCTGACTGCACTCATTGCAAATTACAATGCTTTTGTCAGAGGCACACACATTAAAAAAATCCCACACTGCTGACTTTTTGGAAGTGTGCGATCTGGCGGTAACAGTAGAAGTTGGCGGCATTGGCGGCAATGGCGGGTGCGTTGGCCGGCTGAACACAGGTGCCGATACATGTTGTTGCCCTACTGATCCCTGCGGGCTGTCCTCCCTGCTTCTTCTAAGTCTTATTCTCCTACTGCCTCTCTGACTCTCCGTCTCTCCATCTGAACTACCCTCCTCTTGCTCTCTTCTACTAGGCACCCACAAAACATCAATCTCCTCATCATCATTCTCCTCAGATGCATCAATTTCTTCTGACACATCACAGAAGGAAGCAGCAGCGGGGACCTCCTCCTCATCACTCATTATGTCCATCTCTGTCGTGTTCTCTGCCAGAATTAAATCTGGTGTAAGGTCCTCATCTCCTTCATCTTCTTCTGGCAATAATGGTTGCGCATTACTCAGTTCAAGAAACTCATGGGAAAATAACTCCTCTGACCCCAGTGAAGAAGGGGCACCGGTGGTGGAGGAAGTGTTACGTGGGGTGGCCATAGCAGTGGAGGATGAGGAGGATGTTGTGGTAAAGTTAGAAACGGTAGAGGATGGGGTGTGCTGTGTAAGCCAGTCAACTACCTCTTCAGCATTTTGGGAGTTCAGGGTCATTGGCTTTTTAAAACTGGGCAATTTGCTAGGGCCACAGGATTGCATAGCAGCACGGCCCCTAGCATGGCCTCTGCGTGGCGGCCTGCCTTTGCCTGGCATTATTTTTTAAAAAACAACAACAACAACAAAAACTCAGTTGGTTTTTCTGGAAACGATAATACACACAGCTAGATGGCGGGTTGAAGAAAACAGTGTGCAAATAATGCCTACAAGGTCAACGTATACACTACTACAGCGGTGGATACGGATTACGTAAAATATATTATGGCTGCTTGAAAAAAGTCACTCCGGTGTTTTTTCTGGAGACGGTAATATTATGGATATTTAGACAGAATGTGAACAAGGTCACACAGCTAGATGGCGGGTTGAAGAAAACACTGTGCAAATAATGCCTACAAGGTCAACGTATACACTACTACAGCGGTGGATACGGATTACGTAAAATATATTATGGCTGCTTGAAAAAAGTCACTCCGGTGTTTTTTCTGGAGACGGTAATATTATGGATATTTAGACAGAATGTGAACAAGGTCACACAGCTAGATGGCGGGTTGAAGAAAACACTGTGCAAATAATGCCTACAAGGTCAACGTATACACTACTACAGCGGTGGATACGGATTACGTAAAATATATTATGGCTGCTTGAAAAAAGTCACTCCGGTGTTTTTTCTGGAGACGGTAATATTATGGATATTTAGACAGAATGTGAACAAGGTCACACAGCTAGATGGCGGGTTGAAGAAAACACTGTGCAAATAATGCCTACAAGGTCAACGTATACACTACTACAGCGGTGGATACGGATTACGTAAAATATATTATGGCTGCTTGAAAAAAGTCACTCCGGTGTTTTTTCTGGAGACGGTAATATTATGGATATTTAGACAGAATGTGAACAAGGTCACACAGCTAGATGGCGGGTTGAAGAAAACACTGTGCAAATAATGCCTACAGGGCAAATAATGCCTAAAAGGTCAACTTATACACTACTACAGCGGTAGTAAAATAAAAAAAAGTAAAATAAAAAAAAAATGAATATTAAAAAAAAAAAATTAAAGTTGGTGCTGCTGAACTACTAGGAGCAGCAGATTAGCACACCAGTCCCACTCCCCAACACTGCTAGACTAATAGCACTGGGCTCTTATAGTAGTAGTAGTAGTAGTAGTAAAACAACAAAAAATAAATAAAAGCAGTCCTTACAAGGACTACTGTTATTGCAGCAGTCAGCAGATGAGATCAGAAGCAGGACAGCTGCCCACTGCAGCTACATACAGAGCACTGCAGTAGAAGGTAGATTACTAGCCAGCAAAGCTACCTAAGCTAAAATGTCCCTCAAACCCCTGCAGACTTCTGTCCCTCCAATAACAGAGCAGTATCAAAACGATTACTAGCCAGCAAACTTTCAACTGTCCCTGAAATCACTAACAGGCAGCAGCTCTCTCCCTACACTATCTCTTCAGCACACACAGGCAGAGTGAAAAAACGCTGCAGGGCTTCGGTTTTTATAGGGAAGGGGAGTGGTCCAGGGGAGAGCTTCCTGATTGGCTGCCATGTACCTGCTGGTCTGGGGTGAGAGGGCAAAAAAAAGCGCCAACAATGGCGAACCCAAAATGGCGAACGTCGCGCGACGTTCGCGAACTTCCGGCGAGCGCGAACACCCGATGTTCGCGCGAACAAGTTCGCCGGCGAACAGTTCGCGACATCTCTAATCATTTATCAAGATATTATCATGCTTATCCCTGATAATTTCTCCCTGCTGTCTAGGGAGATGGAGTAGACAGCTATGACTTTTTGATGTTGAAGCAATTAGTGTTTGTAGCTTTACAGCTGAACAAACTGGAATCTAATGATCAGAAAAATTAAGATAGAGTACATTAGTGTCAGCTGAATTGTGAAGACCCCAACAAAATGCTGCCTGCGTTAGCATATACTTTCCTGCTATTCTTACTTGAAGATTGTACGTTTTGTCATTTTCCATAAAATAAGTAAACTTCTAGCTGCAGAAATATATATAAATGGGTCATTTGGGGGCACATTTACTAAGCTCGAATGAAAAAAGGATTCGAATGAAAAAATCTTTGAATTTCGAAGTATTTTTCTGGGTACTTCGACCATCGAATGGGCTACTACGACCTTCGACTTCAATTCGAACAATTCAAACTAAAAATCGTTCGACTATTCGACCATTCGATAGTCGAAGTACTGTCTCTTTAAAAAAATACTTCGACTACATACTTTGGTAGTTTAAACCTACCGAGGTTCATTGTTAGCCTATGGGGACCTTCCCCAGCACTTTTCTAAGGTTTTGATCGAATAAAAATTGTTCGACCGATCGATTAAAATCCTTCAAATCGTTCGATCGATCGAAGTATTTGCGCTAAAATCCTTCGAAATTTGAATTTGAAGGATTTTAATTCGATTATTAACCCTCGAAATTCAACCCTTGATAAATCGGCCCCTTGGTGTTTGAAAAATACATATGATTCGGATTTTCACTCGATTTTATCGAGTTTGTCGCGATTGTGCTTTATTATTAATAAATTAAAGGTAAAATCACAGATTTTAGTTTACTCGGACTTTGTATACGTAAATAAGGCCCTTAATTAATATTTTGAAGAGTAGTTTTTTTTAGTGTCGGTATCACTTTAATAGCCATTACAGTTCTAATGTCATTGTTGGAGATGTGAGCTGTTCAATGTCCCATGTGACAATGCCAAACACCAAATATAGAACAGTCTACCCAATTTCTTCCTACATACTTTATAATAATATATAATATTATAAATAAAATATCATTCAATATACTGTATGTGTTTATTATTTTAAAAGAACGCCTTGTATACAAATAAAGAAATTGAAAGCTTTTAACATTTTAAAAGTTCTTAATCAAAATCGCCATTTATTTGAAGACCTTGTGCATACATCATTTTAAATTGTTTCAGATTTATTAGAAGGCACATCATAAACAACAGAGTGAACTGTGTTGGTGTTTTAACAAATTGTCATACAAAGTTAATTATTGTTAATAATTCTACTGCTAGGAAAAATAAGTTTACAAATTAAGAAATATTTGACACCTGTGTGAGAACCTTGCATCAGGCGGCAGCAAGCAGGCAGTTGGAAGGGGTGACAAAAAACTTCCACTTGTAAGAGCCAAATTTCCATGTTGCGACCTGGAAATTCAGCTCAGCTAGTGCACAGACGCTATTGTGCTCATTTCACGAGGGATGCGGCCCACCTTTGACCCACTCTGACGCTGATGTTTTAAGCGCAGAGTGGGAGTGAGGGCAGCATTGGGGCTGCTTCCTCTGGCAGCAGCAGCCCCAGGATCTCCATAAGTCTACTAAAAAATTATTATAACTTGTATTAAATTCAATAGGATTTTTTTGTCTCCGAAATGGATTACTTATATCTTAGATGGGATCAAGTATAAAGTACTGTTTTATAATAACAGAGAAAAAAGAAATCATTTTTTAAAAATGTGAATTATTTTCTTAAAATATAGTCTATGTGAGATGGCCTTCCTGTAATTTGGAGCTTTCTGGATAACAGGTTTCCAGGTTATTGGGTATCATACCTGTGTTATAGGTCATTTATAGAAATTCTTTACAACAGTTTTGTTGAATAAATGAAAATTCTGTTTAGAAATGGGTCCATTTGAATGTTTTACCTGTAATGGAAGATATAGAGGCTTATTTATTTAAGGTGGGATTTTATGGGTCTTAGAGGTTTTTGAAACCACAACTAAAAGCACAAACTCTAAAACCATGTTTTTTATTGAATTAAAAATTAAAAATTAGAATTATAAAAAGGCCTGAACTACCTGAAAAAATAAATATGAATACCTCAAAAACTTCTAAAAACTTGAGTTTTTTAATCTGAAAACCACAAAAATTCTGATTTGTTTAAAAATGGTCCAAATAGGATCAGCACACCTTACACTTGATAAATCTCTAGTTTTAGAGGTTTTTAGAAATATCGGAAAACAACTAATTTTTCATGATTCATGGGAAAAAAAATCGCAATTCAGTTGGACCCTTAAGAGTTACATTTCATTATTTCATTTGTATTTTTCAGACTGCATTTCTAAATGATAAGAAAACTGATTCTGAAAACGGAATAATTTAAAAATTATATTGAAAATGTAAAAGTTTTGTGCCAGCAATGTTCATATAAAATATTTGTTTTACAATGTTATGATGTTAAAATGCTTTACTGTTTTAAACAGTAACAGATTTGCAGATTTGCTGTATACAAATACTTGGCTGGGAGTTCTTTGTGCTTGTGATTCCAGTTCACATTAATAATAGATAAAAACAGGCTCCTTATCTATAAAACAATTACATTTGCCAACTTCCTAACCATGTTATAAGATAATGGTAATTACTTTTGCTGTGAGCATCTGTTAATACAGCATTTGTGCCTCTTCAGGTTCATGTGAAAATGGCCGATGAAGCTGTCTGTGTTGGCCCAGCTCCCACAAGCAAAAGCTACCTCAACATGGATGCCATCATGGATGCCATTAAGCACACGGGGCACAAGCTGTGAGTCTGAATGGATCTATCTGCTGCTGCTGTTTCAGATATAGATGACAGGAAAGCAAGAATTTGTTTTAAACCAAAAAAAGGAGGAGTAATAGAAAAGGGTTGAATATTTTGTACATTTGGTTCATGTCACATGAGTTAAATGTGGTTGAAATCTTTACTGGAAATCAAAGGCTTTGAAGCATCTGGCAGGGCTAGTGGCAGTTCCTGCAGGTGGTGTTGGATTCAAAATTCACACCAGGGAGCAGCTTCAGTTCATTCCCAGATATGCTAAAGGGTGAACAAAAAAAAATCCCAATTATGTTTAACTCTTTTTGTGCTGCTGTATTCATCCTTTTCTTATACATTGAATCATTTATTCAACACTTCGATGATTTCATCAATTCAAGTATTACAAATTGTTAAATTTTGAAACACAGACTCATTTTCTAGAATGCCAAATGGCATCTAAAAATAGAATATAGAAAATGATTTGCGGTAGCATTAAAATAGAATATCCTTCTTCATGCTAAAAATAACGTTGAAAATATATTTTTAAATATGAATGAATTTTCTTTAATTGTGTGTGGTTATCTTTCTTTCTATCCTGATTTGTCTGTACATAAGCTAATTCAAAATGTAAACTCCAGGCTAGGATTTGTAGGGTTAAATTCTATAAATGAAGAATGGAGTAAGTGCTTATTGTGATAACATCCACTGTTTTTATTTTGTAGGTCCACCCAGGATATGGTTTTCTTTCTGAAAACAAAGAATTTGCCCGGTGTCTGGTAAGTTGAGTTCTTTTGTGATTGGTAATGAATCTTTAGCAAAAACACTAGCATAGCAGGGTGTTATAGATGCATTCATCACTGAAAGGTGTCTGATTATGCTCCTGGATAAAAAACATTGTTGTTATGGCCCATTTGGAGCTTAACCTGGCCTCATTACTGTATATTGTTCTAAT
The DNA here is from genome assembly GCF_017654675.1 of Xenopus laevis. Taxonomy (NCBI): domain Eukaryota; kingdom Metazoa; phylum Chordata; class Amphibia; order Anura; family Pipidae; genus Xenopus; species Xenopus laevis. The sequence continues at coordinate 111,359,619 of NC_054374.1, read as the reverse complement.
AATAAAATGAAAAGAGAATTCTCTAGCAGTTCTCTATGTAGATTGTTCTAATAATAAAATCAAAAGAGAATTCTGTAGTAGTTGGTCATAATACTAGATCATGTTTTTGTAAAAACTGCACAACTTACCATATTTATTTTACAGTTATAAAGTCTACTCTGTTTTCAAATACTGTTGAAGATTTTTGCTATTAGAGCTGGCATGTCCTAGATGCTATTATTTGTATAATGTATAATCATGCCTACGTAATCACAAAACACCTTGATGTAAATTCTGTTTAGAATGCATTTCCATATGTCATATTTTTTATCAAGCCAACTATCATTTAGTTGCAAGTCTGTCACTTTCAGGACTTTATTCTGAGGCTGACTTCAAATTTGCTTTAAAGTGATCAATGTCATAAACACATGGGGCTCATTTATCAACACTGAGCTAATTTGCCCATGGGCAGTTACCTATATCAACCAATCAGTGATTAGCTTTTTAAAGCCAACTGCAAGTAGAACAATATATGCATCAATCTGATTGGTTGCAATGGGTTACTGCCCATAAGCAGTGTCGGACTGGCTGTCTGGGTTTCATAACAGCTGCCTGTAATGAAACCCAGAGATTCTGCTCAGCAGGGACAACGATAAGAAATGTATCAATTAAATGTATCAAGGTAGAACAGTTTACAGGGTCGGCACCCTCCCCCTCCCAGAGCTGCTTTAGAAGGTGAAAAATGACACTTTACACTACAATATTAGAAAAACGGTGACATATAGAAAATAGAAAGTAATTGGAAAAAGTCGTTATTTCTGGTGATCTATTTGAAAACAGGTGAACAACCCGTTTAATAATTTGATTGGTTGGTATAATTAATTGTTAAAGTTGTTTTGACCAAACAAATGTGCTAAGTCTTCTAGTAGGGATAGCTTTGAATTAAAATACACCCTTGTTTAAAGGTAATAATAAAGCGAATAAATATGGTCTGTATTGAAAATCCTTTTTGTCTGTTGTCGCTTCCCCCCCCGTAATTAAAGCCTCATCCACTACTGTCCATAGTGCCCCCTCTTTTCTTCTCTGCATAGTGCATTAGTGAAAAATGTGTCCCTAACAGTAAATCTCACATATCCATGCAGAGTAGTGCAGAGGAGCTCAAGGGTGCCATCTTCCGCATCTTCAGTGTTTTTTTAGGAACTGACACTGAGCTATTTGGCTTGTGCGCAGTTGGAGAAGGTCCGGTGTGTGTGCCAACTATGCATGTGCCAGAAAGCTCCGTAAATGGCTGAAGGGAAGGAAGAGAATCTGAAGAAAACCAAAGATGCGGAAGATGGGGTTGGTAGGTAGTTAAATTACCCTTACCAGGTTGACCCTAATGAGAGAGGCTGAAGTAGCTGACCTTTAAGGCAGGCTTATGAATCTTTTGAAATAATGAACAGGACTGGAGGCCTCTATGCCTGCAGAGCATGGTAATGCCATGCCATTTTATATAGGGTTGCCACCTTGTGTCGTGTTGAACTTCGGCAAAGGGGTGGGGCAAGTGACTTCAGGGACAGAGCGTGTGACATGAGATATTCTTTTCCACTGGCATAGCTGCCTATCTCTTGGGATTAGTGTCAACTTTGACTACAAGGTACTTTTCATATTATTATATGCCAACATACCCTTAGCTAATTAAAAGCTCACCTTTACCTCATGGGCCAATATTAATTGGGAAGGAAAGAATGCACAGGTTACATGTCTAAAGACTTCAAATCTGACTTACTGAAATTGTTTTACCTGCTTTTGTATTGCCTTGCAGAATTACTTTAGAAATGTTATATTGCAGAACTAAAATATGAAAATGAATGAATCCACGACTGGACCCAATTTATTATTAAAAAAGCACGATTAAATCGGATCAGGGACAAACACAAAAAAAATTGAGCGGAAATCCGAATTGTCCAATTTATTTCTGAGTTTTTTCCCGAATGGCCCAGATTTTTCTGATTTTTGCCCGAAAAAATTGAAAAAGTTCAATTTTGGTGCTAATTCCAGCGCTGACCACAGAAACTTCCAAATAGGATGGGGACCTCTCCCATTTACTTATATACAACCATGGTAGGTCTGAGATGCCGGATTCAGACTTTTTCCATCCTTGTGGTACAATAAATCACTCGAATTTTTAGAGTTTTTGGCATTCATTTAATAAGCCCCCTGAGTGTGCCTTGTACTATCTGTCGGGTTTAATACATTTTCTGTGTCAGATCAGTGTGGGTGCGATATTCTTTAACTCAGAAGGCAAACCTGTTACCTACAGTAGAGACATAATGAGACAGAAGTTGGGCTTTGTCTTCAACTAACACATGGTGGGCTTGGTTAGCATTTAATCCCACTTGGGTGATTTAAAGGGGAAGGAAACCTCGTCGGCGCTAACCCCCCTACCGTGTATTGCCCCCCCTCCCTCCTCCCACCTGGCCTACCCCTCCCGCTGGGCAAATGCCCCTAACTTGTTACTTACCCTTCTGCGCAGGTCCAGTCCAGGGAGTTCACAGGCGACATCTTCTTCCACGCGATCTTCTTCCTCATTTGACCGGCGTTTTGGCGCATGCGCAGTAGGAGCATTTCACCGTACGGATCTACTGCGCATGCGCCAAAAGTCACGCGCATGCGCAGTAGATCGTACCGGCGAAACGATCCTACTGCGCATGCGCCGGTCAAAGGAGGAAGAAGATCGCGTGGAAGAAGATGTCGCCTGTGAACTCCCTGGACTGGACCTGCGCAGAAGGGTAAGTAACAAGTTAGGGGCATTTGCCCAGCGGGAGGGGTAGGCCAGGGGGGAGGAGGGAGGGGGGGCAATTCACGGGAGGGGGGGTGGGGGGTTAGCGCCGAAGAGGTTTCCTTCCCCTTTAAGGATTTAAGAAACATTATGCTATTTGTGAATAGGAGAATAGTAAAATCTTATAGCATTGTTTGCCAGTTTTTACATTATCTGAAAAACTCTGCACATGGAAATATCTTCGTAGAGTAGATATAGAGAATATTTATATTTATGCTAATGATATTTAGTATTTTGTCTGTTGTGCAGAATTTTTAAATATCCATCATATTGATTTAAATTTTAACAATGATAAAGATAAAAAATAAATGTATGTAAATAAAAGGTTGGATTATCCCATTTCTGTCCCACTTTAATCAGAATGAGTTTAATATTTGCTTGTTGAAATTACTTCCAGCGATGACACCTTAACATGTCCCTTTTCTAAACAAGAACGTTAACACAGATGGCTGAAGCAGCCACCTAGTGAAACATTTATTTGTAAAACTGATTTTCTCCATTCAAGTTTGAATTATCTCTGGGTTTGATGCAGAGCTGTCAACCTTTGAGTCAAACCATCCCCCAAGTGATTGTATTTTCTTACCTGACACTCTAGACCAGTGCTTCTATCAGCGGAAAACTAGACCAGCCCAGGGTTCTTCCAGCAAGCACCACGGAGTGATCCTCTTCCTGTTTCTTTGCTCTTCAAATTTCCTGGGGCAGACAAATGCACAGTAGAATGAAGTAGTCGGCTTTTTTGTTAAAGTTCGGCTTTTCAATCTACTGCGCAAGCTAAAAAGAAGCAGGAAGCACTTGTGGTGCTCACTAAAAGAACCCCGGGCCGGTGCAGTTTTCTGCTTATAAGAGCACCAGCTTAGAGTGTCAGGTAAGTAAATACAATCAATTGGCGTGCCTAAGTTTTGTCACCACCAAGTATAAAATGATTTTCCTTCTCCTTTAAGATGTAAAGTATAATACTTGTACATAAAATAAAGGGAAGAGACTGGGAAGAGGAATGCTTAGTTAGTTAAAGTCTTCCATTGCTTGGGAATCAAGCCTTTGCAGAGCTGGGTGGATTGAAGGTCACCATGGAACCCAACAGAATACAACAAAGAAGACTTCACCCTCCCCCCTGTAATTAATAAATACTTGATTTTTGTTTTTGTTTAAGGTGCATGAAATGCTGACAGCATTCAACAAACTCAATAGCTAAATGTAACTCTTCAACATCAAAGAAACCCAAGTAGTAAACTTTATCAATGAATGCTGTGGTAAATGTGAAGGGAGGCAGAAGTAATTCAATGATTGCCAGGGTTTAGTTATGGACTGGACATTATCTAAAGCTATTGTTACACAGATCCCCACAGCACCATATTGAAGCACAGTGTGTGATATGCTAATCTGTTTAATGGGAAATATTTTTTTCGGTCGCTCATAGCATTTCACAATCCACTTAGCAGGACATCCTCTTCGGTAATTTTCCCTGTTGCTTCTCTCTTAATTTTGTTGGCTTACAATCTTAAAACTTAAAGTGTTTAATAATCTTCCTTGCCACTTTATATTTCCACATTTCTTCATAAATGAATTTGCACACTGGACATTTCTTACTGCTAATACATTTAATCTTGGTACTTATGAAACTGAATATTATATGATACATTTTATTTTACAGCAGAAATGGAAAACTGTCTTTGTACAATTGTTAATAAATCGGGATACACAGAAGGGTCTTGTATGTTTCAAAACAATGTCAAACAACGTATTACTGTGGACAGAAACTTTGTTAAAATCACTTGACCTGTTCTGTCAACAGTCTTCATACTGGAGAAAGCATCATATATATATATATATATATATATATATATATATATATATATATATATATATATATATATATTTTTTTTTTCTTTTTTTTTTTTTTTTTCTAAAGCGTGACAGCACAGGTCTTTTGGACTTTTAATTTTTTCAAAATTAGTTATTAGGATATATCAGTAAGACTGCTTTTAGTACAGGTTTGGGCTCTCTTATATGGAAAGCAGAAAGCTCTGTGTTATGGAAAGGCAATCTCCCATAGAGCAAATGTTGAGAGCAAACTCAAATTTAGTTATCCGGTGTCAGCTTGTCACATGAATCTGCCTAACTTCACGGCAATGTTAAAATCAATAGCTTTACTATTTTGATTACTTATAAGGGTACAACAATATTAATTGTATTTTTGCCAGAGTAAACACACTACCATCTCCTATAGAGTCATTTTTAAGAAAATAACACTTTCTTTATTTATTTTCTTTTTCGTTCTAATAATGAAATAGTGCCTTATACTTGATGGTAACTAATAATTAACATTCAGATTGGTGGCAAATCAATTTTGTTTGATTCATTTAATGTTTCACTGCTTTTGAGTATACTTAGAGGAGAAGGAATGGTGTAACATTGGAAGATTTCAATGTTTAGACAACCCCCAGTGATTATAATCAGTTACCCGGGGCCTGTGCTCCTGTTTGCTGCAAACTGAACTAGCTAAGAGCACTATTGTAGGAACTCCACATTGCCATCTTCTTGTATTTTGTTGAACCCTGTTTGCCCCTGCTTGGTACATTTGTGCAGTAGAGCAAAAAGCTGGCTGTTTTGCTTCAAAATGTATCTTTTTAATCTATTGCACATACAAAACAGCCGTGAGGGATCCCATGGAAACAAAAAAATAAGATGAAAAAATGTTGCTACTACAGTAGCAACATTACTGATATTCTGATGACCTCCAAGGTGGGGTGTTACACCTAGGTGCAGTTACACTTCCTGTCCACTGGTATTTAAGCCTGTACAACTAAATTGTATCTAGGGATTCGGCCTTTGTCAGCAGGATTCAGATTCGGACAAATCCTTGTGTCTGGCCAAACCAAATCCAAATTTTAATTTACATATGTAAATGAGGGGTGGAAAGGGAAATCACATGACTTTTTGTCACAAAACAAGGAAAAACATGTTTCCACTTTTTCCTTTTCTGTCCATAATTTGCATATGTAAATTAGGATTCAGATTCGGTTTAGTATTTGGCCGAATCTTTAACAAAAGTTTCAGGGATTCGGCCGAATCCCAAATAATGGATTTGGTGCATCCCTAATTGTATCCTTGCTGATGTATGACACAAATGGATTCAAGTGAAGTGCAGTAAAACACAGATATAAAGTCACCAGAAAAAGATTTGCTGGACTGTGTCTTATCAGAACGGAAACAAGTAACAGTTATAGTTACCCAATCACTATAGTGTACCTTTTAGATGTTCACTGAGAAGGGTTTCCTCTTCCTACCATTCAGTCAGCTACATGTGTTCTGTATTACATCAGGCTATGGAGCCCCCTCTACTGTTTTTGCCTATCATTGTTTTCTGAGACACGTGAATAGTGAGAATATAGCATTATTGTTTTGCTTTAAAATCAGCTGTTATGTTTGTTGTGGTGTTTTTCAGAAATACGATCATTGTTTCTCCGACCACTGTCATATGAAAAATGATCTTGTTAATTCTGAGAGTAAAGTTAACAAGAGTAAAAGTAACAATCGTAAAATATATGTAGTGTACCTATTAACTCCAATTTTGTAAATATGTCACAATGAGTTCTGAATAGTATACAGTATTTTGTAAGAGTCTACAGGACAAATATGTCTTGTAAAATCAAATTCAAAATGCCTGAACAAATGAAAAATATAGGATATTTAATGTTGATCTCTGCGATAGCAGTAAGTTGCTGGTATTAACATGGCTATTCCTTTATAATGGCATTAGTATGTTTATGATGGTTAAATAAGTAAAAAATCAGTGACAAATACTGTCACAGGTAGGCCTTTCCAATAAAGTCATTGCTTTGGACTAAATAAACTGCTTTTTCAACCCCTTATTCTGCTGTTCTTCTAAAAATCCAGCTCAGAGGGTGGTGGACAAGTATTGCCCTTCTAGCTGTGAGGCAAATACTGATTGTTATGCAAAGTGTTCTGGAGAAACAAAGGGACTTGATAGGGCAATTACAGCCCATGGTTAAGATTACAATAATTGACATCTCCACAAATATTTTCTCTGGCACTCGTTTTTCTGATTCTTGTTGATACACATCAGCTAACAAAGGTTTTCAAATGTGTTTTCTATCACTAAACCATGGAAAATTATCAACATTTTATCTATTATTATTATTATTGATATTTTTTCCCAGGTTGTGTTCCATGATTCCTAGGGTAAGGATTGCAGTCCTCAGCAGCCTGTTATTGTTAACAATAGTATAGCACAACAACATATACAAGGATATAAGAGTGTACTAAAATGAATAGCAGCAAAATAATCATACAAGTAATACTGACTGCAAATTAGTGATGGGCGAATTTATTCACGAGGAGCGAATTTGCGGCGAATTCCCCCGATTCGACGCCGGTGAATAAATTTGATAAACCGCCGTGAAAATTCGCCAGCGAAAATTCACCGGCATAAAAAAATGGACGACGGCATCAAAAACGGACGCCGGCTTCAAAAACAAGACGCCATCGGCATTTCGCAAATGTTTCACCGTTTCGCGAATTTCGTGGGAAATTCACTCATTTTTTGCCGAAACGCCCAAAATTCGCCCATCACTACTGCAAATGTGTTGTCTTTATATTTTTTACTAAATGCAGTAGTTTATTTGCAATTAATAATCATGTGATGGCCCTATACATTCTTGCACTCTGATAGGTTCAAAATATGGCTTAAACCATTACTCTCATAACCTTTTATTCACTTAAATAAGCCTACCAAAGCTTCATACTGTGCTGAAGCCCACTGTGAAATACATAGCATTTAATTTGTAACCCTCCTCAAATTTCAAATCACAGTTTTAGAAATTCTTCTCCATACTGTCCAGAAGTAAAACAAACCATGTTTAAGTTTGTCAATATGCAATGCTACAAACTAATCAAATAAAGGACACAAATATAGCGTTTGTCATGAATTTAAAGGAAACTTAAACACCACAGGAAGCCTAACTTTGTTACAGGGCTTAAGCAGGATCAAACTAGGCAGCAGATATTTGCTTCACTTTGCTGACTTAAAGGAAAACTATACCTCCAAACAATGTAGGTCTCTATAAAAATGTATTGTATAAAACAGCTCATATGTAAAATCCTGATTCATGTAAATAAACCATTTTCATAATAATTTACTTTTTTAGTGCCATTGGCTAATTCTAAATTGAAAATTGCCTTTTTAAGAAATAAGGGCCGCCCCCTGCACACAAGCCATATATGTTAGGTCACGAGCCAATTAACAGACTAAGTTATGCCTTTTGCTTCCACTTCTTCACGTTACAGTTAGAGTTGCATTGTTTCTGGTCAGGTGATCTCTGAGGCAGCATAGAGAATATCATAAAATGGTGGCTCTAGGTAAAAGCCTTAAAAGGGCTTAAATTTACTTAAATATCAATTCCAGTTTGGCAAGATTCTTTAATATGCCACTTAATATGAAGTCAACTATCCATTGTTTAAGTATTCATTTTGGGGGTATAGTTTTCCTTTAAAGTGGGTTCACCTGCTGTTCACCACAGATCACCTTAATTATACCATCAGTCTTTCTGGGCACCTTTTATTTGGAAGGGTAGTCTTGAACATAGGGTAGTCATGCTTTTGAAACAGGTAAGAGTCAAACCTCCCATTTGAAACAGGACAGGAAGGATTTTTGTCCTGCACATGTAGCTCATCTTTGAGGTGGCCCCTAGCTGCCCTAGCAGGAATGCTGTCAGAAGTGAGGTTATCACTTCTGGCAGAAAGAAGAATGGCAGTGTAAGAAAAACAATATATTCAATGTTTGAAAATAACATTATATATTTTTAAATATTATTATTATTATTATTATTAACATGTATTAATATAGAGCCAACATATTGCGTAGCACTGTAAAGTAAATGTGATTACACAACTAAATCACATGAATTATATACATAGAACATATGGAGTTACATACATCACAATCAATACCGGTATAAAAGGTGAGGAAGGCCCTATGCAGAAAGCGCTTACACTCTAAAGGGAAGGGAGTAATACACAAGGTGTGGGAGTGGGCAAGATTGAATGAATTAAGTGGGTGAGAAATGTGGTATTGTATGTGGTGTTGCGTTTGGTAGTTAAGCAGAGTGAGGGTAGGCTTCTCGAAAGAAGTGCGTTTTCAGAGATTTCTTAAAAGCAGAAAGGTTGGGAGAAAGTCGACAGACCGTGGGCGAGAGTTCCGGAGGAGGGGTTCAATGAGTGCATGTGAGGAGGTAATGAGAGAAGAGTTAAGTAGCAGGTCAGTAGAGGAGAGTAATAAGCAGTTGGTGAGTATTTAGAGATGAGTTCAGTGATGTAGGGTGGGGCAGAGTTATGAAGTGCTTTGAATGTCAGGGTCATTAATTTGAATTTGATTCTGAAAGGTAGTGGAAGCCAGTGCAGGGATTGACAGAATGGCGAGGCAGAGGAGGAGTGGTTGCTGAGGTTTATGAGCCTCGCAGTAGTGTTCATTATGGACTGGAGAGGTGACAGTCTCTGAAGGGGAAGGCCAATTAAAAGAGAGTTACAGTAGTCTAGACGTGATATGACGTGAGAGTGAATAAGAATTTTGGCAGCATCTTAGGTGATGAATGATCGTATTTTGGATATGTTCCTTAGGTGGAAGTGACATGATTAATAAGTGACTGGATATGAGGAGTGAATGACAGGGCAGTGTCTAGGATAACCCCAAGGCACCGGGCCTGGGGAGAGGGGGTGATAGTGGAATTGTTAACTATGATGGATACTTCCAGGATGTTACTGGTGTTAGTTGGAGGAAATAGAACCATTTCAGTTTTAGAGAGGTTTAATTATAGGTAGCGTTGCGACATCCAGTTAGAGATAGCGGACAGGCAGGAGGAGACACAAGTTAGGAGTTCTGGGTTGAGATCAGGAGATGTGAGATAGATCTGAGTATCGACAGCATAGAGGTGGTAGTGGAAACCATAAGAGTTGATTAATTTGCCGAGGGAGGAAGTATAGAGGGAGAATAGTAATGGTCCCAGGACAGAGCCTTGAGGAACTCCAACAGAAAGAGGTAGGGGAGAAGATGCTACTCCATTGTAGGAGACACTGAAGGAACGATTGGTGATGTAAGAAGAGAACCAGGACACGGCTGTGTCACAAAGGCCAAGCAAATGGAGGGACTGGAGGAGGAGAGGGTGATCTACAGTGTCAAATGCAGCTGAGAGATCAAGCAGTATTAGTAGTGAGAAATGATTGTTGGCTTTAGCGGTTAAAAGGTCATAAGTTAGTCGGGTCAGGGCATTTCAGTGGAGTGTTGTGGCTTAAAACCAGATTGTAGGGGGTCCAGCAGGTTATTATCAGAGAGGAATGAGGTTAGTTGGTTGTAGACTAGGCGCTCAAGTAGTTTAGAGATAAAAGGTAGCAGAGAGATAGGTCGGAGGTTGTCAAGATTGGAGGGATCAAGAGAGGGCTTTTTCAGAATGGGGGTGACAAGAGCATGTTTTAGTTGAGAAGGAAACAGTCCAGCTGAGAGCGAGAGATTAAATAGGTGAGTTAAGGCTTTGATTAGAAAAGGATTGGTATTGCAGAGAAGTTTTGAGGGAATTGGATCAAGCGGGCAGGTGGTAAGGTGAGAAGAGGCCAGAAGCTTTAAGACTTCCTCATCAGTGACAGGGGTGAAGGAGCACAGGAGAGACTGGGGAGTGTGGAGGGAGTGTGGTGGAAATCTAGGGGGTTTGAGTAGTGTAATGTCCCTTCTGATAGTGTCAATTTTGTTTTTGAAGTGCTCAGCAATATCTTGAGCAGAGACAGATGTGCATGGAGGGGGTGGAGAAGGGGAAAGGAGAGTGTTAAAGTTGGAGAAAAGTTGTGCTGGTTTTTTAGAAAGGAAGTTAATGAGTGAAGTAAAGTATGTTTGTTTGGCTTGGAAGAGGCTGGTGTTAAAGGCAGGGCAGATTTGTAGCTCCAAAAGTCTGATTCTGAACGGGATTTGGGCCAGCGACACTCGAGTGCACGTGAATGTCTTTGGAGCGTTTTTGTATGAGCAGTATGCCAGGGTTGAAGTGGTTTGGGTTTAGTTTTTGTAGGAGCAAGTTCATTAAGGGCAGTGGTGAGAGTACTATAGTAGACACAGGTAGCCACATTAGGACAAGAGATGGCTGAGATATTAGAGTCAAAAGGGTCAAAGGAAGAAGAGAGATGTGATACATCTACAGCTTGCAAGTCACAGTAAGTACGTGTTTGGGGAATAGCAGGTGTTGAGGAGGGAGTTAGTGAGAGTTGAAATGTGAGCAAATTGTGATCAGAGAGGAGGAATGGTGAGTTAGTAAAATTGGTGGTTGAACAGAGTCTGGTAAATATGAGATCCAGAGCATTACCATTGGAGTGAGATAGGGAGTCTGAGCACAAAGATAAGCCTAGGGAGGAGTTTAGTGAAAGAAGTCTAGAGACAGAAGGGTTTTTAATGTTGTTAACGGGTATATTAAAGTTACCTAATATGATGGATGGGATGTTAGATGAGAGAAAGTAAGGAAGCCAAGCAGCAAAGTTGTCCAGAAATTGTGCAGTTGGTCCTGGTGGTCGATATATAACAGCAATGCAGAGTGAAACAGGAGAAAAGAGCCTAATGCAGTGAGCCTCAAATGAGGAGAATGATAGGAAAGGAACAGGTGGAAGAATTTTAAAAGTACAGCGGGGAGAGAGAATTAAACCCACCCCACCTCCAGGTCTGTTACCAGGTCTGGGAGTATGAGTAAGGTGTAGGCCCCCATAGGACAGGGCAGCAGGTGAGGCAGTGTCAGTAGGAGAAAGCCAGGTTTCAGTAAGTGCGAGTAGGTTAAAGGAATTTGCAATGAAATGGTCGTGTATAGTGGTGAGTTTGTTGCAAACTGATCTGGCATTCCAGAGAGCACAGGAAAGATTAACTGGGTTTTTGGGTATAGGAATAACAGTTCTGTACTGTTGGAATTTGCACCGAAGAGAAGGAGCTTGTGGCCGTGTTATAACTGGGATGGGGTGAGGGCCAGGGTTTGGGGAAATGTCCCCAGCTGCCAGCAATAGAAAGTAAAGATAGACTAAGTGAGAGCGGGATTTGTAAGTTCTTAGTTTGTATGAAAAAGAGGAGTTTTGTGGAATAGCTAAACAGAGTACTTTATAAACTTCATGTGTGGAGAGGGAAGGAGAGTAGAGAGGCTGAGATTTGTATAGAACTGGGATTTGATGGGGGAGGTAGTGAAAAATAGAAAAGATTTGACGAGCACTCCATTCACCCGTTCGATTAAAAGAAGTAAATATTTATTTCAGCATATTAAAAACATGCATTCCCTGACAAGTTTCATATCATCCGATACGTAGTCATAGGTATTACATAAACATGCAGCCAACGACTTTTTAAACTAACATTCCGGACATGATCTCAGCAATTGAGTTGAGTTCAAACAGATTAGGGCATATTAACCCTTTTGCTGCAAAAGGCTTTTTAACAAGTGAAAAAACTTTACTTCAATATTTTACATTTGGAAGGAATAAATAAATAAATGTATTCATTGCATTTTAGCGTCTTCTTATTTCTGATGCGGTAAACTGTCACGGTCGGCACCCAACACCAGAACAAACACCAGACACCCTGGTCTCGGCTCGTGCTTCACCAGTAGTGTGACCACCTTTGGGCCTCGGGAGGAGCCCTCGGCTTACTTGGATGCCACCAGGACTTAAACAAGAGGTGCAAGATGAGGGTTCTGGAGAGGCAGAGGGGCACGACTGTAAAGCAAAGTCTTTGGACCGAAGATTGTAGTACAAGGCGTTAGGCAAAAGAGTAGTCAGATCAGGCCGGGTCGAGGCAAGCAGAGAATAAACGTAGTCAGGCAGGCAAGGGTCAAACCAGGAAGTCAATCAGAGGGTTAATCAGTAGAGGTACTCGGTAATCAGGCAAGGGTCAGGATCCAGAAGTCAGAATAGTGCAGTGCAAGATAAGAGGAGCAGCGTGGCTGGAGTCCCCGCCGCACCACTAGACCACCAGGGTTAGTCTTTTTCATTACATAAACCTTCTAAAAGAAATTCATTGAGGTAACGATCTCATCAAATAAATAAATAAATTCATTGCATTCTTGCAAAAATGTTTTATGAAGCATGAGAGTGAAAGGAGGAGAAATACAGGATAAAGCATGTTTGGAGTAAGAAGTAACAAACTGGCAGGTACAAACAAATCTGTGTTCTTCTTATCCCAGCTGGTTCAAAGTTGATAGAAGATAATCCGGTTGTTAATGCCTTGTCCAACTTCCTTGTATATCTGCCATTTCTAAGCACTTGTGAAATATTAGCACTTAGGAAATGTTAGCACTCGTGCCATACCCCTGACACTAGTGCCATTCCCTATACTGGGTCTGAATTTTTAAATAGCTAGGCAGTGCATATTTTCAGCACAAAAGTCACACAAGGAATGTGTTCATTCCCAAAGTTGCATTTTAATCAGGGGGAAAGCAATCAAAATGAATCTAATTTTGCTCCTCTTCTTTGTTTCAAAATTTCAGATCCATTGATCAATATGTTTTGTTCCCAAATAAACAAAACTTTAACTGCACCTTTGAGCCATGTCCATAATCGGTACTGTTTTGCTAGTGTCAGACTGGGCCCACTGGAGAAAAGGTTTAACAAAAAAAAAATCATGAAAACCTATTTATTTAATGACATTTGTACATACAAATGTGAATGCATCATTAAATTGTAAATTGCATTAGGCTGTGATGTTGGAACAATATAAGCTTTGGTTCACACATTTGTTTTAATACCCAAGTAGAATTTCTGCTACTAGATGATCTAATTCAAAGTAAATATGCATGGTACATTGACACTTCATTTTTTGCCCCATTTTTTGTATACAATGAGCAGAATGAAAAAATGTTTATTTCTCAGTTTGTTATATGTGGATGAAAACACCAGTAACATACTGTACTATTCACTTTCTAACCACATAGGAAGCTAAATAAGAAGAAACTACAAGGCAACGGCAGGTGTTTGATCGACTGTGTGAATCATCTGTTGTGAGATTCTTGGAATAATTGCCTTGTTATGGTGCATATTATTTGATGTGTGGGTGCTCTGATATTGGGCTGGAGCAGACATTGTTCCATATCATTACATGTCTCTAGGATAAACAGTTCTACTGACATTGGAGTACCAAAGGTACTATTATTCTGATTATTTTTCTTTCTGATAGAGTTTCTTTCTGATAGAGTTTCCAACTGATTTCCGCTTTCTGTAGGCAAACTCCATCTAAAGGCATTGATTTAAAAAAAAACTGTTGCTGTGCAATATTTTCAAAAAAATTTGTTCTGATGCTATGTATAATGTGTGTGTGTATAAAATATCATAAACGTTGTACTCACTGGTCTTGTTAAAAAAGCAAAAAACTAAAAAAATTTATTAAACCGCAGTTTCATCCTTCATAGTATTAGCTGTAAGTAACCAGCACCACAATATGGCTCCAAAATACCAATGTCGAATGGACATAGCAACCCAAATAAATATCCTTTCATGTGTATAAATTAATGTATATCCTGCTTAGATGGCCATAAACAGATTAACAGTAAACCACCAAAAGGTGCATTATTTAAATAGACAAAGTCCAGAGAAGGGCAACCAAGCTGAAAAAAAGGAATGGTCACATCACATTTTCCTGGATTCAGTCCTGGATTCTTGCTAATGCCACACAGGGCTGATTTTTTGCCTTTGGATAAAATAAGGCTAAAAGAGTCAACCCCAATGTTGGCATCGGCCTTCTCTTGTGAAAGCACCAAGAACCACTGTGTCTGCCAAGGTATTTAGACCACTCCCTGGGTAAACCATTCTTAATACAGTAGACTTTTCAGAGTTCTGTTTAATAAGGAAAAGTCTCTGCAAAAGTTATTACATTTTCTGTAATCCCTTTTGGTACATCTAAAAGATGATTGCTTTTGGCTTGGCTCCTTTTCTAACGTGCCTGTATTAGAGTGGTCACAAGGGCCAATCGTAGGTGCAACATTAATTCAATTGCACTAAAAGCTTTCCAAGTCCTGTTGACACAATTGCCTGTGTTCATTGTGAGTGTGACTTGCGCATTTGATTCTTTACACACAAGTGCACTGCGCATATTGATGCAGGTAGCTGAGACAACCATGAAGCTATCTCCTGGTCCAGAGGTGGCAGTAGCTTCATGGTTTCTGTGCATCAATAGGTCTGAATGGAACTATACTAAAAAACAAGTGCAAAGAGCACATATTTAGAGCACATGCCTTTAATGAATAGGGTTTTATTGACTGTGGGGAAACTGTGGTAATGGACATATATGATCCCAATAATCATACTTGCTACACTAGTTGTTTTTTTTTAAAAAAGGTAATATTTAACCATTACATGGGCCTGGTCTTTATCTCAGTTGTGACTCTGCTAGCACTTTCTTTAATAAATTAAAGAAGTAATTCAGTTCATTAAACTTGGGAACTCTCCCAAATTTCTGAAGAAGATGCATCTACTTCCAAGCAATAATATATAGCCATAGAGGTCCTGGATATATATTTCTTCATTTGGTTTCACACTGATTCCATAATCAACTTTTCCTTTACTACCCATTTTTCAGGAATCACATTTACTCCTATTGTAAGCTAAGAATATTTTCTTTGGTGTCGACTGAATAGCTCCCTATATTTATGTGCCAGCTCTATGTTTTTATCTTGTACTTTGTAAACCTGTAGAAGAAAGGAGAGCGATAATGCATAAGCAATTGAAAAACAGGAAGCAAATTACTTGATGATTATGGTAGACTGTAAAAGAACATTAGATGGAAAATTTAGATGGACTCAACAAGATGTCCCCATGATCATTATACATCAGTATGACTCTACATATTACACGTATGCAGTGTCGGACTGGCCCGGCGGGACACCGGGAAAATACCCGGTGGGCCCTGACCCTAGTGGGCCAACGCCGGGCCAGACCACCTCTCCCAAACAGTTTTTCGGAAAAAAACTATTTCGGCGCATCGCAGCGCCATTTGCGCACCCGCGCCTAGCGCCTTTTGCGCATGCGCGCTTAGTGATTTTTGCGCATGCGCGATGCGCCGCCTGACGGAGTATGCTGATCGGCGCTTCGGCTCAAAGTAGGTAGCGGGGCCAGAGGGGGGCCCTGGACAGCAGTCCGACCCTGCACGTATGGAACTGGTTTTCCGGAATGCTTGGGACCTGGGGTTTGTCCAGATAATGGATCTTTTCATAACTTGAATCTTCATACCTTACGTCTACTAGAAAATCATGTAAACATTAAATAAACCCAATAGACTGGTTCTGCTTCCAATAAGGATTAATTATTTCTTAGTTTGGTACATGTTACTGTTTTATTATAACAGAGAAAAGGGACATTTATTTGATTTTAATCATTTGATTTTAATAGTCTATCGGAGACAGACTTTCTGTAATTTGGAGCATTCTGGATAACTATTTTCTGCATAGCGGATCCCATACCTGTATCAAAAACTCTGCCTATCCAGTGTCACAACCCATATCACAGCTATAGAGTCTATAGAATATATATAAGTAGTAAGCATCACACAGAAACCAGAACATTTTTCAAATCTCGGGGTCTCCAGTCCTCTGTTATCATTCTGTCTGTGGGCCAGCAAAGACATTATTAAAATAATAGCATCAATCACTTGTTTTACGTCAAGAGATAATGCAGAACAATGTTTATGTGGGCAAACGTTTCACTGTATCTTTTTATAATCCAGCAGTAGACTTTGAATGTTTTTATAAACTGCTGGACTAAGCAGTGTCATTACACACTGTCCTCTTTGACTGACATGCTTTTTAATTTTATATAATTCATTTACTGTTGATGCTTAAATGGCTGATTATACTCATGATATCAGTGACAAAACAGCCCTGTATAGAGTGACACTCCCTTTTATACTTATGTTCTCACACTAAAAGTCTTGAATGGCAACAGTATCCATTCTATGATGATATGATAATTACGTTGTGTGATCATGCCCATTATCCGATGACACTGACTATGGCAAAATGTCTGTCTAGACATCCTCTCATTTGCTTACAATATTAGTGTATGTGTTATTTTGTTGTCAATAGTTATATGTGTTGCATTTTGAAGTGTTTAAATATACTGCATTTTTTAAAATTAGTATAATGTAATAAAATTACATTGGCTTAATTTATCTTAAAAAATAAGTTTTTGTATTTGATTGTGCCCATTTAAAAGTTGGCAATACAGAATGCTTTTATGATGTTTTACCTCCTGACCAAAACAGTGGCATTTCTATGTATGGCAAATGTCTTGTTCAACACTTGCTTAGTAAAAGCAAGCTAAATATCTGTCTTTATTCATAATAATATGACCATTCCATATAGCAATTTTACTATCCAGCAATTCAGACATATTAGACTTTTTGGGTATAAAAGAATAAAACCCAGGCTAAATGTCATTGGCTTTAGTAATGTGGCACCTCCATTTTACTGAAATATTATACATTATTTCTCCTAAAAATGAGTTTCTATACAAAGCATTTTTATAGTCATTTCAATGTCTGATATAATCAGGGTTCATTGCTCCTGAACATTTTTTAAAATTATTAGCTTCTTAGTGCATGAGGCTTTAATTTACCCCCTACTGGCAGCTTTAAATGGGTTTTTAGAAATGTTGTATGTGGACTACTACAGCACATGGCAGCTGATAAACTGCTGGCTCAGTTATAAAATGAAGAAATTATGGAGGCTTTTAATTTTATTGTTTCTTCTAAGCTGGCAGACATGATTTTTTAGTAATATGTCATTTGGGGTATTCACGGATTATGCTATAAAAATAAACTTTGTTTTAAAGTTCTAACAGTATGTTGTACAAATTACAAATTGCTCTTTGCATTGGGAAGAACACATTTTTTATTGCACTGTGCTTTGAAATCACAGCACTTTTAATATAGTTTCTAAATCAGTAATTTAACCTTTCATTAAAAAAAAAGTTATTTGTTGCTTTCTTTTGCATACGGTGAACTTGAGAAATATCAGAAACCAGCACAGTTCAAGAGATAATGATACCTAAAATTAAACTTTTTTAAAAAATATATATATCATAGCATTGTCTTTACATGAACATTATCATTTTGCCATAAAAGTACTTCCTGGTTCTTTTCCATTATCTATATGATCCCCCATGTTACTCTATGAGGGGCTGTTGTATTTGTGTAGCAGTGATCTAACTGACAGGTTGAAAGGGACAGTCAGGTTTGCAAAACAAGTTGTAAATTATATACAAAGAAACCCCATTGGTAAAGAATTGATTAACATGACCTATATTATTTTAAAAGGGAGTTTTTCATGTTAGTATCACTTTAACAAGTATTTATATGATATTTCTTCAAAATTATTTTTTGCTAGTTTTTAGGTTCACTTTGCTTTTATACTTTATATAAGCTACTACACTATATTTCATATAAAATGCCTTTCGCATTATATATTGTAAAGTGCCAATCTTCTCAACTAACCCCTCAGTATTACATAATTAATAGAGTACAGCAAGAAATAATCCAACATAAGGTCTATATAAAACACAATCTATCAGTTGCGCATGTTGTGTTTGAGATGTCTTTTAGGGTATACATATACATCAGCTGTGCATGCACATTATAATACATTCATTTTGATTACAAGAAATACCGGTGTTGTAGCTTGTACCGGTCTTTTGTAGCAAATATGGAACTTTTTACCGTGCCCCCGGGGATGGTTTGAAAGCGGAGTGCAGAATCTACACATGATATCCATATATACAGTGTATATATATATATATATATATATATATATATATATATATATATATATATATATATATATATATATATATATATATATATATATATGGTCTTGTTGTGTGTCTATATGTTGGTCTTGTTCACATTGGCTGTTAATGCTAGAATTAATACACATTACTTTTATCAATCATAATCTCAGTTGTGCTGGTCTTCTCTCTAGTGACTTACCTTTAAACTGAACTTGTGTGTTACAGCGGGGAAAATAAGTATTAAACACGTCAATGTTTTTCTCAGTAAATATATTTCTGCCACAATAACTTTGAGAAGGTCTTGAGAGCTCTTTGCTTTTATCCATCTTGGGATGCTTTTTGTGTGATACCTTGACAATGAGAAACCTTTTTATAGGCCATCAATTATGACTAAACTAGCTGATATTTATTTGCACAGGATTGGCTTTCCATGCCTTTTTGCATCTCCTTTTATTTATGTATTCAATACTTATTCTCTGTTCTTTCACCTTACTGCACATAACTTAATCTATGGATTTCTTTGTTATTACTTATGTTGTTACTGACATCTGGTGTAAATTTCATGTCAATAGCCCTAATAGAAATGTATTTAATGAGGAAAATGTTGATGTGTTCAATACTTATTTTCCCCTTGTATAAGATATAATATTTCTCTGGGCTGGTGATCCCTTTGGGAAAAAAACTGCCTGGCTCAGAGTGCCCCTGTCTCCAGTTTATCTTATTTCGGGGTGCCCCCAACTTGGGCTTGTGCATACAAATTTTCTGATTTTACTCTACTGTGAATGTATGAGTTGCCTGGGAAAATAACTAGAATGGTAGAGCGGAACTTTGTTAAATTTTTTCGAAAAGAGCACTGGGCCTGAGGAAAAATAGCCTTTCCTTGTCATTTCCTTTGTCTCTTTTTTTTTTTACCTCTTTCTATTCAAATGTATTCATATTTTTAACATCTTTAAAGATCTATAAACTTTAGAGTATATTTGGCATCAAACACACTTCAAGATCATATTGCCATTGGCACTTTTGTTTATAAATGCATTTCCCTAATCCAGTAGCCATAGTAATTTGTGGAATGGCTTAACCAGTCGTTAGGGAAGTGTGAATGAAATACTTCAATTACTCTGTTATCTCATTTTACAGTTTGTTTTAAACAGTCCAATAAAGTCAGGCCTTCCCATATAACTCCACTCTTCTCCCTAATTATACAGAAGACAATATGAAGAATGCCTTTTTGAAAAGCAGCTACACAGAGTAGGTTATAACCGAGGGCCTCATAAAGCTGCTAGACATAGAATGTGGACAATTCCCCCTGTTGTGCTACTGTATGTGATTGTCGTTAATCTGTAGCACAGAACAGCCCACTGCTGTGGCACAAACAGGGTAACAGTGGGAGACTTCCTCCATTACATAGGTCTACTTACTTTGTGTAGACCATTACCCTGTGCCCTGTTATTACCTTAGTGACCAGTCATCATGGTTCTTTTCAGGGGAAATATTTCTTTATACCCTATTTCTTTGTAGGCTTTTATAAAGAAAACACACTGGCAAATAGGTGCTTTCTCAAAACAACCTAACAGCGAAAGACCCCAGGGTGGCAAATCCTAAATCTGTTTCCAGTTGTTCCATTTACAGACATAACAGAAGTCACGTGGAGAACATGGAACAGTGTTAATGGTGTTTGTTTTGCTTGATTGTGTTGGGTGTTGATGCATTGATAAACAACTTTTTTACTGACATTTTCCTGGTTCTTTTCTAGCTTCAGTGCCCTGAGTCACTGAATGTAATTCATTTGTATGGAAATGTATGTATATTTACAAACGATTGAATATTTATATAAATTATACTATCAAACAGAAATCAGAATCATGTATTAATTATGTTTCTGTTGAGATTTTAAATGTTAATGACCTGTTGTCCTGCACCCAATCCCTGCATATAGGTTGGCCCTCTTCTCCTTTCCCCGCCCTTCCCTTTTCCAAACTCACCAGATTCCTTCAAGATTGGTGACCGATCTGACTCATGCTGTCTATTATTGTCTTGCCTGTTTGGGTCATCAACCTGCCCATTTTTCAGCAACAGCCTGCAACTCCCTGTCCCACCAATGCCCCTATTACACAGTATTCTTTATTTTGATGTTTGCCATACCTCAAAAGCTTTAGTTATAGATGCAAACAAAGCAAAAAAAAAATCTTATTCATTGCAGTTTTTATTGTGTTAATTGTACTATTGCATTTCATAAATTCTCCCCTTGCTTGTTTGAGTTTCTTCTTATATTTCAAAAACATACAGGAAGATAAATTAGCTCTTGATCAAACTGACCATGGATGTAATAGGACATTTAGATTGCAAGCTCTGTTGGAGAAGGGACTGTATGTATAAGTATATTTATATAGTATAGTTAAGTTAAGACACTCATAAAATGAAACTACTTTTCTTCACTCTTTTCGTCACTCTAAGATACTTCATATTAAACAACATTTATGTGTTTAGTCTTGTGAAATGTTTATATTCTGACAAATTATATGATGATCAGTAAAGGTAGAGTAATAATAATAATACATGTTAGATGAGTTAATGATATGACGAAATCAGTGTGTTAGACCACAGCTAACCACACGTGGCTTATTTTCAATAAAACATTCAGTAAACAACTTGTTTAAACCTTTTCCACAGACATTTGCTAAAAAAAGGGCAAAATTATAGTTTAGTAATGTGAGTTACTGTTTTACACCTGTTTCTTGTTTTAGTTCAATGTATATGCTGCATTAAATATAGACCTCACTGTTCTGATAAAAGCTATTGCTTCCAGATTCCAGCTGCAAACTTTATATATTTTATAAGAACATGTACTGCAAGTTGAATTGAAGACTTAACATGTTGGCTTGAACTCTACAAGCCATCTGTTTCTTAATAAAGCGTGCCAACACAAGTTACTGGATTTGTATAAATGGAGAGGTTATTTAACAGAATAAAACGCTTCAAATATTTTATTTGAGAAAGGACACTACTTTATAGCTTTGATGGAAAGAAACGAAATATCCTGGTATCCTGCATGCTTTTAACCAGAATATGACTGTTGCCTAAACTGGAAAATGGTAAAAAACTAATCAATCAAATTGTTGCTGGCAAGAATTATTTTTCAAGATAACCTTAAACAAATGTTTTATCTACCTATTCATATCATGTTTTATTGAACAGGCAACCATATTTATCTGAGCCATTACGGTTTGTGTCCCTGGGCTTTTTTAACTTGTGTTTGCTGTGTTTTATGTGTAACACTGCATAGCAAAGTGGGGGTTGGTTTGATATTAGCCAGCATTATATGTTTAGGTGGACATAGACGTTACAATTTCGATCTTTCCTGAAATATGAAGATTGTTCATTTCAATACACACACATAGAGCTGAATCATCAGATATACAGGTACAAACAATAGAATTCTACCTGTATCTGATGGTTGAGCACTTACAATGGCTGAAATTCAGGTGCCTTCAAAGGCGCCCAATCAAAATTTTCAGGCCAGCCCAATCGAGTGGTATCCAAGTCTTCTGCCAATATTGGTCAGCTTGACTCCCACCATACACTCACTGAATATCGTATGAAAATGTGTTTTGTAAAATATTATTGGTGTGTCTATGGCCATCTTTAGGGTTATATCAATGTTTCTTGACCTGTAATCAACTACCACTTGGCTTTTGTCCACAACCCAAAGATCACCTGTACATGTTGGGAATTATTTTACATCAATCACTCAAACATATCATTAAGAGAACTATTATGCACATCAAGGTTTTTTTAAAAAAAATAATTGATCAGTCTGTTGTTGCTTTTTAATATAATTTGAACCGAACATCTAGATAATCGATGAACTGTTTTTATTAGTTTGTATGTGTAGATTAATTCATAATTATGTATGGGTTTATATATACAAACAGGAATGAAGTTCTAATGAATTGACAGGATAACTGATTGATAGTGATGGGTATTTGGATTTGATAATACATTTTTACAAGGGTGTTCTTAAGGAAATGGTATTTTAAACATGGTATTTAAATATGGTATTTAAATAATCACAGTAATATTAATAAAATATCAAATATTTATTTATTCACACATATAGCACTGTATGTTGATCTTGAAATAATATGTTTTGCCAGCACATTTAATATGAATTTTGTAACAAATTTTCTCAATGAATTTTCTAATTAACACCAATCACTTAGGGGCCCATTCATTAAGTTCGAGTGACGAAATAGAAGAAAAAATGCTTCGAATTTCGAAGTGTTTTTTTGGCTACTTCGACCATCGAATGGGCTACTTCGACTTTGAATCGAACAATTCGAACTAAAAATCGTTCGACTATTCGACCATTCGATAGTCGAAGTACTGTCTCTTTAAGAAAAAACTTCGACCCCCTAGTTCGCCACCTAAAAGCTACCAAACTCAATGTTAGCCTATGGAGAAGGTCCCCATAGGCTTGGCTAACTTTTTTTGGTCGAAGGATAATCCTTCGATCATTGGATTAAAATCCTTCAAAATGTTCGATCTAACTATTTCCGCAAAATCCTTCGACCTCAATATTCGAAGTCAAAGGATTTTCATTCCCCAGTTGAATATTGAATTAACCCTCGATATTTGACCCTTGATGCATTTGTCCCTTAGTCTATTTAAAGCCTAGAGCACATGACAAACACTTAACTCTGATGAAGTGCCGGGAGAGTTAGGGCACGAAAGGCGTAGGTTTTCTCTCCAACCCACTGCCAATGTTCACATGGTGTGCACAATTAAAGCTTCGGTCAGCGCTGTACAGCGGGTAAATTTCTGTGACTGTGTAACTCCGGACTGAAGTGGGCGAATTCCCGCGAGAGCTGCAACTGGAGGGAGAGACGCCGCGCTACGGTATGGGTGAGCTCAGCTAAATCTTTAACCTTACTCTGTGCTTAGATATCAAGGTTTTTGCAACATATATTACTAAGTACTAGCTGTCGGACTGGATTTTTACAACATCACCAACCAAACAACTTTAGTTTAATAAATCTTCTAATGTACAGCCATTAAACACTTTTTTCAGTTCAGTTTTCAATGTTAACTATCAGCAAAGACTTTTTTCAGTTACTGTACATCTTTTATTTTTTACCATATTTCCATAATGTAAGTTTAATGTTTGTGTCTCTAGTGTTGCAGTCTGGTAGCTCAGTGATCCAGGAGCAGATTCTGAACTGTTACAATGTGATACATTTAGTTGATACATTTCTTAGCAGTATCTGTGGTATGTTAGCAACTATTGTATCAATTCTAACAGCTGGTTTTAATGAAACTCAGGGATTCTGCTCAGTAGGGCTAAAAATAGCAAATGTATTAACTAAATGTATCAATTACAAGCGCTTTCATCATATATATTGTGTCCGATTTTATCTGATCCTACATGCAACATCACACAACACTGTGCTACAACATGAGATTTTTAGGATGCTACAAAATCTGATCCCCTTAGGCTAGAATGCAAGGTTGGATCCGATAAAGTCCGATGGAGTATATCTTATTTTTATATCCGTCCCATTATATTTTGACCCATGCAACTACACCTGACTAGTCGGAAGAGTTTTGTCGATTCTACAAAAGCGATAGTGGAGTTTTACCCTTAAAGAGTTGGCTTCTAAACAGCAACTTTAGAAGGTGCAAAGGGAAACCAACTGAACGAAAAAAGTGTTTAAAGGTGAACAACCCCTTTAAGTGAATGTGAACTAAGCAAATTCATATAGATTGCATTTTTGATAGAAAAATAATGTGATCAAAAGTCTGTTTGGTTGTGCAAAACCTTACCCTTGAGACTGAAATACTCTCCATGATTCACATTTTCCATTCTAGTGGAAACCCCTAAAAGGTACAGTAATGCTAAGCCGCTGAGTTGTAAGGGATGAATGATCTGATTCCTTTTATAGATTATATTCCTTTTATAGGTTCAATCAATATCTGTCTTGAGATGGAATCACATCATTGTGCATCCTTGCTATGCTTCTCAATCCCATAGGGATCTGCATTAGCTTATATGAATGTGACTTGTTTTCCAGAAATGCTTATTTGCATGTTTAAAGGGGAGCCGCCTGCCAAAAAAATTATTCAAAATCCTATTTTATGACATTATTCAATCAAAATGAACTTTAACTTTAACACTATATAAATTATCTGAATATTGTTTCTTTCAATGTGGGAATTCAAAATGATAGCAAGTAGACAGGAGCCATTTTGTGGACACTGTTATTAAGACAAGCCTTGCATCATCTCAGAATCTTGTTTGTGCACCAGAATGGGGGGACCCAATGTCCATTCCCATGCCCTGGCTACACAATTAAATGGTAAAGAGAACGGGGGAATGTATGGAGAGCAGTGACATCTAGGAAGTGCTGAATGGAAAGTGAAAGTAATTGTCTGCTACGCCTCTATGCCCAGGGCATAGAGAAGGGGCAGACAGTATTTGATTGACAGCTGAGATGTTTAAATGAGCTCACAACAGCTATGAATGCTTTAATAAAAAATAGAAATTGGATTTCATGTTTAATTTGAAAAGGACTTTTATTATACAGATTTTTGTGTCTGGGTGACAGGTCCACTTTAAAGGGGGTGGAGATTTGGCCACAAATTACAAGGGGTGTTGTTAACTGTAGTACAACAGTGTTCTTGCACAATATGCAGATATGTGAGCTTGATGTGGAATATGAGCAAAGAAAGCATGCAAATGGACTTATCTAGTTAATATAATACAGAATGATGGAATTTGTAGTTTAGTAATAGTTACATAGTTAAATCTGGTTGAAAAAATACAAAGTCCATCAAGTTCAACCCCTCCAAATAATAACCCAGCATCCATACACACACCCATCCATACCTTCACATAAATTATATAGGGATGCACCGAATCCAGGATTCGGTTCGGGATTCGGCAAGGATTCGGCCTTTTTCAGCAGGATTCCGATTCAGCCAAATCCTTCAGCCCAGCCGAACCAAATCCTAATTTGCATATGCAAATTAGAGGCAGGGAGGTAAATTGCGTGACTTTTTGTCAGAAGACAAGGAAGTAAAAAATGTTTACCCCACCCCTAATTTGCATATGCAA
Source organism: Xenopus laevis (assembly GCF_017654675.1). NCBI lineage: Eukaryota > Metazoa > Chordata > Amphibia > Anura > Pipidae > Xenopus > Xenopus laevis. The sequence continues at coordinate 111,333,910 of NC_054374.1, read as the reverse complement.
ATTAGGGTTCGGATTCTGTTCGGTATTTCGGCCGAATCTTTCGTAAATGATACGGGGGTTCGGCCGAATAGTGGATTCTGTGCATCCCTAATATACTCATATCTATATTAACTATAGAATTTAGTATCACAATAGCCTTTGATATAATGTCTGTCCAAGAAATCATCCAAGCCATTCTTAAAGGCATTAACTGAATCAGCCATCACAACATCACCCGGCAGTGCATTCCACAACCTCACTGTCCTCACTGTGAAGAACCCCCTACGTTGCTTCAAATGAAAGTTCTTTTCTTCTAGTCTGAAGTGGTGGTTTCTAGTGCGGTGATTCTCTTTATGGGTAAAAAGGTCCCCTGCCATTTGTCTATAATGTCCTCTAATGTACTTGTCCCCTTGCCTTTTTTTCCAGAGAAAACAACCCCAACCATGATAGGCTTCCCTCATAATTTAAGTCTTCCATCCCTCTAACCAGTTTAGTTGCAAGTCTCTGCACTCTCTCCAGCTCATTTATATCCCTCTTAAGGACTGGAGTCCAAAACAGCACTGCATACTACAAGTGACAGCAGATGGTGGGAGTAGTTGTTTAGTACCACCTGGGATATATATACAGATCTTTACCTAGATGTTTATAAGATAATAAAGTAAAATAGCAGCTGTACTTTCTCTCATACAACTGAAAAAGTCACATCTCTAGTTGGCAGAGACTTAACACAAAAGCAATAAAACTCGACCCAAACTTGGGGTTACTATTTCCATGTTTGGGTATTTCTTTATTTAACCACTTTATTTGGGGAAGCAAAGGCTCTTAAGTGGTAGGTAAGATTTTTTTAATTTACAAATTTCATACAGTATATGAAAATATATTTAGATTTTATATGTAACATACACTTTTAGCTCTACTTTCTCTTATTAATATTATTAAGACATATTTATAAAGTGCCAACGTGCTTCACATTGCTATATAATAAATATCTATATAAATTGAACATACAGATTAACATACAAAAACAAACCATAAACTATACAAGAGGTAAAGGTGCCCTGGGGCCCTCTCCAAACAAGCTTACAATTAGTACTGACTCAACAGATCATCTGTTCTGTTACTTTTTCTGATTATTTTTCTTAATATATGAGGCTATTGAGTCTCCTTTTGGTTTTGTCCAAGAAAAAAAATTTGGTCCACATATTATAATTCTTAACCCACATAGTTTTCTAGACTAATGAAAATCTGCTATAATAAATCATAAGACCTTCCCCCCAAAAATCTTGTTTACAGGCCAACTCTTTGTATTGTATTGTATTATGTATTCTTATTGCTAATTTTTGATGGTCTTCCACAGTTAGTGCGATCCTCATTCAGTAGAATGTTAAGAGCCTGCCAAATCACCAAAAATCAATTATATTGACTATTGCACAAAAGTTCTGGTCATTTGAAAACATAGCTGACCACTTTTTCAAGGACTTATCACCCAAGAACCAATTGTATGAATACATTTATGGGATTGCTGTTGAGGCAATAATGATTTTCTAAAGGCATTGGTACCAATGGTGACATTGGTACCAATGCCTTTAGAAAATCATTATAATCAAAAGGCCTCACATCAGATAGCCTTATAATGAGCGAAAAATGGCATAATCTGGCTACTGTTTTTTTCTCCTGACGCCTAAATAGAGGCCAAGATTCTCACTGACTTCCAATCTGTGGATTGTGGCAAATACCAGAGGGGCTACTGTAAGATGCCATTGATGGTCACTATCTAGTGGGCTGGTAGAGGAACTTTGTGTACTTGATGTCAAGGATTAGGTAGAGTGCGCTGTGGAGGCAGAGATGGGAAGGTTGAGTCCTTGAGGCAGGAACATGTTAAGAAAAAGGCAGGAACAGGGTGACGAGGGTGTAGAGTCACAACAGGATGGGGAGCAGACTGAACAGGAACAAGGACGGAGCAGGCGTTGGTCAGATCAGGAGACAGGAGCATACTAGAAGGATAGGACCGGACAGTATGGGCGTAGATCAGGAGCAGACTAGAAGGATAGGACAGGATGGTGTGGCGTAGATCAGATCAGGAGACAGGAGCAGATTAGGACTGGACGGTTCAGTCGTAGATTAGATTTGGGATAGGGGAGCAGAAAATGACGCCCATAGACTTGAATGGCGTTTCGTGTCCAAATATAAATGACGTGCGTCTAAAAAAAATCGGTGTGCGACAAAATTTTTTTGATGCCCATAGACTTTAATGCCCGTCTGCAACATTTCGCCTGCGGCAAATTTTTTGGCGAAGTGAAATGGGTCAAATTCGCCCATCCCTAATCACACACATTACTGCTAGACATACAGACATAGCATTATTTTAGACATATGTCCTGGAATACCCTTTTTTATTTTGTAGAACAATTTAAAAAAAAAAAGTGAAGCAATAAATAGTTAAGCTGCAAAAACCCTTGGTGAAAAGGTTTTTTTGCCCCTTGCCTAGATCATTGTTCCCCTAAATCATAACTATAAGCTGCAACTGAAGGAGTAATGCCACACAGTGCAGCTTTCAGTGCTAGTAGAGAAATCACTGCAGTTGTGCATTGATACCTTTAAAGCAGCAGTTAGTTGTTTTATGAGGCCAGTAGTCAGATTTCAAGACAAGATAAGGAAACAGTCAATGCTTTATAAACAAACTAATATAATAAAAGTTGATGTTAGCATCATTTGAAGCAGACATCATAACTGTGGTAAGGATCCGAAATGAGCATTCTCCCCAAGTTTTAACCTAATGGTTCTTTCGACTAAGCTACCCACTAGGGATGTAGCGAACTGCCGATTTGGTGTTCGCGAACGCCGTTCGCGAACACCGGCAAAAAATGCGAACGTTCGCGAACTTCGAACACCCGCTAAAATCGTTCGATCGAACGATCGAAGGATTTTAATCGTTCGATCGAAGGATTTTCATTCGAATCGAACGATCGAAGCCATTCGATCGAATGCTTTTCATTGGATCGAATGCTTACAATCGTTCGAACGAATGGAAATCGTTCGATTTTTAGCGGTCGAAGGAATTCGAATGGTCGAATGGTCGAACGATCGAACGCGAACTCAAACTGCGAACGTTCCCAAACGTTCGCGAACATTCGGCGGACGCGAACAGTCGAAGTTCGCGCGAACTAGTTTGCGGGCAAACAGTTCGCTACATCCCTACTACCCACTGCTTTTGCCAAATGGGGGCAATTGTGGTCCTATATAATCTAAGAATCTGTAGGAGAAAGTCTGTCACACAGATTTATATATAAACTTACTAAGGGAAAGAAGAACTCTGGTCAAATGTTGGACCACAAAATACTGATATTGATTTCTCTAAAGTATAGACTATGGGGCAGATTTATCAAAATGTGAGATTTATAATAATAAGGGATTATTTTATTTATAATAAATCCTAAGGGATTTTTAGAATCGTATTATTTGTGCAGTTTTTTTAGCATTTTTTTTCCATTCTACTTTTTACAATCAGAACTTTTATAAAAATGCCATGGAATTTGTAGTTTTAGAAGAAAAGTGTTTAATTGTAGTTTCAAAAACCTGTAAAACCACTAAAATGTGACCTTTAATACAAAGGCCTCCAAGTTTTAAGGTATCTAAAGTAACCGAAACTTAGCCATCGAGCTTATAATACAATTTTTCAGTATACATTTAAAACTGAAATAAGTTTAAATATAATAAATAACAGATGGGAATTTATACCAAAACATTTCGACTTTTGGATAGCCCAATAGTAATTTGGCTGACATTTGAAGCTGAGTATTTCCAATTTGCATTAACGTTAATTTGTCATTTTGTGTATTTCTCACACCAATTAGTGTTCCATACTTGAGACTTATGGACTGTGTACCTTTAGGCACAGATCAGCCTTTTATGCAGTTGTAAATTGAAATCTATTCTCCTGGTTTGCATATGTATATGAGTGCGGGGACAAAGTGGTTTCATTAATCAAGCCAGTGAAAAACTTTGAAGCAGCGTGTCAATGCCAAAACAAACTTTAAACTTCCCAGTGTAAATCACATCCTAAAAGAGTTTGTCACCTTTTAAACTAAGTTTAAGGGGCTGATTCACTAAGCTCGAGTGAAGGATTCGAATGAAAAATACTTCGAATTTCGAAGTATTTTTTGGGTACTTCGACCATCGAATTGGTTAAATTCGTTCGAATTCGAACGAAATCGAACGAATCGAACGAAAAATCGTTCGACTATTCGACCATTCGATAGTCGAAGTACTTCCCCTTTAAAAAAAACTTCGACCCCCTACTTCGGCAGCTAAAAGCTACCGAAGTCAATGTTAGCCTATGGGGAAGGTCCCCATTGGCTTGCCTGTGATTTTTTGATCGAAGGATTTTCCTTCGATCGTTGGATTAAAATCCTTCGAATCGTTCGATTCGGAGGATTTAATCGTTCGATCGAACGAATAATCCTTCGATCGTACGATCGTACGATTAGCGCTAAATCCTTCGACTTCGATATTCGAAGTCGAAGGATTTCAATCCGAGGGTCGAATTTCGAAGTATTTTTAACTTCGAAATTCGACCCTTAGTGAATCGGCCCCTAATTGTTTGATTTTCCCTTATTTGTGTTCATGTACATTATCGATTTTTTTATCTATCTGACATGCAATCATAATTTCACAAAGTAATTAATAATTAATTATCTCCTAAAAAAACACCATGGGGCAGATTTATCAAGGGTTGAAGTGAATTCGAGGGAATTTTCGAATTCAAAAAATTCGAAATTCAAAGTAATTTTTTGGATACTTCGACCATCGAATAAGATACTACGATTCGAATTTACTTCGAATTCGATTGGAAGTAAAAATAGTTTGAATATTTGACCATTCGATAATCAAAGTACTGTCTCTTTAAAAAAAAAACTTCGACTTCAATACCTTGCCGAATTAAACCTGCCGCTATGTTAGCATTTTCCAAGTCTTTACACATCGAAGTAAAATAGTTTGATCGTACGCTATAATAGTTTGAAACGTTTGATTCGAACGATTTAATCGTTCGATTGAGCGATTTTACTTCGATCGTTCAATGGCCAAATTCGGTGAAAAATACTTCGACTTCGATATTCGAATTCTAAGTATTTTAATTCGATGGTCGAATTTCTAAGTATTTTACACTTTGAAATTCAACCCGTGATAAATCTGCCCCCATGTGTACCATGCTAGATTTGGGGGGAAAATAAACTTGAACTGAGATATCTATCTCCATTACGTAAATAGAATGTCACACTTGGAAATCTGTGTTTCTGTATCTTTGCTCTTGGAAACTTGAGGTCTGGATCCAAAGCCACATGTCATGGAGCTGCTACAGGGTTCAGTTCTGGACCCTAAAAGAAACTGAGAAACCTTGCTTCTGTACATTGCAATTCATAAGGGGGACTGAAATAAAAATTGCTGTGTTATTTAAAATGGTGTTTTTGCAAATGTTTAAAATTATTCCCTGGCAAATATTGCATTGCAGAGCAAAGATTAGCGTTAACGCCTGCTGTTTCATTGAATATTTTGTCACAAAACAAACTTTGCGATTGTGAAATTTTTTTACATACACTGCGAATTTTCGCAAAAGCCATTTGGTTGCAAACTTTGCGAGGAAGTCATCGAGGTCTGTAATCGGTCAAAAGGGATGCAAACATGGTCGCTTACATTCGCAATTGTCTTTGTGAACATTTTTTCATGTAAGTATTCTATTACTGACTTTGCTATCACAAATGTGCTAAACTTGAATTTTTTTATTACATGTTACCACATCATAAATTAATTATATGATATAATATAATTATTATAATATACATTTTTATTTAATCGGGAAATGACCTACAATGTAATTTAAAAAAAGAAGTTTGGAAGGCCACTGGATGTTCATATTTCATTTCCTGGCAGTCAGGACTTGTATAGAAAGCTCCCTCATTTTCAGGATTTGTGGGGCTGACGCGATGCTGGCTTTGCTAATTTATGGGCTACAAACATACTTATAAACTCCAATATAGATTTTTTTATTGCTTTGAGCCAAAGGCTTGCTACAGCTGCTACAGAAGTGAGAAACCCGTTCTGAGTATTTCAGCTCTATAGGGAAAAGTGTCTGACATGAAACAACACCAGCGGAATCTTTTGCTCAATAAAAAACAAATAAATATTCCCTAAAGCAGTGGAAGAAAGAACATGCCTAGATTATACTTGTCAGTGTTTGCCATTTCCTTTGTGAGTGCCAGATACCTTCTTTTTATCTCCATGTAATCAGCAGCTATATCCATTTCCAGAGTCTAATTGAATGTAATGAAAAAAGAGGCAGGTCCATTGAGGCTTTGCGTTCCCTGCTCTTTGTCCTGCTTTCAGTGCTAAAAAGGGACAAGTTAACATAAACCTGAGTAAGCTGTTTAACCTTCTTTCTCCTCTGGAAATGTAGATGCAATAACATTTGCAGCTGAAAGGGCCCTTTCTCAGATTGTAATGTTTAAGGATGCAAATTAAGTATTTTGTCTCCTCTGTTGCCCTGAGGTGTTATGCAGGAAAACAGAAAGAACTTAGTAGGATTAGTTCCACAGGTTTCCTTTCTCATGCAAAAAACCAAAGTAGTTTTCAATGCCATAAACTAATATAAAAGCTATATGGAAAACATCCAGGGAAATTGCATACATGTCATTTGTTTGCCTTCCTCTATATGCTTGAGCCATTAAAAAGAAACCCTCTCAATGCAGCTGCAGCTCCCTGTCTTTGGGAATGTGCAGTATGTTTGTTTATCTCCTTTATCCAAGAGTCCTTCAAGAGCTTGGAAACGGTTGTCAATTTGTTCTGACCACTTGAGAAAAATAATATATTTTTTCTTTTGGAATGCCTTTGTGTGTTAATATTGTATATGTCAGATAAGTAAAAATATCCAACCTTTCAAATACGCATTCACTGTTTTTAATACTTTTACAAACTATTAGCAACTTATCAGGGAAAAATAGTTAAATCTTTTTGAATAAAATATTAATATATTTTTATTTCATTTATTGCACCTTTATGATGTACTCTTGCCGTCATGGTCGTTTTGCACTATTATTTAAATATTTTGTGTCAAAGATATGGCATTAGCCTCATGGCAGGTATTTTATTCGCTCAGTCAGAAAATGGTGCTTGTTGCCAAAGTCATTAACAGAGAATAACATGTCATATATAGGACTGGTATTGGTTTGTGTGCTTTTTTTACTCTACACCATTCTCAGCAAATCTCGTGACCTGGTTCTTACTATTTCCTGATAAACATGCAGGACCTTAGTGTCTTTTCTATTCAATATTACCGTTCTGTATGTGCTGTTGCTTTGAAACCTCCAATCGCTTGTTAAATGGCAGGTGCCCGCTGAACCCCTTTTTTATGTGAATTTGTTTTGGCAGACCTTACCAAACATAAAACATTTTCATTAAAAATATACTTTATTAATAGTATGTGCCATTGGATAATCTTTTATAGAAAAACTGCCATTTTAAGTACTAAAATGGGCCCTCTGGCTCATTTGAGGCCCTGTGCTCTCACACAAACCACGGGAATGTATATTTACAGGATAGGTTATATCTACCAGTAAATGAACAGAGCTGTCTCTTTTACTCCCAAACACATCCTGGTACAGTTAGAATATTTCCTGTCAGGTGATCAGTGAGTGACACGCAGAACATCACAAAATAGTTGTTCTACATAAAAATGTAAAAGAGAAATCGTGACTCATACCCTTTTGGTTATAAATGATCTGTTGGTAAATTTTATGTTCTGTAGATATAGTTTTACAGGTGTTCATAAATCTGCACAATTCACAATTCATGTTCCTGGTGTCTACTGAAACACATGCTTATTGTCCATTGGTTGTTTCACAGAGAAGTGCTCAAGCTGTTGGAAAATCTGAAGGGAAAGTAATATTTTAGATTTAAATAAATAAATATTTTTAGATAAAATAAATAGCTTACTGTATGTTCCCTAGAATTCCTGAACTTACATCTAGCCCTGAGTCCGGCCCTAAATGACCATCTAAGTCCACTATAGCCTCATTAGATTTGATTGCAAGTCTCACAGTTAAAGAAACATTTTGAAATCTCTAGTCTATAACAGTGATAGTTTCCAACAAAACTCCAATAAGCCATTCAGTTTACCATCTGCAAAAATATATTTGTTTAGGAGAAGGTGCAAGTTTTTAGCACAGTATGGGAGCTGTTTTACAAATGCACTGGGCCTGGCATTTTCTGGATAAGTGATATTTCTTTAATTTGAATCACTGTATTTTAAGTTTGCTGAAAAATTATTTTATCTCTAATTAAACCCAATAGGCCTGCAATAAGGATTAATTATATCTTAATTTGAATCAAATACAAGCTACTGTTTTATTGTTACAGAGAAAAAGGAAATCATTTTTTTGACAATTGAATTATTTCATTAAAAAGGAGTCTATGGGAGATGGCCTTCCTGTAATTCTAACTTTTTAGATTACAGATTTCCAGATAACGGATTCTATACCTGTAGTAACATTTTGAATCATATACTGTAATAAGATAAACATTCTAATTTTCACTTATTTTTTTAAATTTGATATAGACACAATTAAACTTTCTCCTGCATTGCCCTACAGAGAGAGTGGGACTTGCTTGTTGATTTTATATGTAAGAGTTATAGTAGAGCATTCGTAGGCAGGGCCGCCATCAGGGGGGGGACAGGGGGGAGAGATGTAGGGGGCCCCGAGGGTAAGGGGGGCCCGACCACACCACACTTACTTGATTAGCTGGGCCCCCCTGCTTTCTGAGAGCTGCCAACTTCAGGAAGGTAAGGCGGGAACACAGGGGGAGGTATCTTCTGGCCATTACTTTCCCTTATTGGTCACAGAGTTTAAGTCCCAGTTGAGCTGCTCAGGGATTGGATAGCTGAGGTTTGAACTTCCCCTCCAGCTCATCCAATCACCATGCAGCTTTACCGGGACTTTTAATTCTGTGACCAATAAGGGAAGAAAATGCTGTCACTTGAAGAAGATGCAGCCACCTGTGCTCCCCTCATCCCTTCTGAAGTTGGCAGCTCACTTACAGCAGGTGGGCCACACTAATAAAGTAAGTGTAACATGGCAGGGCCCCCCTAAAGGTAACTCTTTATGGTCCCTGTTGTGTGTTGGGGCCCTGGGCACCAATTTTTTTTTAAACTGCTGGGGTGGGGGGCAAGTTTTTTTTACATGGATGTTTTAGGGGGGTCCTGGCCACCAATTTTCTTATAACCTGAGGGGGCCTGGCGGGGGGGGGCCCTGGCCACCAATTTTTTCCCATGTGGGGTCCTAGCCATCAATATTTTTCAATGGGGGGCCCTGGCCACAAATTTTTTTTTATTAACATTTGGGAACCCTAGCCACCAATGTTTTTCTTTTTTACTGTGTGGTGGGGAGTGGGCCTGTGGGGTGGGGAGGGTGGACCTGTAGGTGGGGCTTGTGGTTGGCGAATCCCATGGGGCCCAGGAAATTTTGTTGTATGGGGCCCTGTGATTTCTGATGTCGGCCCTGTTTGTAGGTGATGCCGGAAAGCTAGGGGCGTATATAATAAGTAGATGTCCAACAAAGAGCCACCCAACTGTGTTGGTTTATAACTCCCAGTTCTCTTCCACAATCTTGTTAATAGACTGCATTTCATTGAGGCTGCTGGGAGTTTTTTTTTATGAACAGTAGGAAGGCTTGGGTTGGACTGCGCTCAGGAATATACTGAGAAGCCCTAATGGTGGTTGTTACCTTTAAACTGGCCCAGTTTGAGCATAGTGGGGAAAAAACAACGGATTTCTGTGTGTAATTCGTGTAGGGCATTCTTCCATGTCCTATGAGAATGCATTTTTTTTATTTCCTTATGTACCACACATGTAAGTTCATATTGCAGACTGTGCAGTGTTAATCATTTGCTTTATGTCTTGTATTTTAAATAGAAACCTAACTGCCCCTATTGTTTGTAACACAGTACTTTTTATAAGGGACAATTAAGTATTTTATAAGGTGAGATTAATTACCGCGCTTCTTGCAATGTCTCTCTGCTAATTAGGAGAATCTGGTTTGCATTTTCCATTGACAGTTTTTGATGATGAGTGCTTCGTTACCTTTTTAACAGTCAGACAGATCTCTTGTTTTTTTTAACAATCCCTGTTTCATTTATTTAGACTCAATTCAATACAATATATACCCTACAAACATTTGTGCCAGCCTCATTATTTTAGGTTTGGAAATCTATATCAGAGGTTATATATATATAGATTCTAGGTCTTGATAAAGGTCTTAGATGGAGACCAGAACGTTGGCCTGTCCTTTTAAATGGATAAATAAAATGTGTATTTTTAAATTTTTTCAAAAACAATCAGTGTGCTCCTACTTTCTTCAAGATATATACAATGGGTTGAGTGCAGAGGACTCTTGTATGTGTCTATATATATATATATATATATATATATATATATATATATATATATATATATATATATATATATATATATATATATATATATATATATATATTTTTTTTTTTTTTTAATTTATTTATTTATTTTTTTGCAGCACAATTCTGAATTCTGTTTTTCTTTATTGAAACAAATATGGACCTGTTATGGTGTTTGCCACATTTTTTTGTTCTAAAAAGTAAAACACCAGCAGAGGCAGTTTCTGATGGTGTGGGGTGGGGACAATTTGTTGGTTCAATCATATGTTGGGTGGTCCCTCACTCCAAAGTTATCAAGGCTCTATCAAACAGAGTCAGTGGCACCGTCCAAGCCACACAGTATCCAAGGAATAGGCAAAAGTTCACTCTGGAGAGCCAATTTGAATCCAGTGATTTTTTATTCAGACACACAACATGTTTCGGACAGACATGTCCTTCATTACATGTCTGCACCTGATGAAGGACATGTCTGTCCGAAACATGTTGTGTGTCTGAATAAAAAATCACTGGATTCAAATTGGCTCTCCAGAGTGAATTTTTGCCTACAATTGTATCACAGAAGTAACATTTCAGGTAAATTGCCCAAAACTGACAAGTATCATGGGCCTTTGTAAATTTAGTGGGAAAAAAAGTTTATTATCACTAAAGGAACTCTTATATTGGTCTGTTTTGTTGTTAAGCTATGTATAAAAATATTTTTCACAGATGTTTTGCTTATATTTTTAAACAGACTGTATAACTTTGTGATCAATGCTTCTATAGCTGGTAATGGTAGATGGTAATGGTTTAAGCCAACTTCTAAGGAAAAAACATTTTTTTGGTAAAAAAGACAACAAATAATTTGCGGGTGAAAACTGGAATATATTCAGCTAGCAAAGCATATATGTAAAAGAAATTGGTAAAACACAAAACTTTTAAGATTAATAAAGTGATGACTGTTGACATGTCCTACATTTTGTACCTTTTAAAGTATTCAGCCCTTAAGAATTTTTTATTCTTATGTCGTTGCATAAAACAAGTATGTATAAATATCCAGTCCAGTTGCATTGACACATTTCATTGTGTAATCTCTGTCCATCTGTGGATGGTATGAGCATAAAGACTTCTATCTCTTGAATGCCCAAGATGTATATGAATGACAGGCAAAAATTGAGAACATGTGGGTTGCAAAACAACATGACTATCATTTTCTGTCTCTGATAGTTCGGCTCTGTATTTTCAGTTAAAGCAAAGATTTAAGAAATACATAAGGCAAAATATACCCATATACAGTATTTTGAATGATAAGGGCTTAAATTCACAGTGTTGTGTAAATCATATCAGCATATGTTATGAACTTAGAGTCTTCTGTTCTTGCATGTGTATTTTTTAATATTATGGGAGCTGCTTTATCTGCCAGGGTAATAGTAAAATCTGTAGCCTCCACTAAAAACAGAGCCCCAGTGGTTGAATTACCGACTTTACTCTTGGGGGCAAATTTACTAAAGGGCGAAGTAACTAACGCTGGTGAAAATCTGCCAGCGTGACTTAATTTCGATACTTCACCGTTTTACTAACAGCACAGGCGTAACTTCGCTAGTGAAGGAGATAGACACTAGCGCAACTTTGCACTCTAACGCCAGGCGAATTTTCGCTCTGGTGAACGGACGTAACTGTGCAAATTCACTAAGATGCGGATTTTACTGAACGTTAGCTGTTCCGCCAGACTTGCCTTCGCCAGCTCAGACCAGCTGAAGTGCAATGGAGTGTATAGGACTTCCTCAATTTTTTTGTTGCAAAATTTTCTAAGTCCCAAAAAAACTGGTGTCTTTTCATGTTTTCAGAGTGATAGGCTGCAAAAGTCCGTAGATTTTTTTTTAAGATTACCTGGGCTTGTGTAATGTAATGTATTTGCTGCAACATATTCGTGCATTCAACATTCACTTCCTGCCGTATGTAAATTAGCCAATGCTAGCACAACTCCACTTTGCTTGCCGGAGTGTTGTGATGTGAGCGAAGCAGACGCTAGTGCAAATTCGGCACTTAGTGAATCTGCCCCTTGGTCTTCTAGTTCTTTCAAATCTGACCATCCTACGTCCTCTTTTTTTTTAGGAGGAGAATTTAGCCAAACCACAGACAAAAAGTCCCCATTATTGTACTTCAAATTACAATAAAATGTGTATTTCAAATAAAGGAAGTTTGCTATACGGATATAAACATTGGTTCTGTTTTGTTCTTAATGTATTTTGTTAATGATATTGAAGCACAAGTGTGATTTTCCTCTTTTTAAAACTTACTTTGAAGTGTGAACTCCTAGTTAACACCTAATATATTTTCCTAGCAAATGTAAGTAAACCTTCATTGTCTCCACAGGCAGCAGAAAGCGTCACCTTCATTGGACCTGACACACATGCTATTCAAGCCATGGGAGACAAGATTGAAAGCAAACTGTTAGCCAAGAATGCAAAGGTCAACAGCATCCCTGGCTTTGATGGAGTGGTCAAGGTGAGAAAGTACTTTGCAGTTATCTGGCCTAGACAGATTAACATACTGTAACGACAAAGCTATTTAAACTCCTTCCACTGAACTGATCTTTGGGTCTCTTCTATATTATAGGTATGGAATCTGTTATGCAGAAACCTGTTATCCTAAAAGTTTTGCAATATTCCAATAGTGTCTTATTTTAACTGTTCTTCAACTTTGATTTACCCTTTCTCTGGGTTAAAATAATCCATGTTCTACTGTGATTGATTGGCTGCACTATGATAGTACATGTATGGGACCTGCTATCAGGAATGCTCGGGACCTTGCGTTTTCCGGGTAACGGATCTTTCTGTAATTTGGATCTTCGTACCTTAAATCTACTAGAAAATCATATAAACATTAAATTAACCCAATAGGTTGGTTTTGCTTCCAATAAGGATTAATTATATCTTAGTTTGGATCAAGTACATGGTATTGTTTTATTATTACAGAGAAAATGAGTTCAATTTGGGATTATTTGGATAAAATGGAGTCTATGGGAAACAGCCTTTTTGTAATTAAGAGCTTTCCAGATAACGGGTTTCTGGATAATGAATCTTATACCTGTACCTTAATAAGTGAGTATTTTGTAATGATAGTTTCTCAAAGTTTATAAAACATGATGCAGGACTATATTGCACATGGTCACAAGGAAAGTTTCCTAATACCTGACGCTTTTACACACTCTCTTTTTTATATTCTTCTGCTGTTGAAAGAGTTCTGGGTTCAACTAAAGCTCTGGCAAATCTCTCATTTAGCTTGTTTTTGTAAGTTTTGATTACAGTATCTGCTTCTTACCCTGATTGCTGGCCCCCTATCAGCCCTGCTTGTTCAGGTATCTAAACAAAAACTGGTTTTGTTTGACTTTGCCTTTTAATTGCATTCTTGCAAACGTGATCAGATTTGCAAGCAAAAAGAAATGCAAAAAGTTTCAAACTCTGTTCTAATCATGACCCTTCATCATTCATCACTCTTCCTGCATTTTACTCAAGAGGCTCTAATTGTCTGCATTTGCCAGGTTTAACACTTCCTGACAGAGAGGCTATTAGAGGGCAGTATTCTCGCATAACTGTCACAGGCTGGAACAAAGAACCTTCAAACTCAATATGCACAAACCACTAACATCCCTAAATTACTTCTTGATCATGAATTCTGTCCCTTTAAGCTAGACTTTTTAAGAAAGCAAGGACATAGAAAATAATAAACTGGTGTCATAAAATTGTAAACCTATATTTCCTTTTCTTCTTCTGAATTTATCTATGAGCCTGTGATTTAAAAAAAATGGTTATTTTGAAGAAATCTCATTAGCAGATGTGACTGCTCAGAATAACGAGACTTAAAACTAACGTTTTTCTCAAAACTGCTTTGAACTTAACAAGCACCGATTTGTGGAGCAGACTAGTTAATGAAAGGAAATTAAATTTTTTTCCCAACTTCCCCTACTAGCGTCCTTCTTGGGCTTGTAGCAAGGCACCAAAGCTCCACTTATATTTATATACATTTCTATTTTAACATTGTATTTGTTTATTTTGGTAAATTGGAGCGTATATGTATTTTTCTGAAAAACAGGCTAAAAAGTAAAATTGTAATGTGGTGCAAGCATAAATATATGTAAACATTGAAACTGCTAGCTTGAAATTTGTAGCTGTATTTTTCTAAAGAGACAAATGGCTTTGACATTAACCTGTCTGCGATGCTTCATGAGTTACACCAATGTTGTTATTATGTGTTATATAGCGCCATCATATTTACACATCACTTTACAGAAATGATATATCAGTTTCTTCCCCAGAGCAGTGATCTAAGGTCCCTATTGTTTTCGTACCCAATAGGGTTAGTTTTTTTCTTCTTTTCTTTATTTGGACCTTTTGCTTATATAATTGACTTGAATATTTGATGCCCACACATAAACAAACAGGTATAATAACAAGGTATATTTTAATATGAGTACTGCACATAGATATTAAAGCTGCTAACTTTACCTAAAAATAAAAATAATAATCTACAAGTATAGTGTAAACAGGATTAGGATAGGGTCAGATGGGCTACAGTTATGCCCGATGTAACCCTGCATTGGGCAATATACTCTGGGAGCAGCAAGTTGTGTTTCTTGTGATCAAGCAGTCTAAACAGAGTCCAGTATTAACTTAAACATCACTTTTGGGTCAAATAACATAAAGGTTTGCACCAATAGGCTTCATTTTAAGCACCTTGCATCTTGCAGTCTGTAGTGTGTATGGCAGCACCAGCCTACAGTATTTTCCCAGAAACAAAGTAGCGTCATTGAGATATTTGGCAAAAAAGCTGTGTTTGATTCTGCACCCACAGACTAACTACGGTTTAGTGGCCTTTTTGTTGCATTTAGACTGTGTGAACATCACCCTTCTGTTTTCAAGCTAAGCCATGCAGTGGGTTCCAGCTTTGAGTGAGATGTAGGATCCAGAATTTTATTTATTTTCACTTCATTGTTTCCCATTCTAAACAGACATTATACTTACAAGGCATATAACAATAGAGAATCAACTCCCCCTGCTGACTGTTTCATGGAAAACATGACACACTGAAAGAGGAGAAGACAGAAACAAGCTGTAGCAGACAGGGTTTAATGCTTTGATTTACAGCCCATTATTGATTGTAAACTCCAGCATTTAATCACATCATTTTTTCCACTGCAGAAAGTCACCTAAAAATTTGCAGCTCCGCTTCCTGTCAGCTGATAGGAAGGCTTTGAGTTTTTCGCCCTATAATAATGATGAGGTAGAATTTACATTCCACTTATGGTATTAATTTTACATTCCTCCGAATGAAAAGGGTCAGAAGGTTGTAAAATCAAACATTAAATGAATCGGAGGAGACAGTAGTGCAATATACGACTGCCCTAAGGACACAGTGCAGTGGCTGATGGGATTAACATTGGGTCTCATTTCCTGCTTTTACAGGATGCCGATGAAGCTGTCAGAATTGCAAGGGAAATTGGTAACTCCTTCAATTAGCCATGGTGGGATTTGTATGCCTTTTAGCAGGCATGGTTGACTAAATTAAATACATAATAGTTAATCCCTAAAGAACAAATAATGTTTTAATAGTTTAATAGTTTTTAAATGCCTTTCTCTTCTTTCCTATTAACTTCTTTACTTCTGTACTAAGCCACATAAGATGATTCTTAGAGCTTCTACATTTACTCCTTAAGGGAATAAATTGAGAACAGTAATAATTTAATATCATTTTAAATGACAACCATTTATGTTCTGTGTTTTTAGCTGAAAACCTAATGCCCCAATCAATGCTCTGTAGGGCAGCCCTCAAGGCACTAAAATTAGCTTTTCCAAAATTCATGGTTTTTGTTGCCCCAGTATATATTTGTTTTTTGCACCAGACATTAAATCATATAACATTTTGGTCACTATTACCCAGGGGTTCAATGACTTGCACATTTGCTATAAGTTCTGGGTCATTTGAGATCACTAGATCCAGAATAGCATATTTTCTGGTTGGCTCCTCAACAGCCTGTGCCATAAAATTGTCATGCAACAAGTTTCTAAACTTGTTTCCATTAACTGATCTGGCAGTATTGTTGCTCCAGTCAATATCTGGGTAATTACAATTCCCCATTATCATTACTTTACCCAAACTAGCAGCCTTTTCTATTTGAATGAGGAGCTTCACCTCCTCCTCCTCACTTACATTAGGGGGTCTATAGCATACTCCTACAATTAATTTGCTGGACTCTTTACAATTGGTGAAGAACTCCACCCATACGACTTCTGCCCTCTCATTTTCTAACATAACCTCCTCCTTTATATAAGCTTTTAAATCCTGCCTAACATACAGACATACCCCTCCTCCTTTTCTATTGCCTCTGTCCCTCCGAAAAAAAGTATATAGTATATATAGTATGGAAAGGTTACTAATAAAGGACCCCTTGCTCAGTAGTTTACAGTTCTTCAAAACAATTAATTATACTTTTCTGTATTATATAGGGTGCTGCTTTGCTAGATATATCTAAACTGTTCTATTTGGTCAGATGTCTGTGCTTTATTATTCTTTGTTATTAACATGTTTTAAGAAAGCATCCGCATATTATGCAGCACTGTGTTCTGTTTTCACCTCAATGTGATTTCTTGAACACTTTTACTTTGCTAGGAAAAAGAAGTCTTTGCATTTTAAACTTCCTTGTGTTTGTTGTTACTTCTGTAGCCAATAGGATGTTGCTATTTGTTCCTAACCACATTTATTTACCAGGATGTGAAATGTTCACTAAAGCCTGGGTTTTGGCAGCTTTCTGCCTTATAGTAGCTCATATGTAGTAGTCGCGTTGTTCCTGAGACCCAAAGGGCAGGGGCACATGGGCAGATTCAGAGAGATTTAGTCGCCTGTTGACTAATCACCTCTTCTGTGGGGCGACAATCTCCCCGAACTGCCTTCCCCTTGCTAAAATGAAAAAAAATTCCTGCGCCAATGCACTCGCGGCACTTCGATTTCCAAAGTTGCCCGAAGTTTCCTTAGTCGCCAGGTGACTAAATCTCCTGAATCTGCCCGTGTGCCCCTGCCCTAAAAATTAAGATTTTGCCTGTGACAAAAAGTCATATAATTTTAAAGGTTAACTTCAGCCAGGCACATCGACTTGGCCAAATCTGAGTCCTGCTAAAAAGGCTTTAATTTGTTGCATCATTAATATCCAATGTGTATTCTAATATGTCTATGGATCAGTTTCCCAAAAATTCAAAGTTAAGGTGGCCATAGACGCAAAGATCCGCTCGTTTGGCGACTTCGCCAAACAAGCGGATCTTTCCCCGATATGCCTTTAACGAGCATGGCTATATCGGGGGGTAATCTGAACGTTTGGCCGTATAGCCGAAAGATCCGATTACAATGTGCAATGGATCCCGCTGGGCGAAAGATGTCGTCACTCTCCACACACGATCCGAAAATCGTACCATAGGATCTGTGCGTCTATGGCCAGCTTAACCCATAGCAAACAATTAGTGGCTGGCTTTTTTCAGCCAGCTGCAAGTTGAACAATGAAAGCAAACCTTTGATTGGTTGCTATAGGTTACTGCCCAAGTGCAAATTTGCCCAGGTTTTATAAATGAGACCAAGTGTCTTTAGGTATCTATTTAAAAACAAAAAACAAAGCTAAACAGTATTTGCACTGTGAAGATGACCCCAACCCCTCCGTTTTGTAATAGCCAGTATAGAAAACCGAGAATAAAGCAATAATGGGGGTTATGGAACAGATGATTCTAAGAGGCATATTTATCATGCTGTGCAAAACATTAGAGAAAAACATCACCGATGATGTTGCCCATAGCAACCAACTGGCAATTAGATTTCAACAGTCTCCTACAGGTTAGCAAACAAAGCAAAGATCTGATTGGTTGTTGTGGATAACGTCACTGCTGATGTTTTTCTTCAATGTTTGGCACAGCATTATAAATAGACCCCTAAGTTTGCCCAAAGTGTAGTGATCCAAAGCAAACCAATCAACAGGCAGCGTTTAGTGATTACTTGTTTAACAGCAAACCTCTTATTAGTTGCTATTATTTACCACACCTGGCCAAAGTATTGAAAGATTGGTATATAGTAACTTGAAGCAACCAACCAACAAGACTTTAGTATTCAACAATATGTTGTTTATTGCTATAAGTTACTAGACTGGTCATGTTTTGGCCATATACTATATACCCACACACATAGCATAAATATTTATTTTTTCTAGGCACAATTAACTAGGGATGCACCAAATCCAGGATTCGGTTCGGGATTCTGCCTTTTTCAGCAGGATTCGGATTTGGATGAATCCTTCTGTCTGGCCAAACCGAATCCGAATTTCCATATGCAAATTAGGAGCAGGGAGGGAAATCGTGTGACTTTTTGTCACAAAACAAGGAAGTAAAAAATGTTTTCCCCTTCCCACCCCTAATTTTCATATGCTAAATAGTATTCGGATTCGGTTCGGTATTTGGCCGAATCTTTTGCGAAACATTCTGGGGTTCGGCCGAATCCAAAATAGTGGTGCATCCCTACAATTAACCAAGTAAAATGTTAAGGGGTTACTTGTCTTTGTTGGTAATGTAATGACAACCTTGTGTTGTCATTATATATAAATATAACACCACAAATCAAGACATCTGTCACAAGCTACAAATTTTACATCCAATGGTGTCTTGATTTGTGGTGTTATATTTATTACTGTGTAGAGACCATGTAGCGCTTTGATTTTAGTTTTTTTTGAGTAACCACTACACAATGTCTGTTTGAAGCTTAATATTTAGACTTTTGTAAAATGAAGTATTGTTTACTGTAACATGGGACATGTGGCAAGCTGTCATGTTCGTATGACGAAATGATCAAAGTCTGAACTTTTGTCTAATAGTTCCCTGCTGTTAGGCTACCCTGTTATGATCAAGGCCTCAGCAGGTGGCGGTGGGAAAGGCATGAGAATTGCTTGGGATGATGAAGAGACCAGGTGAGATGCCATTCACAATTCTAACCTTGATTAATGCTACACCTACCAAATCTTACATCACAGCAATCTGTGTATGTGCGAAGCACTCACTTCAAAGAAATCTAATAAATCTAATCTGAATAGACAATGTCTGTCCATTTTCTTTTCCTTTTCTTCTGACTTACTTGGGAGAAAAGACTGGGAGAAACCCAAGTGGATATTACTTATGGAACAAAGTCCAGTTAACCGATCTTTACGTCTTCACAAATATGTATTTTTTTGTAAATGATCCTGTGCAGTTCTGCTTTTGACAGATAGATCCCTGGCAGATGGGACATTTTGTCACCCATTCTTACTACTGTGCTCCAGCATGGGCAACAAAACATCTGTGTCACTTTCCTATCAGCATTATTGTAAATCACCACTTATGTATCGTGTAGTAGCCAAAGTTGCCTTGCCTGAAAATTGGTATTTAAAACATATAAAGTTGCTTACCCATTTATATTTGGGTCATTATTTGATCTCATAAATCCATGATGGTGGCCTGATCTAATTTTTTGGGCCCTGAGGCAACAATTTGGTCTCATGGATGGGCCTGCAGAGACCAATAAGATCCTTAGTCCCAAAGGATTTTCTTGCCAGTCCAGTTTGATAGCTGAGACTGATTAAAGTATTTCAGGGAGCCTTACATTTTGGGCAAGTTGTCAGTCTAATTCAGCCAATGGATGACCAGCTTAATTGGATACTGCCTATTAATTTAAACCTCCTGGCCATCTTAATTCTTGGTTCACGCTTCAGTCTCCCATTCTGGCCATTACCGATGAAGCCTGCTCCAGTGACTACTTATAACTTGGCTGTAATTGGTTACACCTATATATATTGCTATTTCTTTAGCGACAGTCAATATTTCATTCAGTATTGAGATGTGGCCAACAATGAAGATTTGGAGGTCCGCATTTTCCAAGAAAATGTCACTTCAGGAAAGTAACCTATAGATGTGATTGTACTAAAAGGGGGACCCGGCTTATATTATTCCTTGTTATCTTATCATTTTTAGGGTTTGGAGTCCTAACAAACATGTTGACAAAGAAATTCAGTACAAAAAGCAATAAAAATAATTATTTCAAATGTGTATTGGAAATAAATAACTATAGTTATGTGATTGAGATATTTTTCATTTCTGTGTTGAGATTTTCTGTGTTGAGATTTTCATACAAACCTTCAAAACCACATTAAAAAAACAAACTTATGCATAGGGATTCACAAAAGTAGATTTCTCTTGAATCATTCAAGATGGGGACTAAAAAGCAGCCAGAATTTAATCACATTTTGCTTCCTTGCAATTAGTATAATAGTAGCTCCATATAGTGTACCAAGGTATTTGACACCTAGGAAATAATTTCTTAAAAATTGGATCATTTGGATAAAATGGGCCTTTACATAATTCAGAGCTTTCTTGATAATGGGTTTCTGGATAATGGATCCCATTCCTGTATAACTAATATGATCATATCAGCTCTGAATGACCAAAATCATAAAATCGACCATCCCACTAGCCAGCTAGCTTGTTACATGATATCAAAGGATTATTAATTACTCTAGGGCCAACCAGATGTCATGCAATCTGACACATATTAACACCCTCCAGAGATGTTTCAGCACTTTTTCCAGCAAATTAATATCCTTTATATGGAGTGGTACCCAAACCTGCACTAGCATACTCACAGTGAGGTCTTAACTAGGGATCTCTAAAAAAGACAAATTATGTTTTCATCCCTCAAGTCCATGCCCTGCTTTATTCTCTTCAGCAGACACTTACTGGCACTGCCTAATGTAACAAACTTTTTTCTCCAGCAAAAAAGGAGGTCAAAAAGGAGTTCCCAATGCTATTCCAGTGTGTTTGTAGAATGCATGTTTTTTTTTTAAATGCATTACTCCATTAATCAACACAGGACCTCATTGGCCATTTTGCTACTCCAGCCCTCAGTCTTACAGGTAGTTTTTAAAAAACTGCCATTCACATAAAGATTTGTTTTTTGACAAGGTTCCAAACTAGTTTATTACTTCACAATTCAACCACCTACTTGCAGGGCCAAATGAGGGATATTTAATTGTTTGGGCCCCAGGGCCGGATTTCCCTGCCCAAGGCCCCAGGGTTCTAGCGCCTAGATGGGGTCTGAAAAATCTGGAAAGAGTCAGAAGAAGAAGGCAAATAATTTAGAAACTGTTATAAAAAAAGGTAAATTGAAAGGTTTCTTAGAATTAGCTATTCTATGACATACTTAAGTTAACTTACCACCTCGTTAAGTGTTCTATTGCACATCTGAAAAAATAACCAATCAAGTAACTATTTGTACATGAGGAGAGAATCTCACAATTTACAGATATTGACAGCACCAGCCATGGATTCCTTTGTTTAAAATGCCTTTATTGAGACATGGGTTTCAGACCCCAATACACTTGGCAACGTTTCAGACAGCCATCGGTCTTTTATCAAGCTTTTTGATAAAAGACCAATGGCGGTCTGAAACGTTGCCAAGTGTATTGGGGTCTGAAACCCATGTCTCAATTAAGGCATTTTAAACAAAGGAATCCATGGCTGGTGCTGTCAATATCTGTAAATTGTGAGTGAACGGATACATGGTGGAAACCGTTGGACGTCCATCAGGTCTTAAGAATTGGGAGGTTACAGGTGCTGACTGAGAAATCTAACATGAAGAGAGAATCATCATGTGATGCAGTCATCTCCCCATATGTCTTGATAGGCCTCTGTTATGATATGATTATTGACCCCAGGGCACAAAACAATGGATTGGCCTGATAGGGGCTAAATTGGGAAGATATCCTGTAGTTATAATTAATTAATTTATGCTAATTCAATACCACAGCAAGTACTGGACTTCACATACAGATACTTACTTGATATTTGGGTTATAATTTTTTCAGATGTGCGATAGAACACATTTTTTAAATAATGGACATAGTCGGCCTATGTATGGCCAGTTTAAGGGGCCAATTCATTTACTTCGAGTGAAGGAATAAGTGTTCTACTGCACATCTGAAAAAATGATAACCCATCTATCAAGTAACTATCTTTATGTGAGGTCCAGTACTTGCCGTGGTATTGAATTAGCAATTAATTAATTATAGCTTTGTTTGAAAGAATGATTATGTAATTAGTCAAATTGATTTTTAAGAAGGATTCTCTTATTTGGTTATCAATACACTAGCCTCGGTGCTAGTAAAAAAAAAAAAATCAATGGCTCATCTGGAGGGTGATTTATTGTTAAATCAAATCTACGAAATTGATGTGTACTGCTTCTGTGTGTTTTTATTAATAAACTCCATCTGCTTTTAAGTATGATGTGAAACATTTCTGACAAATTAACATAGTATATGGTTAACTTATCTAAGATGATCCAGTCAGCTTTACCTTCTCAAACCACCAGCAAGTTTCATGATAAGGGTAAAGAAGGGAACTCTGCGTTTGCAGCAGTGCATGAACTGTAGTCTATGTTTTTTCACATTGTTAAGGCCAGGATCTCCTTCCATTTGTTTCTTTGACACTTAACTAATCATGAATGTAACTGTATTTTGAATTTATTTGTATTTATTATTGTAATGATCCTTGTTTGTTCTATTAATTTATTGTTCTGCTGTATAGCATGTCGTGCATAGGTAGTGCTATATGAATAAAAATATATATACAAACATACATACATCAATATGGCAGGCAGTTTTAATAGTATTGGACTGACTTCCTGAACTTTGGTTTGTTCAGTCTGGACTTTTGGGGCAAGTACCAATGAGCTAGAGAACCCTGCCTTTCATAATTTGGTAAGATTAATTTTCCATAAAGAAAAAGATCATTCAAACTTTAGATCCTATAGTTTTTACTGTTTCCTTGTGTTAATTTGTTAAACAGTAGAACCCCTGTTTTACATTTTTCAGGGGAGTAACTTACTGCATCACATTCCCCTTATGAAATGTAAAAAGCTAGTAACAGCAGTAAGAAAAAAACTTAACTAAACTAAGTTATATGACTAACATTCTAGCAAGTCTATTTAGTACAACCTCCATTTTACGTTTTCTTCATTGGTCTATGAAAAAATCTGTGGAAATATAAAATCAGGAAAATAAATGATATGTATGTAATGTAGAAGCAACTTATTCTTCAAGTATTCAAAGCATATAACCACAAGAGTCAGTCTACTTGAAATACAAGATTTACTGGGTTAATAACAACAGTTAATTAGTCAGGGGGTTATTTATCAAATCCGAATTTATCTTAATATTTTCCGCTACAAACTCCGATCAAATCTGCCTGGGTTTTTTACGCTTATTTATTATTACATTTTCCCGAAAATTTGCTTTGCAGGTAAAAATCAGATTGTCACAATTTTTTCGGATTTTTTCATCCGATTTCCTATCAGGAGAAAACTGCACAGGCCCAGGGTTATTCTAGCGAGCACCTTGGAGTGAACGTCTTCCTGCTTCTTCTTTCTTCAAATTTCCCAGCACAGACGCAAGCGCAGTAGAATGAACTTAATTTAACTTAAAATCAAGGTACTTAAAATTGAGGTTTCACTTTATTCTGAAAACCATTTTCAATCCCATTAAAAACTGCTATTCAGAAAATAACTTAAAAAATAAAGTTTATTACATCAACCGTATAGTTAAAAGCATCCCTATCATTTAAAAATATGTAGGCGAACCCATTGTAAGGGGCCTCTTATATCATTCGAGTCTTGTAAATAACACTGTCTAAGATACAACACAATGTAAATCAAGGAAAAATACAAATCTCTACACCCTGCTGAAGCTTTAATAAAATGATCTTGCTCCAGTTCACTTATGAAGTCTTCATGAATCCAAGGATTATTATCAATTTAAATTTCCCAGTACATCTGTATACTCTTAAGGTTCTAGACCAAGTTGGCAGCTTATTGGCCTGTGTATGGGGTCTACTGACAATCTTGCCCGACCAATATCTGGCTAAAAACGAGGCAGATCTCAACTGGACAGGCTTTAAAATCCCATTGGCTTGTTCCCATTCCCAATGGGCAAAAGATTATATCAGTCCAATATAGCCCTTCTTATTGTGGGCATATCAAGTTAAGCTTAATCCATTTGGCAACTCTGAAACTTCGATTCGAACTATTCAAATTCGGCCAAATACGGACCTATTTGATTGAAAATGGACATATTCGACCCAAAAAAACTTTGACTTAATTTCGGTCTTTTTGAATTAGAATTTTTTGAATTCGAAATTCGACCCTTGATAAATATGCCACATAGTACTGCAAAAGTACACATCACTTTCACTTTTAAAAAGTTTTTAAAAACAACAACAATATTTCTCTTTAACTTTTAGGGAAGGCTTTCAATTTTCATCACAAGAAGCAGCATCGAGCTTTGGAGATGATCGGCTGTTAATAGAAAAATCTATTGATGATCCTTGACACATAGAAATTCAGGTTTGCAATCCATAGATTCATACCCAAACAGTATGTTTCTCATTGTCCAGGCTGTGCAATCAAACCTTGTCAAGCATTGCTAGTTTAGACTGTGGCACAGGGCTCAGCTGCTCTCAGCCTGAGTATTTTTGTAGGCTGAGAGAAGCGGATCTGCCCCCTACCCTTGCTCCATTGATTTAAGTCCAATCAGCCTGGGTGTGCACACAGTGGGGAGAAGATCAGCCCAGAGATGTTTGCTTTTAGGCATTTGGGCTGACCTCTGCTGCATGTGTATGCACATATACTGATTGGATTTGCAGGATTTAGGCTGAGGGCACTCTCAGCCTGCGTTTTCTTTTCAGAATGAGAGAAGCAGATCCACTCCCTGCCCCAGCTCTGTTGATCTGCATATCTTCTATTTGCATGCAGGCACAAGTCGGAGGTCAGCCCAAAAAAGGGAAATCAAGCTTTTTCAGGTTAATCTCCACTCAGCTGCATGTGCCTACATGCAAGAAGAAACTGCACTTGTGCAGATCAACAAAGCTTGGGGGAAGAAGCGGATCTGCTTCTCTCAACCTGCAAGAAAGCATATGCTGAGAGCAGCAGAGCCAATCCCTTATCATTAGCAAGCATGAGCTGTATTGGAATCCTTTTGTTTATACAATTCAGTGACTGTAAATGCTGTGAATGTACATATATTCAGTACTTCAGAAGTTATATTATACCCAATAAAAGATAAAAGGTGAGTAGGTTTAAAGGGGTGGTTCAACTTCACAATAAGACTCATATAAGGATTTCACGTGCTAAAATAATCGGTTTTCCAATATATGCATTAGTGAAAATAAAAGGTTTAGAAGATATTCACTGTTCTAAATCCCAATTAACCACATAAAGTACTTCTGAAGCATGATTAACACAGGGGATCTCTGACACAATTTCTCAGTCCTCTTCAGTGCAGTTTACGTCACATGCATAGCCTGCTTCAAGCTTTGATGTGGTCCAAAGAATCACAGCATGCACTACTGAAGAGGCAATGGGACATGTGCATCATCGATTGAACCAAGCTGTGCCCAAACTGCGTGTGATGTAAGCCGAACTGAAGAAGATAAATGTGATCGGTAGTATTTAGATATGCTAATTGTGGTAACTGGGAATTAGCATGGTAGATATCTCCTAATTCCTTATTTTTGCAATATACTGTATATGCATTAACGAAAAAAATGCATTCCCCATTATTATTGTGGTTTTGTTTTGAATCTATGTAGAGCCCAGAAATTTCCATAACAATTACAGCTTTCTCTGATATCATTATTATCTGTTAAAGTGGAATGCATCCTTGTTTACAAGGTACTGGCAGATAAACATGGAAATGCACTTTGGTTAAATGAAAGAGAATGTTCCATTCAGCGACAAAATCAAAAAGTTGTGGAGGAGGCTCCCAGGTGAGTTTTATGTTATGGCTGTGATAGATAGAGCTTTTTGTCTCTCTTTTGTTAATTTGTTAATTGCCAAAAAATCCTACCCATTGTGGGTTGGGAAAATCACCTCTAGTAAAGCACACAAATCAGGTAGTCGCACAAAGATGCCTTCTCGCATACATAAATATGTTATATGCATGTTCTATGCCTTCAGTGTGAAAACAGTAAGAGGGAGACCAGCATAAACATTGCAGACAGTGTTGAAGTGTCCTCAACTGGGCCACTGGTCTTGGAGTATATGGCATAAGTTTCATTGTGCATTGGTGCTTCAGAATTAATCTCTGTGCTCTCCCATTATGCTTTAATTTTAACTCAGGAAAATATCCCGTTTCTATCTTAAACAGTCCGCATATATGGATTTTTAAATTGGATTGGCTTCTAATCAGTTACCTACAAGATTTAGTATGCCAAAATGTCAGAATTTTATGCAGTATTACAGTATTCCTGTGATTTGGTCTGTATGTTAAAAGGTATTGAGTCAACAGATAATCAATCCCATACTGTAATGTGAATTGATTTTTAAAAATCAAAATAAGAGAAATTACTTATTTTGATAATGACATTTAGATAAATTTTTCACAATTTCTTTACAATTTTATCAACCAGTGTTTCAGTCTGTTTCTTCTAGTTCATACAGTATATAGCTTTTCAATCAATATTTACTGTATGCATATGCTGATTATATTCATAGTGGCTAACTTGCTAATACTATTATAACCAAATTTTTGTAGAGGGTATCACTTTAATTTCTTAATAACTATTCTATTTATTATAAAATACAAAAAAGAAATTGTCATCCCAGTGAGTGTGCTTAGTTTATACCCTACTTATAGCTACTGTCGCTGTAAGCATATTTTGATCTTCTGTAGGTTTGTGTAATCCACAGGGGTGATCCTGGCCCCTCAGTTGCTGCCGCCCCCTCCCCCGTGCACTTACCTTTTTGCGCCTGAGGTGGTCCAGGGGGTCCACGAGGGCGGCAGAGAGGGCCAGTACACCAGCTCACTGCGCTAGAAGAGCCGAATTTCCGTTTTGAAAACCGAAAATTTCACTCTTAAAGTACCAGGAGTGGCATTTTTGCCGCCCCTGGTACCTAGTGGGGCGCTGCCGCCTGATGCAACAGCCTCAACTCGCCTCATTGGCCAAGCACCCCTGGTAATCTACAACCCCCAAATGCTGCACTACATGCCCCATCATTCTACTTCGGCTTATTGGAACACTGCCATCTGGCATGTTAATGTAGTGACTAATGAAATAGAAGGGGTAGAGCTTTTCATTATTTGGATAATCTTCCTTTTGAAGTTCATACAGCAGATTCGGAATGTCTTAATGACTTTGGGAAGTCTTTGCCTATTTGTTCTGAGTATCAGAAGAAAAAACGAAATTAGTGAAGATGAAGGAAAATGTTGATGCAGTTTAAGCCCTCAATGCAATTTGTTCTTCTACAGTTATGGAGGCGTTGGAGTCAAATGACACACACTACATGTAAGTGCTAAATAATTAGGCTAGAAGGAAATGATGATTAAGGAAGTAGATGAAAAGGGAAAAAGTGGTTGGTGAGTGTTAAGTACTAATATGCAGTGAAATTTTGAAGTATACGGAGTTGGTGAGGAATATGAAAACTTCACTTTATTAACCTGACTGAATGCAGAGATAATCCATTTGTCTTAGAACAGAAGCCTAACAACATGTCAAAGACCAACTTTAGCAGTGTGACACCTCTGTTCCATTCTTATAACATTCAGCAGGAGGTGAACAGTGCTAGTTGGTAAGGATACACAATCTTCAAAAACAAGAAGGCTCTGCTATAATACTGGGGACTTTGTTTTTTTTATAGATTACAATTAATGCTTATGCCATGTAGCCTTTTAGAAAACTTCACTTGTCATTCCCAAGTTGCATTGATTATTATGCTATGCTGAAATTGACATTGTGAAATGTTATGATGCCTTCCTCGTAGTTCCTCTTCTGAATCGCAGGAAAGGGTTTTGTACTGGTAGAGATCTGTTGTGACTGTAAGCCACTCCCCCAAGAAGGAGAGCTTTGGGAACATGGTTCTATATATACTGTAATGCATGGAACCTGTTTGCAGTTTTGTCACCATACAGAAGCTGTGTGGGATTGTAAGTTTGCTTTACTGTTGGATAATGCGTTAATACAGAGCATGTATAGCAAACCGTTTGTTACATGAATGGCTGCATTGTAGCCACACAGCTTATTATTACTTATTAAAAAGTATAGTAGTGTTTCTGAAGCAAACATATAAGGGCTCATTTCGAAACACTTTGCACCCTGTCTACCTGGCTAAATTTAGGACACAGAAACCTGTGGCTGTCCCATGAATACAGTGTTGCCTGTGTAACTGTTCATGCACAGAGCAGAAACTCTTGCACTTCTGTATGGGGATATTGTATACTAGTGATGAGCAAAATTTTTGCCGGTAAAAAAAAGACACCCATATACTCCAATGGAGGAAAAATAATTGCCTCACATCAAAAAAAAAAAAGTTTGTTTTTTGTCATAAAAAAATTGTCACTCATTTCATCACTATTTTTTATAAATTTTCCTCCGTTTCTCAAATTTCCGGCGAAGCAAGTCAGTTTTGCCCATCACTATATATGACACCTTTTTTTATCAGTGCAGGGTAAACGGTACATTATAGTTAAATGCACAAAGAACTGAATGAAACTGTAGGAGTAGAGATACCTGCTCCAAAAGGATTCTACCATGAGTCCGTTATTTGGAATTTCCAGACTGCCAAATAGAATTTGTTTCCAGTAGGAAAAAATTTTGGGTTGAGGAACATTTTAAGTAGCCATTTAATGTCTCAAAGATCAACAAACCAGTGTAAAATATAGTTGTGAAAACATCTGATACATACACTACCATTTGGGTGCATGACAAATGCTGTTAAAAATGTTATCCCAGGTAGGGGGCTGTATGTACTGTGTGGAGAACCTTCAGATGGTAATATGACCACTTTTCCCAAGTGGACTATTCCCTTACCAGATATGAATTAAAGGTTTTATTACACATAACAATGTTCTGTTTTTTTCTTCAGTATGTTCCAGTTATTGGCTAACTTTCACAAAATTGCTTAGCGATATTATAAATTGGTGTGTCAGCACAGAGCATAAACAGACTATATCTACAAAGAGAATTTGAATGTACTTTTAAAGATAGTTTACTGCTCTTCATTTATTACAGGAGTTGTAAATATTCAATCTGTTTTCTGTTTAAAATATGACATCAGTCCTTAGACATCAGAGAAATAACAAGTGTCTTAGCCTTACATCTTTCTGTCCTTTATACAGAGACTTGGATTGCAGCATGGGCCTTAAAATTTTAGTTCTAGAAAGATTAGATGCTGAGCCAAAACTAAATAAACTAGCAGTACATAACATTGCGATTGCAAATAGAAGGGAATATCATCAAGGCATTTATAGGTTTACAGTGAAGAAAAAGTAGGAAGCTTGAATGCATTTAGAACATAAGTGCAAAAATACATTGTATTTTTCAGTTCCATAGATAGTTATTTATATGTACAAGGGCATGGTTTTTACTGACTTTTAGTTTCCTTTACATTTCAAGTTGTTGGGGTTGGCAAGTGGTGGGTTTTTGATGCAAAAGAAAAATCTGATTGTATACTTTACTCCCACTGCTAAATGATATTTAGGGAAAAAACAGAGGTGAATAGAAAAGACAAGGAGCAGATCAGTGTGCCATTGACCTAACGGAAGTGTAACAGTACAGTTAATAAAATCAGTAGTTATATTAGATTTACAGTGGTATGTCAGACATGTGGAGACTTATTTACGGTTAGATTTTAGTGATTTTAGAGGTTTTTGATACCTTGACTAAACTCTAAAACCATGAATGTCATTGAATTTATTAAAAGTTCAAATTTAAAAAGTAAAAACGGGAAAAAAAGCACTGAACAAATTAGAATACCTCAGAAACTATGAAAATTCCTAGCGGAGAAAAAATCTGAAAACCTCTAAAAGTCCAAATTGTTTTAAATGGTCTAACAGGATCAGCACAGCTCCCATTGACTTTTATAGTACCTCAACAGCTTTTACATGGCAAAGTTTTTGTGGTTTTTATGTCGAGGCCAGATGTCGTTCTGGCAGGGTAAAAAATCCCATCAGATCGCGGACACATATGTTCTGATCTCTCTGACTACTTTGCTAAACTGGCTGACTACTGTTACTTTGTATCAACAGCCAACTGTCCTCAGCCTGCATCCACCAAACCCCACAATTCCCTGCACACGTGATTTCAATAAGGAACAGAACATCATAGTGCAATGCATTGTGGGTTATGTAGTTCCTGCATGCTGTCTGTAAGCTGAGGAGAAGTTGTTACAATTTGTAACATCAGTGTTTTAGTTCCTCCTTCCCTGCCAGGATTTCAAATGATGCAGAAAGAGAAGAACTGTTAAACAGCTGGATTTCAGCAAAGACACTTGCATTTATTCATACTTTTTGAAGAAACAGGTAACTGTGATGGATATAGTAGGGGTTTATGTGTTATGTGGGCCTCTTTAAAAAATTTTGGTTTGGAAGCTGGAGTTCCCCTTTAACAAAGTTACACGATGGTAACCCCCTGTGGCCAACTTTGAAAGCATAAATCCTTTTTTTTTTTTTAGGCTGGTGGTGCAGTAAGTTCATGTTTATGTTTAGTATACAAAATACAGCATTTCTAGGATTATTTCTATTTTAGACTTTAGTTTCCCTTTAAGTACAGTTATGTCTGAACTTCCCTAATAGCTATTCCCCACCAGATGTTTTGAGCACCAAGGTGCTTTCTGTGACAACCATGGTGGTCGAAATGCCTTTCCCAGCCTGTCATGCCCTTCTATTGAACTCTGCCTGTGAAGACACTAGCAATTGAAGTTCTTGTTGGCATGTTGGCTTTATTGTTTCCAAGTCCTTCTCACCAGCCTTTGCCACCGACTTGTCTTCTGGCAGTAAAAATGGCTTCTGTGCCAATATCCTAGACATATGCATAAGTCACAAATTTTAGGACTTTTTTTATCAAAATTTGCACATTTTACTGTAAGTACTTTCTCTAAATTATGTGGCCGTACTTTGGTTGAATGTCTTGTGTTTTTATTTTTCTTTGTTTAAACACATAGCAGCTTTGAAATATATTTCATTCTTAGTGAACTGCCATCATACTGTGCTTGCTTGTGCTGTTTACAAACATTTTATTTATTCATTTTTTCATTTTCCTCTAACCACAAGCACTGAAAATAGACTCCGAATTCCCCATATGCTTATCCTTTGGCTCTGCCAGAGACACATTACAGAAGCATTTGTTCAGTGGGTGTGTATCCTGCAGAGAGCTAACAATTTTTCACATCAACCTCCTTCTAGTGGTAACAGATGCCATACATTTGCTAAGATAGCTTATGTTGTAGCCTGTTATTTGGTAGTTGTTGCATGATACCTTATGCAAAATGTCATTTTTCAAGTTGCATTGAAAGTTCATTCTATACTGTTTGAATGGGGGCACTATGGGAGTGAAACTATTCATCCAATATGTAAGTAGACCCTTTGTTTATTCCATGTTTTGTATTCAGTTTGCCACTCTGAGCTTAGCTCAACAAAATCACTTTTATCGGAAACATTTATCTTAAATGCTTGTTTTCAAATTAATCTTTTAAGCAGAATTTGTATTGGCTGTAAATTGTGCAGGTATACATTTGTTTGCACAGATTTTCTGCACATCTTTTATATTTATCTGTGGAACTGATTACATAACAAATAGTACTATTTTGAAGGTTCAGCAGATTGATAATAATAATTTATGACTATCACTTTTCACAAATGTATGATCCCAAACAATTGCATATATTGCTATTGCAGTAAATCGGATCTATTCTAAGATCCTAACAGTGGCGGAACTACCGTGGGAGCAGGGGGTGCGAGCGGGCCAGGGCCCGCACCCCCTCAGGGCCCCCCGGCAGCACGCGGGCCGCTGCGCGGCGCACATCCCCGGGCAGTTTCCAGGTGAACAGCTGCGCATCCTGCGCCAGGGCCCGCCCCCCTCTAGTTACGCTTCTGGATCCTAAACTTATTCCCAGTTAACTTTTCAAAATGATCACCAGCCTTGACCAGTAATCAGCTCTTCTGGCATAAACATAGTCACTATTGGGAAATTTACCAGAGTTAAAGGAACAGTAACCCCAAAAAATGTAAGTGTTTTAAAGTAATGACACTATAATGTACTGTTGCCCTGCACTGGAAAATCAGGTGAGTTTGCTTCAGAAACAAAACTAAAGTTTATAATCTAGCTGCTTTGTAGCCATGGGGGCAGCCATTCAAGCACAGGATATACAGTTGATATCATATAAGTTCAGAAGAATCTCATTGTAAACTACATAGCTTATCTGTTAGCTACTGTGTATCCTGTGCCTTTTTTTCCTTTTTCCGCTTTGAATGGCTGCCCCCATGGCTACACAGCAGCTTTTTTATATAAACTATAGTAGAGTTTATGAAGCAAACACACTGCCAGAACGACTTGTTCAGTAAGGTTGCCAATTTGGGTCTGATTTGGCCACCCATGCCAGGGCTAGTGCATGTAACAGCCTATGGAGGTCTGTTAGATAAGGGCTGCATCAATGTGGTGACATGCTCTTCGTCCAATGAGATTTTCAAACCTGTCCAATTGATATATGTCCGATTTTTGGATAGATATCAGTCAGGCAGGCCTTCGCAAGCCTCCAGTATGCCCAAACCTGCTGCAAACCAGACATGTTAATTGCAATGTACCAGGTACAAGGAAGTAGGGAATTACTTGCTGGAAAGCATAGTCTCAGTCTTACACTCACCTACCCCTTGTGTCTACAAATGCTAATTGAAGAGTGGTAATTTAGCCCTTTCATGCATAACAGAGGATACTGGTTTTCTGATTGTTTAGGGAGACACAAAGTAACATTCTGCAGAATGTTATAATCAGATATAATTATAATTCTGTAATATATTCTACACAAGTTCTTTAAAATGACATTATCCACAAAATCATAACAGCAACCATGTCTGTTTAAGAGGTTACAAAACTGCTGAACTGTTTCCCCATTACTGTGAAGTTTAAGGGGTTGTTCACCTTCCAAACATTTTTTTCAGTTATTTTCACATTTTTCAACATAAACAAATGCTTTTTGCAGTTGCTTGGCATCTTTTATTTTTTACAGTTTTCCTAAAATTTACGTGTTAAGTTTAATATGTTTATGGCTCTGGTGTTTCAGTCAGGCAGCTCAGTGATCCAGGAACATTCTGATTGAAATTTATTAAAAAAAATTATTTTTTCTGGTGAATAGTTAAATTTGATTTCTTAAAAGGCCAGTGTGATAAATCTTGAAAATCTAATTTGAATTTTTAAAAAAACTCAAATAGAATTTGATTAACTCCCTCTTCGAAACTGACAGTTTTGACCATAAAAAAACTCAAAAATTTGAATTTCGAATTTAAATTTTCAATTCAACCCTAAACATCTGCCCTTAAATGTATCAATTAAGAACAGTTGAAAAGTCAGTGACCCCCCCCCCAGAGCTGCTTTAGAAGGTGAAAAATTTAATTTTATGCTTTGATATTAGAAAAACAGTGACAAATAGAAAGTAATTGGAAAAAGTCTTTATTTCTGGGGAACAATCTGAAACTAACAACTGAATAAAGTGTTTGAAGGTGAACAATCCCTTAAAACTTTTATAAGAGAGCTGAAAAATAAATTAGCAATATTTTTATTTTAAATGTTTAGCTTCTTAGCTCTCTTATTGGGTATTTCCTATGTCTACTTTCTAGTCACTTCCGTCTTAGCTTTTTCTGCTGGTAACTAGAAGGAAGGGATATGGTTTTACTAAAAATCTTTGTGCTGTACATGTTTAAATTCTTAACAAACTCTACACTTAACAAATATAATATATTATGTTGATTATGTTGTAATTTTTTTGTTCACTTATATCGAGTCATTTTAATGGTACTGTGCAAAAAATATTTTGTTGATATTAGAAAATGCCACATTTAAATATCAATTACAATAAATCTGGCAATACTGCAATCTTTATTTTAAATTAGTTGTGGATAAAATAATGAAGCACTGAGGGAATAATCATTGCTATGGACAGTTAGAGAAGCAGTGTGGCTCCACCTACTATCCAGCAGATCAGATCTACAGGGATTACATATGAGTTAAAAATTTCTGTACAGACTGTTCTTGGAACTGTCAGGCTTACTAAAATTCAGTATGGTGAAATCTTATGGAGATAAGGTCAGACAAGATGCACCAACAAAAAAAACATGAGAAATTGTTTTGTGGCAGATGTACAAGTAGCATCTGAGGAAGTTGCTACGCAACAAAACGCGTAAGGCAAAGGCACCTGACTTCATCCCCAAGCGCCCCGGAAGCCGCACGCGATGTGTGCAGACACAAGTGGGTCAGAGCCGCACGCGATGTGTGCAGACACAAGTGGGTCAGAGTCAAACCACAGAAACCAAGCTTATTTGGAATAGCACGGGCAAAAAAGGAAAAGGGGATACCCTATTTTTTTTGTTCATACTATTTTAATAAATTGCAAGGCATTCATGATTTTAGAGAAATAGAGTTGAATCTTAGTTTAATAAAGGTTGCATGAATCAAAATAAGAAGATTGTGGTTGCCGAAGAGCAGTTATAGGCAAACATGCATTTATTAGACCTCGAAAATATCAACAGATTCAATATGAGTATGAATCCTTATTAGTGATGGGCGAATTTGGGGCTTTTCGCTTCACCGAAAAATTCACAAATTTCCAGAGAAATTCGCGAAATGGCGAAAAATTCGCGAAGCGGCGCCGGTGTGTCTACATTTTTGAGGACCTAAATATAGGAGGAAAATATAGCGGAAGTTATTGATTTTCTATTGTAGTCTGTGCAACTCAATATATACTGTGCCCATTTGTAGTGGTTTAGGTCAGCTGGGCACCAACACTGTCACACACAGTTTGATCAAGTTAGTAAACCAATAGCATAGTGAAACCACATTTTTTTTTAAAATGGCCCAATTATGTATGTTCTCACAGAAGTTTCTGCTTAAATCTATCGAAAGATTGATGTAAAGGAATAGAGATGTTTTTTTAGCAGGCTAAGGACATAAAATCCCTTGGAGGATTACATCTGGTCTCAGAGAGTTTACCAAATGCTTCTAGAGTGTTCATCCTGTATGGTGAATTTATTGCTCCATCAAATTACTTCTGTTTTAAATACAGGTATTGGATCCATTATCCGGAAACCCATTATCCAGAAAGATCCTGAATTACAGGAGGGCCCTCTCCGATAGATTGCATTTTATCCAAATAATTAAAATTGTAAAAAATTATTTCCTTTTTCTCTGTAATAATAAAACAGAACCTTGTATTTGAACCAAACTAAGATCTAATCAATCCTTTATTGGAGGCAAAACAAGCCTACTGGGTTTAGTTAGGGGCCGATTCATCAATAGTCGAATATCGAGGGTTAATTAACCCTCGATATTCGACTGGGAACTAAAATCGTTCGACTTCGAATATCGAAGTCGAACGATTTTGCGCAAATCCTGCGATCGATCGATCGAAGGATTTTTCGTTCGATCGAACGATTAAATCCTTCGAATCGAACGATTCGAAGGATTTGAATCCAACGATCGAAGGAAAATCCTTCGATCAAAAAATCACAGGCAAGCCTATGGAGACCTTCCCCATAGGCTAACATTGACTTCGGTAGGTTTTATCTACCGAAGTAGGTGGTCGAAGTATTTTTTAAAGAGACAGTACTTCGATTATCGAATGGTCGAATAGTCGAACGATTTTTACTTCGAATCGTTCGAATCGTTCGAATTCGAACGAATTTAACCAATTCGATGGTCGAAGTACCCAAAAAATACTTCGAAATTCGAAGTTTTTTACATTCGAATTCTTCACTCGAATTTTGTAAATCTGCCCCTAAATGTTTAAATTTTAAGGTATGGAGATCCAAATTAGGGAAGATCCATTATCCGGAAAGCCCCATCTTTAAGGGAATGTTGAGAATGTACGTATCAGTTGTACTTTTCACGTTTACAGCATATTATTTTGTAGGCTAATTCAGACATTTTCATTTTTATCCACTTTTATCAGTAATTCTGAGAAAAACTTTCTGGGGATTAGTGGATATGGGAAAGAGGTAGAAATTACAAGGAGGCTGAGATATTTTGTAAGCTGCCAGTTGTTGTTGTGTGAATGGCTGGTTTTATTCCCACGATGGCATCATCCAAAGCTGTTAGCAGTAATTTGCTGATAACAGAGTTAGTTCTCTGGTCTATCTTAAGGGATACTGTCATGGGAAAAAAAAATTTTTTCAAAATGAATCAGTTAATAGTGCTGCTCCAGCAGAATTCTGCACTGAAATCCATTTCTCAAAAGAGCAAACAGATTTTTTTATATTCAATTTTGAAATCTGACATGGGGCTAGACATTTTGTCAATTTCCCAGCTGCCCCATGTCATGTGACTTGTGCCTGCACTTCAGGAGAGAAATGCTTTCTGGCAGGCTGCTGTTTTTCCTTCTCAATGTAACTGAATGTGTCCCAGTGGGACATGGGTTTTTACTATTGAGTGTTGTTCTTAGATCTACCAGGCAGCTGTTATCTTGTGTTAGGGAGCTGTTATCTGGTTACCTTCCCATTGTGCTTTTGTTTGGCTGCTGGGGGGGAAAAGGGAGGGGGTGATATCACTCCAACTTGCAGTACAGTAGTAAAGAGTGATTGAAGTTTATCAGAGCACAAGTCACATGACTAGGGGCTGCTGGGAAATTGACAAAATGTCTAGCCCCATGTCAGATTTCAAAATTGAATATAAAAAAATCTGTTTGCTCTTTTGAGAAATGGATTTCAGTGCAGAATTCTGCTGGAGCAGCACTATTAACTGATTCATTTTGAAAAAATTTTTTTTTCCCATGACAGTATCCCTTTAGCTATTGTGCATGCTAAGCACTGCACAGATAAGTCTTGAGGGGGAAAAAACAGAAGGATCCATCTGCTCATTTCTGCTACACTGCTCAGATATAAGATTACCCTAATCTGGTTGCTTGTCAAGACAGGTTAGTGAAAGCAGGCAAATGGCTTCGATATAGAGTAGACAAGTTTTACAGCGAGGCAAGCTGCTCCTGTACATGCCATGCTGAGTGTAGCAGAACAGGTGGAGCATAGACTTGGTCTTCTACAGTTAACGACAACAGATTGCAAAATAAAAATATTGCTTATGCTATCAAGGATTAACTCAATGAATTAAAAAGACAAAGCCTACCTATGAGAGAGAACACGTCTAAGATGAATCCCTCTAACTGTTCTCCTACCATAAAAGCATCCTCTTAGTGTCTAAACAAACATTTGCAGGTGCAGAATTACAATCAACTGTATGCCGTACTATAGCTATATGTGTTCCGCATGTTAAAAACCTTTTGATTCACCATAAGCATTAACTTTTGTATTTTTAAACGTCCTGCTGTTGTATTATTCTTGCTTACTGATTGACGGTTCTAACCCTGCAGGTTGAGCATCCCATCACAGAATGCATCACAGGCCTGGACCTTGTCCAAGAAATGATCCGTGTTGCTAAGGGTTACCCACTCAAGCACAAACAAGCTGATATCTCCATAAATGGCTGGACAATTGAATGTCATGTCTATGCTGAGGTAAAATAAGTGGCGATGGCTGCACAAAGTAGTCTTAACTTACCAAGTGCTATAAAACAACGACTTATTTTAAAATACCTTAAATAGGGCATAGCTGTTTGCACTTTTTTTTAAAGACAAATATAAGCAGCCGTTTTTTCCTACATCTAAGTTTTCCTAGACATCACAAAACAATACAGTCTGTTTAATATATAATATTTAATAAATATATGCCAAACTGACATGTACAAATGTATATAAGCATGTCTTCTTACATGTTAGAGCTCATTTATGACAGGAGTACATACATTGCATGCAATTGACCATGTTCTTATCACATTGCAAAATGATTTGCCAGAATTTGGATAATAGTGGCTGCTGCAAAATAAGCTATTTTAAAGGAACTTAAATATGTCATAGTTGTGTGAATTTCTATTTTTTTTCAAGAGGAATAGAATCTGATATTTTTTGCCACATCTGAATTCTCCATAGTTATCACTATAGAAACAGTTTTTGTTGAATATGCATTACATAGTATAGCTCATTTACAAAGCAAGTGCAAACATTTTATTCAATTTTCCATGTTTTAACAACATTTCAAAACTGTTTGCCAGAATTCTTATAATGCTGCTGCAAAAGCACAAGCACCACATTTTGCAAGCAATTTACCAAGATTTATGCAAATTATCATCTGCATTGGTAAAGCAAATGCAAGTTGTATTTTGGTAGCGTGTTTGGCAAAGTGAGGCTTGAGGCAACGGAAACTACATTAGCAATTTAGGGATGTAGCGAACTGCCGATTTGGTGTTCGCGAACGCCGTTCGCGAACACCGGCAAAAAATGCGAACGTTCGCGAACAGTTCGCGAACTTCGAACACCCGCTAAAATCGTTCGATTCGAACGATCGAAGGATTTTAATCGTTCGATCGAAGGATTTTCATTCGAATCGAACGATCGAAGCCATTCGATCGAATGATTTTCATTCGATCGAATGCTTACAATCGTTCGAACGTATGGAAATCGTTCGATTTTTAGCGGTCGAAGGAATTCGAATGGTCGAACGACTTGTATTCGAATCGAAGGCGAACTCAAAATGCGAACGTTCCCAAACGTTCGCGAACATTCGGCGGACGCGAACGGTCGAAGTTCGCGGGAACTAGTTCGCAGCAGAACAGTTCGCTACATCCCTAATTAGCATTGAGTCATTAGGTGCAAGTGACTAGGTGCAAAACACAAAGGGAGCTTTAAAAGAAACACCTCCATTAAGGGGATACTGTCATGGGAAAAAATGTTTTTTTTTCAAAACACATCAGTTAATAGTGCTGCTCCAGCAGAATTCTGCACTGAAATCCATTTCTCAAAAGAGCAAACAGATTTTTTAATATTTGATTTTGAAATCTGCTATACTGCAAGTTGGAGTGATATCATCCCCCTCCCTTTCCCCCCCAGGAAAGGGCTGCCTACACACCAATGACTTATTTGCAGTGTAAACAGTGTAATTTAGAAATAAAAAATACATAATAAAAATCATGATAGAATCTCTTTAAAGGTAGGTGTTAATTTCAGGCCTTCCTGGCTTTGCTGGTCCCTGTTCTAATGCAACAAATTATTAGCAGCCAGAGTTTTGATACAATTATAGAGATGTATGTATGGCTGCAAATATTTTTGTGTATAGTGATTAAACAGGGAATTTTCTTTTAAACTAACTTTTAGTGTGATATAGATAAAATAGAGAGATAGACAATTTGTAATTGGTCTTCATTTTTTTATATTTTGAATATTTAGCTTGTTCATGTTCAGTAGCTCTCTGGTGTGGAAGAAAACCAAGTCTATGCTCCACCTGTTGTCAATAAATTTGTAGCCTTACAGAGCATTTGTTTTTTAGAGGGGTTTCAGCGACACCCATTTGAAAAAAAGACAAATAACTATAAAACTATAAAAAATAAATAATGAAAGCCAATTGAAAAGTTGCTTAGAATAGGCAGTTCTATAACATAAAGTTACCTTAAAGGTGAACCACCCCTTTAAAGGACCAGTAACATAAAACATTTTTGTTAAAAAATTAGTTTTTACATAATGAAAAAGAAACACCAAGACAAATTTAACTTTAAATTCGCAAAGTGTTTATTAAGAAATAACTTACCAATACTCCACTTGTGCTCCTCTTCAGAAAAGGCGACGATCCATTGTGCGGTGCTCGATTTCTCCTCCCTGGCTACCTCCTATAGAAGGCAGGGAGGAGAAATCGAGCAACGCATGATGGATCATCGCCATGTCGCCTTTTCTGAAGACGAGCTGAAGCGAAGTATCGGTAAGTTATTTTTTAATAAAGACTTTGCAAATTTAAAGTTAAATGTGTCTTGGTGTTTTTTTTTCGTTATGGTTCTCTTGTTTCAGATTCAACTTTCAAAGCCCTTCCTACCTAATTTATTATTGTTTACCACTACATCTAAGGCTCTATGTAGAGCTGATATTGCCATTGTAATTGTAAAATATCTATGTACCAGTCAAACTCAAACATATTCATACGCTTTAAAAACATTTTCAACTGTTAAAATGTTTTTTTTTTATAAACCGCTACTATCTTTCAGTACATCAATCAATACATATCTCAATACATTTGATGTCCCCTTTTGAAGCATATAAGAAGCAGGATTACAGTTATTTGCACTGACCTAGCCTCATGCCAGTGATTTAATAATAGAAGTAATCAAGAACCAACACTCCAGCAACTGGGGTGATGCCAACTTTGTTATATGGTGCTCAAACACTTCATACACAATAGTGTTGGGATTACCCTGTTTGCTGCATCACACAGGTACTGGCTCTCCATATGTTCTACCTTTTTGAAACATTCCATTTTGCAATGATCAAACCAAAATGTCACTTTTACTCTTCTTTAGGATCCATATAAATCACTTGGATTACCCTCTATTGGACGTCTTTCTCAGTATAAAGAGCCAAATCATTTACCAGGGGTAAATCATTGTAATCTTGCTATTTTTGTGATAACCTAGTAATTTAAGGAACAAAGGGATGTATACATTGGGAATTAGAATTTTAATTTACATAGTTTACGGAGTATAGTCATTTCATATTAATGATTTATTTCTGAAACCTTGCTATGTACATGCATTCTTCTTATCGAATATGTCTTGAAATCTGCACTTATGGTAACCAGGTTTTTCTGAAGAAGTAATTGAACCTGTTAAATCTTTCCATAATAAAAATGTAGTCTTCCAATACAGGCAAGTTGTATGAACTCCTTCATGGTGGTAAACTTATACAGTAGGTTATCAATGTACTAGTATATCTGTAAGCAGAAGAATATTTATATGGAACAAAGACTCAGCATGGCTTTTTCCTGAAATTACTTCTATGGATATATTTAATGATCTGGTATCTGCACACTGCTAGAGAAAGTTTCACATATGGTGTAAGCTTTTTAGGGATTATTTCCTGGCCACTCCTTTAAGGACTTTAGATCATAGTGGGGTGCAAAAGCACCAAGGAGCACATCTCTTTGTGCTTATTTAGGAAAGCAATTGCTCCTCCTTCCAGCACCCTGCACTGAGTGCTGACGCTTTTGGTATGAGCGCTGCCTAACCCAGTCTGTTTTAATTTAAAGTGTCATAGTGCAGTCACCATGTCTGCAGTCATTTAACACTATGCATTGGGCATTGTAAATAAGCCCTCGTGTCTTCTGTTTGCGCTTTTTGCTATTGTCTTGTACAAATACAGGCTAAAGCTGGCCATAGACGCAGAGATCCGATTGTTAGAATCCTCAAACGATCGGACTTCTCCAGCTCCAGACCTGCCACTAACCTTTCAGATCAAATAAAGAAGTATAAGAACAGATCAGCCGATATTCTTTCCCAACAGCAATCGTATGAAAGTTATTGACAGTCTCCCACTGAAAATCGTCTGATCGGCAATGCATGCAGAGATATTATCGGCAGCCGACAGAAATATTTAACCTGGCTGATCGACCAAACGACCGATCTCCATGGGACGAAAAATGTCGGGACTCTCCACAAACGG
Source organism: Xenopus laevis (assembly GCF_017654675.1). Lineage (NCBI taxonomy): Eukaryota > Metazoa > Chordata > Amphibia > Anura > Pipidae > Xenopus > Xenopus laevis. The sequence goes on along the minus strand of NC_054374.1, from coordinate 111,291,883 downwards.
TCCGAAAATTGTACGAATCGAGGATTCGGACAATCAGATCTTTGCGTCTATGGCCAGCTTTATAAGTGAATCAGCTTGATTACTGCATGTTGGAAAGTAGATTGGCAAAGTTGTACTAATACAATCAATTGGCTTTTGGCCAATCATTTGAATTACTTTTCGGAAATGTAGCCATGCATGATGCGTCTTTCTTATTGGCCCATTGTTTTTATATGAGCACGCCAGAGTGATTTGCTAAATAGTTTCCATCAGAAATCTGTCAGACTGTGTGAAAAATGTTTTATATGTTGAACTAGCTTTGGCAGTAGATAAGGATAGACAAATCAGATGAGGCATCTATAGAATAGGCAGATACGGAAATCATGACATAACTGTACATTTTCTTATTTAAAAGAAAACTATGTCCACAAACAATAGTAGGTCACTATAAACATATATTGCATAATACAGCTCATATGTAAAACCCTGCTTCATATAAACAGTTTTCATAAAAATATACTTTTTCAGTAGTATTTGGTACTAGTTATGGTACCTGATATGCATTGGTTAAGTATTAATTCTAGGGGTATAGTTTTCTTTTAATTAGAAAAAAATGGGTTAGTAATTCTTTAAGGACAGATATAATGTGCTATAGCAGACTGTTTGTTAAACAGTTTTATGCTGTTTTAAAAGTACAACTATGTCCCCATTTTTTGAGTTACAAAAGTAGATGTGACTTAGTTGGACACTTGTATTTTCTTGGAGAGATCGGGCTACACCATCTGGGTATACAATTATTCAGACAGTTTGCTTGCATGGAGGAGAGGAAGAACTCAAAATGTAAAAATATTATTGGATATGTGATTTATTTCACTACTTAAAATTGTTTTTCCTATATTCTTTCTAATGGGGCCTGACCCTTTCCAGGCTCTTAGGCTCCATGCTGTGTTCAAAGCCTGCAAGCAGAACAAAAATTGCAAAGGCTTTAACAGGCATTATGTCTTGATAAATATTAGAAAAGAAGACATACATTAGAGGTTGTACTTAAACATCATTTCTGAACACCAAGCAACGATTCATTGAATTAAAATGTACATTAATTATTCAGGCTTTTTAAGTTATTTCTCTCTTCACATTTTAATAGCTAACAAGATGTCAAACATTTTGCCCTTGCAAGTTTTTGCAATTTGCAGTTTTCAGACGTGAGACCTGTTGCAAGTGTAAGTGATAATGGACAAGCTGTACCCCCTACAGTCAATGTCCCACCAAATCTTTCTTCAATTAATGCTGCAGCAGGAATTTTGTGTAATAACATTTGTGCTTGTGAGCGATCCCTAGAAAGAAAGAAAAAACAATTAAAATGCCTTAAATGTTCTGCTTACTGCTGCTATTCGCTTGTGTAAATGTTGCATGTCAGCTAAATGGACAAACGAATAGATAAAGTGATTGGGTACAGTAGAGTGCACACTAAGCTTTGTCTATCATTATTGCGGGGAGCAATCAAATTGATACCAGCAGGACAGTAGACACGTTGACAGCCGTAATTATGTATCTCCATGGTGATCACTTTTGGCCTGTCATGGAGGCTCACTTGTCCCCTCCCTTGCAAGCATTTAATCAGATAGGGCTGTCACTTGTCAGGTAGACATGGCAGCCTGGGAGTTGTGTTTTGGGGAGAGGTGAAATGAAAATCAAGTATGGGAGACTACTTGAAAGCTTCACGTGGCCTATTACAGTAAAAGAGAAATACATTTTAATTATGCTAGAGACTTCAGTACTGGGGTGAGGACATTGCCTATAGTGGCATGTGTCTGTTTCATATTACCTGGCTGTGTTTTCATTAAAATCAGCCACATTTTCTTAGTCAGCAGTGTGTTCAGTGCCTAATCACAGAATTAATTGCAAGTAATTTAATTATGTTTTGATGGTGTTTTTATATTAGCAAGGACAAGTTAGATTTTAAAGTCTCTCTTGTGCCATATAGCCATCTGTCTATCTGTATTTTTATTGTCACAATATAGTCATAATTGTTAGTAGAAATATTTGTAATAGCCTACGTAAAAAATAATATAAGACAGGTCTTATGAGTTGTTATTTTCCCAACTTTTTTGCCTGTACACAAGAATTAAGGCAAACTTGTGCTTCCAGTGGCAAAACAAACATGCCTATTACATTGCAGATTTTGAGGAATGCTGGGAGTTGTTAAAATAACACAATATAAATACATGTGACCCTTCTTTTGTATAGGCATTCTAGTTGAGCATAATCGTCCCCTCAACATCACACACTCCATATTATTTTAGCTTTATCTGATGTAAATGTATATTGTAACAACTTCTTGGTCAGTGCATTGTTGAATCCAATATACCTTTTGGGCAGCCTAGCAGTTCCAGCATCTCCTTCTTCTACAGTTATGCCCCTGTTGCTTTGTTAAACAAGATACCAATGGCAACTTGCAAAGATTTTCCAGTGGTTATTAATAATATGTGACTTACAATACTCCCAGTCCATATATCTGTCCTGCACTGTAGGGTGGCAACAAGGAATCAATTTCTTATGTCCCACGTTACATTTGACCTTGTTCTGACATAAGTGTTCCTATTGCAAGACAAGGGGGTAGTAGTATTGTGTAATGGAAACGTTTCTTTTTTAACTGTAGCGACATTAAGGAACTTTCATAAGAACAACTTGCTTCCAAAAACCCAAAATGGAAAGGAATAGCATCATTCATAGTAGCATCAATCAAGACTGCAAACCGATGGAGAGTTATAAAACAAAACAAAAAAAACTTTCAATGAGTTGATTGTTGAATGTTAATGTACTGCATATATTTCTGTGGGCACTGTATATTATAATATGGTAGATAATGTTACAGTTACTTTATTTTTTTGTTTGTACTACAGATGTGTCTTTCTTTGGTGCATACATGTGTCTTTGAACATGTGCTTCAATTACCTTTTTTTTTTGCACTTTATTAGGAAAGTTTCTTCCCGCAAGTGAAAGCCCCTTTGAGTTTCAATATACTGTTCTTCTGCCTACCCATCTATTTCCTGTTGTTCTTCTGCTTTGACTGAATTCTTGTGTCCCTTGGATCAGTAGGACATATATATGTCTAATATTTTGTTTTTTTTATCCTTCAGATTCTTAATTTGTCAGTTTTATAAATATTTATTCCCAGGAACTTCTCATTTACAATGTTTCAGCAGATTAACCTTAATGCTAATGAAATCCAAAAGAGAGAAGAAAACAGGGAATTGGTAGTATAATAATAGAACTACCAAACATGTTGACTCATTAACTGCAATCAGGTTATTTTGTTTGTTATTCATTTTTCTAGGTTTTTGTCTGTTTTAATTATATGGGAAACAATAATAATAAAAAAAGTTTTCTTGTGCCTGAAAACTGTTTAATGTTTTATAAAGTGACAAAAATTTTTACATTTTAAAACAGTTGTAACTTGATTGTACATAGGTAAGTGCAATGCAAATATTACTATTTTATAAATTATAATTTCCTGCTGTAAGGCTATGGGTGCCTTTTTTTACCATCACAGTGCACTCAGAGTCAAGACTGTTGTCAAAACTCCCTTAATAGCCTCTCACATCTTTCCACAAAGCAGCACAGGTAATGCCAAAGTCTGCCATAGTCAATCACATAATTTCATATTAATATTGTGCAGAGAGTTCAACATTTTTTGTGATTTTATGTGAAGACTCGTTATATAAATGAATTTCACTCACATGGCACCATCAGCAGAGATGCAGATGGTTCTGTAGTCCAGTATTTGTAGATGGCATGAAGTAGTGTGGAATACAACCCACGTCACCATTTACTGTAAAGGTTAAGACTGCATACTAAACTTTGTGGATACCCAGGAGGAAACCGTTTTTCTGACCTAGAACTCATTGAGAATTTCCCATAGATGGGCTCTTATAATGTTTGTGTAATAATGTTCAATGCAGTATGTACAAATAAAAGCTTCAAGGTACGAGTAGAGTAGAGTAGAGACTAAGCTTTACTAAATGAGGGGGCTTATTTCTAAATCGTTAAGCTATCCAATGTTTCTAAGGTTGTGAAAAGCAAGTGGTCAATAATGTCTGGTTTGTGGCTTTTAGCAAACTTCCTTGAAAGTTATAGCATACTTGCTTTTGTTCATGTCCCCAGTTCTGAAATGTATCTTTTTTTCACTTTGATTTCATGCCTAGTCAGGGGCTTCCTTACCAAAAGATAATTTGATGATGCTGGAGGACTAGCATGGCCTAACATGTTTCATGCTTTTCCCTTTATATAAATTCTTTAAACCCTAAAGATTCAAAAATTCTGAACAGTTATCAAAGTTATAATTGGAACCTTTGATATTCCTTCAGTCACTTCCACATATCACTAAATGAAATGGAGCAAAGTAAAAAAAACATTCTTATATATTTCGTTACTCTTAGTCAGCGACTTAAAGGGGGGACACATGGGACATAACTTTTTGGTTAGTTTGCTTTGGTCCTCAGAATGCATCTCAGATTCAAAAGCAAACTGTTATTTCCCATATGGACCCCTTTCAAGTTACTGATTGGTTACTGGCTGATAAGTGAAAACCAATGGGCAGACTTACTAAAGGGCGAAGTGGCTAACGCTAGTGTCAATTCGCTAGTGTTACCGCCCATGGTGACATCGGCAGTTTACCAATGGGCACAAGCCCCATTTCGCTAGCGAAAGAGACTCTGACTGAAAAAAAAGCTAATTAAGTAATTAATAAAAAAGTAAAATTAAGTAATTAATAAAAATTTAATTAATACATAGTTGCTATGTATTACAACCAAAGTAGAAAAAATTAATTTTTATCTTGCTGGTCTTTAATGAAAGCAATTATTTTACACTCTCACACACACACTGATATTGGACATATTGCAAAAAAAAAATATATAAAATATATAACCTTTGTTTCAGAAGTACAGCTCCCAGCAAAGTACATTTACTGTAGATCTATGGTCTATATGTGAAGAAGATATAACTATCCATTCTAGAGAGCAGCAGGTTTTTCTGTTGCTTTCTTTTATTTTAAATAAATATGCTTTGATATATTTTTGTGCTATTCTTTCAGGTTCGAGTTGACAGTGGGATTCAAGAAGGAAGTGACATCAGTATTTTCTATGATCCCATGATCTGAAAAGTGAGTACATTCAAACATCTCTTCATTTGGTAGTACAAAGAAAAATATTAAAGCTGGCACAGCAGATTTGTGCTTTAAATGTTGGTCATTCACCTTGAAAACAAGCCCAGAAAATGACTACAAATAGATCATGTCGATAACATCCCTCTTTATGTATGCTTTTTGATATAACCAAAAAACAGTAGGTGAACTTGCCTATTGATACATAATTACTTTTTAGGCTCCGAGTTTTGTCTGCAGAAGCTGCTTTAACTTAATGAGAAGTAGTGATCTATTCAGGAAACTGAAGAATATCAGATGTGTCTTAACCCTGAGGGGAAACTTTGTTGTTTATGAAACATAAGAAAATTGGACTAAGTTGACTAATGCAATACATACATTAACATTCTGTCTGAATAGCTAGCCACACTATACATGAGTGCATAGCCATCTTCTGATTTAAAATATCATTTATACAGTCATTATTTTTAAACAAGAAATGCTTAGTTTTTAAGGCTCCTTATAAAATATTTTCTTACTAGGCAAACTGTTTGCATATTCATCTTGTAAATGTTTGGGTTCATGTAAGTATCATGTTGCAATATTTTGCTTTAGTTGGTGACACATGGTCGAGATAGAACTGAAGCCTTGAAGAGAATGGAAGATGCATTAGACAACTATGTCATTCGAGGTACAATATCATAGTCAAGACTTACGTATTTCTCCTGTGAAAACTGGCACAACTTTAGGGCACACGGTTCGTGTGAACAAAATGCCATATCATTACTGTCAGTTTAACTCATATTGAATAAATAATTCAGATTGCCTAATTGCACAAAAATTCTCTCTAAGGTATTTTCACACAATTGCATAATTTGAATAAATTGCCTGTGACGATTTACATTGCATGCAAAGGCAGGGCATTTCTGTCATTTTGTTGTACGTGTATAGTACTGTCTACTTGATCCCAACTAAGATGTAATTAATCCTTATTGGAAGCAGAACCAGCCTTTTGGTTTTATTTAATGTTTACATGATTTTATGGTAGATTTACAGAATGAAGATCGAAAATATTGGAAGATCGAAAATATTGGAAGATCCATTATCCAGAGCATTTTAGATTACCCGCGGCACTTTGTTTTCTGAAGTCGCTCGAAGTTTCCTAGTTACAAAGTGCCATGTGTGCACTGCCGCAGGCAATTTTCATTTTAGCTGGCGGAGGGCAGGGGGAAGGCAGTTCGGGGAGATTGTCGCCTCGAAGAAGAGGCAATTTGTCGCTGGGGTGACTAATCTTCCCGAATCTGCTTGTGTGGACTGACCCTTAGATTAAGCTACTTTGAATGATTTACTTGTTCATTGTCTATTCCAACCCCTTTGTCCTAGTCCTTGTACCATAATGTTTGACACTATTCTTCTATTTCAAATAATATCTAAATATATCACCGTGGAAGCCTTGCCATAAGCCAATTTACTTCTTACCTCCTCACAAAAGATCAGATGTGGCTAGCAGAAGAAAAGCATAAATCATATTGATAATCTCTATATTCTCTCTTCTCTTGAATAGAATATCTTAAAGGGGACTCAAAGCCTAAATCACTGCTTTAAGACACCTCTGCCACCCCCTGATTTATATCACTACCATTTTTTTTTTGCCTCTTGTTTAAAAGACACTCTGTGCTGGAGTATTTTCCTTCACAGCTCCATAATTTTCTCCCTTCTCCCAGGAGTTTTCTTAATTCTTACTAACTGCAAATACATCTCTCTCTATTGTTGCTGTGTGTACTTCCTATATTGTAAAATTGTACATCACTGCAAATTATAGAAGTCCTACTGCATTTGTATTTCTGTAGACCTCTGATTAGTAATGATGCAATAGCAGTGCATAGTTTTTTGGTTATCTCTTTGAACTTAGCCTTTAAAGGGTACCTATCACCTCTATAATGCTTTGACTACTGGAGCTGTGGAAAAAAGGTGTTGTTGACAGTTAAAAAGTATTGGTCTTCCTGGTACGTTCGTTTTGTATGAAAAAACAAAATGTGTTAGATGTGATTATGTCTTTTTCCACAGTGAAATTATGAGGTATGTCAGTCTTTAGGATCCAGGCCTAAAAAAGGGGTAGGCAGAAGAGGCACTTGCCAAGGGCTTAATTGTGTGTGTGTGGGGGGGGGACTACTCTAGGCCCTAATGCCCCCACCACCTTCAAATCATTTAAACCGCCCCCCCCCATTGGCAACATGGACACATACTTGCTATTTTCAACATTTGCATGTTCATTCATTTGCACATGCATGTGTGTTCGGGCACCAAAATGGCTAGGCTTGGATCAGTGCTGCTTGTTATTAACTTTTGTCATCTTCTGTTTTGGCCATGCTTAGGACAAACAACATTATAAATTCCTATACCTAGGAGATGGCAACTTGATGAATTTTTGTAAAAGGATTATTATACATAACTTAGACAAAAAAATTTAGCTGTAATATTTTGGAAGAGTATGCAATAAAGACACAAAGATGGTTCTCAGTTGTAATGAATAATTTGTAACCAAAGAATGTGATACTTTAGGAAGAGACCCCCATTACCAAACTACCATAAATATAATTATAGTTTTCTTTTTTTATTGCCTCTTTACACCAATACTAAAATAAAATCGAGGGTATAAGGATGACTATAGTTCCTGCATCTTATCAGAATGGATAAACACTCTCGGAAGCTTTAGTTCAAGGTCATGAATAAGAACATTTTTCAATTCTGTTTGCAGCTAGATCTCTCCAAGGCATCCTTACTACTAATTGTTCTACTCTCGCTATACGAAAGCCTGCCCTAATGAGAAAAAAAGTATATAATACAACCAAACATATTTTAGCAGTATATTTGTTTTAGTTAACATAGTATTTACTAACCCTAAGCAAATGCAGCGTTAATTGGTCTTTTTCCAGCTTTGAATTCAATGAGGTTGACAGTTTCAAACATAAATCTGAATTTTATCAATTTCGACTTAATTGGAGTCCTACAAGCTCTACTGTGAATCCGTGTTTCAATATGTTTAACTTGCTGAGAAATTTAATTGTGTTAAGTGAAATGGAAAGAACTGCTATTTGCATACCCATTGTCAGCCACATGTAAATCACTCTTACAGACTTAAGTCTTTCATAACATTACAATTAAAACTCACATTAGACAAATATTTTAATAGATTTTTAAATTATGCTCTGTTCAATTAGCAGGTTCAGGGAAAATGTATTAAGACACACGTGAGCAGCTCCTTTTCTGTTAGTTCTAATGCATGCACACATGGGAAAACCAACTTCACTCAGGCCATTGATGCCAAATCTGCTATTGGCGTGACGTGTGTGCACTGTGTATCAAACTGTTGTCAGATAAAACCTGTCAGCCTGGAGGCTACTTAGTTGAGGGTCTAAAGTAGGCCCTTAAAGAAGACGGCAGTATGCAAGGATGGATAAAAATGTAATTTCAACGTTTTCTTCACATCTCACTGCAACGGCTACCAGTAGAAAACCTGATCCAGGCCACAAAATCATAGCAAAACTAAAGTCCATACAGTTGGCAGAGTTGCTATAAATCTGCAGTTGAAGTCGATCTAAATCTTTTTTTTACAGTGCTTTCACAATAGCAATAAACAGCTTGCTTGGGTAATGACATTACCAACTTGTTTGGGTTCTATAGTACTAGGAAGGCACTGCATCTTTTTTTCTATCATCTAAGATGTACATAGTTTGAAACACAATTACCATCCTATAGATGGGCAAAATCTAGAGCATATAGTATATGTCTAAAGAAGCTGTGGAAGCTGTGATGCACTGAAGGTACAACAGAGCCATCAAGTTCTGGGTGGTCAAACTGCAATTATATATATATATATATGTATATATATATATATACATATATATTATAGAGCATAGAATACAGTTTGGATCTACATATGCACAATTTGCCACCTCTGTTTGTAGTTGAGCCCTAATGTGTACATTTATAGGTGTTGTATGAATATTGGATGCCATACAGACAGGTTAATTGGAAGTTCTATTTGAGTGGCTCCACTTACAGTGTATTAACAAAATGACTTTTAGGGGCCCATGGACTTGATGGACTTTGTCTTTTTTCAACCCAATTTAACTATTCATTAAGTTCGAGTGAAAGAATAGAAGAAAAAAAACTTCGAATTTTGAAGTGTTTTTTTTGGCTACTTCGACCATCGAATGGGCTACTTCGACCTTCGACTACGACTTCGACTTTGAATCGAAGGATTCGAACTAAAAATCATTCAACTATTCGACCATTCTATAGTGGAAGTACTGTCTCTTTAAGAAAAAACTTTGACCCCCTAGTTTGCCACCTAAAAGCTACCAAGCTCAATTTTAGCCTATGGGGAAGGTCCCCATAGGCTTGGCTAACTTTTTTTGGTCGAAGGATAATCCTTCGATCGTTGGATTAAAATCCCTCGAATTGTTCGATTCAAAGGATTTAATCGTTCGATCGAACGATTATTCTTTCGATCATTCGATCGAAGTATTTGCGCAATTAACCCTCGATATTCGACCCTTGATGAATTTGCCCCTTAATGTATTGAAACTATTTTGCGAATTCAGCTGTCTTACTACACCTAAAAGACAAGGGACACTCCTTTAAAGATAAATATGTCCAAATTTTGGATAAAGAAGACCTCTGGTTTGAACATGGTGTAAAAGAGGTGATTCAGGTGGAGAAACCATCCCTAAACAGAAGCAGAGGCCTTCAACACCACCTGTCTGATACATACAATGCTGTACTCAGTCTGTACACATCCATTCATGCAACTGTCACAGTGAGTTTCAGGTGTCACCTCTATAAAGAGTTACAATGTGACATTGTGATTGGATTAATGTATATGCTGAGGACGTCCTATACCAGTCAGCTAAACTTAAGAAGCTGCTCGGATAAGAAGTAAAACTTCTTCAATGATTACTCGGCAAGTCCAGTTGCTCTAGAATTAGTTTTACTAGATAAAAGCATTAACTATGTTTTCAGTTGTGGAATGGCTTCTCTGTTTCTTTTTATGACCATACTTTTGTTTTTCTCGTATGGCACAAATAATAATAATGTGCTGCCGTCACCCAAGTATTTCCCTTTATGTTTCCAAGAGAGATGAGTACAGACACAAGTAAATCAATCCAGACAAACTGATGCAAGGGTTTAAAATGCATGCACAATATTTTGCAAAAGGTTGGTTACTAAGGAATCAATTTCTTTGCTGCTGTGTTTGTGTTTGAAGTTGATTTTTAACTGTGAAGCTGGCAGACTTACTGTTAGATATATGCAACCCCAAGCCAATCTTCAGTCAAGGCATGCAGTAGCTATGATTACTTTGGCTGTAGTTACCTTGTGTTATGGGAATACCTGTTGTGTCAGATAGGCTCCTGTTTAGTTTATCATTGCCAACATTTTCTTGTATCCACAATAAATATATTTAATTCCATTTTATCAGTCTTCCATAATTGCAAAATGTTAGCTCCTTATCTCATTTAAAAGTGCCAGAATAAAACATCCACATTCATTCACAAAGTAAAGCCTGGTATGTCCTGGTACAAGATTGTATTTACACAGTATGATATTTTTTTTACTACAGTTTAATTCATTAAAAATTTGCCAAGAGTTTTACCCTCGCTGAGGGCTGAGTGGCCGTACAGTGTTTTATGACTAGAGGGGCAATATACAACTGTGTTCAGCACAAACCAAATAAATAAGGCTTGTATTAATAATGTGTTTTTGCCTGTTCTTGTTTATTGTTTTAAAGGACATAATAGACGTGTTCAGCCACACCAGAGCTGAACAGTAGCACCAAAAAAATAAAATGTTTTAAAGTAATGAGCATATAATGTCCTGATGCACTGCTCCGGTAAAACTGGCATGTTTACTTCAGAAACTCTACTACAGTTTTACTAAACAGGCTAATGTGTACCCACGGGGGCAGCCATTTTAAGTTGAAAAAGGGCAAAAGGCACAGGATACACAAGATAACAGATAAGCGCTGAAGAATACAATGGAATGCTTCAGAACTTATCTGTTATCTACTGTGTATCCTTTGTTTGAATGGCTGCCCTCATGGCTACACAACAGTCTGTTTATATAAACTATAGTAGTGTTTTTGAAGCAAACACGCCAGTTTTACCAATGCAGGGCAACACTACATTATATTGTCATTCCTTTAAAACACTTTTATTTTCTGGTGTTACTGTTCTGTGTTGTACTGATATTGTACTTTGCCTAGTTTTATATTTATTTTTTCCATTATAAAATACAAATTCAATATTTTTTTACATTTATTCCCACTCTCTCCCTCCACCTGGAATCAGGAATTTTAGTTTGAAGAGAGATTATTAACTCTGCATAAATGAACCGAAGGATTTTACTTCAAGGGTCAAATATCGAGGGTTAATTAACCCTCGATATTTGACCAATAGTAAATGTTCCCCAAAGTGTTTCAAGTTTCATTGTTTAGTCCAATACAGCTCTGAATTAATATCTAATACCGATGGATTTTTGCAAGGTTCAGATTCCACCAAATCCATAATGTTTAGCAGAATCAAGTGCAAGCCAAATTTCAAATTTCAAATTTTGAAAATAGAATATGGTTCAAAATTACGTTGGCCTCAGACAAATCCAAAAATGATGGATTGTTATGAATTATTTTGTTTTTACCTTTACTGTCTCCTCATCTGATCTGATATACAAGTATTTTTTATCCCCATGGACCTGAGGAGCCCTCACTTCAGGGTATATAATGTATCTACAAATATCTAAAAAGATTAAATGAGAGGACAACCCGCAGGCAGTGATGAAACTGCAAATGTATTTGTTTCTGCTCACATGACATGTTTTGAATGGAATGCTCTTTTTTAAAACCTGTTTTGTCACATAAGCATTTTGAAAGGTTGGGCAGGAGGCACCTTAAAGACTAATTGACACCAGCAAATAAACTTTTTTTTTTTATTACATTGTCTTTGCATGATAATTATTTTGCCATAAAAGTATTAGCTTGATGCTACACAATGTTGTTTGATTGTCTTTGTATTGGAAATGATCAATTCTACAGCTATAACTAACCACATCTACCATAATCCTAAACTAAATTTTAGCAGATTTTGAGATTTGTAGTTCAAGAGCAGCTGGAGGACTGTAGGATACCCAAATGAATCTCAACTTTGTATAAAGCAGACCATTACTTGCTGGCCTCTGCTTGATCCTGTAAGTGTTTAGTGGTAATGTCTGGCTAATGTTTTGGAAACAGCAGGTAGCCCAAGAAAGCTGTTCTCTGTTGCCTATTTCTGTAGCCTGGAAGTTATACGCACACACACAGATGGGGACCTTATGAACCTTGCAAAAGTCATGATATATTTTAGATCTAAGCCTCCATAATGTTGAGGATTAAGGCGCCAAGCTTGTTTTGTAATTGGAAAATGTGATACAGTGAATAAATTAGAAATGAAATCACACTTTTAATATATTTACCTCATATGAAGGCTCTTTTCCTGTGACTATAAACCAAATAGCAGGTTTGAGCTGCTGCATGATGTGCACTTTTTCTTTCTGTAGTGTTAAATTCTATTGCTAAATTAGTTGCAATTTGCATTTCATTATTAGAAATGCTGGTTTTATTCCCTTAGAATGTATACATTTGGATTTTGTTACTCTGTTTCCAAAATAATCAAATGTGTTTGCATTGTATTTATTTAAACACTTATATTGTAGTAGCGATTGCACATCATTTGCAGTGAATTAAGATACACAGGGAGGCCTTTAAATTCATATGATTTTGGAGAATCAATTCATAAAAGGAGATCCTGCCATCAGTTTTCATCTCCCTTGGATTCTGAGAGTAACTTATAGAAAATAAAAAGACTGTTGGGTTGTAATTTTGTTTTGGTTGCAATCAACTCTTCTGTGTGTTAATTATACATTCCAAACATTTGCAGGGATGAAAGTAAAAATCTTTTTTCTTTATGTCACCAGTTCCTGGTAAGAATTTTAAGAAACAGATTTATAAAATTATTCTTATTCTAAATTAAATATTTTTTTTTATCTTTGGTTTCAGCAGATTTTGCTCTAGTCATTCTATATCCTAAGGGGAATATGTATTTTTTTTCTGCCTCTTTCTTTACATAACTTCATTTCTATTCAGGATAAAAATCTCTTTTTGTTATGAAAGTGAGGGCATGGAATGCAGTTTCACCCTTACAAATGTTGTGATTTAAAAATAACAAATAAAGGGGCACTGTTATCAAAATGTGAAATAAAGCCACTTTTTATTTAACAAAGGGATGGCTGTCTTTCTTTTACAAAGCAACAACAAATACAGAAAGCTCAGAATTATGGGATGGTCATCTCCTATAGACTCCATTTATCCATATAATCCAATCTTTTTAAAAATGATTTCCTTTTTCTCTGTAATAATACAACAATAGCTTGTACTTGATCCAAACTAAGATATAATGAATCCTTATTGAAAGCAAAAACAGCCTATTGGGTTTGTTTAATGTTTACTTGATTTTATAGTAGACTTGAGTTATGAAGATCCAAATTATGTAATGATCCATTATCCGGAAAGACCCAGGTTCTTTAGCATTCTGCATAACAGGTCCCATACCTTTTCCCTTCCATCATGCCATATCACGTGTTGTATGACACAACATAATTTAAGCATAAGCTCAATGGCAGAATCTGTAGAGTCTGTATGTCTTTTTATACCAGTTCCAACGACACAAAAGCAGGCAGCACTAAAATGTTTTAAAATGATGCTCAAATCTTGCAAACTGTGTGCTTTATTTGAGTTTAATATTTTGGGATCTCAAATGCATATTAATAATTTAAGGTACAATAGAAATTGATATAATGTCATTTAGGAAAAAGAGCATTCAGTAGTCTGCAGAAATTGAGTCTTCTCCATGCTTTAGTATTCCACATCCATTTAGGTTTATATGAACCTAATATCAGGGTCATATCAAGCAATAGGCAGAGTTGTATTTTAACCTACTGTTCAATTGCTGTATATTTAATCTTACATCCTTTAGCAACTTATTTAATTGAACTGAGTCAATCTACTCATGAATAAAACTTGTTTATAAGGTGTGAATAGTCAGCAGATTTAACAAAGTCTGCTTCTTCATAGTTACCACCTTTTCCCCTAAAACCTTTTATAAAATGTGATTGCAGTCATAGAAATAATTCATTGCATAGATTTAGGGGCAGATTGATCAAAATGTGAGATTAGAACTCATCACAATAAAAGCATATTCATCAAATGGTGAACTCCATTGATAAATATGATTCTAAAAATGTCATAGTAATGAATAGAGCATGGATGAGTTTTTCTGTGGTGAGTTCTAATCACACATTTTTATAAATCTGCCCTTAACTGATGTATTTAAAAAGGTGTATATGCTGAAAATGATATTACGCTTCTTCAAAGTTGGTGTAACCTTTTAAAATGATTGGAAAAGTTTATGAATTTCTGGCATAAAAAGTGGTGAAAATGCTGTGAAAAAAAGCAGAAGCGCTCAGCATTAGTTATTACACAGCTTTTTTTTTTGTAAATTAAGACCTCTTTATACACTTTGCAACACATTTGCATAAAATCATTATTCTGTTTTAAAATACTGTTTTACAAAGCATACCATGGTGTTAATATATAAATGGTGTCTTTCAACTCTTTTTTTTTATCAACATAGCTATATAAATGTGTGCCTTTGGAATATTTTCATTCCACTTTCTGCTTTGGCTATCCAACAAACTCTTGGGAAGTTTAGTACAACCATCTGTGGGTTCTCTTATGATACATCATTCTTCTTATGGGAGATCTGTAAAATGCATTTTTTTGCCTGCATAATCTTTGCCTGCTAAGGGTTTTGGGGCTTATTCTATGTAAAGCAACCTGTTTCTTCCCTCGTAGCCCTCTATAACTAAGGATTTCAATCATACTTTTGCAAAGGAAGAGTTTCTTACTCAAAAGTTTTATCCTTAAAACTGAATATATCTTTTCTAAGTTCAGTACTCGGGTGCAGGCCCGGATTTGTGGTTAAGGCCACCAAGGCCCGGGCTTAGGGTGGCAGGATTTTAGGGGGGCGGCATGTTGCCCAACCACACCCACTTTGGTTCAAAAACCCTGGGGATGTGCTGGAGATACAATCATTTTTTAAATTTCGTATGCTCAATCCCCATTGCTCTGGTCCAGATGATGAAAATTTGCACGAATAAAGGGGAAGGAACAGGGGCGACGAATTGCAGTGGGCCTAGGGGCGCCCACTATGTAAATCCAGCCCTGCTTGGGTGCCAATTAACTGATGCTTATAATGCTTTACCAAACAGTAGAGGTTGTTAAAGAGATACAGACACAGCTCCAGTCAAGATAATAATCTAAAAAGCCTTTATTTGCACATGGCTTCAGGATCTACAACAGACATGATGTTTCGGGCTCACCTGTAGCCCTTTTTCAAATTTGAAAAAGGGCTACAGGTGAGCCCGAAACATCATGTCTGTTGTAGATCCTGAAGCCATGTGCAAATAAAGGCTTTTTAGATTATTATCTTGACTGGAGCTGTGTCATATATTGGAATATTTCGTGAAATCGGTTGGACAGTGGGCCACTGGACACGTGCACCGCCAGAATTACTAAGAGGTTAATAAGTGGGTGAGTGCTGACTAAATAACTTATTAAAGAGATACAGACACCAGAAATTAAACTTCTATATGATAAATGTAAAACTTTTTTACATCTATCATAATATTGCTTTTGAAAGCTACTTATAACTTTGCCATAAAGTATTTGCAGGATGCTTTTACATCACCTGTCTGATGCCCCATGTTCCTCTATGAGGGGGCTGCCATATTTGTGCAGCAGGAGTCCGTTAGCATTAGAAACTTTAACTGACAGGCTGAGATGGGACAGTCAGGTTGTCAAAACAGTCAGGTTTATGAACTTCAACTAACAATTGCTTACAAAAACAAACCTCTCGGCAAAATACGATCAACTTTTAAGTGTACTAACTTGGAGTGTCTTGGGCAGCATTTCAAGTATTTATCTTGCTGTGGAATAAAATGGCAATGATTGGTGTGCTGGACGAGCCAAAGGATAAATATGTTTTGTAGGGCCACGAGCAAACCAGCACTATGACATACTAGAAGTTAATTAGGAGCTTTAGTTGTCTTTTAATCTATTATGTAGGCTAGATATTGCTGACATTAATTGGAACTAAACTTGAAATTAAGCTTAACTAAAGAAGTAAGCTAGAAATGTTGTTCATTATGTTTTGGGCTACTGTACCAGCCTAAGATAACCACAACACTTTAGCACTAAAGATCTCCAAATACCCCAGTAGCTCCCCATCATCTTTTCTGCTGATTCACTGCACATGCTCTGTGCTGCTGTCAATTACTGAGCTTAGAGACCAACTAAAAATATACAGTATACAAAGAATATAAATGTCACAATATAAGGTTGATTTGTAATTAATACAGATAATTACTACATGGCAGCACAGAAACCAGTGCAACTTGCATCAAAGGCCTTTGTGTTTATGTATTATCTATATTATTGACTTCATGTATAGTTTTATTTCAACATTTTCTGAGTGCAAAATGTTGTGCTACACAGTAGCACCTTGCCATTAGAAATTTAAATAGCAAACAGATTTATATGGGGGAAACATGAAATGACTTAAAAAATTTTCATCAAGCAGGTTGACTTCATAAATGTCTAAGCTGAAGATGCACACTTGCATGGCTACAGGGAGCAGTTCATTGTATTTGGAGATATTTCCCAATTTACTTGCTGCAGAAAAGCAAGTCGACTATTTCATATGAACCAGGAAATAAAGCCCTTGGTGCATGCATATTAATACTATGCTATACATTTTTTAACCCTTCCTCCCCAAAAGGTTATGTGTCTATTTATATTTAATTATAATTGTTTTCTTCTCTTTTTTTCTTTTAGGCGTGACTCTCAATATTCCTCTACTATGTGAAATCATTACCCATCCTCTTTTTATAAAAGGAGACATCACTAAATTTCTCCCAGAAGTATATCCTGATGGATTTAATGGTCTGATTTTTTTCATTTCCTTTTCAAAAGAGAATACTGTATGTAGAAAGTAAAGCCCATGAATGTAACAGTTGTTTTAATAAAACTTAATATATGGTGTAACTGAATTCTTCTTAGGTACATGAGTTACAAAAGGAATAGGGGGTAATACTATTTGATAAATAGTTGAAGTAGAAATAATGTAGGGCAGTCCAACTTTTTCTGTGTAGATAGGCCAGTTATCCACAATTGCTATTACAAATACATGTAATAGCAAAATAAATAAGAACAGGTCAAGGTGCCATAAAAAAACTTCTGAAATGTCATATATGGGCTACCAGCCTCCAGTTGGACAACCATTACTTATGTTGCATGAGTCTGGGATCAATCATAGTGTTTACATCATTTTTAGAAAGTGTTTTAATTGACAAAGAAATTTAAGAAAATATGTATGTATACATGTATTACAGGCATTCTTAACCTGTGGGTTGTGAGCTAAAAATGGGTCCTCAAGCTTTTTAAAGTGTGCTTTCATGATTCTATTTAATCTGGCGAAATGTCTTGCTTCTACAGAGAATCTCTCTTAAACTGTGTTACATAATTAACTGTAGCCCAATTATTAGGTTGTAGAGTGGACTCCTAGGGGCATATTTACTAAGCTCGAGAGAAGGATTCGAAGTAAAAAAAAAAAACGAATTTCGAAGTATTTTTTTTGGTTACTTCGACCATCGAATAGGCTACTACGACCTTCGACTACAACTTCGATTCGAACTAAAAATCGATGTCTCTTTAAAAAAAAACTTTGACTACATACTTCGGCACTTTAAACCTACCGAGGTACAATGTTAGCCTATGGGGACCTTCCCCATCAGTTTTCTAAGGTTTTTTTGATCAAAGACAAATCAGTTGACTGATCTATTAAAATCCTTCGAATCGTTCGATCCGAAGGATTTCATCTTTCGATCGAACGATTTTTACTTTGATCGAACGATCGTAGTATTTGCGGTAAATCCTTCGAATACGATATATTCGAAGGATTTTACTTCGAGGGTCGAATTCGAGGGTTTATTAACCCTCGATATTTGACCCTTAGTAAATGTGCCCCCTAGAATTAATCTAGGCACAGTGAAATAAAATTCCAAGAAACACTCAAATAAATTATGCTATTTTACTTCTTAAGAAAAATGGTACATACTAAAGAAATTGAAATATGAAGAGAAAAGAAAAAATGTTTTATCTTGCTCTGTTTTGTAATATAAGAAATGTTTTTCAGTTGGCTGCAGAGTTTTAAATTTAAAGTAAGTTTAAAGCATATGTCATATTCATAACAGAGCAAAAAGTGAGCTTTGGATAAGGGTGAGGTTTCCTAATATTAATTTCAAGGGATAAGACAGGAACTAGAGGCCACTTATTTTTGCATTCCCTTCTTGACCTGTTGCCGCAGCTACAACTTGACCTGTGCCTGTTCTTGGTTTATATACAGTAAAAGGTGCCAATCGGACGCCAAATCATTAAGCAGAAACAGCAGCTTTCCCTTTTGATTTTGGTGTTCAATTGCAAATCATCTCTGTATCACTGTTTTCAAAGTTGGTCTGAGTTACTTAATGCCATTTCTAAATACAGTGAAAACATAAAATACATTTATGTATTTATTTCAAAAGTATTGCTGACAACTTTAATTTATCAAATACATTTTCAGCAGTTTTTGTAAATCCCTTGTGTGTGTATTATGCTTTTTCCAACATTTAAGCACCTTTCTATAGAAACATTTAGATCTTTTGTTTTATATTTTAGTCATAGACCTCCAGCTGCTCTGTACTCTATTTTTTTTTATCAACCTCACCTGTGATTGATGAGGGCAGTATACCAACTTGTTCACTGAATAGGGCTTGTGCCGAATATATTTTTTAATCATGAAAACTATATATATATATATATATATATATATATATATATATATATATATATATATATATATATATATATATATATATATATATATATATATATATATATATATATAGTCTTTTTGCAGGCAGTCTTAAATAATAACCACCCACAAGCAAGTGTGTGTGTGTGTACACAATATTGAAATGGTGAACTTTTACACAGCTGATTTTAACAAAGTTTTATTACGGTTACTCCTCAGACTACTACATTATGAAAGCATGCAGCTGGTGACTTTCCTATGATCAATAGTGTAAATGCCTACTTACAAACACTACTTGCACCAGAGCTTATCACTGTGTAGCGCTATAGTAAATTAAGTGCACCGTTCTCTAACTATGAGCTCCACTACCAATACTGTGCTCCGAATGAGAACTTAGATCTTAGGGAGTAAGCCCTCGCAAATGGTGTGGAGGCAGGGAGTAGTGTAATTGTAACTTGATGCTGGGTGCAATAATTAGGCACAGTGCTTCTTATAACTTAACCACTGAACATAATTATTGTACAAGAACAATCCTCAATGGAGTGTACATACAGAACAAACATGATCATACAGAACAGTGGATTGGTATATACTCACAGCACCTTTGGTCAATATCAGTCCCCTCAGGGAAGAGAACATACACAGCAGCAATGAAAGTTCACCCAGCTTTCAGCCTTTTCCCTAAGTGGAACCCAGGGGAATCTCTACATCCCTAGGTCACAATTAGTCCCTATGTCTGGGCAATTAGTACCCGGGATCTTAATCCCTCTGACTATCCTCATCGGAGCCTTAGGCTGCTCAGCTAAATAGCCTGTCTATCTGTCACTCCTAGAGTAACCTATTAAGGTGAGTAGCCTATCCTTACTAGACCTGACCTGTCTAGGTTCCACCTGAGCTTTGCCTACCTGCTCAGGCTAGAGCCAGTACAAGATGGACCCTGAGCGCATGCATACCAAGGGTTTTATACTTTAGCACAGTGCCATCTACTGGTCACTGTGTGAACACCAAGGGCATAGCTTAAAACAGAATAATGAAATAGGTCCCCTGTTAGGACTCATTTAGGCGTCTATACCACTGGGGATTTGCCTGCCAATATTAGACCCCTACAACTGTATCATAGAAGGTGTCATGTGATCAAGATCTTTATACAATTGTGCATCAAAATCAAAAGGCAGAGGAAACTGTGTGTTGGTGACAATCACATTTATATTGTAAAAATCCTTCCCTTTCACTTAAATTGTTGATTCTTTCTCTTTGAGGTAGATCATGGTGATTGCATTAGCTCATATCTTGGTTGCAGAGGGAAATGTGGTAATATTGGTAGTTTTCACAAGTGATAAGCCCTGCTCCATTGATTTTAATCTTATCAGCCTGTGTGGGCTCACGCACAAGTCGCTGAAGCTGAGGTCAGCCCGGAGATGCCTCCTTTGCATATTTGTGCTGACCTCAGCTTCAGCTCCCTTGTGTGTGAGGGCACACAGGCTGATCAGATTCAAATCAATGGAGCAGGGGCAAGGAGCAGATCTGCTTCTCTCAGCCTGCAAAAATATGCAGGCTGACAGCAGCTGGAGCCTTCAGTCTGTATGCCCACAACCTTGGTCCTCTGGAATTTTGTACACTTTGGACATATATAGCCCATTGTTATATATAGAAAGTTGCTGATAAAGGGTCAAATTCTGAATGCCTTTGTATTACAAGTTGATGAGTCCTTGATAATAGTCCATCTTGTAGCCTTTCCCAGCTATTATTTTGCTTGCTTTGTAATTGTGTCCTTTGTTGTTCTGTCTATTTGTGATCCTCGGTTAACCAAATAATAGCATTTCATAATAGCTGTTAGAATTTAATTAACTTAATTGAACTGTATCCGACCCTCCCCTTTGTCAAGATTGTTGAGTTCACATCATCAGTACACATATGTCTTATTGAACATTTAAAGGCAGAATTTTGGAGTTGGTTTTTTGGTAAGAACTTTCAAGTTCTAAATTCACCAAGTCAAAATATGAATTCAAATATGAGATTTATTACTGTCAGACCCTTTAAAATTCAAATTTGAATTTTCGTCACCTAAAACCTGCAGAGTTCATGTAGAAGTCAATGGTAGAGGTCCCTTGAACTATTTGAAGATGTTAGTAGTGATGAGTGAAATTTTGAATTCTATTAGAATTTTTGGGTTGGGACTATGCATTTGAATTTTAGGCGTTAACATTTTTTATACATTTTTTATAAATAATATAACATTCGATTTGTGAATAACATTTTTTTTTATTAGAGTAAAATTACATAATTTATTAGCGTAAAATTACATAACCCTAACATTCGAAGTGTTACTGCATCACTGGCAAAATAAACATTTGTCTGATGATTACGTGCAATTCTAAAGTTTAACTTTTATGCACAGATTTAAAGTGTGTTCTTTAAAATTAATTAGTATAGATCTTCTATTTTAACAGGACATACTTGTTACCTGAGGAACAAAATGAACTCATTGGAAGTGCTGCATCAATATACTGTACGTAGCTTTACAGAGGTGTTCACTTCAATTTGTGAGCAATACAAGGTATGTGCCTATACTGAAAAGTTTGTTACTTTTTTTTGATTAACAAGTTGCTGTTTTTTATTTGTGCAAACTACCAATAATGAGGACAGCTCAGAAAAAGAGCATCCAGTGAAATTCTTGCTCTGCTATAATTACAAAATGA
Organism: Xenopus laevis; assembly: GCF_017654675.1. Lineage (NCBI taxonomy): Eukaryota > Metazoa > Chordata > Amphibia > Anura > Pipidae > Xenopus > Xenopus laevis. The sequence goes on along the minus strand of NC_054374.1, from coordinate 111,270,062 downwards.
TACATATATTTAATGATGGGCGAATTTATTTGCCAGGCGCAAATTCGAAAAAAATCAAAAAAATTCGAAAAATTCGAAATTTTTTTTCGAAAAAACGCACACCGGCGTCAAAAACGGGCGCCGGCGTTGAAAAAACGGGCGCCGCCGTCAAAAACGAGACGCCAGCACCATTTCGTGAATTTTTCGCCGTTTTGCAAAATTCGCGAATTTTTCGGCAAAGCGAAACGGCGCAAATTCGCCCATCACTACATATATTATATGGTCTTGAACCATAGTGTTAATTTACCTATTTGTTTGTAAAAAGTATATGATCTGTATCTCATACATTTTGGGAGTTACTTTTCAAAATCCAAATTGTTTTTATATTTTAAATAAAAAAAGTCAAACCAAACTAGAATCCACAATTTACATTTATTTATCATTAAAAAAACACGAAAGAACAGCATCAGGAAAAAAAACACAACATTTTGGATTGTTGCACTAAAACTGCGCCAAATCATGTGAAAAATCTGATTTTTTTGGATTTGACACTCAAAATCGTAGACAATAATATCTTCAAACTGCAAATAGAAGCTCTGCCATTGACTTCTACAGGACATCGACAGGTTGAAGATGGAGTATTTTCAGATTCAGAATTTTTCCAGCCTCGAGGTATAATAAATCTCTAAAAAAAAAATTTCCTCTTTTTTTTTTCCACTAAAAATGTGGATTTTATAGTAAAAAACCCCCAAATTTTTCCAGTTTTAGCATTAGTTTAAATAACAGTTTGGATTTTAATCATTCTTTTTCTTAATGCCGGTTATCTTGCATTCTTCTTCACTGCTTTTACGGCATGGTGTGGTACACTGGTATCTATATACAGCAGCCAATTTTACATTTAAAAGTTTGGTGGCTTGGCTCAACTATTTTCAGTTCAGGCTTTGTGGGTGTAACCAAGTGACTCTCCAGATGTGGCTACATCATAGTGCCTCATGGGTCCACTAATGCAGTGTTTGCGTTTGTAAATCCTATTACCCACAGCACTTCCTATGTGTTGCTTATATTGGCTGTAGTTAGTATTTCTCTCATTTTTTTTACCTTTAATATTTTATTAGCGTTGGCTAAACTTCTGGCCACATTCAGACTGTAACTTCTGTGTCTAAGATTACAGATTATACAGAATTGTTTTGGTTTATTTTCATTTGTAAAATATGTAGCTGTGTTTTTAATTGCATTCCTAGGGCTGCGTCTGTAACCAGAAACATGGAGTCAGAATATCCCCTAAAACTCCTTGATTGAATGTTTCTTTATTTTGATATTACATATTATGTGGCACAACTTCTTAAAACCTCAGCTTTTATGAACACAAAGAAAATAAATATCCAGTTCTAATATCTGACATATCTCGCATATTTATATATATATAACAACTGTCTGCTGAAGTAAAACAGTTGCATATTTTAATTGCAAGATGCCATCCTGACTTACCTTTTGATCAAAGTAAAAAACCACGACTGTATGGAAAAAGCCTGCAACAAATTTAAATTTTTTTTCCCCGGGTTACGCAGTTTTTAATTCTCGAGCTCTAACATATTTAAGGAAAAACATGGACAGAATAGTTGTGGTCAAGTGTTGTTGAACAAATAATCTTGAATTTTGATAAATTTGCCCCTTAGATTTTTGTATTGTGGTTTTAATACATTTTTCATAACTGTATGGTACATGAGGGATTTTTCTATATTCTCTGTGATTCTTAGCCCGTATGACCTTTATAAATTCCTAGTGCTCCCCATTAATCCCATGGTTTAGTGGCTGCATGTCCGGATAGCAAATCTTTCTATAATATAGATCTTCATAGGTTAAGTCATACATTTCAATATTAAATAAACGCAAAAGGATTGTTTAACCTCCAATTAAAGTTAATTATATCTTAGTTTGGATCAAGTACAATGTACTGGTTTATTATTACTGAGAAAAGGGAAATCATTATTAAAAATTTGGATTATCTGGATTAAATGGAGTCAATGGGAGATGGCCTTGCTGTTGTGGTTAACAGGATTCTGGATAACGGATCCCATGCCTGTATTTCAGTTAAAAAAATTGAGCTTCATTGTTATAATGTTCCTATAGGCCTGGTTGTTCTCATTTCTCTTTTATCTAGTGATAGGGCCAGTACAGGAACTGGAGATTTCAGACATGTTAGCATATTGATCTAAACACAGCTTTTTTTCTCACCCTATAACCAGTTTAGAATACTGATCAGCAAAAGTCATCCCCTACGAGTTTGAAAACAAAAGCAAAGATCTGATTTGTTGCTATGTTATTACATATGGAGGTTAGACTCATGCATGTGCAGTGAATTCTGAACGTTTTACTCGAACACACATGCTCGTGTTTAAGTCTAATGAGGGAAGCCTAAGAAAAGTAAGTAAAATGGCAGTGCAGCACTGTGCTATATATTTCCCCATGTCGGTGCATATTTTATTGCTAAAAGGAGAACCAGCCTAGGTTAGAACTTATTTACGGAATTCAAGTAGGGTGCCTAAAAAATTGTCCTTTAAACAGAGCTTATTATCTGTGTATATTAACTCTTATTCAACCATATGGGTCAGAGTCACAGCGTAACTTTTTGTGGCCTTTCCTGGTTAAACATGGAAACAATAGCATTTACTTTTTATATAAACATTTGAGCAGGGTTGGTGGATGATGCCTAGCATTCTCAGAATATACTGAATACTTTAAACATTCATTCAAATATCACAGGTTTATCTAGTTCACAGTGTTTTGACTGTTTTAGGCCAGCAACAGGAGCTGGCTGGTATATATAATAGAATAGGCTCATGATTGCGGGAGTTTTTTTCTCTGTTCCCTGCAATGACTCCAAAAGCTCTTGCACACTTCATCAGTATTATTGTAATTCTTTGGCTGCAGGATATTTGGCAGGTGTTGCACCCCACCGGCAAATCCTATTCATACTTCTTTTCCATCTATGATTGCCATTGGAGAATTGATTTCTCTCTCCTTCTAACCTTTCCCTATCCATTTTGGATTGTTCAACTTGAAACATTTTAATTTCATATCATACGTCTATTCATTTCAGAATCCCCCCTTCTTTCTCTTTTAACTTGTCTCCTAGGTAACAGGCTAGTGCTCCTTATTTTGTATCAAAGTTTTTCATATGCTGATTATTGCAGAGGGTCTTTTTTGGATAATGTTTTTATTCTGGGTTTTGTCATATTATTATTATTAGAAATGGCACTGGAATGAGCTGTCATTAGTTTGCATGTAGATCAGTAGTCTAGTTTCTAGTAGGAAATTGAGCTCTGTTTGGTTGTATATTATTTTAAAGCATGTACGTTGTTTTTTTCCCCAATTTTAACTATTTTATTACTTACAAATTGTTTAAAAGAGCCCCCCCCAAATTATATATAAAGATTATGCTTTGTGGTGGTTTTGTTCTTAATACATTCCAACACTAGTGATGAGATACATTTTTCAGCAGGTTTTGGTCTTTGAAAAAGATGAAAAAAATTGCTGCGCATCAAAAAAAAATTTTACCCATTGACTACCAACATTTTGCTGTTTCATGAGTTTTGGTGAAGCGAAAGGGGGCAGATCCGACCCATCACTATCCAACAAAAAATTACTAAGGGGCATATTTAACAATGGCCGATTTTCGAATTGAAAAAGCTTCGAAATTCGATTTCAAAAAGACCAACCGAAGTGAAATCGAAGGTTTTTTTGGGTCAAAGAGGTCCGTATTCGGCCGAATTCTAATCATACGATCAAAAGAATAGCGCATTCGATCGAACTCGATTCTAAGTTTTTCCCCCAAAAAACTTTAATTTCTCAAAGTCCACCAATTCACTCCAAATAGGTACTAGGAGGTCCCACTATAGGGGCATCTAGGCAGGTTTTAGATGGCGAATAGTCGAAGTCTTAAAGACACAGTACATGATAAATTTCGATTTTCGAATTTCGAAGTTTTTTTTCAAATTCGAATCGAATTTGGACTATTCCCTTGTCAAAGAACACAAAAAATAGCTTGAAATTTGAAGTTTTTAACTTTGAAAATTCACCTTGACCATATAAATTCACCTCGACCTTATAAATCTGCCCCTAAATGTAGTGAAATTTTCCAGGGACCATCCTGTTAACCAGGAGGAGGCCAACAACACCTTTCTTATAAAGAAACATTGGGCCCCAACCTGCAGGGGTCCCTGTGTAATGTCACATTACCACATACCATTCATTTATATATGTAATAAAGCTACGCTTTTAAGGGGCTGGGAGGAGGCCAGTTAAAAAAACATTGACCCCGTACCTAAAATGGTTTTCCTGTCTTTCAGACTGATCAGATTATAGCATTTCATAGGATGTAAAAAAATCCTTTACAGACAAACTCATTTGTAGAAAAAAGGCCAGAATTCGCAACCTACTATACACCTACATATATGAGATTGCGCCATTCCATAATATGGCAGATTTACTTAGCAGTGCTTTTGCAGGTCTTTTTAAGGTGTTGACCAAAATGCTGAAAAATTATCATTTGTTTTTCTATGTTTCAAGAATGCTTGGAACCTGGAGTTTTCCAGATAAGGTATCTTTCCGTAATTTGAATTACCACACTTTGTCGGCTAAAAATAAATAATTTAAACATTAAATAAACCCAATAAGATTGTTTGGCCTCTAAAAAGGATGACCTTTATCTTAGCTGGGATCAAGTAAAAGGTTCTGTTTTATTATTGCAGAAAAAAGGAAATAATTTTTACAAATCTGAATCATTTGTTTAAAATGGAGTCTATAGAAGATGATAATTCTGAGCTTTCTGATAGCAAGTTTCCAGATAACGGATCCAATACCTTTATATTAGTACCACCTATAATTACTTTAGTAATATTGTAAGAGTTCTCACTAAGTACATTTGTTTTTGAATAATACCAGTTGCAGCTTGGTTCGTTAAGGACAATTTCTATGTGTGTTTAGTGAAAGTGACCAGTGTTGTTACAAAGAGTCATAGGTCAGCCTGATATGATGTTCATTTTAAGTGCTGGTACAAAGAAAACACACACAACTACCAAAAGTAAATATACAAATCATTATTTTAAAGTCTGGACTATGAAATTAGTTTACTACGCTGCATTAGGTGAGTGTAGTTGTGGTAGACCATGTGCAAATTTTCCTACCTTTTGTACAGTAATTCATGTGTATTTGACACAAAATAAGTAATTCTTTGTTGGTAGTGCAGTGCACTTGCCTATTAGGATATTGTAAATTAGGATACATTAATTTAAACATAATAGAAACTATTTTTGTTCAAAATCATTCCATTTTTGCCAGAACTTTTTAGTTTAATCATTCTTGTTATTTATTTATCTATATTATTGTGCCCCCATTAAACTTGGTGCATTCTGCTAACTGCTGGGAAGCTCAGATGGTAGATTCCCGCCTACTATCAATACAATTATGAAATACCTTCCTAAAAAACAAGGGGGTATTTATGAATAATTTGTTAAACAATGAGTAGTATTGGGTATAGAGAATAGTAATAACAATAATAATTAATGATAGTAATAATATTTTGGGTGAAAAAGAAACATTTCCCCCTCTGTGATGCTACACATGGCCAGCTGTTTTTCCCCACTCAATGAATTTATTGTGTCTTTAAGATGGTTGAACTGTATTTAATTGTTTTTCCTTTCAACCTAACTGCTTATGTTCCATTTGCATAGGATATCCATGCCTAGAAATAGGGTTGGTCTTTCCAGAACTGCAGTTTTATTGTGGATAATAGTTGAGTTAGGTCAGAACTCAGGGTGGGTGTGGCTGAATTGGAGTTACTTGTTTTAATTTAGGGGTTATTTATTAAGCTCCAAATTTTTCTAGTTGAACTTTTAAGGGGAAAATAGAAAAACCTTGTTTTTTCAAGGATTTATTAAAGTCTGATGGTATTAAAAGTCAGATGAAAAAAGTACTCAAAATCTGACCCGCTGAGCATATATAAAAGTCAATGACAGATGTCCCGTTAACAATTGGAAGATTTCTGAGTTGCGCTGGGTTTCCAAAAAAAAAATCATAGCTTTTGGGGCGATTTTACGAAAAAATCTTAGCTTTCGTGCGCAAAATATGAAAAAATTGTAGGATTCTGATTTTTTTTAGCAATTTTATCGTGATTTTTTCCACTCAAGAAAAATGTGTTTGGTCGGAGTCATTCCAGAAAGTAGTGAGAAGTTTACGGAATTTAATAAATAGCCCCCTTAATGTTTGCTAGTACGATATATATTTTTTCTGCTTTGATGATGTATTTATTAAAGCCCACCAAAAAGTACATTCTCATATAGGAATCTCATATAAAATATACATTGTATTTAATTGTTTGCTACACAATAAAGGGGTATGCTGGAACGGATACCTCATAATTATTAAACTAAAAGGGTTGAATAACATTTAAACAATAACATCTTTAACAGCCTTTGAAAAAGCCATTCGTCTCAAAAGAATACTGAATAGCATGGTTGTATTAGTAAATTTTATCTAAGAAATCGTTTCCATCACATAACACTGGCTTTAAAGGGACACATCGCTTTGAAGGAACTAAGGGATATGGATAGACCCCCTCTGCAGCTATTTGATACTGTTTCCTGCATCATTGATGTAAGCATAAGGAATATGATAGTACCCAAAAGTTTTAAATAAATGATTCACAGTTGGTCAAATAGTTGAATTATTGTCCCTAAAGAAACTGATTTGGCTTAAGGGTGCTGTGTATATGATAGGCTGAGTTTGGGCATTTTCTATTACTTTCTTTTCCAAGCTGAACTGTTTTGAATTATTTTTTGTCAAATGTAGGTATGAAGAAGTGGGAATATAGTGTGGATGAATGATTTTGGAACACACGTGTTCTAAAGCGAGAAAGAAATACAGCCATTGCAGAAAATAGTTGTTGCTGCTGTTAGTACACCTAATGCAATGTCAACATCTGACAAAATAACACTGCTTTCTTTAAAAATGATCATCTGCCTAGGTACTACTTATTTTCTTCTGAGCCATTTGCTGTAAATATTTGCAGAGCTCCACCCATCCCCTAAAAGTGTAGAAAAAGATTGGCACAATAAGTATATTCAAAACTGTCTTTAATGTGCTTTCTTGTTTTGAAGGGGATGTTCAATTTCCAAACAATTTTTTTTTTATTTTAGTTTTTTCATTATCATCAGAAATAAAGACTTTTTTCAATGGCTTTCCATCTTTTATTTTTACCTTTTTTCCAAAATTGAAGTTTAAAGTTTAATGTTCTTGTCTCTGGTGTTTCAGTACGGCAGCTCAGTAATTCAGGTGCAGATTCTGAACTGTTACTATTTGATACATTGGTTGATACATTTCTCAGCAGTATCTTTGGAGTATTAGCAACTCTTGTATTTTATATTTGCCTCTAATGAAGCTCAGGGATTCAGCTTGGCAGGGACAAAGATAATAAATGTAGCAACTAAATTTATCAATTTAGAACAATTACAGAGTCTGCAACCCTCCTCCCCCAGAGCTGCTACAGAAAGATATAAGAAGGTGAAAATGGAAACTTTAGTCTTCAATATAAGAAAAATGATCACAAATAAAACAATATAAAAATAAAGGTAAAAAAATGTAAAAGTCTTTATTTCTGAAACCAACTTAACTGAAAAAAGTGTTTGAAGGTGAAGAACCCCTTTAATGAACATTAAAAAATTGTATCCCTTTATTGTAAGATCATACAGTATACACACTTTGTATTTACTGTATCTGTCAACGGTATAAGTGTAGCTTTGAATGATACTAGTGTTATTAGTGTTGCTTTAAATATCACATGTACTAAAGAGGTTACGGTCTGAAATTGAAAATTAATGGTAGAAGAGAAGGCAGTAGAGGTCATTTAGATGGAGCAAATTGAAATTGATCCTTAATAAGCCTTTGTATTCATTCTTTTATTTGCAAAAGGGATGGCTTTATAGTTGATGTACTATGGAACACACCATTTGGGCTGCATTTTTGTAGTTTAGCTTTACCCAGTAGTAAACTGACCTCTTTAGAGGTGAAGATGTCATTGACTTTGAATTAAGAGCACAAATGCTGAAAGCTTACCTGACGACTCTGAACACTGCTTAGTCTTATTCGCATGGCTTTAGCATTTGAACAATTGTGTGAAAATTCATCTTTCATCTTTCCTATGCAGTGGTGAACTTTTATGTTTGAAAATGTTGAAAGTACTCTGATAGCAAAGCTAGTTTTTGTGTTTTTATTGGCGGCTGGCATCTTTTAAGAATTCCTTTTATCTAGCCATTCTGTGTGCATGCTTTTTCATCTAGGTTGTTGAAGGTTCTCAAAAATCTGTTTTGCACATATGAATTTATTATATCAAAAGGGCGCAGAAGTCTCATTTTCTTAATATTGTATTTCAAATGTGATGCCATTTTTATTGAGTCTCTGTTTGTATGTCTAACACTTGGGGCGGGGTTGAAAATATTAGAAAATAAAAAAAAACTATGATTACATCTAAAGTTTCATAAAAATTGCTGATGCCCTGTCCCAGGCATTTTAAGTGGGCCATCTGTCTAAACATCTCTCTATTTTTTCTGATCATTTCCTCAACTTATTCATGAGCCATGGGAGGGCTCCTTTGTAGTCTCCATGTAGCATGGTTCAGTCTACCCCCACTGCATACATCTATGTGCTTGCTTAACATATATTACACAGTGCTAGAAATTGTCTAAACATAGTTCAGATGAATGGTCTGCATGCTGGATGTCCCCCCTCTTCTTATTTTTCTTTCTTTTTTTCTTTTAAATTCCTTCAAGGATTTGTGTGTGAAACTGACCTCACTTTCCACAGAGCCAAACACATTATTCTTGATCATTTTACATCCCACCTGCTGTTATTTCTATGATGATGATTTTTTTAATGATGATTTCACTTTGGACCATTGTTTTAAGCCAATATTTTGGCTTTTTCCTGAATAACTAATTGTACTTCTTTAAAGTCATCTTAATTTATTTTTTTATTGAATAAAGGCTTACAGTACATACATTTGTATATGAATGAAATATTCCAACAAATGATATTGTATTCATGGAACAACTTTTACAGTAATTCTTCCTTAAATTTTGCTACACTAAGGACTCAAAAGATATTTAGTACTGAAGGATTATTTATTTAAATTAGAGAACTATATATCATAAAGGATGTTCTTAGCAAAGCAGACTATCATTAACCCATTTTTACAAATTATTAACTTATTTTGTATTTGTGTGTCAAGTCACCAAAATGAATTCAACTGCTTCAAGTAGTTCTCTTCTATAGGGTGACTTGCTTTAACATCCCACCAAATCGCTAACCCCCCAGAAATAACAAACATTGTGGTAAAATGTATGTTAGGCATATTAATGAATGTTCTTTTTCATGCTCAATTAAATAACTTGATAAATCCTTTTTTAACTGAGCCATTACCATCATTAAGTACATTTAAGGAGAAGGAAAGATACCGAAGCAGTTTATTGCCAATAGATTATCCACAATAGTGCAAGCTATAAAACTATTTATTCTGCAGAGTTCTTTACCATACCTGAGTAACAGCTCTAGAAGCTCTCTGTTTGTTTACCATAGCATCTGCCATATAAGCTTGGTGTGACATCATATCCGGCCTGAGTCTCTCCCTGCTCACTTATAGCTCCGGGCTCAGATTACAGCAGATAAGGGGGGGGGGAGAGGAGCAAACTGAGCATGCTCACGCCCAAGGCAAAGAGGTTTAAGATGAAAACTGGAAGTCTGAAGTCCATGTCTACACAATATAAGGAAAGAAATGTTGTGTTTCTTTTGACAGAGGACTCGGAGCAGCATTATTTTGAGGGTTTACTGGTGTATTTATATAGACTTTTCAGATAAAGCTTACTTTTTTTAATAAAAATTCATTAGTATACATTAAAAATAAACACCAAATTTAAACACAAAAATGAAACTTTTAAATTGCAAAGCCTTTATTAAAAAACAACTTACTGAAACTCTGCTTCCACTCCTCTTCAGAAAAGGCGACAGGGTGACCATCCATTCTGCAGCAGTTGATTTCTTCTCCCTGGCTATCTCACCAGGCAGCCCTATGTCTTATGCGCTCTGCTCTGCCGGCAAGATTGGGGCAGTGAAACCTGTCGCCTCTCCAGCCAGAAGCCTCCTCCTGCTATAGCCTCAGCAGAGACAGACAGCTTCCGTGAAATACTATGCACCGTGTATTGCAAAGTTTCTGGCTCTGGAGAAGAGGCTGCGAGGACAGAGAAGATGGGGGAACAATAAAAGACTAACACAAATAGAGAAAGGCTTTTCCTCCGAATCCTGTCACTCATACCTTTCTCTGATCTCCTTTCCTTTAAAAAGAAAAGGTCTGGGATGCGGCGGAAAGGAGAGGGCGCTTGGCTTGAGTCTGGTTATTTGAGTCACGGCCAATTCCTCCTTCACTTCTCCACTCCATCTCAGGTTGCCTGGGACTGGGGAGTTTGCTTCACTTCAGACGGCAGCACCTGGGAGCAACAACAAGCGTTCTCCGCTGCTCCCACGCGCTGCAGGGACCTCTATTACCCCGGGTGTGGCCGAGACAAGGGGCAGCAGGGCTCAGAGTCAGCAGCAGCACATCGAGTGTGTGGTGTGCGGGGACAAGGCCAGCGCACGCCGGCTTCGTGCTGGCTGTCTCTGCTGAGGCTATTGCAGGAGGAGGGTTCCTGCCAAGCGCAGGTACGAATGACAGGACTGGGAGGGAAAGTCTTACATATGAGCTGTTTTATGCAATATATTTTATAGAGACCTACATTGTTTGGGGGGGGTATAGTTTTCCTTTAACAAAAATACATATGGATCAAATCATGGATTCTGCTTTTCTTGTGCTAGTGTTTCTGCAAATTAATTCTGCACTAAATAAGTTGCACTAAATAAGTGGCATTAAATATCTGAATATCTCTTTTCTGCATTCTTTTAAGCACAACTCCACCTCCATAATTTTTCTTGCTCAGCAGGGAACATGCATAAAAATGCAGCAGCAATTCCATATGTTTTGTGACTATCAAATACAATAGTTGATTAAAAAATCAAACATGTCTGGAAATACTGCACGGTACATCTATAATTAAACATGAGTGGCATATACAAGTTATTATGCTGTCAATCAAGGTCCTGTCTTAGTTGTAAAGCAAGAATATATCATCAAAAACAAAGAATTGCTTGTTTAAATGGTGAGCCTTGGAAAATAGCATTCCAGTGTAATAAACGTTTGATTTATATATTATGTTTTCAACTACTATAAGATCTCATACCTGTGTGTTTATACCACACATGCACATATACATATATATGGAATGCATCTTAGATTGGGGCATAACCTTATGGAGTAATTTGAACTGAAAAACTGTGCTGCACTGCACTGTGAAAATAGAACAAATGTTTATTGGTTCTTCGTAATAAGGATTTGTCACATTCATTGAGGTTATATAGCAAAAGAGGAAACAGGAGTGGAAACACCTTGCACACTAGTGATTGGGTTTTACCCGACCCGCACCTTACCCTAACTCGCCCTCCCTCCACCTGCGCCCTCCCTCCACCTGCACCCGTGTCTTCCTGGTTCCTTTTGTCGGCCGCCCTGCCGATGACATCACAAAAAGGGTGGGGCGATAACAAGCACGTCTACATAAAAGGAAGCCGAAAGCCGGCAGACTGGCAGTGCAAGGTGGTGATCGGTGAGAGCAGGAAGAAGAGCTCAACCAGGACTTGCCTGCCACCTGCAACTGGGGGTGCGCGGTTGGGCCGAACTCACCCCATCCGGTTAAGATAAAAAAAAAAAAAAAGAAAGCAAGCAATCAAATACAGTAAAGGATTGACAGAATACTATAAGTATTTTGGGTGTGATGCCAATGACAAATAGATTCTTACTGGATGTAAATAAAAAGCATATCACCTGCAAACAGTTATGATTTCCTCAAAGCAGAACTAAACCCTAAAAACTAGTGCATACTGAATTTACTGCTGCAGCCTAAAGGTTCGGCATCTCTGTTGCATTAATGATCCAGGCCTTTAATTTTGTGGACAGGAGCTCACTATCATGGAGTCTAAGTGACACGCACATGCTCAGTGTGAACTGGACAACTGTTGAGAAGCTAAGTTTCACTGCAAATCATCAAGAAGGAAATGAGGTTCATTGGTTTTTTCGGCTACTATTTAATAAGAATCTGAATGTATTACTAAGCAGCTTTGTATTGGGAAATGTATATTTTGTGTATATACAGTATATTGTGAGTTGGTCCCTTAGCTTAGGTAACTGACAGTGGCATGTTTTGTAAATAGCAGAAAAGAAGTTGGGGAGCTACAAGGGCATATATTTAGAGGCACATATGTTCACTGCTAAAGGACTTTTGTTGCCTTGGGCTGGTACAGAAGCTAAAACATAATGTACACCATCTCTACCTTATTGATGATTGAATTTGTCACATTTCTCTCTGTGTATATATATATATATATATATATATATATATATACACACACACACACAAGATGAGGCTAGCAGGTAGCAGGCTGCAAGCGCTGAAAATGGTTACTGCCTGCTGACCTGAGAGAACAAACGTGTTGAACTACAGAATCGATAGCAGAGATTAATTCAGCTGAGGGCTTATTAAATCATTCAGGTTTCATATGATTCTCAGCACAGCAAATATTTTCATCAGTTTCACACACAAGCAATTCTCAGCCTTTCTAATCCAGGAAAGGTGCTAAGGGGTGTCAATATATGGTTGTATTTCAGCATTATAAATCAGGCGTTCTATATTATCCAATCAAAATATTTCACTCCTCTTTTCTCTGACACCTTTTCTCTCACCCAGCAGGTGTCTCTTGCACAACTCTCACTGATGTCTTCAGCCGTCGTCATGGATACTTTGAACTTTTCACCACACTCACCTGTCAAAACACTGATTAGAAGTGTTCCATGTACCTACAACTCAAGGGGGAATTGTATTTCCATTTCATTCTAAAAGCATCCATTTTGCCTCTCACATTACAGACTTGCCTTACGCAAACACAGTGGATTTAAAAATCATAGCTATCTGTCTATCTATATTTGTCTGTCATGCTATCTGTCTATCATATGTTCTATAAGAATCTCTTTTTGTTCCATTTTTGTTTCTGTTTTCCATTGTTTCTATTGTCATTATTACTGAAATATTTGAACCGATTTAAAAAAATTTTAATATGCCAAAAAAAACTTTGGTTGATATAAACAGATTCTTTCAACTATTTTGATCATTTACAATTTATTGTGATGCTGTTTATGACATTTAGGGGCCGATTCATCAAGAGTCGAATATCGAGGGTTAATTAACCCTCGATATTCGACTGGGAACTAAAATCGTTCGACTTCGAATATCGAAGTCGAACGATTTTGCGCAAATCCTGCGATCGATCGATCGAACGATTAAATCCTTCGAATCGAACAATTCGAAGGATTTTAATCCAACGATCGAAGGAAAATCCTTCGATCAAAAAATCACAGGCAAGCCTATGGGGACCTTCCCCATAGGCTAACATTGACTTCGGTAGGTTTTATCTACCGAAGTAGGTGGTCGAAGTATTTTTTAAAGAGACAGTACTTCGATTATCGAATGGTCGAATAGTCGAACGATTTGTACTTCGAATCGTTTGAATCGTTTGAATTCGATCGAATTCGATCGAATTTAACAAATTCGATGGTCGAAGTACCCAAAAAATACTTCGAAATTCGAATTTTTTTACATTCGAATTCTTCACTCGAATTTTGTAAATCTGCCCCCTAAACTCCAATTCACTATTGAGAAGCGCAGGCAGTTCTGCCTTCAAAGAAAGGTGCAACTTTTTATATTTTAGAAGCACAAAGATTTGCATTTGAGGATACAACCCACAGTGCATGTTACAGTTTAGAAAAGCAGGTTTCATGAAAGAGACCCATTAAATCTTCATTGTGTGTAGGCACATTTACCATATTTTAAGATGTAGGAGCAGATTTATCAAGGGTCGAATTTCGAAGTGGAAAATACTTCGAAATTCGACCATCTAATTGAATACTACGAAATTAGAAGTTGAATTTGAAGGAATTTCTGCATCGTACGATCAAACGATTTTATCGTATGATGGCACGATTCAAACGATTTTATCGTATGATCGTACGATTTTTTTTCAAATACAAAAAACTTAGAAATATGCTCTGGAAGGTCCCCATAGGCTAACATAGCACTTCGGCAGGTTTAAGTTGGCGAAGTATTGAAGTTGAAGTTTTTTTTAAAAAAACAGTACTTCAATTATCGAATGGTCGAATAGTCAAATGATTTTTACTTCAAATCGAAGTCGAAGTAAATTCCAAGTCATAGTATCCTATTCGATGGTTGAAGTATCCAAAAAATTACTTTGAATTTCTAATTTTTTTTCTTTCGAAAATTCCCTCAAATTCACTTCGACCCTTGAAAAATCTGCCCCGTAGAAATAAAACTCATCCTTTCTCGTGGTTTTTTTTTCAGGACAGATAAATATGACAGATATATCACCTTTATCGTTTTAATTTCTAGCCAATTTTCACAACCCGTTCATATTATCGTTATTTTGCCTATTTGTTTGTCATTAAAGGGAACTATCATTAATGTTTCATTTTTTGAAACCATTTCATGATCTGGTTTGCCTTTGAAGCGGTATTAGTTTCCTGTTTAATAACAGCTAAATTGCATACAGTAACCTGCTGTATATTTTGTGTTCTTGTAAGCTTTGCTTATGGTTTGTTTTCATCTTTAGCAGTCCCCTGTCTCCAGCAGTTTTCCACACTCTGATAGATATTGGGATGTGTAATGCTGAATTTGTTTAGTTTGCAATGGGCTGGATACAAGTAGAATCTCGTTGACTTCCAGCTATGTCTTGCCATTGTTGATTACATCCATATTTTATTTAGGGCAAAGAAAGTTGTGTACCCCTTCACCTGGAAAAAACACAGGCCACATTTAATTGTATCAAAACTCAGATGCACTGTAAAAGTAAGCATGTCAGAAGGTTATCCTGCTTCTGCTGAGCATCCATTTAAATAGAAAGCTTTCCTTGTATATATATATATGATGTGTGAAATGAAATAAAAAGACACTTGTTTTACAAAGGGAAGTGCTGGCCCAGGAATGCTTTATTCCAGATTTTGATATATATATATATAACCCATGTCACTTATTTCTTTACTTATACTGCATCAGTGATATATAATATTTTGTGTTTATTCCCCTTTTCCATCAATACTAGAATAATTCTCACTGACCAAGATCACTGATCATTTGAAGTACAAAACTGACAGTTTGCCTCTGCATGGTGACGTTAATCCTATCGCTGCCCTTTTGACCTTGTGTCCTTTTGGCTCTTCTGATCACTCATCATTTTATCGACGCTGGTTCTGACCTAATGTTTGAAAGAAATAACCTTGCCCCAATGTCTTTTGGTTTTTTACTCTTTTTTTTAAGTCTTTTCTTATTTACTGAACTTAATTTACTCTCTGCTTTACATTTCTTTATATGTTTTTATTTGACCTTAGTCTGCCTTGAGCTTATACTGACACCCTCAGTTGTTAAAATGTATGGGTCTTGGACAGGTGAGTTTAGTCAGCAGTATAGGTTTAGTGGTGTCTGCCTCTATCGTTTAAAGCCTCAAGTTTCTAACCTTTTGTACCTTTGAGACAAATTCAAATGCATTACATATAGGGGAGCCATACAAGTGTGATGAGAGTTCCTGGTCATTCCAAAATAAAGGCTATGCTTGGCTTTTGATAAACCCATGAGAACTACTGGTCTGCCATTGTCTGTGATTGGCTGTCAGGTTTGTCTCCATGTGAATTCCTGTAGAATAAATTTTTGTTGTACACTTGGGAAACCAGAGCTACACATATTTTTAATTTCTATCTTGTCAAGGCTAGGAGTCATCTTTTGAGGTATGTTAAATTTATAATCCTTTTGTCCTTGGCAAAAGCCCCACTATCATCTAAGATTGTACAGTGCTTTGTATCCTTGTAGTGCTTTTTAAAAAAAGTTATTCATACATGCTCCTGGATGCTAGGCAAAGCTACAAAGATTAATTTTTATCAGTTGATTAGCAATGAAAACAAATCTCTTGTGAGCAGGGCTCTCTGATCCTATCTTTATTCTGTAACCCTTGTTTGATAAATGTAAGACCCCTGTTTATTATAAATTAAAGTAAAGTGTGTAACTTGCTGGCACTGTATAGATTGATAATAAATAGTGATGAGCGAATTTGCGCCGTTTCGCTTCGCCGAAAAATTTGCCGTTTTTGACGCCGGTGCCCGTTTTTTTACGCCGGCGCCCGTTTTTGACGCAGGCGCCCGGAAAAATCTTTTTTTGCCGCCGGCTAATTTTTGCCGCAAATTTTCTTGCGCGTTTCGCAAATTTATTCGCTGGCGCCGAATCGCGCAAATTCGCCGCAAATTCAAGCCTGGCGAATAAAATCCCCCATCACTAATAATAAAGATTATTATAGGTTACTAAAATTTGACAAAACAGCTTTGGAATAAGATGAGGAATATCATAGATAGGCAAGGCAACATCTGTGTAACACTTTTATTATTTTAATAATATCACTGCTCATCTGCTTATGCAATAAAAGTGTTCTATATATAATTTCCTTTTATAATAAATTATTGCTTTTTTAGAAAAATAGTGGCTGCTGCAATTAAAAAAAAGTAACATTTTGATCTTCCTTTTTTATAGACTTCCCATTGCCAAGAATGATGTGAACTGCTGGGACCTCTCTGTTCAACTGGATGGTAAAAGCCACTCCGTTAAAGTCGCCAGAATAAAAGATACATTCACCGTAAGTTTTGTTCAAGTACAATTAAACCTTTCTTTGGTCAAACAGCGTGTTACAGCGGGTATACGCGCCCTTTGGCACTCAACTGCTTGTTAAATTGCATCTCGTCACTTTCCCTTAGGAGGTAAACTAGCAATAACTGCTGGATGTGGTGTTACCAATGTAACTGGAGTGCATTGCCTAGAAATTGGGGCAGATTTATCAAAAATCAAATGTGTTATTTTCCACGATTTGAATATTTTTTGCACCCAAACTTACACATTCGAATTATATTTTCGAAAATTCGAATGTCTGTGAGTTAATAAGAAAAAAAAATTTGAATGTAAAAATTCAGTTTTTATCCGAAAACCTGATCAATTCGAGTTTTCAGGAAATTAACTTGATCGTTAGTTTTTTCCCCCGTTGTTTTTCATGTGAGTTTTTGACATTCAGATTTTCCTTTGAACACACAAATGTTCAAAATTCGAGTTATTCGAGGTAGAAAAACCCTCACACAAATTCAATTCTTGATAAATATGCCCCAAAGTGTTTGAAACTTTATTGTTTTGTCAGAATTACCCATAATATATGTATTAATCGGTTGTTAACAGTACATAGTTGTATAGTGGGGCTCATATAGTGACACATGGCAAATTTAAAGTAGCGTGACACGGCTAATTACTGATTAATTGATATGAAATTGACTGGCCTATTCAATGCCCTGAATTCTAGTAGGTTGTTCTTGTGGCTGAATGGAAGCAAATATTATTATGGAGGCAAATGCTATTTCACTGACCAAATATCACATATTCACATATTAATAAAAAATTATTATTAAATATCACATATTGACCAAATTTCACATATTCAGAAAAATGCAACAAAGTCAATGAATTATAATGGTATCTAATGAATATACATTTACTTTCTAAATTAAATACTTTATTTTTTACATTTATTTACTTAAACCTTTATACAGTATTATAGTCACCTTAAAAGAACTCAGTGAACAATAAAAACTGGGTAAATAGGCTGTGCAAAAAAGTAAATGTTTCTAATATTGTTGGTTAGTCAAAAATGTAATGTATGTAAAGGCTGGAGTGACTGGATGTCTAATATAATAGCCAGATGTCAGGGAGCCGGGAGCCCCCTCTGGGGAGTAGTCCGGATCTAGGAGGAAGCCCCTCAGGAGGGATCAGGGTCGTGGTATCCAGGGGTAAGACAAGAGAATAATCAAAGTCCAAGCACAGGTCAAAAGACAGGCGGAATACAAACAAAGTCCAGAGCCAGGCAGGGGGTCAATGGCAGGCAGAGTATCAGCGAAGTCCAGGTCCAGGCAAGGGGTCACAACAAGGAATCAGGCAGATATAAGCAGGGAAAACAGCAAGGGAACCCAGGAAACTCTCAGGGAACAGAATCCTATTTTCGGGCGCCATCTTGGCGCCTCAGGCGTCCTTTTATGTTTGAATTTGGCACCCTTGCGCCAGCGTCAGCGCGCCTGCGACCGTCGCGCCGCGCTGACATCACGGCGCCGGCGTCGGAACCCACGTGGGTTGCCTGGGCGCCGCCATCTTGGAATCTTCGCCGCCGGGAGCGGACGCGACTCCTCGCGCTCCCGGCGGTCTTGACAGTACCCCCCCCTCACGGGGGGCCTCAGGACCACCGGGACTTGGTTTCTGGGGAAACTTGGAGTGGAAGTCTCTTACCAAACGAGGAGCATGCACATCGCGGTGTCCCTCCCAAGAGCATTCTTCGGGGCCAAAGCCCTTCCAATGGATGAGGTATTGAAGGGACCCTCTGGAGATTCTGGAATCAAGGATTCTCTCCACCTCGAATTCTTGTTGACCCTCCACAGAGACGGCAGGAGGAGGAGATTGGACAACAGAGAAACGGTTAGAGATGGTGGGCTTCACCAGGGAGACGTGGAACACGTTGGGGATTCTCATCTCTGGTGGGAGTTGAAGTCTGATGGCTACAGGGTTAATTATCTCCAAGATGGGGAACGGACCCAGGAACTTCGGACCCAACTTGGGAGATGGCACCTTCAAGCGAATATTCCTGGAAGAGAGCCAGACACTATCACCCACCTTGTAGGGAGGAGAGGGCCTTCTACTGCGATCCGCGAAAGTCTTGTGGACTAGAGCACTCTTCTCCAGATTAGACTTGGTTGCAGCCCAAATAGCAAGCATATGGGCTGCCAGATCATCTGCAGCCGGGACGTCCGACAACACGAAATCCTGAGGAAAGGCTTGAGGGTGCTGTCCATACACCACCATAAACGGAGACCTTCCTGTGGAGGAATGACATGCATTATTATGAGCAAACTCCGCCCACGGGAGGAGGTCAGCCCAATCGTCCTGGCAAAGAGACACGTGGTTCCTCAGGAACTGTTCTAAGGCTTGGTTCACACGTTCAGCTGCCCCATTCGTCTGCGGGTGGTAGGCAGACGAAAATTGAAGTGTTATTCCCAAGTCTTTACATAGGGAACGCCAGAACTTGGCGGTAAACTGGGTGCCTCTGTCGGAGACGATCTCCACCGGGAAACCATGCAGGCGGAAGATGTACTTAATAAAGAGTTGGGATAATTCCACCGCAGAGGGTAACTTCTTCAAAGGGATGAAATGGGCCATTTTGCTGAAGTGGTCAATAACAACCCAGATCACAGTATTCCCACCGGAGGGAGGAAGTTCAACAATAAAGTCCATAGAGAGGTGCGTCCATGGACGAGAGGGTACCGGCAAAGGCTGTAACAACCCGCTGGGGCGGGAATGGCTAGGCTTAGAAGTGGCGCAGACATTATAAGCAGCCACAAAGTCCTTTACATCCTTGCGGATATCAGGCCACCAGACTAGGCGCCTCAAGAGTTCAAGGGTCTTGGCCGGACCAGGATGTCCAGCTTGCCTGGAGCAGTGGGTTTGTTGCAGGATGGCCAGGCGAAGTTCTGGAGGGACGAAGGCCATGCCAATCGGAGTATCTTGAGGAGCCGAGGACTGCCCAGCCAGAATCTGGTCGGCAAATTGGGGATACAGAGAGGCAATGATCTTGACTGGTGGAATGATTGGTTCCTGTCTCTCAGGGTCACGGTCCACCGGAGTGAAGCTACGAGACAAGGCGTCGGCCTTCAGATTCTTGGAACCTGGGCGATAAGTCAAAACAAAGTTAAATCGGGAAAAGAAAAGGGCCCACCTGGCTTGTCTGGGATTTAGCCTCTTGAGGGACTGTATGAACTCCAGATTCTTGTGATCAGTGAAAATCTGGACAGGAATTTCAGAACCCTCCAGGAGGTGACGCCATTCTTCAAGGGCAAGCTTGACTGCCAAGAGTTCTCGATTTCCGACATCATAGTTCTGCTCTGCGGATGAGAACTTCTTGGAGAAAAACGCACAGGGGTGCAATTTTCCATCAGTGGAGTGTCTCTGAGACAGGATAGCTCCGGCTCCGACTTCAGAAGCATCAACTTCGATGCAGAAGGGTAGTGCAGGATTGGGATGTCGAAGAACAGGAGCGGACGTGAAGGCCTCTTTCAAGGACTGAAAGGCTTCTATGGCAGATGGAGGCCACAGGCTGGGTTTACCCCCTTTCCGGATGAGGGCCAGGATAGGTGCAATGCGGGAAGAGAACCCCCGGATGAACTGTCGATAATAATTAGCAAATCCGATGAATCTCTGGATTGCTTTGGTACTCAGTGGGAGAGGCCACTCCTGGATGGCCGACACTTTCACGGGGTCCATCTCAAATCCCTCTGGAGAGATAATGTATCCTAGGAAGGGGATCTTGGATACCTCGAAAACACACTTCTCCAACTTGGCGAAGAGAGAGTTCTTCCTCAGACGAGAGAGTACCTCCTTCACCTGGGAGCGATGACTTTCAAGGTCCTTGGAAAAGATCAGGATGTCGTCCAAGTATACGACTACGAACCTTCCTAGGAGATCTCGGAACACATCATTAACAAACTCCTGGAAGACGGCAGGGGCATTGCATAGGCCGAAGGGCATAACGAGATATTCATAGTGCCCATCCCGAGTGTTGAATGCCGTCTTCCATTCGTCACCCTCCCGGATGCGAATGAGGTTGTAGGCCCCCCGGAGATCCAACTTGGAGAAAATCTTTGCCCCTTTCAGCTGGTCAAAGAGCTCGGCAATCAGGGGCAGAGGGTATCTGTTTTTCACGGTGATCTTATTCAGACCCCGATAGTCTATACAAGGCCGAAGGCCTCCGTCCTTCTTCTCCACGAAGAAGAACCCAGCCCCTGCAGGAGAGGTAGAAGGGCGGATAAACCCCCGCTGGAGATTTTCTTGGATGTACTCCTTCATAGCGGTAGTCTCTGCAGGAGAGAGAGGGTAGGTGCGCCCTCTGGGGGGCATAGCTCCTGGCAGGAGTTCAACCGGACAGTCGTAGGAGCGATGTGGGGGAAGGAACTCTGCAGACTTTTTACAAAACACATCGGAAAATCCCTTGTAAGTGGAGGGCAAAGTCTTTAGTTCCGCAGTGGAGACATTCACCTTCTCAAGGGGTCTTGGCGGAAGGCAATGTTGCAGGCAAAATAAACTCCAACGAGAGATCTGCCCAGTGGACCAGTCTATGGTGGGGTTGTGCAGACGTAACCACGGAAGACCCAATATTACTGGAGTAGAAGGGCAGGGAATGATGAAGAAAGAAAGTTTTTCTTGATGCAGCGCCCCAACTTGTACAGATAGTTCCGCCGTGAACATTGTGACGAATTCAAACTCCAGGGGTTTGCCATCTGCTCCGGAGTCAAGGAAGGCCCTTTCGAAGACAGACTTACTTGCCAGGTGAATCTGCAAAGGAAGGAGAAGTCTGCGTGAATTTTCTTGATACTTCTCCAGAGGCCTTCGAGTGATGCCCCCTACATGAGAAACCAGAGACATACCTCGGGGTACAAAACTCTTGGCTTTGGCAGGACAGGCGTTGGCAAAATGGGAATGCCCACCACAGTACAAACAGAGACCTGCCATACGTCTTCGGAGTCTTTCCTGCTCGGAGAGGCGAGCCTTTCCTACTTGCATAGGTTCCTCCAGGGGAGACGTGGACACATGAGTCACAGGGACAGTGGGTGCTTGTAGAATCGGCCTTTGAAAGCGAGGGGCCAACATGGGAGAAAATCGTCTGCTGCGCTCTCTCTCCACCTGGTGTTCTCTGAGACGGATGTCCACCTTAATAGATAGAGCAATCAGTCCTTCCAGGGTGTCAGGAGTCTCTCTGGAGACGAGATCATCTTTGATGCGGATGGATAGGCCTTGGTAGTATACGGCCTTGTAAGCGTCATCACACCAGGAAGTCTCCGCCATCAGTGTTCGGAAGTCTATAGCGTACTCATTGACACTGCGGCTTCCCTGCCGGAGCTGCAAGAGACGGGCAGGGGCGTTCGTAACCCGACCTGGAGCATCAAAGACTGTGCGAAAAGCTTGGAGAAAGTCTTTAACATCATAAGTCACCGGGGAATTCTTCTCCCAAAGAGACGTTGCCCACTCCAGTGGCTTGCCTTCCAATCGAGACATCACATAACCCACCTTGGAACGCTCACTTGGAAACTGTGTGGGTTGGAACTCAAATTGAATTTGGCATTGTGTGGCAAATCCCCTGCAGGCTTGTGGGTCCCCACTGAAGCGAGGGGGAGGTGGAATGTGAGGCTCACCTGTCGGGTAGCTTGCGTTCGTAGAGGCTGCCGCCATGGGGGGATCTCCAGTAAGTGGAGCAGCGGAGGGCGTAGAAGGCACTTGAGCTAGCAGAACATCGAGTGCTTGCCCAATGCGAACCTGCTGGTTTTCGTAGTCCTCCATGCGGGATGCCAGTCCGCGGAGCGCTCGTCCGACATGAGGTGTGGCTTCCTCAGAAGGATCCAAGGCCCGAAAATAATGTCAGGGAGCCGGGAGCCCCCTCTGGGGAGTAGTCCGGATCTAGGAGGAAGCCCCTCAGGAGGGATCAGGGTCGTGGTATCCAGGGGTAAGACAAGAGAATAATCAAAGTCCAAGCACAGGTCAAAAGACAGGCGGAATACAAAGTCCAGAGCCAGGCAGGGGGTCAATGGCAGGCAGAGTATCAGCGAAGTCCAGGTCCAGGCAAGGGGTCACAACAAGGAATCAGGCAGATATAAGCAGGGAAAACAGCAAGGGAACCCAGGAAACTCTCAGGGAACAGAATCCTATTTTCGGGCGCCATCTTGGCGCCTCAGGCGTCCTTTTATGTTCGAATTTGGCGCCCTTGCGCCAGCGTCAGCGCGCCTGCGACCGTCGCGCCGCGCTGACGTCACGGCGCCGGCGTCGGAACCCACGTGGGTTGCCTGGGCGCCGCCATCTTGGAATCTTCGCCGCCGGGAGCGGACGCGACTCCTCGCGCTCCCGGCGGTCTTGACACCAGAACACTACTTCCTGCTTTTCAGCTCTCTGAGTTAGTCAGGGACTTGAAGGTGGGCCACATGGGACATAAATGTTCAGTGAGTTTGCAATTGATAATTAGCATGCAGCTCAGATTCAAAAGCAAACAGTTATGGCCCATGCTCCCCCCCCCCCTCAAGTCACTGATTGGTTACTGCCTGGTAACCAAGAGAGCTGCAAAGCAGGAAGTCGTGTTCTAGCTATTATGTTAGACATCCAGTCACTCCAGCCTTTATACATTATATTTTTGGATAACTATATTAGAAACATTTTTATTTTGAAAAGCCTATCTATTTACCCAGTTTTTATTTTTACACTGAACAATTCCTTTAAGGATACTACAGTGTATATGAAATTATAGGAATATGTGTAATTTTTTTTGCTGAGGTGTCAGTCTGTACTACACCCGCATTCTTATACAGGTACCTCCTTGAGCAAGTTATAAAGAGCTTCTACAACTTTGTATTGCATTGGCTTTCAGGCACTTTTCAGTAGTTAGAACAGAAAGTATTTATAGGGGAGAGTGAGATTACATGATTTATCTTATATTTCAACTCTTAAATTTACTAGAAGCTGCTTTTTGCCCCACCCCCTCCTCGGCAACTTGAGAGGTGCTGCCACCTGAAGCACGGTTCTCACCTTGCCCTATGACAGGAGCTTCCCTGGCGACCACTTATGTTGGTTTATTTCTCTGTCATGGCCATGTATAATGTTGTCATTATCTTTTGTATTGTGTCTAATTTGAATGTTTCACAGGGAAATTACTGCAATTAAAAATTCCATAAATTGAAATTAACATGTAATGCATATTTTTTCTTCAAACTGAAAATTTTTATTTGTTACAGGGTTTGATATATCTAAAATGTATTAATGTGGCATAACACCGCTATTTGCTTACAGAACTATTACATAGCATGTTCAAGTGGTTAGGAAAAATTAGTTAATGGCTATAATAAAACATCATTTAATACCTCAAAACATGTTAAAGAAGTTCTAAACCCTATAAATCCTATAAGGGAATGGATTGGATTCATTTTTGATATACTGTACCACAGTTCCCCATGAATCAATACTGGGTAGGGTATAAGAAAATGGAAAATCATACATTCTGCCAAAATGTTATGCTACACCCAAGACTGGGATAAAGGATAATCTGAATAACTAAAAGGCATACAAACTGTAAGAAAATAATGGCACATCCTATACATTTCCACATTATTATGCTGATGTACATGTTATTTCAGAAAACCACCCTGTAATTTGACACATTTTTTATCTATACACACATACATGGGGGCAGATTTACTAAAGTTCAAATTCGAATTTTGGAGTTGGGATTTTTGGTAAAAACTAAATTCTTCTAAATTCACCAGCTTGAATTCAAATGTGAGATTTATTACAGTCAGACCCTTCAGAAATTCAAATTCGAACATTTGCCACCTAAAACCTGCTGGGTTCATGTAGAAGCCTCTGGCAGAGGTCCCTTGAACTATTTGAAGATGTTAATACTAGTGATGAGCAGAATTTCTTGCCGATTTTCGCCACAAAAATGACACCCATAGACTCCAATGGGAGAAAAAAAGGTTGCACGTCAAAATGTGACTCACAATATTCAAGTTTTTCTTCCGGTGTTTGAATTTGATTCAAATTTTCTGGTCGGGACTATTTGATTGAATTTTCACATTTTTTAATGAATAATATACCATTCGAATTGTGAATAAAATTCGAATTTATTAGAGTTTAAAAACCCTGATGATGTGAATTTTTCTGAAAACCGATTTTTTAAATCCCACATTGAAATTAACACTTTTTTCCAACATTTTGATATTTGGTGTCACCATGTAATGGGCTTTGTTTTTGATTCCTTTGGTGTGCTGTCTCACAATCTGCCTCAACTAAAGTACTTTTTTTAGTTTTAATCATTTGCATTCCATCTTCTTGTTTATATTTTTCCAGTTGCTGCTATGTACACTGTCATTCAGCTGTGTCAAAACATGGGCAGAAAGAACAATTTAATTGCACCAACATTCAGAATTCACATCTCCCCTGATAAGTTTTCCCGATTGAGATCTTGCTAGCGGTATTGCAAAAAAAAAAAAAAAGCCACTGTTGTAGTGTGAAAGTGCATCAGCTGTGACTAAATGTTTTGATACAGCCTTCTCAAAGGAGAGACTAGTGGCTTCTCTTTTAATGTGGGAAGCCGTTTCAGACACAGATCCTCACATGGATCTAATTAGTCTTTCACAGGGACTGGAGGTCCATTTCTTGCAGCTGAATTCTCATTTCATTCCCCCATAACTAGAAACACCTCTCTTCAAACGGGTTCCTTCAAAGAAAGGGGAGTTTAGGGTTGCATGTTTTACAGCTTTTTGATGTTGATTTCCCTTTAACTGAGAAGATCTTATGTTTATACAACTGTTATTATTAAGAAAACATAGCCACGTTCAGTTGGGATCATTTAGCAATGGCAGCGACTGACAATAGGGCAAAATTGTGATAAGATAATCATTGTACTTTTGATAAATAATTTACACTAATTTACACTAATTTCTAAACAGGATAAAACAGTATTAGTTTATCATTCTTATATTTTGATTGTCTGTATTATATGAGAATGACAGGTTACAGGTAATTCATGCATTTATTCCTGATATGTACTGATATGATTTTCTGTGCAAAATACTAGAATATGGTATTGTAAAAAAAAGGCCTTTCTACATTTTTTACTATATTTATCACCATCAGTATTTTATACTGATAGGGATAAATACTGATACAATTCTGATAAATTAAAAAAACGGTGCCCTACAGCTTTCCTTTTTTTTAACAATTTTTGACTGCTAAATGGAATATCTGGATAAGCAAAGGCAATCATTCATTTTGTTGGAACAATGTATTATAGCACATACGAAAAAGAAATTGCTGGCTCTAATCTCTCTCAAAACCAATTAAATATTATCAAAAAGCATCAAAATCTAATCTTGCTTATAAAACATTCAGTGTTGGAAAACCAGCCACTAGGTAGTTCTCACCGAGTGGAAAGAGTGACCTGGGTGTCCAAACCCTAGGTCCGTCACTTGAAAGATGAACAATTTAACTTCAATAATGAAAAAGGTCAGCAGAGCTTACACTCACCAAATTGGCCAAGTGGCTCGGGTGCCGTGCCCCGAAACCGTAACTTAGGCAATGCAAATCATCCGAAATAAATGTGCACGCACTCCTTGCAAGTGCCTATGATTACGTATCGTTTGATACAAAATGCGTTAGGACGCATATCTTTTAACATGATGGAATAAAGTAACAAGTTTTAACCTCTAATGCCTTGGCTGTAGGAGTGCGTGCACATTTATTTCGAACAATGTAATATAAATTAATATACATATGCTATATAAAGTATCCTTAAGTATTCTGGCACCTCAGCATTTTGGGATAATATTGTGGCTCTACATCTATTCTTGTTATTGCTCTACACAGTAAGTAACTTAATTCATAGCTTTATGCTGCCCTAGTAACAGTGATCAAATACCTTTTGATCACTTTGATTTTTGTGGCAGGTTTTCAAAAAAGATGCTTGGCTGGTACCCACACTAATGACAATATTTTGTTTTATATATTAGCTTGGAATGGTCTAAAAAGTTTGAGGACACGAAGATGTAATTCTTATTCAAAAAATAGTTGCAGTCAAACGCCCATAGTATGTCACAGGCCACTTCCATTAATGAGAAAGGATGTGAAGTGAGTAGTGTTGGATTCATCACTTGAAAATACACCTGTAACTGCTTCTTGGTGATAATCGTAGTCCTTGTGTTACCTCATTGTTTCCCTTTAATGACAATACGAAACAACCCTAATGGGCCCAATCATGAGTGTTGCGATTGCCAATACTTGTAGCCACAATAACTGTGCATAATGCATCCTAGCCAAAATAACTGAGAGTAATTATCTTTTAGCAAAGTAGTAGTTCTTGACTTTTTTTTTTTTTTGGAATCCTACATATTGCATACTAAGCTTTGACCCTTGCTTTGTAAAAATGCTTCATTTTTATTGCCCAGACCAGGAATATTTTCACTGTGAGTAATTTAAAACATGTAAGCACTAAAACACTTAAAGCTAATTTGAAGCAAGTTCTTACAAATGCTTCAGTTCAATCTTTCTGGCAATTTCAAATCGCTATTTGAGACATACCTGTTTCAGAGACAGCATGTAAGCTCCAGCAACAAACACTACCAGCACAACTAAAGAGTTCAGGTAGTTGCAGCATGGCATTATCATAGATTTCCAACAAGCCAGTTCATCAGATTTCTGCCCTTCTATATCTGCCCCAGTCAACTGTAAGACAAATAAGGGCCCCCCATTAAAAAATATTGGTGGCTAGGACCCCACATGAGAAAAAAAAATTGGTGGCCAGCCCCCCCCCCCACATTATAAGAAAATTGGTGGCCAGGGCCCCTTAAACATCCATGCCTTCCCGAAGTCAGCAGCTCTCACAAAGATGGGGGGCCCGGATAATCAAGTAAGTGTGGCGTGGCCGGGCCCCCCATACCCTCAGGGCCCCCTACAACTCTCCCCCCTGTCCCCCCCTGATGGCTGCCCTGCTTGTAGGTTTGGTGAATAGGTTGACATCGGACCTAAATATAATGATGAAACAGAAAATAAATATACATCCTCTACCCATACACAAGTACAGAATCTTCTGTAATCCAGAAGGCTCAGGAATACAAGAAAACCATCTCCCACAGATTCCATTTTAAGCAAATAATTGAAAAAAAATTAATTAAAATACAGACCCCATGTGGATCCTTGCAAATTTCTTTGAATATACAAAGTTAGCAGTTCTTAAGAATGATTTCAGAAAAGTAGGTGAAACGCTTAAGCTGATGACCTCCAAATGCACCTCGGGACCTTCTGGATATAGATAGGGTATCAAGGCTTATAGGAGAAGGAAAGGTAAAATCACATGGGGCGAGGTGCCAAATGTTATACATCTACCACTGAATATTGGGACTTAACTTATACCCCAGAACTGAACTGACCCGGGTCAGTTTTTCCTGAAGGGTGCACACTCACAGTAGAGTGAAAGGCAAAACTCTACTTTCACTGGACAACTTCATGTCATTTGTAATGGGATAGCCCCCGCCCCAGTGCTCCCATCAGTAGGACCCTCCCCAAAGCTTTTAAAGCCCAACCCCACCCTCCAATCCGGTGTCTTTTTTTCTTCTGCTTCAGTTTATTTTTGCTCCTGTTAGAAGCAGTTCTCTTTTTAACCTAGGGGAAACATTAGAGCTTGCTGGAAAGCGTCCTAGGGACTGGGGTTTTGGTCTTTGTGATCTTTTTCCCCTAAGCACTTTACCTCATGTATGAAGTCTTCATCATCTGGATCAGGTAGGCACAGTGTTACTGTGGCTTATATCACTGGTTTGTCCTTGATCCATGTGCCTTCCCGGCCTGATTATAACCTGTCCGGCGGCAAGTACTGTGCCCCCCATCCTTGTGCCTACCTGGGCATGTCTAAAATGTGTCCAGTGGCATTGTGGTGTATGGCCCCTACACCCCTTATGATTTTTACGGATGGGAGAGGGAGGTGGCAGTTAGATAAGGTTAATCTTTTGGAATCCCGGGTTTGCCTTGGGGAGTGGGGTTAGCAGAATGTTAGCAGCTTGAACCTTATGTCCTCCTTCTCCTTTTCCCCTATACTGGGGTATTATTTTCTTTTCTTTTTTTCTGGAGGAATTTCAGTTTCAGAGCCAGCTGCCTCCCTCACAAGTCTTTCCCAAGGTTGAGGTAGTAAAAAAAAAAAAAAAAAACCCTGGGGCCTTTGTTCTGCTAGCAGTTAAGAACTAGGCTTAGCTGGGAAAGCCATCCTGATGTTGGAATCTCTTAACTCTTAAGAATGGATCGGCCAGATAGGCCATTGCGGGAACGGTGGCTGTTCTGTACATTCTATGAGCAATTCTAATGTAATGCTATGTTAATGCAATGCTAATTTGCATGTTCTATACTGATCTGTATGTTCTTTGAGCAGACAAGGTGGGTCTGCAGGTTCTCTGAGCAGCAGTTGTAGGTAATTAGATAATTACTCTGGAGGTCATTGTCAGGTGCAGAGAGAGAGAGAGAGAGAAAAGTTGTCTTATTGAAATTATACTTTCCCTTTCGTCCCCTTCGGCAGCAACCATGAGATATATTTTGTTCCCTGGCTGGTAGGACAAGCAAAAAAAGAGTTAACAACCTCCTAGCCACACCTATAAGTAGGAGTTACCTCAACAGTCCACAGTGTTTTTCTTGTCCTAGATGGTAGGTAAGCAGAATTTCTTCTAATCCTGTTGGTTTCTCTCCTCTTTTTTTAGGAACAGCAGAAGGAATGTTTCCAGGTCCCCAGGGGACTTGAAGACCGTAGGATGGACTGCCCAAGGGGCAGGAAATCCGGGGAAGGCAGGACGCGTCCCCAGGTTGAGCCGCACTAAAGTCCGGGTAGTCTAGGGCTGCCCTTATCCAAGATGGCGGCCGTGTAATTGGGTGCGACGCTAAGAGCGTGCGCGGAGTGACCGCTGAATCCTCTGACGTCAGACGCAAATGCGGAAGTGAAGGGATTTAACCGGCGGTTTGAATTCTAATGGCGCCTAAGCTGGTTGCGGACTTAGAATTTTGACGTGTCTCCCTGCCTAGGCTGCAGCCTCCTGGTTAGGCTGTAAGGTAGTGTGAGTGAGGGTGATGTTGGATAATGATCTTATTTTACTTAACCAGATTCTGACTGATGCATGTTTTCTGTTACAGATGTCCACTCCTGTTAGAGAGGATTCGAATGCTAAGAGACTTAAGTCTAAACATTTGCAATGTAGAGCATGTGATCAACCTTTCCCTGAAGGCTATGACAAGAGATTGTGCATGGATTGCATGACGTGTATTGCCAAGAAACAGGATTCGGAATCTGTACCCTCTACTACCTGGATAAAAGATTTTATAAGATCTACAATGCAGGAGATGATGGCAGAATTACAGGATTCTAGGCTGCCAGAAGGTCCTCTGGATTCTCCAGTATTGTCAGGAGAAGATTCATCCTCGGAGGAGGAGTCTCTAGCATTATTTTCAACAGATAATACGGCTAGACTAATTAAGAAAGTTAGATCCACTATGGATTCCTTTGAGGAAATAGAAGCTCTACCTTCGACTTCTCAGGTTACAAAGAGGTCTAAAACCTTTCCGGTACATTCGGTCATGAAAGAGCTTATGAAAAGAGAATGGAAAGAGCCAGAAAAGGCACCTACTATAACTAAGAGACATAAGCTTCTATTCCCAATACAAGAGGAGGAACTGCAGTCCTGGGAAGCTCCTCCCAAAGTGGATATAGCGATAGCTAGGCTGTCCAAAAAGACTGTCATTCCTGTAGAAGACGGATCAGGATTAAAAGATCCTATGGATAGGAAGGCAGATAGTATTCTGAAAAGATCTTACATTGCTGCAGTGGCAGCATGTAAACCAGCTTTGGCAGCTTCGGGAGTGGCACGCTCCATTAGATTCTGGTTGAAGCAGCTGGATGAAGATATCACTAACCGCATAGCTAGAGAAGAGTTATCTAGTTCTCTTTCCAAGATCAGTATGGCTATTGATTTCCTATGTGATGCTACTGTGGAAGGTGTTAAGTTATCTGCTAAGTCTATGGATCCTTGGAGAAGAAGGTTATACTCAGCAGCGATACAAGAATCCATCTGAAGTGGTGGCTCCAGAGGAACAATCTCTCGACCGGGTCTTATTTCCATCAGGTGGAATGGACGGTTCTTACCACAGATGCCTCACAGACAGGATGGGGAGCCCATATGAGAGAGATGACAGCGCAGGGTCTATGGAATTCAATGGAGAGTTCCATGTCTTCAAACTTCAGGGAGATGAGGGCAGTGTTCAGGGTCATCCAAGCTTTTCAACATCACTTGAGGGGTTCGAACCTGAAGATCATGTCAGACAACTCCACCACAGTGGCATATTTAAACAAGCATGGTGGGACCAGAGCCCCAGTACTCAGTCAGGAAGTGTACAGAATTCTATCTTGGGCAGAGAGATGTGTAGCCAGACTGATGGCAGTTCATATAAAAGGGGAAGACAACATCCTGGCAGACTGTTTGAGCAGGAGGACCTTTACTCCAGGGGAATGGTCTCTAAATTACAACATTTTTCAGAAGATAATAGATCTCTGGGGGATTCCAGCAATAGACCTGATGGCGACAAGAGAAAATCGCAAGATGGAGATCTTCAGTTCGATCAACAGGATGGATCGGTCGAATTTTCTAGATGCCATGTCCTTCAGGTGGGATTTTCACCTAGTGTATATATTCCCTCCGATTCCAATGATACCCAGGGTGCTTCAGAAGATAAAGGCGGAACAGGTGAGAACTATTCTGATAGCACCATTCTGGCCCAAGAGAAGCTGGTTTGCACCCTTGATGAGAATGTCCAGACAGGAATTCTGGATTCTTCCCCAGATACCTACATTGTTGACTCAGGGACCAATACGATGCAAAGATCTAGCTCGGCTGCAGTTGACTGCATGGAGACTGATAGGTCCATTCTGACATCACAGGGGCTATCATCAGAGGTAGTAGATATTCTGATTCAATCAAGGAAAGAATCCACTAATAGAGTATATTCTAGAGTGTGGAGGATTTTCAGAAGCTGGTGTTCTCATCATCAGATTGGCCATAAGCAGCCACCGATAGAGACAATTCTTAAATTTCTACAGGAAGGATTTGCAAAAGGGATCGCAGTGAATACTATTAAAGTCCAGATCTCGGCTCTTTCGGCTTTGATGGACAAACCTCTTTCTTCATTGCCTTTAGTGAAACGATATCGAAGATTCGACCTAAGGTGATGCAGCCACTGCCTACTTGGGATCTTTCTCATGTGCTAAAGAAGTTGTGTGAATCTCCGTACGAACCTATACAAGATTGTTCTATCAAATGTCTTTCTTTTAAAGCTGCATTTCTAGTAGCAATTACATCTGCTAAACGTATTGGAGAGCTTCAGGCTTTGTCATCTAAAGAGCCATATATTTCTTTCCTACCAGATAGGGTAGTGTTGAGAACATTACCTTCCTTCAGACCGAAAGTGGTTACAAATAGTAATGTTAATCAGGAGATTGTGCTTCCTAATATGAATCAAGACTCTCAGTCTCAAGACAATAAATTGTCTCTTCTAGATGTGGGTAGAGCTTTGAAGGTCTATCTGAAAAGCACTGAATCTTTCAGAAAGGAAGAAAATTTGTTCATTACCTTTGCGGGGAAAAACAGAGGTCTTAAAGCTTCGAGACCCTCTATTGCACGTTGGCTGAGAGAGACTATACAGATGGCTTATATCAAGGATAATCTTGTACCACCATTCAAATTAAAAGCACACTCGACCAGGAAAATGTCAACGTCATGGGCAGAGATTGCTGGAGTTTCCATGGATAATATTTGCCGTGCAGCTACGTGGAGCAATCCTAATACCTTTGTTCAGCATTATAGAGTGGACATTTTGGCCTCCCAGGAAGCTTCCTTTGGCAGTGGCATAATCCAGAGGGCGGTGTAGCTACAGACCCACCCTAATTACTCGCTAACTCTCATGGTTGCTGCCGAAGGGGACGAAAGGGAATTAGTAAATTTATACTTACCGAAATTTACTTTTCCCTTAGTCCCTTTTCGGCAGCAAACTTTTACCCTACCCTATTAAAGATATTAAGCATGTTTTTTTGTCTGGGTTACTTTTTGATTACACTGTGGACTGTTGAGGTAACTCCTACTTATAGGTGTGGCTAGGAGGTTGTTAACTCTTTTTTTGCTTGTCCTACCAGCCAGGGAACAAAATATATCTCATGGTTGCTGCCGAAACGGGACTAAGGGAAAAGTAAATTTCGGTAAGTATAAATTTACTAATTCTGGACCAAGTCTGCAGTGTCTGCCTTTAGGAATGGCCCTGGTAATGGCATATCTAACTATAGTTTTGGACATTCTAGTTTAGGTAGTAGGGGGTGTTACATTCCAGAATAATAGGTGGATAATTCTATCCACACATACATATCCCCATACCTAGATTAATTCTGATCTTGGATACGTAAAAATAGTCTCATTATTAATTAATCTTTAGCAGTATTGTATTGGTTAGTTATATTTCCTGGAATCAGTCAATTCCTTCCTATTTAGTAGACTCATTGGAGCATGCCAAACAGATTTTGGTTCTAGGCGAAATGTATGGGATATTATAACTTCAATTATGTCCATGTCACATCCTTGAAGGCTCAAGAGGACTGTATCGTGGCAAGGTTATGCATACCTGCATGTATTTCTGTTACAATGTCTACTCCATAGGGCATGCAAATCTTTAATATCCAGACTTGTTTGGTAGAGGATCGTGAGCTAATGATAAGAACAATTTCAACCCACACATGAAGATTCCCTAGGCTGCTGTATGCTCCTAGATACCTCACATGACAGGAAAGGTATGCCTGCAGTGGCGGCAGTCCATCTCCATGTGTCACTCTGTGGACCTTTCATTGATAGGGTGCATGGGTTATGGTCCAGGACAAATACAGGTTCCTTATGTGCCCTGTGGACTTTAGTATCGAAGAGACGGGGAGCTACACTAGTCGATGCTATTTATATGTAGTGTTCAACATATCTGGGACATGTAGAATACTGGTGATGGAATGTTTCTTTCCCCTACTAAGTCATCTTTTGCAGGTACCATGCTTATGAGCTGTTTAAGCTTCTGAGCACTCTTGTGTTTGGTGCAAGGTTGGCCCAGCTGCGCTGGTAAGTAGTGGGAGTCTGATGCTGGAGAAGTGTTACTCTGGGTTTTTATCCACTTCTTTTTCAACTTCTCTTTCAGTGGAGGTAGTTGTTTCCCTTTAGGTGGAAGTGTCATGTTGGCTTCACACTCCGTATCATTACTTTGGTGTGGGTTCTGCCTCTAAAGAGTCCTGCTTCTTCTTTTTCTCTAGCAGTCCATTTCCTCTGAAGAAAGAGTTCACAGGTTTTCTACAGGGTGTTTCTCTGATCACCTGTAGAGGTTTCGTTCTTCCAAAACAATAAGCCATAGAGCTGTAAAAGACATTTCATTAACAAAGGACCTTCACCAGTATTGGCCCGAAAAACCAATAAGAACGGCTTTTACAACTCATTTGAAAAAGTTTGGAAATCACTTTCAGCCTGCATAATGATTTACTCCACTTTCAA
The DNA here is from genome assembly GCF_017654675.1 of Xenopus laevis. Classification (NCBI taxonomy): domain Eukaryota; kingdom Metazoa; phylum Chordata; class Amphibia; order Anura; family Pipidae; genus Xenopus; species Xenopus laevis. Next base: position 111,235,639 of record NC_054374.1, on the reverse strand, counting down.
CAAAAAAAGATAACAGTGGTATGTCTTTCATTTCCCAGGTACTTGTGTGTTTTCTGAACAAAGATTTTTAGTGAAGCAGTATTCAGTTGTATGAAATTAGATCAAATGTGAAAAACTGTCTGCGCAATAATTTGGGTGCCCTTGTAATTTTGCTAATTTGAATGCATGCAACTGCTCAATACTGATTACTGGCAACACCAAATTGGTTGGATTAGCTCATTAAGCCTTGAACTTCAAAGGCAGGTGTGTCCAATCATGAGAAAATGTATTTAAGGTGGCCAATTGCAAGTTGTGCTTCTGTTTGACTCTCCTCTGAAGAGTGACAGCATGGGATCCTCAAAGCAACTCTCAAAGATTGTTCAGTATCATGGTTTAGGGAGGGGAGGGCTACAAAAAGCTATCTCAGATGTTTAAACTGTCAGTTTCAACTGTAAGGAATGTAATCAGGAAATGGAAGTCCATAGGCACAGTTGGTGTAAAATCCCTGGCAGGCCAAGCAAAATCCGGAATGCGGAAGATTGTGAGAATGGTTACAGACAACCCAAAGATCACCTCGAAAGAACTGCAAGAACATCGTGCCTCAGATGGTGTATCTGTGTATCATCCTACAATTCAGCACAATTTGCACAAAGAACATCTGTATGGCAGGGTGATGAGAAAGAAGCCATCAAACAGAGTCGCTTGTTTTATGCAAAAGCTCATTTATACAAGCCATAGTCATTCTGGAACAAAGTGCTTTGGACTGATGCAACAAAAATTTAGTTATTTGGTCATAACAAAAAGTGCTTTGCATGGCAGAAGAAGAACACCGCATTCCAAGAAAAACACCTGCTACCTACTGTCAGATTTGGTGTAGGTTCAATCATGCTGTGGGCTGTGTGGCTAGTTCAGGGACTGGGACCCTTATTAAAGTCAAGAGTTGGATGAATTCAACCCAATATCAACAAATTCTTCAGGATAATGTTTAAGCATCAGTCACAAAGTTAAAGTTACGTAGGGGTTGGATATTCCAACAAGACAATGACCCTAAACACACTTCAAAATCTACAATTAATGCAGAGGGAGAAATACAATATTCTGGAATGGCTGTCACAGTCCTCCAACTTGAATATCATGGAAAATCTATGAGATGATTTGAAGCAGGCTGTCCATGCTCGGCAGCCATCAAATTTAACATAACTGGAGAGATTGTGTATGGACAAATGGTCGAAAATACCACTATCCAGAATCCAAACACTCATCAAAGGCTATAGGAGGCGTCTAGAGGCTGTTACATTTGCAAAAGGAGGCTCAACTAAGTATTGATTTAATATCTCTGTTGGGTGCCCAAATGTATTCACCTGTCTAATTTTGTTATGATATTGCATATTTTCTGTTAATCCAATAAACTTTATGTCTCTGCTGAAATTCTACTGTTTCAATAAGGCATGTTATATATTAAAAGGAAGTTGCTAATTTTAAAGTTCAGCCAATTATAAACAAAACTCCAAAGAATTAAGAGGGGTTCCTGAACTTTTTCATATGACTGTATCTCTTGATATACAGGTATGGGATCTGTTATCCAAAATGCTCGGGACCTGGGGTTTTCCAGAAAACATATCTTTCTGTAATTTGTATCTTCCTATTATAAGTCTACTAGAAAGTAATTTAAACATTAATTCAACCCAATAGGCTGGTTTTGCTTCCAATTAGGATTAATTATATCTTAGTTTGGATCAAGTACAAGGATCTGTTTTATTATAACAGAAAAAATATAATTTTTAAAAAAAAAATTGGATTATTTGAATAAAATGGAGTCTATGGGAGACAGCCTTTCCTTAATTCTGAGCTTTCTGGATAACTGGTTTACAGGTAACTATCCCATACCTGTATTACATATGGCCTAACAACAATTGGCTTGATCATATCAAAACAATAATATAGTTGTCTTCCAGGAGAATCAAGAAAACCTCTCAAACATCTCAAACACATTGTTTTCCAGTTACCAAAGAGACATTAAAAAAAAAATTAACCCATTGTGGCCATAAACAAAGCTTAAACTAAAGCAGTGTGGAATAACAAATTGATAAGCCTTACCTATGCATTATTGACATGAAGCCAAAAACAGACCAGCAGCATGTACTGCCTGGTAACAGCACATCAACTTGCATATTTCCCACAAAACCTGGGTGCAACTTGCAACACGAAAATCTGGAAAAGTCACAGTTTTTCCAGATCCATTTTTTCTTCGAGTAATGCACTTAACAGAAATGGGGAAAATATGTAACTGGGAGCATACGTGAGTATTAATTGAAGTACTGGTGATTTCTATTCAATTAAGGGTTTTGTTGAGGTACTGAACGTGCCTGTAAAACTTTTGAGGGACTGGTTTTTACCTTGTTTACCAACCTTATGTTCTTAGGTCTGCCTAACGCAGAGTCTGCTAAGCAAGTCCCAGTGAATTCATATATAGCTTCTTTATTTTTACTCCTAAATTGTATTGTCATAATTGAATGACCAAGTTACCAAGGAATACTTTGCTATATAATATTTTGCATATCTCTGTATCATCATTATTGTTTATAAGGCCCTCCTTCTGATTATTACGATGATTATACTTTATTTATATATCCTCCACATTTTACACAGTGCTTTACAGAGATCCATCATTCATATCAATTGCTGCCCCCGTGGAGCTTATAAGCAGGAAATATCAGATCCCTGCTGTGGACAATATGCAAACTGCTTCAGAAACATTAGTTTGACACAATCTGTATTTTTTTCATAAGGCTGTGCTGACTGTTGAAATTCTTTTTGATGATGTATGCAATCTCTTAATATACTTCCAAATTATTAGACTTACTGGCCAATGATTTTCGGGTTGGGATCCTAATACATTTTGGAATACTGAGGCTTTCTGACTAAGACTAAACTTAAGGGCAAATAATGCCTCAATCACATTTTTGACTACTGTTACATACCATCCCTCTTCAAGCTTCACTTACCTGGATCCCACCCCTAAATCTATACCACCCTTAGTTGTAGTTTTTGTTTATTATTACTGGTAATAGGGAAGAAATTGCTGGGGCCTGGGTGAGCCAAATAATGTTGATGCAATACAACTGCCATTTGTGTGTGAGTTAAGGAACAATTTGCCGCTAATGACTCTTACTGAACATTTACCTGTAAGTTCAAAAAACAAGGTTGTTTTATTCTGTTCTGTAAATCAGCTGCTATTCTCATTACCTTCTGCATTTCAGAGTTTGTGCTGTAAGTAAAATAAATATCCTAAAGCCTTTGTTTTATAAAAAAAATAAAAATAAATTATATATATAAATAAAAGCAAAGTACTTGCAGTTTTCATGCACATATTTGAGCTTTTAAAGCTTGAAAGTTAAAATAAATGCAATTTAATGAAATCTGTCATGCCGTTGACATATTTTGAGACTTGGAGTTAACTGTTCCACGTGTAATTCGTATAGCATGTTGGCAGTTTGCCCCAAAAGTGAGCAATGTAATGTGTTGGTAATATAAATAGCAAATTAGCATTTAAGCTACTGCACTTAAGTTATTTGATTTCACATGTGCCTCTAGAAAAGAGCGGAAATTAAACTCTCAAAAAATCTGAATGCATAAAGGAGCTTGGCTCTTTTGATTGAAACCACATACTTAGCATTTGATTTTAGCCAGTGCCAGTGGTAGGGAAAATTACAGCAGAAGAACAAATACATGGCAAGCTGTGAAAATGGCAATTGGCAATGCATGCCTTCTATGTGACTGCAGTATTTCTGCAAATTCATCCACAGCTCTTCTGTAATCTGTTATCGCTACAGGTATGCCAAATGGTTTTACCTTTATTTCGAGTGGAATTACTTCATACTCTTTTCATCTAATACGCTGCTCTTTCCACTAGCTAGTCTTCTAAAGATTTGTCATTTGATTCCTTTACTAAAATGGGGCCCTATAAAGATTTCTGAAAAATCAACAATCTTTTACTTCAGTTTATTTTGTAATTCTCTTATCTTGTTTTCCGATATTGTCTTATTTCTTCAAATAGTCCGTATACGAAAATGTTGCTATGCACATTGTACAATAGGTTTGAATATTACCATCCGGGATAGTATAGTGGTAATATTTGCACAAATATAATTACATACGGTATATGTGTCTTTTTTCACATTACAGTTTTTCCTAGCACTGAAGAAATAATTTACAAAGGAAAAATATCATTTTAAAGTGCAATAAATAGTTATTTACATCTATGTGGAGATTTTCTGCATTTTCCTAATCGTAAAATATATCTGATTTAAAATTTGTCTATGGCTGAACTAGCAAGTAAATATGTAATATTCTAGCATTAATATAGATATTCTTAGACCTCTATTTTATTTATTACATTATTTTTTTTTTAAATACATTTGGGATGGTTTACTGCCTCCACAGGACAATATCCTGTATTAAACAGCATGTTCGGAACTGGAGCTTAACCACACCTCTTTAGAGGACAGAGAGTATGTACCGTATGCTTCACCTGGATTTTGTCTTCTTTCTTATGAAAGGATTGCAGTTATTTGCCATTAATAATAAACCACTATAAACATTAAACTCTACCTCAGATACTTTTTATCACCCAATGCTGTCTACAATTCGAGGTTGATTTATGATTTATTTTGTGAAAAAAAATCATGGCTGAACTTGAGTTTTTTTTTGTGATTTTTATTTTGTTTGTGTTTTTTTTTCCTTGATCACTAGCATTTTTTTTTTATAAAACCTGAAATCCGGAAACGTTCACAGAGTTTTTTTGCTGAATTTTTCTAGCATACATTTACATTAAATCTAAAAAAAGTTGATAAGTTATAGGAGAAAAACTTGATCACAACAAAAATGAATTGTTTCATTCATTTTTACAAATTCAACTACTTAAAAAAACTTGTACAGGTATGGGACCTGATATCCAGAAAGCTTGAGGCCTGGTGTTTCCGGATAAGAAAATCTCTCCATAATTTGGCTCACCATATCTTAAGGGAGTTATTTATTAAAGTCCAATTTTTTCTGGTTGAAGTTTTAAAGGGGAAAACACCATTTTATCAAATGACTTCCATAGATAAAAGTGGCATTAGGGCACATACACAGGGTTTTTTGTAATAAACATGGGGGTTAGAAGAAATCCACCAGTGGGATTGTATTGGAAATTCTAGAAACACTTAGGGGCACATTTACTTAGCTTGAGTGAAGGAATAGAATAAAAAATACTTTGAATTTTGAAATATTTTTTGGCTACTTCGACCATCAAATTGGCTACTTTGACCTTCAACTACGACTTCGCAACGAACGATTCGAACTAAAAATCGTTCGACCATTCGATAGTAGAAGTACTGTCTCTTTAAAAAAAACTTCGACCACCTACTTCACCACCTAAAACCTACTGAGCATCAATGTTAGCCTATGGGGAAGGTCCCTGTAGGCTTTCTAGCCAATTTGGGATCGAATGAAAATTGTTTGATCGATGGATTAAAATCCTTCGAATCTTTTGATTCAAAGGATTTAATCGTTCGATCGCAGGAAATACGGTAAATCCTTCGACTTCGATTTTCAAAGTCGAAGGATTTTACTTAGACGGTCGAATATCGAGGGTTAATTAACCCTTGATATTCGACCAATAGTAAATGTGCCCCTTAATTCCATTTTCTCCATCATGCTATATCCAACAGTTCCAGTGCCAAAGGCATGTCTATTACAATGAATTTAAAGGGGGTTATTTATTAAAGTTAGATTTTTTTTTTTCAGGTTGGAGTTTTAAAAGGAAAAACACTAGAATTTTTGTTATTTATTTAACCCTGATGCTGCTAAAAGTGCAAATAAAAGAAGTATTCCACCTCAAACCTGCCATGCTCATGTAGAATTTAATGGCAGATGTCCCGTTTGCAATTGAACAATATCACGTTTCGTACAAGAATCCAAATAGAGTGCCGAACGATCGGATAACAATGCTATGAATGGGTGCCGGCGGGTCGCAGGGCTGCATCAACTAGCCGATTCAGTCCTGGATCGTAGAAAAAAAACAAACTTGACCGATATCTGGCCGATTTGTGGCCTGATATCGATCGGGAGGACCTTTCGGGAGCAACAACACAAGCTTTAATCTGCCCATGTATGCCAAACTTAAGTTAAGTCCATATGATTCTTCTATCATACTCGTATATTTTTTATGTATTTGACTTGGCTATTAGGGTCTATGCATAACACAACAGTTAAAAATATTGATCCAGCTGCATAGGGCCGTATTTATCAAAATCCAAAATTTGTGATTTTTATTTATAAAATCTGACATTTAAAAAATTACTCATTTTTTTTAAATTTATTAAACCCCTAGGATGGAAAAGTCTGAATCAGAAAAGACCTCATGAGGTTGCATATAAGTCAATGGGAGAAGTCCCAATGATTTTTTGATGTGAACTGGGTTTCGTGCAATACCCCAGAGTTTTCAGGCAAAAAAATCTGAGTTGTCGGGTGATAAATCATAAAACAATCTTGAAAATTGGATGAAAAATCAAAAAAAAAGCGCGAAAATCAGATTTTTTCCCGCAAAGCAAATTTTTGGGAAAATGTAATATTAAATAAGTTTGATCGGAGTTTGTAGCAGAAAATATTGAGGTAAATTTAAATAACCCAGTGTTTGAGGTCATTTCCAGTGCTTTCATGCAGTTTGCTCTGTGCAAAGTGATATACTTTATGGACTGTTTTATGGTTGATTAATGCTACAGTGTGTTAATTAACATACATGTTTTCTATGAGCAGACCTTCTTAAACAGAATTGTATAGGTTTTTATTTTAACATGTTCTGTGTGTCTGAAAGTGTAATTACTTTTTTACAAATATGTATTTTTTTTGTTTGTTATTGTGCATGTACATTAATCCCCATTATTTTCCTGTGCAGCTCCTTCTTATTTAGTGTTCATCTCCTTAGCAGAAAGTTCTATTACAGAGACAGAATAAAAAAAAGGCAGCACAGCTCAGACAAAGATAGCAAAGTGTAACTGATCCCTGATGTCCTTGAAATGCTTCACCAGATCGGTAACAAAGAAATAGGACAGAATGGCTTATATTCAGAGAGGCACTAATTAGACTGGGGTGGGGAAGGTTTTTTTGCTTTCTCTCTGAGAGCTATTGAGGCAAGATTCACACAAATTTGTACCACACAAGCTCAGTACAATTGATCTGTTTATTAAATCTACTGTATAGTGTTTATTTAATGTCCTATGCTATTGTAGAACATGAGGATTGTAGAGGAAGATATAGTGCCAATAACATTTAGCAATGAGAAAGAAAGCAGTTTAGTGCACAGGGGATATAGGCTGCCATGGATCCATCTTTATCTACTTAATTTCAGTTTTGTGCCCAAACTAGCATTTACAATTCTTTGCGTTTCCAAAAATAGCATATACTGTATGTATATCACAAACAGCAACTAATGTGATTAATATATATATATATATATATATATATATATATATATATATATATATATATATATATATGTGTATGTATATACACCAGCACTCAGATAAATATTTGAAAAAGGTCCCCAGGTGGGACCGAAACGTCGGATTAAGATGTAAAATCATTTGAATAAATACTATTTTCTTCATCTACAACAATGTGAGTGCTGATCCTCTCTCTCTCTCTCTCTCTCTCTCTCTCTCTCTCTCTCTCTCTCTCTCTCTCTCTCTCTCTCTCACTCTCTCTCTCAGAGTCTAAGCATGTTATTTTATTTTTTTCAAGGCAAGAATTCTGAAAATTTAAACATCTGTAAAAGAGTGATACCACAATGCCACCTTTTCCTTGGTTGTTAATCAATGAGAGATTTGCCAAAAAGGTGGACTTTCCCACTATGGTGTGAGTAAGTGTCCATGAACCAGATTAGCTACAACATCTTTTTTCAGGCTATGTTAGTTGTCAAAGGGTTGCACAAAAACTGTATTTATAAAACAAGTTTTAAATATATAGATATATTTGTACTATTAAAAAACAGCTTCACATGGTCATTGTAGAAAAAACCTTACAATTAGTGGATTTTGTATGTATTGGAGCACTGTAATTTTGGAGGCAAGCTCCACTTTACCTCTATAAAATCTCTTAAATGGGGGGCAAAGTGGGTATCGGGCCGGCCCGCACATCACTAATATATAAATATGGACCTAACATAAAATTTTAAAATGCTTTGTAACTCTCAGTTGTAGAAATGCTCACAGCAACCAGGTAAATAATTTTATAAAACATTGGGTTTTCCATATCACACCATAATACACTAAAATAATTAAATAATCTGAACCATAATTCAGTCACACTTTCCAGTTGTGCAATGATTAACAAGAAATGTGACCTAAAAACAGTTTAGCTGTAATGTATCCTGTGTGGAATCAAAGTCCATAAGGTCATAATAATTCCCACCACAACTCTTGATGTGCTTAACATAAATTCTATGTGTCATAAATTATCTTTAGCTTTATCAGGTCTGGCTGTCCTTTTTTACGGAAACATTTTAGGAGATGACATTAAGTTCAGATAAAGCATAACTTGTTAAAAAGTAACTACGAGACCATGGGCCCTGGTGCAATATTTGTCATAGGTTCCCCACACACCCAGCACACACCTTATGTGATCTCCCACCTGCCAGCCTGCTGCCCCTCCCCCGAAAGTGTGTTAAATAACATTTCTGAATCATGGAACTATGTTAGAATTGGGTTTAAACTTGTATACAATCCAAATTGTGATTTTGAAAGACTATTGTCATATTATTTTTTATATTGTTATTAACAATGGGAAATACATGTGGTCTCATAGTTTTTTGGTGTCTTTCTATACACAGAGCAAACTCAGGGGGTTGTACCTGTTGCAGCTATACATGTACAGTTCCATTATAGCTGCCCACCCACATCACCATTATTCAGTGACACCAAATTAGACCTCTTTGACTGCTAGGCCATACCACCTGCCATTTTTTGTCAGTGAGATTTTGTCCCCCTGTTTTAAGCCACTGAATTGTCTTTCATGTAGAAACTAACTGTGGAGCCTTGATGTGCAATATGAAGGATATGAGGTCATTTGAAGACACACCCACATACAAATGTTCATCTGGTTCTAGATTTCAAAACACATTTGTTTTTAGGTAAGATTTGAATTTTCAAATAATTTCCATAGATAAAAGTGTTGGGAGAATGGGGATTAGTTCTGTTGTTTAGATGCTACATTAGGGTGCATACATAGGATTTTCTTTAACAACCATGGGGCTCTTAGAAGAAATCCACTAGTGGGATTGTATTGGAAACTCTAGGAACACTTAATTCCATTTTCTCCATCAAGGTATATACAGTATAACGATTCCAGTGTCTGACAAAGGTATGTCCATTACAATGAATTTAAAGGGGGTTATTTATTAAAGTCTGATTTTTTTTTCTGGTCAGTGTTTTAAAAGGGAGAACACTAGAATTTTTTGGTGATTGATTAAACCCTGATGCTGCTAAAAGTACAAACAAAAAAGTACTCCATCTCAAACCTGCTCAGTTCATGTAGAAGTCAATGGCAGATGTCCCATTTACAATTGGACGATATCATGATCTGCGCTGGATTTCGTACAATAATCCTAATAATTTGTGGTTTTTGGGCAAAAAACTGAAAAAATCAGAGTTGTGGACATCGAGGGGCAGATTTATCAAGGGTCGAATTTAGAATTTGAAAAACATTGAAATTTGAATTCAAAAAGACCAGCCGAAATTGAATCTAAGTTTGTTTTTTTTGGCAGAATAGGTCCGTGTTTGATCGAATAGGTCAGTTTTTGATCGAATTAGAATCATATGACTCGAAGTTTTTCCCCAACAATTGACTCCAAATAGGTTCTAGGAGGTCCCCCATAAGCTAAAACAACAACAAACTAGCTAGCTCGAAATTTTAATTTTTTTAATTTGAATTTTCACTTCGACCTTTGATAAATCTGCCCCCAAATCTGAAGAAAATTATACGATTCAGAATTTTTTACGCACCAGATTTTTTGCGAGTAAATCTATTGATAAATACACTAAAAATGTGCATGGGAGAGTGGTCGAAGTGGATTTAAAGGGAATGTAAAGGGAAAAAAAATAAAATTACTCTTTACTTTCTTTAATGAAATAGAGATCTATCTCCAATATACTTTAATTAAAAAATGGCTACCTTTTTTTTTATAATAAACCTGACTGTATGCAGTGAAATTCCCCCTTTATTTTACTTGCTCTGACTGCTGCAGATGGTCCCTAACTGCTCTGCAGGGGGAGCCCCTCCACCTTACTTCCCAGAACTTGTGCAGCTTTGTTTGTTTCCCTGTAGAGCAGCCGGCGAATGTGTAGAGATTCCTATTCACAGACCCAGTGCAGTCTGCATATTCTGATTATAAATCAGTCTTGCTGTATTGGTTTCTATGGCACATATTATTTGACTTGTGCTGTTTTGATAATTTATGACAATCCCTAATCTTAACCTCCCAACAGAAGCCCAGACCACACTTGTGCATAGTCTTGGTCTTGCAAAGATGTTTAACAAAGTACAAAATGATGACTCCCTGCGGCCAACTTTGAAAGCATAAATCATTTGTTTAATTAGGCTTCTGGTGCAGTAAGTTCATGTTTATATTTAATATACAAAATACAGCATTTCTAGCAATATTCTATTTAAGACTTTAATTCCCCTTTAAGAAAATAGATTCATGTTTCCAAACAACACATTCTTCTAACCTCTCTGCCACTCTTTTGTTCTATTATTCTCTATTTGTAATACAAACTAGGATTTTTGGTATATATATGGGTGTCGTAGGTCAGAGAAGCAGAACACAGAATTTCCTTGGTCATTGGATGCGGTATGGAGTTTTCACACGCCATGATGCACTCCACTCACTAATATCTGTCAATATGTTAAGCTGAAATAAGAGGTTTGCTTCTTGTGTATAGCTAGAAGCTTAATAAATTGCTGCATCACTAGGCGAACTACTTCATATTATGGTGATAGGAATCTCTGTGTGTCAAAAATGTTAATTTGAGAATGGATGGGTTTTGTACATTTATTTTTTCATCTTTAGTCTCCAGGACACCTGCAGAGAATTCCTGGGTATGGTTGGAATAGACACTATTAAAGTATATTTAAGACTCTGTATAATGTTGTATCTGGCTGTTTGCAAGAATAGTCCAGGTAGTGCGAAAAGCCTTTTTTTTAACAGTGTATTGAAAAACATCACATGACAGGAGATCTAAATATAAATAATCAATACAGAATATGCAGTGTGCATTTTACTGTGGGATAGCGTTAATATTTTTTTCACTATCCTGCATTTCCAGTGATTCTAGGTAGTTAAATGATCTGTGTATGTACCCACAAGCTCTTATCTCCATTTCCATTCATTAGTATTAATATTTTTCTCCTAATGCAACATTGACTTTAATTTAATAACATGGATCTTTATAGAAATAACCTATCAAGGTTTCTTTCTGGTTAACAGTGAGTGCTCAGGATATACCATACATAGTACCTAATGATTGGTTCAAACAGCCTCCTGCTGCTACAGACCTCTTTAGCAGTGTGCCATTCAAAAGCAGTTAATTATTGAATATTATTTTGTACACTGACAAAGCATGTGCTATAGATTTTTTTGGGGCTACATGATTTATCTTGGATTATAATTTATAGTAATAATTTATAACTCACAGCAGTGGGTGAAGAGCCTATTAAATTTTTACATTGCTCTATGAAAAAAAAATAACCACATAACTTCAGGAGCATGTAAGTCCATTTTTATTTCACTATATAATTACATGCCTTTGTATATTATTTTTTTTGTAAGATGGTGATTTTAAAGAAAAATTCAGATAATGAGATTTCTTGTGTTCCTTCATACATACGTTGTCTTTTGTGTTTCTCTGAGAATAGACAAGTGATTAGCCTTGATTACAGACAGGTGAACAGCGCATTTTGCATTGCTTTTCTTATCGCTCATGCAGAGGAGTTAAGGTTTTAATGATGGCTTCATAAAATATTTAGGCTGTTGGGGAATGATATTTATGTGGGGATGAACAGTGTCTCCTTGCTATATTATATTTCTTTTTAACATTTTTTTTAAAAAAGCGGATGTAATTTATGTTAGAAATTGTTAGGTAATGTCTAGTGTTAAATGAATATACATTATTAGAAATTTTTTTTTTTAGTAATGTCAATTCCACTGCACTGAGCTGTAACAATGACAGTCCTGTAGCTTTTTTTAGTGCAATAATTTATTTATATTAAAATTTTATTCCATGTCATATTTACATCAAAGTAGACAACCTCAGATATAGATGTCATTAGCAATATTATCATATTATTATCTTGGTTTTAATATTTCTCCATTATATTCCTTAGTAGAGCGTGGTACATCAAGGGGCCTATTTATGAAGCCTCAAAAGTTTCTGGTCGAGTTATAAATGAACAGTGACATGAAAAAATGAAAGTGTTTTAAAGTAATACAAATATATTGCAGTGTTGCCCTGCACTGGTAAGCTGCTGTGTTTGCTTCAGAAACACTACTATTGTTTATATAAATAATCTGCTGTGTAGCATTGGGGGCAGCCATGTGAAGTAGAATAGACTCGGGTTACACAGCAGATAGCAGATAAGCTCTGTAGAACATAATGGTGTTATCTGTTATCCACTATTTAACCTGTCCCATATAGCCTTTTTTTCAATTTCCGCCTACACAGGAGCTTGTTTATATGAACTAAAGTAGTTTTTCTGAAGCAAACAGATCAGTTATACCAGTGCAGGGCAACAGTATATGATATTTTCATTACTTTTAATCACTTTCATTTTTTGCTGTTACTGTTCCTTCAAAGTAGAAAAAAAAATCCTAATTTTAAAATCATCCAAGCCATTCTTAAAGGCATTAACAGAATCAGCCATCAAAACATCACCCGACAGTGCATTCCACAACCTCACTGTCCTGACTGTGAAGAACCATCTACGTTGCTTCAAATGAAAGTTCTTTTCTTCTAGTCTAAAGGGGTGGCCTCTGGTACAGTGATCCTCTTTATGGGTAAAAAGGTCCCCTGCTATTTGTCTATAATGTCCTCTAATGTTCTTGTAAAGTGTAATCATATACCCTCACAAGCGCCTTTTTTCCAGAGAAAACAACCCCAACCTTGACAGTCTACCCTCATAATTTAAGTCGTCCATCCCTTTAACCAGTTTAGTTGCAAGTCTCTGCACTCTCTCCAGCTCATTTATATCCCTCTTAAGGACTGGAGTCCAAAACTGCACTGAATACTCGAGATGAGGCCTAGATCCTTCTCATTTAAGGAAACTCCCAACACACTGCCATTTAGCGTATAACTTGCATTTATATTATTTTTGCCAAGGTGCATAACCTTGCATTTATCAACATTGAACCTCATTTTCCAGTTTGCTGCCCAGTTTCCCAACTTAGACAAATAACTCTGCAAAGTGGCAACATCCTGCATGGAACCTATAGTTCTGCACAATTTAGTATCATCGGCAAAGCTCCAATGTTTATGACATTCATAATCTGAGTAACACAATTTGTAAGATTAAATTCAATTTAGGTACACCATATATCTCTCAGAATTTAAGGTTTAGGGGCTGATTCACTAAGGGTCGAATATAGAGGGTTAATTAACCCTCGATATTCGACTAGGAATTAAAATCCTTCGACTTTGATTATTCCTTCGATCGAACGATTAAATCCTTCAAATCGAACGATTCGAAGGATTTTAATCCAACGATCGAAGGAATATCCTTTGATCAAAAAAAGTTAGGCAAGCCTATAGGGACCTTCCCCATAGGCTAACATTGACTTCGGTAGCTTTTATCTGCCGAACTAGGGGGTCGAAGTTTTTTTTAAAGAGACAGTACTTCGACTATCGAATGGTCGAATAGTCGAACGATTTTTAGTTCGAATCCTTCGATTCAAAGTCGTAGTCGTAGTCAAAGGTCGAAGTAGCCCATTCGATGGTCGAAGTAGCCCAAAAAACCCTTCAAAATTCTAAGTTTTTTTACTTCGAATCCTTCACTCGAAGTTAGTGAATCAGCCCCTTAGTGTAAACCAGTTCCGAAGGGCTATAAAAATATATCTGAGAATGTAAAACTACTCTAAAAGGTAGGAAAAAGAAACCCCAACATGGTTATACAGATAACAGAAGTCTAGAAGTGAGGTCATATATATAATATAATCCAGCCAGGGTTGTCAAAAATAAACTTTGTTTAAAGTGGAGTCAAGTAGAAGATTTTAATTATTCTAATTATTATATTATAAATGGTGTTGGGGGACATCCATGATGCATCAGGAATTTGTGGTAATCCATTTGGTTAAAAATGAAAGCATACATTGAATTTTTTCTCATTAAAGGAGAGAGAAAATGAAAATAAAATTAATTGGAATATTTACTCTATGAGGCAGATTTATTAAGGGTTGAATAGTAAATTAGAATTCAAATTCACACATTGGAATTGGAATTGGAATTTTAATCCCCCTATTCTAATTTAAATTTGAATGCGTCACACCTCGACTATGAAAACAGCCCTATTTTGAATATTTACCACCTATTACCTGCAGAGTTCATGTACAAGTCAATGGCAGAGGTGTCTTGAGCCATCTGGAGTTGTAAATAGCCTTCCTGACATTCAAGGTTTCAATTTAAAATTCGAATATAATTAAAATTTTCGGGTCGGAACTATTATATTGAATATTCGACATTCAAATTTATTTAAATATCCACCCAGTTGAGTAATTAGAGTAAAGAATTTTTTTTTTACATGAATTCGAAATACGACTTTTGATAAATGTTCCGCCATGACTAATTACATCTACTGGAGTGGTGTATCCTAAGAGATCACTGATCACTTTTGTTTTTATATTGAGGAGTCCTGAAATGACGGCGATCTAAAGGATTTTTGGCATTAAAACAATGCAAACAGGAAGAGAGAAATTTTTTAAAAAGTGAAAAACTTAGGAGCCAGTTTATCAAAATTCAATTCAAGAAATATACAGAAGAAAAAAACACACAGTCAAATAATATCGCATGTATTTTCTGAAACTATGAGCAGTCAAAAATACTGGAAAAAAGTTACCAAAAAAACTTGGCAAGTAAAGCTACCAAGGTTGTATACTGGGAAATTTACTGTGAAAAAAAAATGTGAAAAAAATGTATTCTATATCAAACTTCTCCTGATAGACTTTGCTGATGGTTTGACAAGCAACACAGCATGGAATATTTTTCATCCTTATTGGAAATGTTTAAGTGAGGTTGTGGCAGAGAATCGGGGGTAAGAACCTCATTTATTTGGGTTTGAGAAAGCACATGCGTAACCCATTTATATCTCGATAGTTATAAGAATAAAAAATGTATATTCAAAAAAGAATTAAGCATGTCCTGTAGGTTAGATGTGTGTTCATCTCAATGCCAGTTGCCCTTTAATAATTCATCACTATAAATTACAAAAATGTCCAACTTGTATAAAAGAGCTAAATATTATGAATGGCTTCACTTTCAAGCATGTGCTTATATGATATGGTATTATGGCTTATATGATGTTTCAGCAAACCGCAATAAAAATGACCTTAATTGGGTGATTTATCATTTTTTTATTATGACAGAGGAAATAGGTAATTAATTTCCGGTGTTAAAACTGTTATTGGGTGTGCTTTGTTCCTCCCCATTTACGTACATTGGAAAATTAAATGTTCAGAACAGTTTAAGGAAACTCTTTGTCATTCATTGTTATAAATATACAGTACCTAAATATGTGTATTAAAGGTTTAACATTTTATTTATTGATATGTATTCTTCAAAGCTCAGTAACAATAAAATGTTTTTTTCTCAATCCCCCATCCAAATTAGTATGCAGTTTTGTATCTTTGTTCCTGTAATGTATTTTATAAATTTTTTTGAATTCATTACATACAGTATGTCATATTCTTAAACTATGACATATTCTTAAACTCTTAAAATCATTTTTTACTTTTCATTTGATATTGTAATTTGATCATTTTTTCTACTTAGTAAAACATTGTGACAAATGTGTTTTTGTATAAAACATTGTGACACGATTCTGTACCATTGTCCACTGTGTTTTTAATACAGTTTCTTCTATTTGGCACCCACATGGGATTGTGTGATTGCAGAGGTCCTCTCTGTGAGAGCTGCAGTGAATGAAATACAGCAACTTCAGTACACCTAGATGGGAAATTAGCACTGTCAGGCAGGAACACGGAAGTGAGCTTTTTTGAGCAATAGCAAACAGATATTGATATTCTGATCCCAACTTATGTTCTCAATGAGAAGAACAAGGTACACACAAACCTGTGTGCCAAGGGTCTTTTTCTCTCTAATCTCCTAAACCTAGCATTTTGTAACTGGCTTATGCTTTCATACAAAAAGGTGAAATTAATTCTCAAATAAGCAAAACTAGCACCCACGATAGGTTTATTTGCATTGTGCACCATAAGCTTGAAGTGTAAAATGCTGGAGTACAATACACTAAACACTTGCACCTAATGTTAGTAAAGTACTTCCTGGCACAGATCAAAACACCCTGTGGGGCAAGGGAAAGTGTTTTGCAACCACCAAGCAGTCAAGAATCGGAGTCACCACAAATTTGCCCACTCCTAATAATTTTAAAAACACTCTGAAAATGATCAATTAAATGAAATAGCTTCTATGAAGGAGGATATGGAAGAAGTAATACTAAGAACAATACTTTAGTTAATTTTGGATTTGTTGGAGTCAGAGGGACCATAAACTGAGGAGTTGAAGGATTTATGCACCGACTCCACAGCCCTGATGTATTGGGTATTCCAGTGGATACCCATGGGCCAACCACATGCACTGCCCTTTCATGGCCAATAGAAGTTTACAACATAAAAGTGCAGATGGACCACTTTGTTTTCTATACTGGAAGTGCAAAGAGTTGCACCTGGTGTAACTCCTAGGTGAAATATGAGGTGTTGTGCCCTTAAAGGGGAAGGAAACCTAGTCGGCGCAAACCCCCCACCCCCCCTCCCGTTTGTTGCCCACCCTCCCTCCTCCCCCCTGGCCTACCCGTCCTGCTGGGCAAATGCCCCTAACTTGTTACTTACCCTTCTGCGCAGGTCCAGTCCAGGGAGTTCACAGACGACATCTTCTTCCACGCGATCTTCTTCCTGCTTTGAATGGTGCATGCTCAGTACGATCATTTCGCCGGTACGATCTACTGCGCATGCATGTGACTTTTGGCGCATGCACAGTAGATCCGTACCGGCGAAATGATCCTACTGCGCATGTGCCAAAACGCCGTTCAAAGCAGGAAGAAGATCGCGTGGAAGAAGATGTCGTCTGTGAACTCCCTGGACTTGACCTGCGCAGAAGGGTAAGTAACAAGTTAGGGGCATTTGCCCAGCGGGACGGGTAGGCCAGGGGGGAGGAGGGAGGGTGGGCAACAAACGGGAGGGGGGTGGGGGGTTTGCGCCGACTAGGTTTCCTTCCCCTTTAATAAATTGTCTTGCTAATAGATGTCAGTCTATCTTTGAATGCTAGTAGATGGAATGTGGCACATTTATTATAAATGTTTTATTAAAGGAACTGTTCAGTGTAAAAATAAAAACTGGGTAAATGTTTCTAATAAAGTTAGTTAGCCAAAAATGTAATGTATAAAGGCTGGAGTGACTGGATGTCAGAACACTACTTTCTGCTTTTCAGCTCTCTTGGTTTACACTGACTGGTTACCCTGGTTACTAGACAGTAACCAATCAGAGACTTGAGGGGGGGCACAAGGGTCAGAACTGTTGCTTTTGAATCTGAGCTGAATGCTGATGATCAAATGCAAACTCACTGAACAGTTACGTCCCATGTGGCCCCTCTTCAAGTTGCTGACTAGCTCAGAGTTAGAGGGTTGCAAAGCAAGAAGTAGTGTTCTGGCTATTATGTTAGACATACAGTCACTCCAGCCTTTACAAATTACATTATGGGGCCGATTCACTAAATTCGAGTGAAGGATTCGAAGTAAAAAAACTTCGAATTTTGAAGTATTTTTTGGGCTACTTCGACAATCGAATGGGCTACTTCGACTACGACTTCGAATTGAAGGATTCGAACTAAAAATCGTTTGACTATTCGACCATTCGATAGTCGAAGTACTGTCTCTTTAAAAAAAACTTCGACCCCCTAGTTTGGCAGCTAAAAGCTACCGAAGTCAATGTTAGCCTATGGAGAAGGTCCCCATAGGCTTTCCTAAGTTTTTTTGATCGAAGGATATTCCTTCGATCGTTGGATTAAAATCCTTCGAATCGTTCGATTCGAAGGATTTAATCGTTCGATTCGAAGGATTTAATCGTTCGATTGAAGGAATAATCCTTCGATCGTACGATCGCAGAATTTGCGCTAAATCCTTCGACTTCGATATTCGAAGTCAAAGGATTTTCAATTCCTAGTCGAACCCTCGATATTCGACCCTTAATGAATCAGCCCCTATGTGTAAAGGCTGGCTAACGAACTATATTAGAAACATGGACAGGCTGTATTTACATAAATTTCACATTCACTTTTGACTTTATGAGGGTTATTTATTAAAGTCTGATTTTTTTTCTGGTCTGACTTTTATAGGAGAAAAAAAACCCATTTTTTTGTAGAAAAAAACCCTCAAATTTCATGGGATTTATTAAACCTCGATGGTGTTAAACATCTGAATAAAAAAGTACTTCAACTCAGGCCTGCCGAGTTCATGTAGAAGTCAATGGCAGATGTGCTGATCTGCACTTGATTTCATTCAATAATCTGAAGATTTTGTGGCTTGTACAATTCAGATTTTTTTCACGATTTTATAAAAAAAATTTCCTGCGCAAGAAATTTTCAGAAATATGTATTGATAAATAGGGGGAAAAAATCTGTGCGGATTTGGTCAGTCCTTTTCAGAAACTAGTGAGAACTTTTTGGATTCTGATAAATAACCCCCTATGAGTGAAGTACTTTTGGCCTACAGTTTGAGAGTGTTTCGGTTCCTCACTCTTATGTTGTTTCCAACAAATATTTACTATATAAGCATTCTTGTACAGTACATGTACACATACCACTTTCATAACCACATCAATCCATGCTTATTTTTTAAATTAACATATTACAATTCCCTGCCTTCATTGCAAATGGACAAAATGATATCACTGTCAAAAGGATTTTCTTAAAACTTAAACTGGTTATAGATGTGCAGATTTTATTCCTGTGTACGAAGAACGATCATTCATTGCATTCTACCGACCTACCATTAACAATTCAGATTAAATAAAGTAGTAAAAATCACAAATCAGACTATGTTTTGGCCATAAATTGACAAAGAAATCGAACGAAAGTTATATCCAACTAATAGAATTGACAATCACCCACTGATATTGTCAGATAGGCAATACATACAAATATATTATCATTGGTTAACAGAAATCTTCTAACCTGTCCAATCAACTAATTGACTGATCTCCATGGTATGGAAAAAATGTGGGTACGAAAAAATTTTGAGATGATCCACACAAATTGTACGAACCTTCGATTTGTACCACTTTGCGTATATGGTCAGCTTGAATCAGATTTTGAGCACAAAGAAGCTGTTTTGTAGAAATATGAATGTTGTCTTCCTTAATGTTTGTTTGGAACACAGATCCGGCTTTAGTGCAAAGAAATTATGTTTTTTTGGTTAAAGGTAATTTAAAGTGATAGGTAGCTAAAGCTTAGAAAAATGTATGGTGTTTTTAAATATCAGTATTTTGAGGGAGAAAATCTAATATGAATAATCAGTCTAGATTGTAGCCACTTGTCAGACCTTTTCCTACAATATGGTAATTATTTCTCAGCATATTTATTTAAGTTTCACTCAACAAGATTTAATAATGAACATTTTTTTCAATATATAATTAAGATAGCAATACACCAAGAAATATTCTGTTATGCTCCTTGGGGAGCATCATTTATGCAAAACTTGGTCTAGGGATTACATTGTGTCATCTCAGTTTATGCATATTACTTGTTGAATTGCATTAAATGTAGCATGTCGACAAATATTTAAAAGTTGGTTGGCTGTTTATTTGCTGTAAATCACTTGATGCAGCAGTACTCAGAGGCAGCTGTTCACAGGTCTCTCACCTCTCCCCAGAGATGACTGGATGCTTGTATAGTTGGACCCTGTCTTTTATAGCAGAATTGACAGGTTGTGTGGGAGCCATCTGTTTAAAATAAGTTTTGCTTTTGTGTGCAGTAATGAACTTCAGATAAGCTTTATGTCTGTCTTTATCTAACAGACTGGTATTCTATCCTAACAGGTGGAAATTGATAGGACAACACTGAGGGGCCGATTCATCAAGGGTCGAATATCGAGGGTTAATTAACCCTCGATATTCGACTAGGAATTGAAATCCTTCGACTTCGAATATCGAAGTCGAAGGATTTAGCGCAAATTCTGCGATCGTACGATCGAAGGATTTAAATCCAACGATCGAAGGAATATCCTTCGATCAAAAAAACTTAGGCAAGCCTATGGGGACCTTCCCCATAGGCTAACATTGACTTCGGTAGCTTTTATCTGCCGAACTAGGGGGTCGAAGTTTTTTTTAAAGAGACA
This sequence comes from Xenopus laevis, assembly GCF_017654675.1. NCBI lineage: Eukaryota > Metazoa > Chordata > Amphibia > Anura > Pipidae > Xenopus > Xenopus laevis. The sequence continues at coordinate 111,215,011 of NC_054374.1, read as the reverse complement.
GTACTTCGACTATCGAATGGTCGAATAGTCGAACGATTCTAGTTCGAATCGTTCGATTCGAAGTCGAAGGTCGTAGTCGAAGGTCGAAGTAGCCCATTCGATGGTCGAAGTAGCCAAAAAAACCTTCGAAATTCGAAGTTTTTTTACTTCGAATCCTTCACTCGAATTTAGTGAATCGGCCCCTGAATGTGTCCAGTGAGTAGAACCTTTCTTCATCCTTATTGTCAGTCAGCTTTGGTGACATACAGAAGACCATTCAGGTAAATGCTTCTTCTTTTTTCTGCCTTTTGTATTATTGTTACATCAAACACTTAGGGGCCGATGCATCAAGGGTCGAATATCGAGGGTTAATTAACCCTCGATATTCGGCTGAGGAATGAAAATCCTTCGACTTCGAATATCGAAGTCGAAGGATTTTGCGCAAAAAGTTTGATTGAAGGAATAATCTATCGATCGAACGATTAAATCCTTCGAATCGAACAATTCGTAGGATTCTAATCCAACGATCGAAGGATTATCCTTCGACCAAAAAAACTTAGCCAAGCCTATGGGGACCTTCCCCATAGGTAGCTTTTAGGTGGCGAACTAGGGGGTTGAAGTTTTTTCTTAAAGAGAGAGTACTTCGACGATCGAATGGTCGAATAGTCGAACGATTTTTAGTTCGAATCCTTCAATTCGAAGTCATAGTCGAAGGTCGAAGTAGCTCATTCGATGGTCGAAGTAGCCCAAAAAACACTTCGAAATTCGAAGTTTTTTTACTTCGAAATTCGAAGTTTTTTTACTTCGAATCCTTCACTTGAGCTTGGTGAATTGGCCCCTAAATGGTTCAATTTGAATGGTTTTCTTAGAAATTTACATTTTTAAAATAGGGGCAGATTTATCAAAATGTGAGAATAGAACTACCCACAGAAAAACTCACCAACTTTCTATTCAGTCCTATGGGATTATTTAAAAGCATATTTATCAAATGGTGAACTCCATTGATAAAAACGATTCTAAAAATTCCATAGGAATGAATAGAAAGTGGGTGTTTTTTCTGTGTGGAGTTCTATTCTAACATTTTGATAAATCTGCTCTATAGTGTCCATGGTTTTTGGTTTAAAGGACTTGTTACTACCCAGGCCCGGATTTTCGAAAAGCCACCAAAGCCCCGGCCTAGGGTGGCTGGATTTTAGGGGGCGGCATGCTGTTTGGGATGTGCTGGAGATACAATCATTTTTTTAAATTTCCTATACACCAATCCCCATTGCTCAGGTCCCTATGATGAAAATTTGCATGACTAAAGGGAAGGAGACAGGGGCAACGAATGGCAGTGGGCCTAGGGGCGTCCGCTATGTAAATCCGACCCTGTTACTACCTGTTTCAGCAAGAAGTGACAGGGAGCAACTTAAATGTCCCTTTAAAGATACTATCAGCTAAATATTTGTTATAGTGGCCTAATGATCCATTTTTTGTTGGGGCAGAAAATAACTTCTGGCTGGCTTGGTCCATAAGAAGCATTACACAAGCAATGCTCTGTATAAAGTATTGTTTTCAGATGGCCAGGATTCAAATATAATCCTTCCTGACTACAGTTCCCCCTCCTTCTTCAATGGTGCTGACATCCACCTGCATACTGCTGCTATTCATCTTCCCTTAGTTTATTTCCTGCTTGTGGAAAATGTCTAGTTAGAGCACAATATTGTATTCTCTTTGAGAATGTGCTATGCGCCCATTCCAAGTCTCTGTATTAAGCAGATTGCAACAAGCAGTAGCACTGAAATTCATTGAATAAGTCATTGATACTCAACTAGCTGGAACTAATTTCCTGTGGCAAGGCAGCTGAGTTCCAAGTAGTTGTGTTCAGACCTCTTGTTGCCTGAAAGAAAGTGACAAATTACATTAATTGCAATCTGATCAAAGGTTACATTAATATATGTAGTGAAGTGGAAAACTGCACTTCTCCTTAAGGCCGACATGGATCTCGCCCTGATATGGTTTGCTGGGATGAGGCAAAACATTATAACATTTCAGAATGTATTGAATTAACTCTTACTCCACCCTCCAGCACTGAGCATTTTTGTTTCTGTAGAAAGGAACCCCCATATTCACCATCACTTCTCATTACATTTATTCTCGATCACTGGGCTTTTCAGTTATAAAAAGCATATATATCAGGAGCTTTTTTGGTAACTCCTCCATTAAAAAATAGATAAATGTGTTCTAGCGTTTTGCAATTAAAATCAACAATCAAATCAAATCAAATCAAATCAATATTTCAAGTTTTTAAAAACCCATAACAGAAAGATTCTGTTGTCGTAGTAATTTTCAGCAGAAATATGCATTGTTTTGTTTTGATTTTCAATTGTAGTATTGAGTTGTACAGATCATAAACTGGCCGATACAAGATCAAATTAAAAACGGACTTTATTTGAGGCTGGAAAAGCATTTGTACACCAAATAATGTCCTATATAAATGATATATATATATATATATATATATATATATATATATATATATATATATATGTGTGTGTGTGGATATATATATATATATGTGTGTGTGTGCTTACAGATTGTGAAGCTTTCAGAACATTTGTTTGTTAGTAAAGCAAGTTAATGTTGCACATATTAGCAATTGCACACATACAAAATATACACACTAAAGTTATTATGCTTGCATCTTTTTGTCTGGTCTTGTTTCTTTGCTTTTTTTCCTTGAGATTTTTAGACACTTCCATCCCCCACATTTTACTTCTTTGAAAGCTGACCCCAAATGTCATTGTTAATTTAAGAAATGTATTTTATGCATTGTCCTGCTCTGAATACAAGGCATAGTGAATTCAATGTATGGCTGGGTTATTTTACAAGCAGCTGGGCTGTGTGTTTGCTGAAGATCTCTATTCCAAGTGCCCTGCCCTATGTGCAGAATAAAGATTAAGGTTTTTTACTCAATATAAAGGTGCTCCAATTATCTAGCCTTAGTCTACTAAATTGAGGACCACCTTGTTTTCTTAGTGTCTTGTTTAATAGCAGACTCTCTTCTTAGCAGACCATACAGCCTTTCTTTATAGAGTGGGCAGTGACCCCAGTCTGCTCCACTAGTCACTTGTCTTAAGTTCCTGACTGTCTATTAGCTAAAACATAAGGGTATAAATTCCTTATCTGACTTGTTTTATACTGTCGTCTCTCTACTTGTTACTTTAAAAATTATGTTTGTTTTATTTCTCTGCTAGAATTGTAAAGTTAAACCAGGAACAACAAAAATCAAATGCTGTTCTGAAATAGCATTAATAGCTTTTTTCTGTTGGACCAAATTAAACACAATAGTCCAAAGAGGGGTAATTAGGGTGGAGTGTTAATATAATGATAAAAGGTCTGTTATTTTCTTTTTTCATGCTGCCACATACTGACAACTTATCAAGCCTGCGGCCCCTGTTTGTTTTGGCACTCACTCTGTTCAGTGTCGGAACTCAGTGCTTTGTTCATCTTTGCACTTTCCAAAAGGGCCTGTGTTCTGTTTATTAGAAGCTATGGGAAAAGTGCATGTTCCAGTTTCCTTTTTATAAAAGCAAATGTTGGGATTTGTGCAAAATTTTTTCATACCGGTTTTTCCATCCCATTTATCACTGACATAGAAATATGTTAGATCCTGGCACAGCTTCCTGTGTTTTTCACATGATACTGCAGTCATATGTTGTAATACATTTGGAAGAAACATTTATTTTTTCCATGATGGCAGAATATAAATCATTATTATACTATAATAATATAAAAGTGTTGCACCTTACATAAACCTTTGTATAGTAGCTAGATTTTCCACTATTTGAAACATATCTCATTCAAATAAAAACAGATGCATATAAAGTAAGAACTCTAATCACTGGAAAAGTCAACGTCACTGCAGCAGAATTTACCCCACATAGTCATTATTGTAATATACATGGTAGTGCCTATTGTAGTATTGATTTCTAAATTTAAGGGATTTATGGAGGAAATACATTTTAGTTTGCTGGATGAATAGAGTGCCCTTGCCTTTACACAAGTTTTATTAGAGGTACTGTGATTTTTTTGGTGGCTGCAGATAAGGTAGTCAAACGCATGCAATGACTAGACTTAATGCTTTCAAAACTGGCAATCCTAGCGACCCAACCATAATCACATAAAACTTGTAGGTGTGCAAAATCTACTGATCTACACATGCTTTCCTAGAAATACTTGGAACTCCTCAACCCCTCTATCTAGCTTCTCCCATTCCATCTTCATAGTCTATGGCTACTCAACTAATCCCCATTGCCACTTGGGGAGGCACATTTATTAAAGGTGGTATTTTAAAGCTCTCTTAAATTTGAATATACTCGAAATTTGACTGGGCGGTTATTTATAAAACAAATTGAATATCTAAAATTTGGACTAATTTTAACGACTCGAAAACTCGAATCGAATTTGAATGAATTTCAACTAAACTCGATTTGAGTTTTTTCTCCGAAAAACACTTGAATGTCAGAAAGGCTACTAACATGTCCAAATGGGTCCTTGGACATCTCCCATTGACTTATAGATGAACTCAGCAGGTTTTAGGTGGCGAATAGTCGAATTTGCGTTCTTAAAGGGCCAGAGTATGATAAATCGAATTTGAGAGTTCGGCCATAAAAAAAATTCTAAAATTTGAATTGAATTTTCAATGCGACCCTTAATAAATCTGCCCCTGACTGTCTTACCCTTCCCAACATAACAACATGTTTAAAGTGACAGCATGTTAGCAGTGAGTAGTTACATATACAGATGACTTTTTTCGGGTAGCAGACTCCTGGCTGGTAATCCCTCCGATACTGCCTTTTATTCTGACAAACGGTGCCCTATATAGAAATACAAGTAAAATAAAGGGAGATATTAGAAAACAGCTTATGGACAAACAACATGTCTTTGAGTTCCTTGAGTGTATTGGTCTCATCTGCTGTCAGTTTTTGACTGAACAAATCATGGCAGGGAACATTATCAGGCAACCAGTACAAAAAAAATCGTGAAAAATGGTGCAGCTGGTTGCGGTACCCATTATTGGAATCAACATATATCACAGCCAGAAGGTCTGCCACTTGCAATCTCAAAAATGTCCTCACTGGCTTTAATTTATAGTGTAAATAGCCATCACAGCCAATTTACAAAATTCAGTCAACCTTACAATGTGCCTTTTCTCAAAAAGGTAAGAATAGGTTAGTATTTGATTTTGTAAACCATGCTTTGAAAATGCTGAAAACATGACATTAAGGAATATTTGCATATTTGAATATGCTGCACATACAATTTTATGGTACACTACCAGCAACAAACACATGATAAACCTTCACAACAGGTGCTTGTTTAAGGAGTTCAGAAGATGGATTGTACTGCCCCATTAAAGAGGCGATTTCTTTTTTTTGTGTGACACAAGTTCCCTTAATCCGATATTATTTAAAATGTCGGCACAATCAAAGTCATTTATAGTGATAAACAAATAGAAAGCGACACAAATGATAATTGGTTGCTTCTGTTCTTGTCTCTATAGCTTTTGAAATATCGCTCACTCAGGCTTTCATTACTTTTTTAGTGTCTTGCTTGTGATGCTGCAGGAAATCTACGCATACAGTTCATGGGCACAGTGGTAAGTAAAATGTTGATTTCAGTTGCAATTAATAATCCTTTATTCTATGCCTGTTATCTGGTTTTTATTATACTCTCATATAGTACTGCTTATTTTGTAGTAGTTTATTCTGAATTTTGCACTTTATAATCATATCACACTTAAACATAAAAATCATAAAGAATCGTTACTTACCACACACTTATAAATGAATGAAGGATTAATAGTGTATAGGTATAATTTGGGTTACTTTGCCCAAAAATAGACACACAATGTAATTAACCCTTTAAGTGCCAGCAGAATTTCACATTTTGGTTACGCGAAATGCCAGCCGTTTTTTAAACATTTTGTGCTCTCTCACTTTAGGGGCATTTTCTGAGGGGAAACCTATAGTTTACCTAGGAAAACTATACATTGTTTTTTTCGGTAGAAACTGAGCTTTCTAAATCTGCCCGAGTTTTTATGTATTTCCACCTGTGCAAAAAAATTTCTAGTGCTAAATACCAAAAAAAAATGAAAAATTACCATTTTTCATAGTATATCAATTTATACCAGAAAAATATTTCATTTTACGGATGAAAATCCAACTGATTTGGAAAGCCTTATGTCTCTCGAACGTGCCAATACCAGATATGTATAGTTTTAGGGAGATTTAGGACTTCTGTACAGCAAAAACTCCCTGCAGTATATTACCGAATTTTGAAAGCACTAAGGCAGAAAACGGCATGCTTTAGATTCCAAGGCAAAAAATCCTGAAACCGTAGGTTTACCCCAGAAAACCATACATTTTTGAAAAGTACACATTCTGCTGATTCCAAAATGGGTAACTATGCCTCTCTACTCCCAACTACCAAACATAAAAGCTTGTCTGAACATAGCGGTTTTTCTGGAAAATTTCAAAATTCTGAAAAATCACTTCAAAGGTTTTATTTTGCTGCTCTGCATATCCCAAACTATATTAGGTACCAAGAAAAAGCACCTGAAATATGATTGCCAGGGGTCCACTGAACAGTTTGATACCCATTATGCATAGGTTTACCAGAGTATTTGGCATTTAGAGACACCAATATGAAGTTAGCGCATCCAAATTGTTCAGGTCTTTACTTCAGCTACTGAAAAATCAACACATTGACTGCAATTTTTGTGGGGTAAAAACACAGAAATATATGTTTACCCCCCAAAACCATATATTTTTGGAAAGTACACATTCTACAGAATCTAAAATGGGTACCCATGCCTTTCTGCTCCAAACTACTGAGTCGCAAGGCTTTCCCAAAATTGCCGGTTTTGGTGAAATATCTGAAAATTGCCTCAAAGCTTCAACTTTCCAGCACCATATCACCCATGTATCATTACGCACCAAGAAAAAGCACCCTAAATATGATTGCCAGGGTTCCTCCAAACAGTTTGGTGGCCATTGTTCATAGGTTTACCAAAGTATCTGGCATTAAGGGGCCCCAAAATGAAGTTAGCGCATACAAATAGTCCTGTGGGTAACTTCAGCTAATGAAAAATCAACATACTGACTGCATTTTTGTGGGGTAAAAATACAGAAATATATGTTTACCCCCCCAAACCCATATATTTTTGGAAAGTACACATTCTACTGAATCTAAAATGGGTACCCATGCCTTTCTGCTCCAAACTACTGAGTCGCAAGGCTTTCCCAAAATTGTCGGTTTTGGTGAAATATCTGAAAATTGCCTCAAAGCTTCAACTTCCCAGCACCATATCACCCATGTATCATTACGCACCAAGAAAAAGCACCCTAAATATGATTGCCAGGGTTCCTCTGAACATTTTGGTGGCCATTGTTCATAGGTTTACCAAAGTATCTGGCATTTAGGGGCCCCAAAATGAAGTTAGCGCATACAAATAGTCCTGTGGGTAACTTCAGCTAATGAAAAATCAACACACTGACTGCATTTTTGTGGGGTAAAAATACAGAAATATATTTTTACCCCCAAACCCATATATTTTTGGAAAGTACACATTCTACTGAATCTAAAATGGGTACCCATGCCTTTCTGCTCCAAACTACTGAGTCGCAAAGCTTTCCCAAAATGGTCGGTTTTAGTGAAATATCTGAAAATTGCCTCAAAACTTCAACATCCCAGCACGATATCACCCATGTATCATTACGCACCAAGAAAAAGCACCCTAAATATGATTGCCAGGGGTCCTCCAAACAGTTTGGTGCCCACTGTGCATAGGTTTACCAAAGTATCTGGCATTTAGAGGCCCCAAAATGAAGTTAGCGCATACAAATAGTCCTGTGGGTAACTTCAGCTAATGAAAAATCAACATATTGACTACATTTTTGCGGGGTAAAAACACAGAAATATATGTTTACCCCCCAAAACCATACATTTTTGGAAAGTACACAATCTACTGAATCTAAAATGGGTACCCATGCCTTTCTGCTCCAAACTACTAAGTCGCGAGGCTTTGCCAAATTTGGCGGTTTTGGTGAAATATCTGAAAATTGCTTCAAAGCTTCAACTTTCCAGCATCGTATTGTCCATGTATCATTACCAGCATAAAACATCCTAAATATGAACGTCAGGGGTCTACTGAACACTTTGATGCCCAATATGCATAGATATACCAAACTATGTGGCGCACAGAGACCCCCCAAATGACAATAGTGTATATACATTTTCACGGCTGACGCGCTGGCTGCTGCAATATAAGCACCTGGTGTGTGTATTATGCGACATTAGACCCCCCTAACAGTACAGAGACCCCAGAAAACCATATATTTTCAGAAAGTACACATTCTGACGAATCCAATATGGGTAAATAAGTGTTTCTACTGCAAACTGCCAAACTGCAAAGCAATGCTGAACGTAACTGTTTTTAGCAAATTCCTGAAAATCGTCACAAAGTTTGAATTTTACCCCATTATATGCCCCACATTTCGTAACTTATCAGCATAAAACATCCTAAATATGAACGCCAGGGGTCTACTAAACACTTTGATGCCCAATATGCATAGATATACCAAACTATGTGGTGCACAGAGACCCCCAAGTGACAATAGTGTATATACATTTTTCACAGCTGACGCGCTGGCCGCTGCAATATAAGCACCTGGTGTGTGTATTACGCAATATTAGACCCCCCTAAAAGTACAGAGACCCCAGAAAACCAAATATTTTCAGAAAGTACACATTCTGACGAATCCAATATGGGAAAATATGTGTTTCTACTGCAAACTGCCAAACTGCAAAGCAATGCTGAACGTAACGTTTTTTATAAAATTTCTGAAAATCGTCACAAAGCTTGAATTTTACCACATTATATGCCCCACATTTCGTAACGTATCAGCATAAAACATCCTAAATATGAACGCCAGGGGTCTACTGAACACTTTGATGCCCAATATGCATAGATATACCAAACTATGTGGCGCACAGAGACCCCCCAAATGACAATAGTGTATATACATTTTCACGGCTGACGCGCTGGCTGCTGCAATATAAGCACCTGGTGTGTGTATTATGCGACATTAGACCCCCCCAACATTACAGAGACCCCAGAAAACCATATATTTTCAGAAAGCACACATTCTGAAGAATCCAATATGGGTAAATATGTGTTTCTACTGCAAACTGCCAAACTGCAAAGTACTGCTGAACGTAACGGGTTTTATCAAATTTCTGAAAATCGTCACGAAGCTTGAATTTTACCCCATTATATGCCCCACATTTCGTAGTGTATCAGCATAAAACATCCGAAATATGAACGGCAGGGGTCTACTGAACACTTTGATGCCCAATATGTATAGATATAACAAACTATGTGGCCCACAGAGACCCCCAAATGACAATAGTGTATATAAATTTTCACGGCTGACGCTCTGGCTGCTGCAATATAAGCACCTGCTGTGTGTATTATGCGACATTAGACCCCCCAACAGTACAGAGACCCCAGAAAACCATATATTTTCAGAAAGTACACATTCTGATAAATCCAATATGGGTAAATATGTGTTTCTACTGCAAACTGCCAAACTGCAAAGCAATGCTGAACGTAACGGTTTTTATCAAACTTCTGAAAATCGTCACAAAGCTTGAATTTTACCCCATTATATGCCCCACATTTCGTAAAGTATCCGCATAAACCATCCTAAATATGAACGACAGGTGTCTACTGAACACTTTCATGCCCAATATTCACAGATTTACCAAACTATGTGGCGCACAGAGACGCCCAATTGGATATATAGTAGATAAAATTTACAAGACATAACAAAATAATACAGAAAGTGTGAAATTTAAATAAATTACTAAAATCCAATAAAACCACAAAAATCTATGCTTTTTTTTTTCAGACTAGTGTAATCAGACATCAGAATTACAGTTTGAATATTTTAGCTTGGCAAAATAGGTTTTAAGGACAGAATAAAGCAAGCAACAGTTATGCAGCGCTGAAAATGCAATAAAATGGCTAACAATGCACCAAAATCCCCAAAATTTCAAAATAATCACCGAAATAACATACAAAAGGTATTGCACAGTACGGTTAGCAAATACGCTATTCGCAAAAGCAATAAAACATTTTTTTCAGCCAAAAACACAACAATGCAATATGGAAAAAAAAAAAAAAAAGCTACACAACAGTGTATGTGTGTGTGCATGTGTACAATTGGTAAATTGCATGTTATGTGCATGTGTTTGTGTGTGCAAGTGTATGTACCCCCCCCAAGTGTGTGTGACCCCCCTGATCCCCCAAAAAATTTATGTGAGTGTGTGTAAGTGTAAATCTAACCATGTATTAGTGTATAAAGTGTGTGTAAGTGTATTTTGTGTGTGTGTGTTACACTAACCTGGGGTGTGTAGCTGCAGATCTGTGTCCATGATGGCAGGAGGAGTGGAGAAGCAGGAGGGAGTCGCCAGATCCGTTGATCCGATGCGTGGGCGTCGCTGGAGGGACCCGGAAGTGCAGGCAGCAGCAGCGCGCAGACACATGCGTCTGTTGCGTTTATGGGGCCCCTGGACGATCGCGCCCCAGGAGCCCCTTTCCCACCCGCTCCGCTCGTTGCCTAGGGGGTTCTGAGCGAGCGGGGAAGGAGCGAGCAGCATTTATAGCCGCTCCTGAGCTCCCCCGCACGCATATGCTGCAGAACGTAGAATATACGTTCTGTGGCATTTCAAGATACTTTTCCACAGAACGTAGATTCTACATTCTGTGGCACTTAAAGGGTTAATCATCTCATCCAGCATTGCAGCAACCCCTCGGTGCAGATTCAGGGATCGCAGTTTGCGGCAGCCATCCTCTGGGTCTTCGGTAATCTGAGACTGAGACCGGCGAAACGACGCATGCGCAGTTGATCATTTCCCAGTCCGCGACAACTGCGGATGCGCCGAAATAGATGGAAATTGCCGAATCGCCGGAAGAAGACACAAAGACCTGGAAGATGGCTGCCATGAACTGCGATCCCTGTAAAAAGGCTGGGGGGAGGGGGGGTCTACGTAGGGTAGGGTGGTAAGGTTTTTTTTAGTTAAGGGTTGAAGGCTTTATTTAGGATATCTTATTGGCCCCTGATCCTTGATCAGATATTGGACAGTCAGCCCTCTTGCACTCAAGTTGCATATAGTTTTTCTAATTTGTGGCACTATACGGGTTTGCAATAAATAAGGAGGCATGCGTGTTAACTATAACTAAGAATTTTAGTCCCAACAGTAAAGATTTAACCAAATGTGGTGGTTATTGTTATGAGTGAATGTGACAAATGCTAGGCCAAAGTTTCTTATACTTTAGGGTATATCTATTATTCTATTTCTGCTACGAGAGAATTATTACCAAGCTTCATTTGGTCTAGGTACATGACAACAAAAGGAAAATGTTCATACATTCTTACAATTAGGTACATGGCATATGGATACATGTTACATTGGCAGGAATAGCATTTTGCATTACCTATAAATCACCAGATAATATCAACATCCACACGTTCTGTCACTGTTTCCAAATGAAATCATTGATATTGTCTTTAATTTGACCCATCTGTATCTGCTCAGTGAGATGTCAATGCAAGCATTTAAAATCTAACAGATATTAATGCTACTATCCAAAACAATTTTAAACCCAATCAGTGTAATATAGTTTGATGCATTGAATATGATAATGTATCTTGCTGAATGGTATCAGCATAGCAGGGATATATGCAAATATATGACCCGTACCTAGTTTTTAATGGAATCTATGCTGATAGATTTATCAGTTCTATTAACGAACTTTGGGGAACTTTGGAATTTCAGCAATTGTTCCCTTGGAGGCTGAAAAACAAACTTGATCTCATACTGGGACCATTCTGGTCTGCATATTTCCATAATTTGCCTTTGCTACTAATATGACAGCAAGAGGCAAATAACTGTTTCTAATAATATCAAATGGAGTTGAAGAGGACAGCATTTTAATGTAGTAAAAAGACCTCCCTGTGGGGTTGTTATTGCTACTATTGAACAGCAGTTACGCAGTTGCAACGGTAGCCTCATAATTGATTTGTTTAATTAGCAAGAGATGAAGCTTGTGTGGTGCCTTGCCTTTAATCAGTGTCTGCCTCTTGCCAATGAATATTAATATTTTATGTCATAATGCTGCATGTTAATTCAAGGTTTTGAGGCATACTTTTTTAGTTTGGTTTATTCAAACAAAATTTAAGAGTGTCATTTCTTACCTTATATTAGTCATCCATTTTGAAAACTTACATTGTAGATCTGAGCAGGCAGACTTCCTGGTCTTGCACTTTTAGGTTGAATATACAGTGAAAATAAAAACTGAACGTTATAGAAGGGCATACCAATGCTGATATAGTTTTATGGTACATCTGTATATCTTTACAGGTCATGAAACTATAATTTTTTCATTGACAGCTTTGCCTGAGTGATTTTATCAGTGGACAATGGACATTGGAAGCTTGTCACTTACCTAGTCCATGGCCACTTGAGGCCTGTGGGAGGTGATAATGAAAGAATGACATGCTTCAGACAAATTGCAAATTTTTAAAGAAGAAGAAAAAGTGAAATCAGTGTGGGGTGCCAAATGTTAAAAACCCCTCAATAATTATAATAACTTACCTGATACCCTGGGACATTGCTTCTCTTATCAGAAAACTGCACTGACCTGGGGTATTTCTGAGTGAATTTCCATGATGTTATCTGTCCTGTTTATATAAAGTTATAACATAGTTATTTAGGTTGGAAAAAAAAAAAGCAAAATCGCATGAAGCCTAGGTCAGTTGTTGGTAAAAAAAACTGTGGCAGATGTCATTGTACTTTGCTGAAATTAAAGGGCTTGAGATGCTGAGACACTCATGTTTTTTTTCAATGGAGTTTTTAATTTTCTATTAAAGCACCAGTAACATCAATTGTTTTTAAAAAAAATTAGTTTCTACTTAATGAAAAAAAAACCACCAAGACACTTTTAACTTTGAATTCTTTATGAAGAAATTACTTACCGATTCTATGCTTGCGGTCCTCTTCAGAAATGGCGACAGGGCGACGATCCATTGTGCGGCACTAGATTTCTCCTCCTTGGCTATCTCCTATAGAAGGCAGGGAGGAGAAATTGATCACCGCATGATGGATCATCGCCATGTCGCCATTTCTGCGGAGAATTGGTAAGTTATTTCTTAATATAAATACTTTGCATATTTAAAGTTGTTTAAAATTTATGTTACTGGTCCTTTAATGTATCACTGAATTGTACAAATACATTTAATTGGAGTTAAATTGTAGTTTAAAAATATAACGTAGGGAGGGTTTGCAAAAAAAAAATGATCTGCACCTGAAGAAACTTTGAAACTAAATTCTTGATTCTCAAACTGTTTTGCTTGGCACTGTGGTCTTCCTTAGATAAAACACTTGGATGCTAAGCAGTTCCTTTAATTTTTCTGGGCTTGGTTACTTTTTATGGTAACACACACTGGGCAGGAAGGTCATTGTAATGAGGCTACATAAAAAAAAAACCATCATGAAAAGAAAGTTAAGATTGAACATTTTTCTTGTTTTAATCATTTTATGAGATCTCTGGAGTACATTAATATTCTGGCACGTATTGCTTGATGGTTCAACAGATGAACATCAAGGTTAATAGATTTCAGGTTTCCTTGTTAGTAGCTTTAAATGCTGCTATCTGTGTTGTGTCATGTACATTTTGCCCCTGTTCTGATATTTTAACTGAAGTTAAAATAGTTTTCTTTCCATGTGTTTTTATGGACTGATGTTTAAAGATTTATACAGTTAACCAGAGGGGGGCCTAATTTGAATTATTTTGGAGCAACATGTATCTGCCATTTGACCTTCTGGGTTAGTTAATATTGATCCATCTCCTTCTGTGATTCTGCGGTCACTATTCTGTATCCTCTGCCAGCAGAAATAAAAAACAAATGATCTTTTTAGTACTGCTTGTGGGTTTTAGGTTGTTTCAAGCATTTACCAAATATTATAGAAAAAATATGAAGCATCAGAGATCAGTAGAAGTAGAAAACATTAATGTAATGAACAGGAGGTAAAAAAATGGGGCACTCCCCAAGTGGCTGCTCGGTTGTCAGAAACATCCCCAGTACCTGCTATACACTTTTTACTATTTAGACTGCTTATCTCTAGTGATTGCTTATGGTCCAGTGACTCTCAGAAACCAACCATGTTTGCTGTGAAACAACAGACTATTGTTGTGTGTGCTGGCCCAAAACCTGTTGGACCTGTGCATTAGGTGGTTTCAGGGCAACAAATTACTCTTCTGGAAATTGAAGTCACAACTATTCCCAGGGCCCTCCACACTGAGGATGTTGTTTTCTGACCCAGTCCCTTTGGTGATGTTCCACTTCTTGCTTGTTTTAACTTTTCTGGCAAAGCCTCTGCAATTTGTGCCATAAGGACTTAACAACCTGCTCCACCTAACATCAGAGATGGGAGGTTGGGGCATAGGTATATAAATCATGGCAACACAGTAGTCCAGGTTGAAAGAGGGCAAATTAGGGTTATGAATACTTATGCAACATATCAGTAAATTGTAGACAATAATACGTTTGTATGGGTTATTAGACATTGATCATGGATTACTAGGATTACAACTGAGTTTAATCCATAAATCTCTACTGTTTTATTAGTGCTGGAAGGCAAACTCTGACAACATCCCATCCCGGTTTATAGGGGTAATTTGCAACTGCAATTGCAATCTGCGAAGTGCAAGCCACTTCAGTTTTGCCACATTGGCCACAATTGCTTCAGAAACTTCTCCCCTGGTGCTTTCAGTAGATATTTTTGTTGTTTATCTGTAGGGTCATGTTATAAACATTCTTAAACATGACTTTCATGACTTGGTATTTTTTTTAATGTGTTGCTTAAATATGTAACCCTGTATAGGAATGTACATGCAGTATGGACAATATATTCTTACAAAACCAGAAAAGTAACAACAAGGAAGTGAAATTGTTGTTTATGACAAAGCTTGTTGCTGAAGTTTGAATTCCATTCATATTTAGAATGTCATCTCTGAATTTCATAATGTGGTGTTCCATGTTGTGGACTGATTATCTGACCACATATTAGCGGTCCAGATTATATTAAACAATATAATGATAAGAATTCTGTGGAGCCCATGGGCCAGCATCAGCTACATCCATAATTTAAAAGATAAGTGTCTCCTATACAAACCATGACGTAAAACCAAACACTCATCTGCTTAATTTCCTTATTCAGTATAGCCTGTGTCTGTATGCCATCATTCAAACCATGCTGAATTTAATTGTAAAGATTGCCATTGACTTTACCAGATTTATTAACAGATTTCATTTTGTTTGATTTTATTTCATTTTTGTAAACCAAAAAAGTTGAAGTAAACCATGAAGCAGGCACACACAGCATTAATGTTCATCTATAAATATTGTTCTTATTTTCTATAATTCACAGCACTCAACTAGAAATTTGTTTTCAAAATAGTGACATACTTAGAGTAATGTAATTTAATAACAGTACAAAGCTTGCTCAGAAACCCATAGCTGATATTTGCTTGTCTTCCGTTTGAACAGAAACATCTGCTATAGGTTACCAGCTGTAGAATAAACGTGTACCTACTATCTCATCAGACGCTTCAGGGTAATTGTAGTTGCTAAGTCCGGGATGATGGTTTTCTATGGGTAGCTAGACTGGGGCAAACTTTGTCCATGTTACTTATTACCCCCATTACGCTTACCAATGGTTTGGGCACTGTTCTTCATTGATAATAATTCTGGTAACATTTTAAACAAGACAAAGTAATGTACAAAAAAAGAAAAACTCATGGTGTTATTTTCTTTTGCATAAAAACATTTCTTAAATCTACTGGAAATGTGCATTCTCCAGGAATCTAAGCTTTAAACTTTTCTGTGGGATTCTAAAAATTGACATTTTTGCAAAATGTAGGAAATTTTGCATGTTGCAACATTATAATTATTACATTTATTTATAAAGCACCAACATATTCTGCTCTGCTTAGGGTACATAATGATTGACATAAAGACAATGCAATCCAGAATGTATCGAGGCCCCCCACAAGGGCTCACAATCTATGTTTATGATATTTATAGTACCAATGGTTTTTGTGCACAATAATGAAAAGCAGTTCTTGCAGAATGTTTTATAACGAACATAAATGTTCAAATAAGAAAAATTAAAAGCTTTATTTCCTTCTGCATAAAGAAATTAACATATTTCTTGAATCTAGCATTTATGAAAACATGTGTAGCCTGTAGTTCTAATCACAGTTTTATATCATACGTTCATTTGAATTAAAAATAGTATTGTCTAATTTTGCTATTGTTTCAATTCACCTAAGGCAGGAATGTCAGAAAATCTAGGAAAAGGAAACTATTCATGTACATGTGGCAGGGCTTTGATATAGACGTTAACCTGCCTTCAAAGATTTTTGTTTTAGGTATCAATATTTGTAAAACGGCTCAGTTCAAAGCTGTTTTCACAAAAAAATCAAATAAAAAGAATGCAATGCTTTCCTGCAATTCTTGTAGTCTGGTTGAGAATTCCTATAAGTAGCTCACATCCTGTAGCCCTTGGTCTCAGGTGGTTAGCTTTTGTTTGGAACACACATGCTTGGACAGCCCTGTCACTGTAGTCTCAATTATTTGCAAGTGTCCCAGCAATTTATTCTGCCTCTCACGTAGCAATATTATTTTAAGCAAAGTGAAGATTACAGATGTTTGGGGTCATGGCATAAAATTTTTTTTTGCTTGTTTTTATTATTTAAGTAAAGCAAATTTGCCTCACACTGTATTATCCAAAAGTAATGCTGGAATGCTATTCCAGCGTTGTATTTCAGATCAAAGTTTCACAAGAGAAGAAGAGTAAATCTGCATTCCAGGCTATTCACATTCATTAAGGTTTTTTTTTCAAGTAATAGCCAAGTGAATCAAAAAATATGAACTTAGAGAATGTGTTGCTTGTCTTCGGGCATATACGTTTATACGTTTGGAGGAAAAAATACTATGTAGTGTAAATTTAGATTTGTCTTTTATTGACCAAGGCTCCTCTTATTCCATTTCTAGGTGCTGATTGCCCACTATCACATTGCTGTGATGTGCCCATGAATATAAAGTTTCTCATAGTGGTGTGTTTCACAATCCACCTTCAATAACATATCATGCCTCTTAATTTTGTTGGCATTTGCACCTTCTGGATGCCTTTAAGGACAGAACTGGAATGTGCTGTATTTAAATGTGCATGGCACGTGACATTTTTGACAACCGTGCACATATGCTTCGATTGGGATTCAGATTTTCTAACCTGTTGGCTGCATACCTGAAACTGTAATGCCAAGGGAAAGCTGCCACATCTTTCCGTAAGTACAATGGTTTGAAAAAGTGCAATGTTTGGGGATCAGGTAGGCCTCTACTTCTGCACCTTGCTATAAAGGGATGATCTCCTAACAAAAAGGAGGCTGGTGCAGCATTATCAGCATATATCGTAGCAGATTATTTTGTATGCCTTTGTTTCTGCTTTCTGGCAGGGTTCACTGCCTGGCTATGGATAGTGAAGTAGACTGTAACATTTGAATGGAATACGAAACCTATTGCTTGGCTATCTATTCATTCAACATTAAACAAGAGTCATGAGGCTGCCAAACCTTGGTTAGACTTATGTCACAAGGGGCTGAGAATCAGCCCTGCAGGCCAAGGTTCTGCCCTGTGTGACATAAAACAATTTATGCGTTTAAGATGCTATGTACAGTAGACTACTATAATTTATGCACAAAAGACACGGACACTAGTACCTATTAACACGCCACTTTATCTCACCGTGGAATTGCGTGGCATACACATTGCCACATATAATTAATACAAACCCACTACCTATTGGTATTCCGCCTCCCTGTACCTAACGTATTTTTAATGGTGAAATACTGGACCTCTGCTTATTTTAATGGTATTTATTAAAAGTTATGTTTTAACACATGCCGTGTATATACACATGACTGAGTTTCTCGACTAGGGGGGGTGGGAAGGTGCAATGTATTAGGTAATTTCTTTCTCTTTTTCTTTTTGATACCTAAATGTATCCTTGGAGCTGGGTCCTACTGCAGCTTGCAACATCCTCTAATAGCCTTTGATGAGCATAGGTTGCTTGGAGTCTAGCAGTGGGATTCGTTTTAAACACAGCTGCTGGAAGAAACTGATAATTATTGCTTATATTAGGCAGCTGCCCATTTGCCTGGGAAGAGCTTTGCCTTACTTAAATATGGACAGATGCATATGGGAAATGTAGAATTTTATTGCAGGTGCAAGAATCAAAAGTGACAATTTCTACAGTATGTGGTGCTTAGCATATTGTCAATATGGGCAGCCTCAGTATCCCTCTAAAGCTGGCCATAGATGTAAAGATTTTTAAAAGATCTTTTCTTTATCATGAGACCACGATTATCTCGAAACAATCATTTAAATGTACGATTTGTCCATCAACTAAAAAGACCATTTCAAGCGATACTGCCAGGAAAACTGAGTAGCTGCCTACTTGGCCCTGCAAACATAAATAGATTGCCCTGGGACCGATAAAAACTTTTTAACCTGGCTGATCAATTTTCTGACAGATGTCGGAGGAAAAATCATAAGATACACGATCGTTCGATTCCCACTAACCTCACGGTAATTTGACGGATTGGTTGGATTGCACTGAAATCGATTGTTCACCAACGAAAAATCTTTGCGTCTATGGGGACCTTTACAGTGATATGCACTTTTTTTTTCTTTCTACATAAGAACAGGGGACAGGTCCTTCTCTGATTATAGTCTCCATCTCAGTGTAGGTTTCAGATCTTAGGATGTCGGTTGGGAAGTGACAAGGATGTGTGGCTCTGTACTAAACCCCCACCATAAAGAAAGAAAATGTAATTCTAAGCATCCGTCCATTATGCATTAACTAAAATTTTAATTTGCTTTAAAGTAAACTGTAAAAGTCTTTACTGTTAAAGACAGCATCTGTCCGGCTATTTCCTTCACACTGTTGGTTCTTACTCCTTAAACAATCGAAAGCCCTTACATATGGGTGTTTGTTCCTTTTTCCTTCGGCTGTTAATCCCATCAAATTGCGTTCCACTTGTTTTTGGCGCTTACATGCACCTTTAAAGAGTACAGGCCCATTCGAAAGCATGAACTGCATTTGTTCCTGAGGCCTCCAGTGGCTGCTCTGATGTTCTTATGCTTAGGAATAAAATTAGAAACCTTTCTCAAATCTTTCCTAAGCAGAAGAACAACAGATCAGCCTCTTTCTGTCTCCTGACAACTTCCTTGACTACTTGGTGGTCAGACTGGTGGGAAACTGTCCAGCAGGTGGCGCTGTTGGACCAAAATACATTCATATTAACAGTACACGTATCCCTTAATATCTTGGAATTAAAACAAAATAAATAATGAATGTACATTACAAAAGTGCTTAGAATAGCTCCCTCATCAATTTTAAATTCACTTAGTTTTAAGGTAAACTCCCATAAACTCGAAATTGATAAAATCAAAATTTATTAATAAAATAACATTTTCTCAGCTCGGACAAATTTAATCTAATTCAATTCAAATTTAAAAAACTCAAATGAAATTAAAAAACTTCACCAAATTGATCCCTGGACCTCTTCTATTGATTTATACAGCAATTTGGCAGGTTTAAGGTTGCAAATAGTCGAATTAGAGCTCTTAAAGGGCCAGAGTATGATAAATCTCGAAATTCGAATTCAAACTCAAATCAAGTTTGGATAAGTCACAATTTGAATTTGAGAGTTTTGACCAAAAAAATGAATTTGAAACTTCGAATTCGAGGCATATACATTTTCAGTTGTTTTTAAGTACTTAAAGAATTTTCATTTGTTTTAAAATATAATTACTTAAATTACTGCAAATATTATTTCTAAGCATTTACTCAACTGTTTTTTTATTATTAAAATAATTAACTTTGGTTTACAGTATTCTGTCTAAAACTGAAATTGAGCTGCCTGAATTTGAGTAGTGCTCAGTAGATTTGTCTGGAACTTAAACAGTTTTATCAAGCACACATTTAGCAAAATTTCTGCTTTAAAAAAAGATAGCAACAGACATTATGAAGACTGGATGCTGCATACTCTTGGGATCTCCCCCTGTCACTTAATCACTCATATTTTAAATAAATATATGCAATACAGGGGCGCTCCGCCAATGAGGCGTGTTGCGGCACTCGCCTCAGGCGGCAGCGCCCCCCTGGTTGCCAGGGGTGGCAAAAATGCTGCTCCTGGTAACTAAGAGCCGAATTTCCAGTTTTAAACCCAGAAATTCGGCTCTTCTAGTGCAGAGAGCGCAATTGCGCTCTCTGAACTAGCGACGTGGACCCCCAGCCTACCCTGTCTGGCCATGGGGAGGCGGGGGGCGGCAAAAATGAAGGCCGCCTCAGGCGGCAAATTGGGTAGGATCGCCCCTGATGCAATATAATAAATGCGACAAAAATAAGGTAATAAATAGAATTGTCAAATGGTGTCGCAGCATTGATCCAATTGATCCAGCATTGATCCAACGTGTCATGACTGTCGGATGCAGACGCTGCACGCTGCGTCTGCATCCGTCAGTTGTGTCGCGTCAGATCAATGCTGCAACACCATTTGACAATTCTATTTCTTACCTTATTTTTGTCGCATGCGACAAGTTGCATGCGTTATGACGTGGCGCGTCGGATCGTGACAAAAACGTTCATGGAGTCCTACCCAGAGTCGAAAACAGAAGGCTTTACAATGTTGTTCACAGTGGGAATCTATGGCCCAATATTTCATTCCTAGTGCTTCTTTTGCAAGAACAATTACATTTTAGCAGCTTTCAAACTATATATACTTTTCTGGTACCTATGTCATCCCAAGTCTCTCTGGTGTGTACATTTTCTGTTTTTAGTATCTCATCATGGATATATTGTAAAAAGATCATTTGTTTTATTCAAGCCACTGTTCTGTGCATTTGAAAACATAAAACTGACCCAGCAGGGGATTAATGTATTAATTTTAGCAGAATTGTTACATTTGATTATGATTTCAGGCACATTGTTGTTTCCACTTTGTTAGGTAGCCTACCTGTTTGCATGTTGCCAACCCTCAAGTTGCAGACATTACCAATGATTTCCCGGTTACTAAATCCCTATAGATGTGTTTCAGTTCTCATCCTCTTTGATATCTGTGTTGCTTTACAACTATTGATCATTTCGTCATCTTTCAAATTCTCCAGTACTTGCAGTAAAGCTGCTATAATGTTCTTTTTCTACTTTTTTTGATCCTTTACTGGGTCAAATATCTCATGTCCATCCATTCCCCTTTCTATAAGGCTTTTTACTAAATACATTTTCTGCATCTCAGTAACTCATTTATTTTTAATCAGCAAGTTTATGCAGATGTCACTTCCTTTATCTACACCCAACATTGCACAACTGGTTCATTAAAACTGTTGTGTAGTTAATATCATATTACAACTTGTTTTTTCCACCTTAATGTGGCACAGAATAACCTTTAAAATTATGGCAAAGGGTTCAAAGATCAACCAGGTGTTCCACTGCATATAATCAACTACATGCTGGTTTGTTGAATTAGAAAATCTGCTGCCTTTAGCTTAATGATCCATCAAGCAAATCCCACAAATGAAAGATACAAACATTTACTGCAAAGAATGCTTCAAAAGTTTTAAACTTAGGCTAGTTGCATTAAATAGACCTTTAAATTTGGCTTTATTGGTTTTAAAAGAAATAAAACATTTACAGATGTGTCTCACGCAGGAGACCGGACATATTAACATCACAATCATACTGAAAAAGGTCACTTGTACAGAAGAGCAATTAGAAATAAATGTGTAGAGAAGAAGAGAGAAAGGGAGAGAACAGAGATTGGATAAATTGCATGATCATTACCTTGCCCCATAGGCACAGTTTCTAGTTAACATCTAGACTATTCGCTATAATTTCATGTCCAGATGGGCCTCTTCCGAGTATGTACATGTTAAATGTAGTTGAGGTCCTATAGAAATCAATGGGAGCTGCTGCTATTGGACATTTTTTTTAACCTTTCAGACTTTGAGATTTTTGGATTTTTTTTTCACTAGTAATCCAAAAAACTAAAATTTTTAGATGTTTTACAGATATTTATATTTTTTAATGCATCGTTTAGCAATTCTTTAAAGTAATTTTTATGTTTGGATCTTTTAATAACATTCATGGTATTCCAATGGTTTTAGAGAAATACCCCCATATGTAATAAAAGACACTAAGTTTGCCCAGGAGCAGTAACTCATAGCAACCAATAAGATGTTTGCTTTTAAACAGGAGATTGGTTGGTTTGTGTTACTGCTCCTGGGCAAATTTAGTGCCTTTTATTACATAACCCCCATAGAGTTTAATTGTGGTTTCAAAAACCTGTTTCAAAAACCTGTAAACCACTAGTCTCCAGGTCAAAAATGTAGTTAACTGCCTGGGTGCTGACAGAGTACCGCACTCACTGGCACTTAATACAAATTCAAAGTTTAGAGAGGCAAAACTAAGAGATGCAGAAGAATTGTGGAAAAAAATCACCGGCCCTTTGTAAAATGTATAACAAAACGAGTTCTTAATGAATCCGATGCAATTTGACTTTAACGTAGTTGGCCAGCTTAAATATATTGCAATATATGGACAAACAATTCCTGAGTTGTTTAAAGGGCAAGGCATTTTTTTAGAAGCTGTATGCACAAAATGTCTCAATGTCTTAAATATATTGATAAGTTGAGTGCAGAGGACCTCTTGTATTTGTGTCTATATATGTGCCTTGAAAAAGGCCCCAAGAGGGGCTGAAACATTGGACACCTATGCTAATAAAAGCTATTTGATGCAACTTATTAAGTAATAATATACTTTGAGCCTGCACCCACGCTTATAATCCGGATTAGAGTGCGGCTGCTTGGCTACCAGATATATATATATATATATATATATATATATATATATATATATATATATATATATATATATATATATATATATATATATATATATATATATATATATATATATATATATATATATATATATATATATATAGACAAATACAAGATTCCTCTGCACTCAACCCATTATCAATATATTTAAGACAGAGACATTTTGTGCATACTGCTACTGAAAAATGCCTTACCCTTTAAACAAAACAGGGATTGTTTGTCCATATATTGCAATATATTTAAGCTGGCCAACTACGTCAAAGTCATCCCATATCTGGCCAGTCCTATGCTCAATTTTATCTGATTCATTAAGAATTCTATTGCTTCATTATACATTTTACAAAGGGACTTGGTTTTACCTGCAACTTAACTTGCTGCTTTCAAAGTAAACCTCCATACTTGGCTGCCCTTTTATTAGACACCAGTGGGATCACCTGACTATAGTTGGGAAGGGTGGGAGCTACAACATGGAGCTGGTCACTGCTCCTGTATAAACTATAACAAACAAGGGAAAGTTGTGCTCACCACTAGTTTTTAAAAACATTAGGCGGGGGTGCAATGAGGGTGTGACCACAAAATACATATAGACAAATACAAGATTCCTCTGCACTCAACCCATTATCAATATATTTAAGACAGCGACATTTTGTGCATACTGCTACTGAAAAATGCCTTACCCTTTAAACAAAACAGGGATTGTTTGTCCATATATTGCAATATATTTAAGCTGGCCAACTACGTCAAAGTCATCCCATATCTGGCCAGTCCTATGCTCAATTTTCATCTGATTCATTAAGAATTCTATGGTTTAATTATACATTTTATAAAAGGGACGAATACGTTTTACCTGCAACTTACTAGCTGCTTTCAAAGTAAAACTCCCAAACTTGGCTGCCCTTTTATTAGACACCAGTGGGATCACCTGACTATAGTTGGAGGGGGTGGGAGCTACAACATGGAGCTGGTCACTGCTCTTGTAGAACTATAACAAACAAGGGAAAGTTGTGCTCACCACTAGTTTTTAAAAACATTAGGCGGGGGTGCAATGAGGGTGTGACCACAAAATACATATAGACAAATACAAGATTCCTCTGCACTCAACCCATTATCAATATATTTAAGACAGCGACATTTTGTGCATACTGCTACTGAAAAATGCCTTACCCTTTAAACAAAACAGGGATTGTTTGTCCATATATTGCAATATATTTAAGCTGGCCAACTACGTCAAAGTCATCCCATATCTGGCCAGTCCTATGCTCAATTTTCATCTGATTCATTAAGAATTCTATGGTTTAATTATACATTTTATAAAAGGGACGAATACGTTTTACCTGCAACTTACTAGCTGCTTTCAAAGTAAACAAGAGCAGTGACCAGCTCCATGTTGTAGCTCCCACCCCCTCCAACTATAGTCAGGTGATCCCACTGGTGTCTAATAAAAGGGCAGCCAAGTTTGGGAGTTTTACTTTGAAAGCAGCTAGTAAGTTGCAGGTAAAACGTATTCGTCCCTTTTATAAAATGTATAATTAAACCATAGAATTCTTAATGAATCAGATGAAAATTGAGCATAGGACTGGCCAGATATGGGATGACTTTGACGTAGTTGGCCAGCTTAAATATATTGCAATATATGGACAAACAATCCCTGTTTTGTTTAAAGGGTAAGGCATTTTTCAGTAGCAGTATGCACAAAATGTCGCTGTCTTAAATATATTGATAATGGGTTGAGTGCAGAGGAATCTTGTATTTGTCTATATGTATTTTGTGGTCACACCCTCATTGCACCCCCGCCTAATGTTTTTAAAAACTAGTGGTGAGCACAACTTTCCCTTGTTTGTTATAGTTCTACAAGAGCAGTGACCAGCTCCATGTTGTAGCTCCCACCCCCTCCAACTATAGTCAGGTGATCCCACTGGTGTCTAATAAAAGGGCAGCCAAGTTTGGGAGTTTTACTTTGAAAGCAGCTAGTAAGTTGCAGGTAAAACGTATTCGTCCCTTTTATAAAATGTATAATTAAACCATAGAATTCTTAATGAATCAGATGAAAATTGAGCATAGGACTGGCCAGATATGGGATGACTTTGACGTAGTTGGCCAGCTTAAATATATTGCAATATATGGACAAACAATCCCTGTTTTGTTTAAAGGGTAAGGCATTTTTCAGTAGCAGTATGCACAAAATGTCTCTGTCTTAAATATATTGATAATGGGTTGAGTGCAGAGGAATCTTGTATTTGTCTATATGTATTTTGTGGTCACACCCTCATTGCACCCCCGCCTAATGTTTTTAAAAACTAGTGGTGAGCACAACTTTCCCTTGTTTATATATATATATATATATATATATATATATATATACATATATATATATATATATATATATATATATATATAACATAATATTCAAGAGAACCAGCACTCCCATATATAAAAAACAATTCTCTTTTATTTTCGTTGCATCAGTATCCAAAGTTTCGGTCCCTGCTGGGACCTTTCTCAAGGATCCAGCAGGAACAAAAAAAAAAAAATCATCCTGGGTGCTGGCAAAAATATAACTATATTCACGTCACACAAACTGCACTCCAAGGACTTATCAGGTGCAAAAACCCAAATGTCTTTATTTTATATATATATATATATATATATATATATATATATATATATATATATATATATATATATAGCTATATATAGCTATATATATATATATATATATATAGCTATATATATATATATATATATATATATAGCTATATATATATATATATAGCTATATATATATATATATAGCTATATATATATATAGCTATATATATATATAGCTATATATATATATATATAGCTATATATATATATATATATATATATATATATATAATAGTCAAATACAAGAGTCCTCTGCACTCAACCCATTATCAATATATTTAAGACAGCGACATTTTGTGCATACTGCTACTAAAAAATGCCTTACCCTTTAAACAAAACAGGGATTGTTTGTCCATATATTGCAATATATTTAAGCTGGCCAACTACGTCAAAGTCATCCCATATCTGGCCAGTCCTATGCTCAATTTTATCTGATTCATTAAGAATTCTATTGCTTCATTATACATTTTACAAAGGGACTTGGTTTTACCTGCAACTTAACTTGCTGCTTTCAAAGTAAACCTCCATACTTGGCTGCCCTTTTATTAGACACCAGTGGGATCACCTGACTATAGTTGGGAAGGGTGGGAGCTACAACATGGAGCTGGTCACTGCTCCTGTATAAACTATAACAAACAAGGGAAAGTTGTGCTCACCACTATTTTTTAAAACCATTAGGCGGGGGTGCAATGAGGGTGTGACCACAAAATACATATAGTCAAATACAAGAGTCCTCTGCACTCAACCCATTATCAATATATTTAAGACAGCGACATTTTGTGCATACTGCTACTAAAAATGCCTTACCCTTTAAACAAAACAGGGATTGTTTGTCCATATATTGCAATATATTTAAGCTGGCCAACTACGTCAAAGTCATCCCATATCTGGCCAGTCCTATGCTCAATTTTATCTGATTCATTAAGAATTCTATTGCTTCATTATACATTTTACAAAGGGACTTGGTTTTACCTGCAACTTAACTTGCTGCTTTCAAAGTAAACCTCCATACTTGGCTGCCCTTTTATTAGACACCAGTGGGATCACCTGACTATAGTTGGGAAGGGTGGGAGCTACAACATGGAGCTGGTCACTGCTCCTGTATAAACTATAACAAACAAGGGAAAGTTGTGCTCACCACTATTTTTTAAAACCATTAGGCGGGGGTGCAATGAGGGTGTGACCACAAAATACATATAGTCAAATACAAGAGTCCTCTGCACTCAACCCATTATCAATATATTTAAGACAGCGACATTTTGTGCATACTGCTACTAAAAAATGCCTTACCCTTTAAACAAAACAGGGATTGTTTGTCCATATATTGCAATATATTTAAGCTGGCCAACTACGTCAAAGTCATCCCATATCTGGCCAGTCCTATGCTCAATTTTATCTGATTCATTAAGAATTCTATTGCTTCATTATACATTTTACAAAGGGACTTGGTTTTACCTGCAACTTAACTTGCTGCTTCCAAAGTAAACCTCCATACTTGGCTGCCCTTTTATTAGACACCAGTGGGATCACCTGACTATAGTTGGGAAGGGTGGGAGCTACAACATGGAGCTGGTCACTGCTCCTGTATAAACTATAACAAACAAGGGAAAGTTGTGCTCACCACTATTTTTTAAAACCATTAGGCGGGGGTGCAATGAGGGTGTGACCACAAAATACATATAGACAAATACAAGAGGTCCTCTGCACTCAACCTCAACTAAGAGATGCAGAAGAATTGTGGAAAAAAATCACCGGCCCTTTGTAAAATGTATAACAAAACGAGTTCTTAATGAATCCGATGCAATTTGACTTTAACGTAGTTGGCCAGCTTAAATATATTGCAATATATGGACAAACAATTCCTGAGTTGTTTAAAGGGCAAGGCATTTTTTTAGAAGCTGTATGCACAAAATGTCTCAATGTCTTAAATATATTGATAATAAGTTGAGTGCAGAGGACCTCTTGTATTTGTGTCTATATATGTGCCTTGAAAAAGGCCCCAAGAGGGGCTGAAACATTGGACACCTATGCTAATAAAAGCTATTTGATGCAACTTATTAAGTAATAATATACTTTGAGCCTGCACCCACGCTTATAATCCGGATTAGAGTGCGGCTGCTTGGCTACCAGATATATATATATATATATATATATATATATATATATATATATATATATATATATATATATATATATATATATATATATATATATATAACATAATATTCAAGAGAACCAGCACTCCCATATATAAAAAACAATTCTCTTTTATTTTCGTTGCATCAGTATCCAAAGTTTCGGTCCCTGCTGGGACCTTTCTCAAGGATCCAGCAGGAACAAAAAAAAAAAAATCATCCTGGGTGCTGGCAAAAATATAACTATATTCACGTCACACAAACTGCACTCCAAGGACTTATCAGGTGCAAAAACCCAAATGTCTTTATTTTAAATATATATATATATATATATATATATATATATATATATCTATATATATATATATATATATATATATATATATAAACAACAAAAAGGTCCGCAAAGGTTTGTAATCAGGTTTCTATGTTCCAGCACCAGCACCTAGGCTTTTTACAGGTACTCTGAGTGCACCCATTAGTCTGTTTTATATAAATATATATATATATATATATATATATATATATATATATATATATATATATATATATATATATATATATATATATATATATACTGTATATATAGCTATATATATCTACAAGAATTGTGGAAAAAAATCACTGGCACAACTGATCAAGCAGGAAAGCAAAATCTTGAAACATTTTTCAGTTTATACAGTGAATGTTTGAGTTCCTAAAGAAGAATGTAGACACTGCTATTTTTTGGAACAGCCCAATATTCCCTTTTCTATACTTCTGTAAACGCATGGTGTGATCCATGCATTTACTTTAAGGGGGATTTAGAGTGGTATTGGTGACTGGCACTATTACCTTACATTATAGTACATGAAAAAATGGAGCTGGAGCAGAATTTGCAGCCTATAAGCAGAAATAAATGGCAACCATCATTTGTGGTGTGCGGGTGTGATTTTATGTTAATACTTTTCCAGTAAGAAGGAAACCAGGGATTAAATTACCTATCTGAAGCTCGTCAAGTATAATTGTTCAGATACACAGAATTATTCAGAACCATTTTAAGCAAATATAGAACAATAAAAAAGCTCCTTAAATATTGTATTTCTTGTACACAATCAGGTTCATTGTTCTCATTTTTTAGATGATTATAATGAACTGTTTCAAGATATCAGGCAAAGCTATTACACGGATACCAATTTGCTTGAGGGGAGAATTATGTGTAGGTATAGGCCATTTTTGTTATTTGTCTTATCTTCTTTAATTTAGCATGCATTCTGAAAAAGGCAACATTGTGTAAAGGATATGATTACATGCACTGCCAACTCTGTAACAGGATTAAGGAGCACTGTAAAAAAAAAAAATAGGTGTAAATTCTGTGTTAATGGCAATTTGCAGTTGCTTGTTCTATGTCTTTCTCATATATATGGTGCTTGAACTTTTTTCTCATTTACTGAATAACAAATCATTCTACCCTAAAATTTTGTTCTCTGTAATATTTTTATTTCTAAGCACTGACACTGACACTGACAAGCTATTAGTTTAGAAAGTTTTACCTCCAAATCTACTGATTTTAGGCACAGGTAGCAGTAATACTACAGCTGTTTCTGCAGTATTATTTTTTAATTGTGTAAATGTCATTTCAGATATTTTCTGGATGGAATTCATTAAAAAGATATCTTCCAACTGCCATGCATTGGTGCAGTTTTAAATAGCATATTTACTCAACACTCACTAAATATGGATGTTTTACGGGATGAATTTCCTGATTGTGCTCTATGTTTTTTTCCTGAACTCCTCTGAAGTTTTTGATAAGACCTAAATAGGAAGTGATAGGGGTGTTTTTCTGTTTGGTTTAGTGGGTTCTTTTCTCTGTTTGTCCCAATATAAATAGTGCTGCAGTAACAAACAATGTGGCTATTGCCAATGCAGAATCAACCCACAATAAAAGGGATGCCATTTGTTTTCTATCATGTTCTGTAACTTTATACAGCTCATTTTTTTTCATTTTCATAGCAGACCTCCTTTTGGTGTCCTTTATTATACCATCCTTTGAAATAGTAGCTTTTAGTTGGTTTAGTAAGTATAAATGCATAATTACAACAGCAACACAAAAAGAGGTTGAGGAATAGGAAGCAGTGGTTCCAACAGATGGTGGGTTCAGTTGTTCAATTAAGTAAAAGCTTTAAAAAGGTCTCTGATACTTGTCAGCCTTTTTCTCATCTTGGATTTTTCTTGTCTTGCTCATTATAGTTGTGATAGGTAACACAGGCTGGCGGCCAAACAGAAAGTGCTGCACATGTTATCTTTTGTGAGAGGCGTACCGTACATTGTGATTGCCTTTGCCTTTGAGGATTTCAAAGTGCCACTTATTCCGACAAATTAGCACTGTGTCATATTTACCTATGTGTTGGACAGCTTGCGGTCACCTGTCAGGTTCAGCCCCCACTTTAATGCTTCACACACCTGCACAAGTCCTCACCACAGACGGCAAGCAAAGTTGTTGTCATTCAGTCAAACTTTCTCCTTCGGGAACACAATGAGAACCTGCCAGGGCATCATTACCATTAACTAGAACTACTGAGTAATTACTAGGCCAACAGAAGAGCTCTACATGTGTGGTATTTTATGTTTTAAACCATAGAAGCTCACGGTTCATGCTTCATTTAAACTAACTGAAGCATGTTGCATTGTATTTCGGTGTTATTTACAGGGATTAAAAGCATTGTTTAGTTGGCAGACTTTCATTGTACTGGGCTTGTGTCAAAGAAAAGAACCTTGTTTTTTTTAAAGTGATAGCAGAAAAGGATTACAAAAAATGGCGAGACTTTAGAAAATATCTATATTTTATGGCTATAATAGACTGGTACTTGAAAACACAAATATACAGGTATGGGATATACTATCCAGGAACCAGTTAGCCAGAAAGTTCCATATAAAAGTATAGCAGTTACATTTCCTTTTTTTAGGAAAAAAAAATATTTTTTAAATTGATTCAATTTTGTTTATCACAAAGGAAACTTTGGAGGTACAGCATGAGTTTTTGCCAGACAATCCAAGGAGAAAGCACTGGTACTGCTCTCTGGTGATATGAACTCATGTTTCATTATTATGTGAGGAAATATCATACATTTTTAAAGAATGGTGCAATATTAAACCACCCACAATAACTCATTATTTGAGAGGCACACGATCATTATAAATCACTGGTAAAATCACCTACAATAATAATAATAATAGACTAATTGGGGAATGTAATAAAAGTAGCAAAGAGCAAACAAATAAGAATAAAAATTTGCATTTCACAATGTAATACTCTTCCTTAAACTGTTGTTACATTTCAAATTTTAATTGCGCATTGCAAATCTTAAAAGTACAAATAATAAGTTCCTGAAGGTGTCAAAATCTTTTGGAGCAAACGTAACAACTTTTTCTTATAAAATTCGCAAACTTTCTGTTGGAAGTGGGAAGCGGGTTTGCAAAAGCTATATTAAATTCATGCAAAGGCAAATTTGTTTGCACAAAGGCATAACTTTTTGCATTGCGAATATTTTTTCCATTAGTGCATTAGTACTTTATCTTACACTGAAAACCCCTTTAATGAATATACCCCGTTGTCTGTTATCTACTGTGTAAACATGAACCATAAATGTGTAGTAGTGTTTCTGTAACAAACTCCAATTTTTTTACCAGTGATTTAAAAGCATATAAAACACTTTCATTTTTTTGGTGTTAATGGCTTTTTAAAGAAGATTCCCTTTAATAGAAGGTAAACTGTGAAAATCAAGGTCATTCACTTTCTTTTTCTGAGTGTTTATAATTAAACATATATGTTTCCGTATAAATTTTTCTGCATGGAAGATGATACAGTTACTAGTGATTTGCGGGTTAGGAAAAATTCAACTTGCATCCAATTCTAAACTGCAAAACCTTAACCCACACTCAACACTAACCCACAAGTGTAGGACCAGACCCTTGGCACCTCACTCTTCTGTGCCCTGGTTTCAAGACTGAAATCTTCAGGAGAAGAAGAGGAGTGTACTTCCCCAGTCTGACCCACACCTAACCCAAAATGATTGGCCAAATTTCAACCCAAACTTGTCCAACTGGTGGTCAACTCGTGGGACTTTATGGAAAGGCCACCTAGGCCCGGGCAAAGGGCAGCAGGATTTTAGGGAGGCGGCATGCTGCCCAACCACACAGACATTGGTTCAAAATCACTGGGGATGCACTGGAGATACAATAATTTTTTAAATTTCCCATGTGCCAATCCCCATTGCTCCTGTCCAGATGATGAAAATTTGCATGAATAAAGGGGAGGGGACAGGGGCGACGAATGGCAGTGGGCCTAGGGGCACCCACTATGTAAATCCGGCCCTGGAACAGTCTACTACAAATTAGAAAGTGGAAAAGACTTGATTGGTTACTATGTGTAGCTGCACTGGTTGCAAACAGCACACTACTGCTGTGAGACACTGGTTTGCAGCAGGAAATATATGTTAGGTTGTGGAAGCACAATAATAATTTATATCTTGAGAACTATGAGAAAAATTAAATTTTTTGTGAAAACATGTACATTTGTGAAGTCACCCTTTAAGTAAGGGCTCGTGCCAACATCTCTTCAAAATGGTGTTTTTTGTAATTAGGCAGATCGGTTACTAGTGTATTTTTTATTTATTTTATGTATTTCATCTTCATATTTCTATGGCTCCTCTAATAAAAATTTCCTTGTTCTATAGATGTGAGCTACAGTATCTATTGTATTTTCTATGTTGTAGAAACCTGAAATGTCTCGGCATGGCATGTGAAATAAATGAACATCTCAAAGTTAGAAATAGCATCTGAAAGGCAGCAGCATTCTGCCAAATATAGCCTTGCCTTTAACTGCCATTTGTAATTGTGTATGAGGCAGAGCAAATGACAAGTATAAAAATCCATCTTTAACGGCATGTTGATTACTTTTTAAAAAGTGGTGACATTGATGCATTACCTGTGTGACATATTGACATTATCAATTATATGTTATTAAACACCTCTGCTAAGGGAATGATTTAACGTGTGCTTAACTGCCTTTTTCAATTAGAGGCAATAGAGGCAGGGAGACCAGAGAAGCAGAGCGCTAGCCATATATTTTCCCAAGTTAACTCTGCTGACACGCCAGTGATGGAAATGTTAGTCTTGGATTATAATAGACTCCTTTTTTAAAAGGCCTAAACACTTATTAAGAGCAGAAACCTTTACAGAGGTCAATTACTTTTCTTTTATCCCACTGGTTCACATTCATTTCCTCCATGCATGTACGGTATCAAAATTGTCACGTAAAATCATCTCCAAATGAAAGTTCTAAATGTAAGCCAATTGCTATTGGCTAACAACAGCTCCATAAAGCTGTGGCTATTTGGTAGCATGTATTGGGTGCTGTAGTTCCCTGTTTGGATTCAGTCTTTAACTATACATGTAAGCTCGGTGTCTAAAGAGGATTAGCTAAATGACTTGTTTGTGTGATGACCAAGACTTAAACTGTTGAACTGACATGACACTTCATTCCTGTGGGATTGCTCAAATCCATCACTCTCCTCCTTTTATACAAAGCAGACATGAATTGCTGCAAGGGGTTAAGTGACACCAATCAAACCGCCTGTTCCTTTTTCCCCACCAGCCATTGAAATTTCCCCACACTTTAAATTCAATGAGCTCTGCTGGTATTTGTATTCTGCTGTTGCTTTGCTAGCAGCTTGTACTGAGGTTACTAAATATGGTGATTGTGAGAACAAGTTGCTGTCATCCCTCAAGAGACTTTCAAGTGTTGGTAATTTCCTAAGACTGTCATGAATGAAGGCAATCAAACACTCATGATCGTGTGTGCGTCTCTCTACTGACCCCAGTCCATTAACATAATGATATAGAGACGGACAGAATGCTATAAACCAGATTGCTGAAATGATCTCCAAGTTTTTTTTTACACAAACACACGCACATTGTTTAGAGTTGTTTTTCCATGCTTAAAGTGCAATTATATTTTAGAATATAAAATGTTGTTTTGTATTATTATTTATCCTACGTTTTTCACTAAAATTGATACAATGTGCCTGGAACATTTTTCAACATTCAAGTGGAGGCTTCTATACTGCCTCATGTGAGGTACAGGTCATTACCATGCTGATCATTTTTAGGAAAAATGCCTTAGCAAAGACTTACAAGATGGCAGCTCCCAGTCATGTATAACTGGAGAAATTAATGATCTTTGCATAAAGTTAGCTATAGCCTTATTAATTCTAAATTACTCCCAATATTAAGAAAGCAGAACATGATCATATATCGGGTATATTCTTTTTTTATGAATTAAAAAAAGAAATATAATCATGCCTCTTAGGACAAATTTGCACTTCTTACACACTTCTTACGCATCCTTTAAGTGAATAAGTCATTACAAGTTTAAGGAAAATCAGATGTCTCTGACAGCTGGCAGTATTAACAGGATGGCCTGTTGCCTTGTTCCTAAGGGTATTGTGTTTTTCTCCTCAGTAAAGTCAAATTACTGTACATAAGCAGTGTGCGTAATACAGTATTCTTTAACTTTCCAACAAAAAACATTCATACTAAAATGTAATTTTGTTTTAAGCCATATCTTTTTTGGTTTAGTTAGAATCTCAAAATCCTGGGCCCACAACAGTATGGTGACCAATACTAATAAGGTCCATTGCCTTTCCATTAAAGGGGAAGTTAAGTCTAAAATAGAATAAGGCTAGAAATGCTGTATTTTGTATACTAAACATAAACATGAATATATTTCACTAAAAGCCTAATCAAACAAATGATTTATGCTTTCAAAGTTGGCCACAAGGGGGTCCCCATCTTGTAACTTTGTTAAACATCTTTGCAAGACCAAGACTACACACATGCTCAGTGTGGTCTGGGCTGCTTAGAGGTCATCATAAATTATCAAAACAGCACAAGTCAAATAATATCTGCCAGAAGCTGATACAACAAGACTGATTAATAATCAGAATATGCAGACTGCACTGGGTCCTGTGTTGTCATGTAATCTAATGTGGATTTTATCATTTTTGCAGTGACTGCAGCAAAATAATTCTCCAAATATAATCCCAGTTCATCTGTTTAAATCTGGCTCCATGATCTTTGTCCCTGCAGCTGGAGTTGGAAACAGTAATGGGGATGTAGAGGCAAAAATAAAATCCAATACAAATCTCTACACAGTCGCCAACTGTTCTACAGGGAAAAAAACAAAGTTGCTTGCATTCTGGGAAGTAAGACGCGGGCTCCCCCTGCTGTTCAGAAGTATGATTGTTTCCCTGCGGAGCAGTTAAGGACTGTCTGACAATTTCTATTAACAGCAGTAAATGAAGAGAGAATTTCACTGCATACAGTCAATTTTCTTAAAAAAAACGGTACACTTTTTTTTATTAAAGTATATTGGAGATTTCTTTTTCATTAAAGAAAGTAAAAATTGGATTTTTTTTTTGCCCTTACATGCCCTTTAAGGTGGCTAGCTGTCATCTGCATTTTTCACTCTAGCTAAATGATTGACACCCAGGTCAAGTGATTATACATAAATCATTAATATAGTCAACCAGTCTGTGGGATCATTGGAGAAGTGTAGCTCCATCTGCCTCCATACTAACTGTACATACCACAAGCAGTACAGGTTGGGATATAGCTGCCAGATCTACAAATATCAGCCCAAGTGGGCAAAAAAGTGAGGGAAGATTATGGTGAATGGCCGGTATAATGCCATGGTAAACTTTAGAAGGAAATCTGGTTCTTATATAGGATTGTCACATTCTCACTGATAAATGACAGGCCCCATTTACTTACAAAGTGGCAAAATTCTGTATTTGATCTTGGGTAATTAAATGCATTTTAGTTGTAGACTATTGTAGACTATTGTAGTAGACTGATCCAAACTAAGGGGCCTATTTACTAAGCCTCAAATTTTTCTAGTTTAATTTTTTTTTTAAGGGAAAAACTGACATTTTTAGAGGGAAAAAAACCTCGAATTTTTATGCTCTAACTGAATCAGAAAATACTCCAGCTAAAACCTGCCAAAGTCAATGGTAGATGTCCTTTTTACAATTGGAAGATGATTTTTGCTTTCATAATCTTTGAGGGTTTTGGGGTGTTTGATGGCGGTTTTCCTACAAACATTCGAGTTTATCAGGCAGCAATCTGAAAAAGTTGCATGATTTTGTTGAGACTTTTCCTGCATGTACAATTTTCATTTGGATTTTTTTGTAAATTAAGCCAAATTGTGGATGGGAGTTGGGGGTTGAATTTTTATTTTAAAAATAATGAGAAAATGAAGTTTTAATAAATACCCCCCAAGTGTTTATTGGTTGCTATTGGTAACTTATGTCAGTGAATGGACCCCTCTCTACTATTTTAGTCTGTTACAACAGAATTTCATACTGTATAATTTTTTTTATGTCTATATATCTATTTAAATACAGTATATGCAACTTTTCACTCTGTAGGGCAAGGGTGGCACCTGTCCTTAATCCTCATCTTCAAGAATATATATATATATATATATGTATATATATATATATATATATATATATATATATATATATATATATATATATATATATACAGTAGAACATATATATATTATTTATATATATATATAAATAAATTTAGCAGTGGTTTGATATTATTACTTTATACATCAATGAAGTCCTCCCTGTGGCCATCTAGCCATTGATGAACATTTTATTTCCATAAAAACTCAGCTCAAAAGTGATGGTGGGAGTTCTAGTACAACATAGAGCTTGAGAGTGACATATTTTACATCATGAATTACATACATTTCCCAGCTCCTTCCAGTGCCCAGGGCCCCATATTTCTAACACCTTCCCTTTTCAGAGTAACTTGATTTTGGAATGTTTGATAATGCAGATGAGTGAACATAGAAACCCCAAAAGGCTTTCATTCTGTCTGTGAAAGTGGAAGGGCAATGCTGGAAAAATACTCTTTGGCTGCCTTGCTTTTCTTTGTTTTTATTGCCTGCCATGGGACTATTTAATATTTCCTTTTGTTTCATCAAGCTTTTATGTCTGCCTCTGTAGTGACAGTTGTGTCGATCATGAATGCAGGGTGAACGCACAGGGTGATATTCACAAATGTGAATCCAATTTATCAGCCAAAATATTCAACAAGCTTCTCTCTGGCACCATTTGTATTAGATCAGGGATGTCTGAACTTAACCTGCCAGAATCTCCTAATTGTCAAAATTAAAGAGTGGTCAATGACAACCTGCACGTGCAGTGTACAAAGTACAGTTTAGGATACACACCCAATGGAACATCGGATGATTGTTACCCACAATGCAACATTTTCCAGAGGCAATTGACACAGACCACTGCAAGAACCCTGGAGCTTCCGCCACATTTGGTAGTAGCTCCAGGGAATCCCTTGCATCAATAGGAGGAGGCAGGTTGGATGGAGAGGTGCAGCTATATGGAAGTAAAAATACCTTTAAAGTAATGATGCAGGTTCAGGCTACACAACTTCCACGGGCTGAACTTTTCCCACTGTGCCCCTCTTCCACCTCCAGCCTTTTCCTTTAAATGATGCACGCTTCAGATGTGCCACTTGCTGGCAGAATACAGAATTTTTCAAAGGAGCCGCATCTCCATATGGTTTAATTCTACAATCCTTTATCCAGCATCTCTAGCACCCTCATTCCGTTGCTTTCTCGCCTGTGGCTACATTTCTATCTTTGCATTAATTAGCACACTGATGTATACAACAAGCAAACAGTTTAGAGTTAATGGTACACAATTAACATCTCATTCCACCATAAAGGGCATGCTAAATTTCCCAGTCACTGCTTTCTCTGCCCTGAAAGGAAACAAGCGTTTGTCCTAATTCATATGCTATGCAATGTGAAGTGGGCCTGCTTTGTATTGCACTGCACTATTAATCTAATTATAGATAGCTGCAAATGAAGTGCTGTCTGAGCAAAGACGACTCTGTGAAGTGAGATCACACTTTGCATGGTAAAACCCCAATCCAAATAACGGAACTGCCTGTTGAATGCGGCTCCCCTCCCCTTTCTGTAATTACAGCAGCAGTGCAAACACAACTGGCTGCTAGATATAAATAGAGCCATAGATGTGCTGTCATGTGGCCTGCAAGAGAAAATCCTCTGAGTGCTGTAGAATTAAATGATGCATCCTGATTGACAGCTACCTTGAGACTGCACTGATGGAGTTGTCAAAGCATTATGCTAACAGGCTACTCCGTGACTGCAACATGTACCATGTCGCGTGGCTCACACAGCTTCCTAACAGCTATCTGCTCATTTACCTTGTTCATATGCTAGTAATTCCGATAGAAGGACATCTACAACCTTTCACGTTCATGTTTTTTTCTCTCTCCCTCTCTACTATTTTCCTAACTGCCTGTCCATAGAACCTGTCCATTAGAGCAGAAAGCTTTGTTATTTAACAGTAGGGTTTTGATGAATTCGCATTAGTAAGCAACCTTAATAACTGAATATCTAAAACCCTGAATTATTTAATGCTAGAATTCGATTTTTTCAGGCTTTGCTTTGCCTCGGGTGCTTTTGTTATCCCAAGTTAGGTTTTATGTAGTGAAGGCCCTTTCTGATGTCTGACATGGTGTAGCAATCTGTTCTCTCTGCATGGCAGCTTTCAAGGGACTGATGTCGCTGATAAGAAAAAGGACTAATTTGTGATCTTGGGCTTTCTTATTCTCATCAGCGCACTGGTGTGAGGGAGACACCAGAAAATATGCATTATCTGTCTATTTCCACACTAAATTTATATTTCTGCAAAAAAATCTGAAAGTTTATGTAAGTCAGATTGCAAGTCACATAGCAGTGGCCTTGTGTTGCCAGGAGAGAGACAAGACTAACATAGGAAAAGGCAATCATTGGGGGTTCTGTGATAAAAGGCACTACGTTTGCCCAGGAGCAGTAACCCATAGCAACCAATCAGCAGGTAGAATTTACTGGCCTCCTGTTTAAAAGCAAACATCTTATCAGTTGTTATGGGTTACTGCCCCTGGCCAAACTTTGGTGTTTCAGCTGTTGTAGAACCACAGTTCCAAGTACCACCCTATTGTGTTGCCAGTGGAATTGCAGAAAGTACAAATGATCTATCCTTTACTTGCTTTTTATTGTGTTTGCCAGCATCCTTATTGTGTTAATACTATGTTCCAGTGTAAAGTAATGACTTTGCTTGGATACCTTACTTTAAAGTGTGACTTTCAAATATTTTTATTATATATTTCACAAGTTTGCCAACTCTATGTATGCGTTGCTCTGTGTAGGGTAGCCCAGTCAACAGCACAGCATAAAAGTACCATTATCCCAACTCTGTACATTCTTCAGTCCCTGGTCCCTCCTTGATCTGTGCTCCATTATGTTTATATTGGCAACACGCACAGCCGACATCATCAAACGTACCCTGGCATAGATCCGATTAATAGTTTTAAACAAGTCTTGGTGTAGTATTCCATAAGATTAGGTTAATCATCAGCTTGGTTCCTCCACTTCTCCAGATATATAAAGATACAGGTATGGGATCCGTTATCCAGAAACCCATTATCCAGAAAGCTACGAATTACGAAATGGTATCTCCCATTTGGGCAACTTTACTTACCTCCGAAAATCCACCAGCGTTGGCTTTTCGCCAGGCATAAATTCGCCTGGATAAAGCTAATTCACGAAGATCCGAAGTTGCGCACAGGTTACCGAACGCTTGCAAAGTTGCGCTAGCAAAAATACAATTAACAGTTATGCTACCGTTCGGTAATTTGCATACGGCGTGCAGTTAAAGTACAATGGCCGTATATGCTGCAGCAGATACATTACACTACACAAGGCCAGGGAACCTTAATAAAATGATATAATGCCCTACACATGTGCCCACAGTATAGTTTAGATGTCATATGTAAGGAAATGTAGGGGGGAAGGAGGGTAGCCCAAAAAATTTTTTCGATCTTTTTCAGCCTGGACGTGTGTCTTTTTTCAACCTAACTTACTATGTATGTTACTGTGATAGTAGCAGGGGGAGATTTTAGGTGCATTAGGCAGCTAAAAGGCCTTATTTTTTATTAATACATACAGAGACTACTATTGTAAGTACCTTCTTACAACTTATAAGGCCAGAAACAATAGTGATATCTAGTTTTTGTTGTTGTGGCCAGCACTGAGCGTGAACCACATCTGTGCTGGTTGCATAGTGTTACTTTGTGGTTTCTTGATGAATCAGCAATAATGTTGTGAAGGGTCTCTTCCTAGACCAGAGGTGAAAATCTACGTTAGCTACATCTACTCAACTTTTGGCAACTTGCGAGTTCATTGTGTATGGAAGTATTTAATTAGTAGGTTTATTGCGATAGAAAGACATGTTAAGGTGATTTAAACAATTCTAGGGCAGGTAATATTTTCCTGCTGCACATTTATATTGAAAACATGAATTAGTATTTTATTTGAGGGGTTGCTTAGTCCTGTACTCCCCAGCATTTTAGTATCTTCTGACATATGCGTAGTATACCTTCCACTGTCATAGCATGAAGCCTGCTTTGCTGTATATCTTCATTCATTCTTAACGTAATAGAAATTTTCCCTTGAAGACAAAGCGATTTTACTTTTAGGCTGGTGTAATATAGGTTATTTTTGCCACCTGTTGTGATACAATCTGCAATCCCTTTTTCCAATGTGAAGGAAGCAGCTGCCATACAGGAGGCAAGTAGGGTGCAGGTCAGCAGGACATTACTGCAAATAGCCAGCATACACATTGTGGCTGACAGATTATTCGCTGATCTGCAAACGAGCCATACCCTTGTGATGTGGTGTTTTATGGCATTCTTCAAGCCTGTTTTTTAGGTTTAATAAAATCTGTAAATCTTGCTTGTGCTGTTTATCCATGTCAGTATGAATGGTTACCTGCATTGTGAAATGTACAAATGATTTGCTGCCCGGCCTCTGATTAGGTGATGGTGGGCCTGTCTGTTTGTTCTGTCAACCAGCACATGTACATTGGTACCTAAATCATGGGTTGCTAAATTGCACATGGGCCCTTTCACAATACAGGTATGGGATCTGTTATCTAGAATGCTTGGGACCTGTGGTTTTCTGGATAACTGATCTTTCCATAATTTCTATTGGAAATAGAATTTTTAGTAATTCTACTAAAAAATCAGTTACAGATTAATTAAACCAATTAGGCTTGTTTTGCCTCCAATAAGGATTAATTATATTTTAGTTTGGATTGCAAGTACAAGGTACACTTTTATCATTACAAAGAAAAATGAAATCATTAAAAAAAAAAATTATTTGCATAATATGGAGTTTATGGCCTTTACGTAATTTGGAGCTTACTGGAATATGGGTTTCCAGATAAAGGGTACTATAACTGTACCTACTTTTAGGATTATTGAGGAAGTAATCATCTACTGACTAAACTCGATTTACCAGATTATCAATCTCAGAGGCAAATTTTTGTTAATGCAGTTAAAATTGCTAATCATATTAGGAAAAACAGAAGGAAAAAAATATGAAAACATTAAATTAAGTCCTCTGCCTAAAGGTAGGTCAGGAATACAAGGCCATTTATAATTATTTTAGACCTATTCATCTCTTTAAAGTAGACCTGTCACCTACACATAAAAAGCTGTTTAACAAAAGTTGTTTGCAAATTAAACATGGAACACAAATAGTTTTTTTTCATTAAATCATCTATATATGTTATAAAGGTGTTTAAATATGTGAGCTGTCAATCAAATATTACCTGCCCCGCCTCTATGCTTGAGGCATAGAGGTGGGGCAGTCAGTTACTTTCACTTTTCATTCAGCACTTCCTAGATGTCACTGCTCTCCCCAAATTCCCCCTCACACTCTATAGTTGTGTAGGGCAATGTGTATGGACTTTAGGTCCCTCATTTGGACGCAGACACAAGATTTTGGAGTGATATACAACTTGTCTTAATAACAGTGTCCACAAAATGGCTCCTGCCTGCTGTGATTGTGTAACTCCAAGACTGAAGGAAACAAAATGTAAATAATAAATGTAGTGTAAGTAAATTTTATTTTGCTCAACTAACATGATAAAAATAATTTGGAATTATTTCTTAGGGTGACAGGTCCCC
This sequence comes from Xenopus laevis, assembly GCF_017654675.1. Classification (NCBI taxonomy): domain Eukaryota; kingdom Metazoa; phylum Chordata; class Amphibia; order Anura; family Pipidae; genus Xenopus; species Xenopus laevis. The sequence continues at coordinate 111,173,058 of NC_054374.1, read as the reverse complement.
TTTAAGCACCGTTAAAAGTCTTGCAAGGGCTTTCAACCATGAATATCACAGAGGAGCCATACTGTAGATCCTGTTACCTTCCTACAGTCCTCACCACCACCCTTCCATTTGTTTTTGTAACTCCTACATCAGCTTTACACGCTTACTGTAAAATAAAAACTGCTTTTAGTCCCATTGTGAGAAAGTCTTGTAAAGTTATTTCTTCTTTTAACACCCCAAGAGCTTGTACAAACATTAGGTAAGTTGTTAGTGTTTTTGGTGTTATTGTTGGTTATGGAACAGTACCAGAGAGACCATTTTACCTGTCAACACCTGGCTGGCAGAACTTATAGTTAAATAGTCTGTAACTATGCTCAAGTCTTAAAATGGCATTAACAGTTTATTGTTGCTTTAGGTTAATGAAAATGTTGTTACTTTTTCGGGCGCAAAATAAAGTTTAAAGTTTAAAACAAAGTTTTCTCGCACAAGAAATTTTCGTGACAATTTATTGATAAATAGGGGGGGGGGGAGTCTGTGCGGATTTGGTCAGAGTTGTTTCAGATTTTGATAAATAACCCCCTTAAACTCTTCCCTCTAAGCTTTATTTTCATAAAATAAATAACCCATTAAAATTATAAAAGGCCAGTCTATGTATTACAACACTAAATAATACCTGAGTTGATGTGTCTACTCACTTGCAATTTTCAGCATTCCCACTGATTTATCCTCCGTCACCATGGGAGACACTGTAGCAGTGTGACCCAAATCCTCACAAGCAGTTGGAGCATGGAGGGCTGACGGTGAGCATGGCCTCAGCGGAAATAGATTGGGAGTGGCTGTGGGCAGGGGTGCTTCGCCAATGAGGCGAGTTGAGGCTGTCGCCTCAGGTGCAGCGCACCACTAGGTACCAGGGGCAGCAAAAATGCTGCTCCTGGTACTTTAAAAGCGAATTTCCGGGGTGGGGGGCAGCAGCTGCTGCCTCAGGCAGCGGAGGGGCCAGGATCGCCCCTGGCTGTGGGTGGAACTGGTGTGGCCAAGACACAGCTGAAGGGTTCCAGGTTGACATTGATGCAAAATTCCCATGAACTTACTTAACTTAAATAATAAAAAATAATTTATACGTGAGTATTGTCACTCCTGTTGCAATGGACAAACCAAAAGAAAAAAAATATATATATATAATTAGATTATACAGTATATATAATCCTACTGAAGTCTAGAAGTGGGACCCTTAGCTGCATAGATCAGACAAACTAGTGCTACTATTACTGACTGGCTCATTCTTGTGATGTTACTCTACTTGTCCTGGTCTTTCCATTGGATCACAGGGCATTTTACTCATTTTACTCATATGAGATGCTATGTGCTATGTGTGTAACTTATTTTCTCAGGTTCATCTGCCTCAGATGTACTATTGTACTACCCTTCAATCTCTTAGTTCTCTTTTCATTATGTCTCATGCTTTTAAAAGAACCTGCTAATAAACAAAATGAAATAATAATAAATGCCCCAGAACTAGCTGTGTATTCTGGGAGTAGGACATTACAAGATTTTTTTTTAATGTGTAATTGTCTCCTGACACACTTTTTGGGGTAGTGGTATTTTGGCAAACAAAGACAAGCAAAATACAGAGTAAAAGCAATAATTACGCAAGTGAATAGAAAATGGGAGGCAACTGTCTACTTTTGGTAGGAGATTTGCTTATATTTACTAGCATCCCGTCATGAGAATGGGGAAAAAATTCAAGTGTAGATTTACTAAATGGATAGTGGAATGTAAATTTTAATGTGTCTTTCAGTTTCAGGAGGCAAAGACAACTTATGTTTCCTAAATATTTATTATTATTATTATTTGTAACGTGTGAGTAGAATTCAGACTTCAGCCACTGAATCTGAAACTGTGCAATTTTGTGTAATTATTTTCCCCCCTATAGGTTTAATGAAGGACTTTTAAGTACAGTTTATCTCTGATAAAGTGTCCCTCTGCACAGAATGTTTATTAGATTGACAGCAAAATGCACTCTGCATGCTTTTCTTCCCCGCCACTTATGAGTCAGGCAAATTTTAATTGGAGCAAAAAGCTTTTATTTGCAATGTAATTTCACTTAAGGATCATATCCTTCAGAAACTGGCAGACACTTCAATGTCTTGATTGCAAAACACACGCAGGAGTAAAGAAACATGCAAGAGAGGTTATCATTCTGACTGTCAGGCTTGCGGAATGGCACGAGCAACTTATACGGAATGAAATCTCCTTGGCTTTACCCACAAGTATCCAAATCTTATTAAAAATAATAAAAACTATTTTGGGATTTTCAAAGAACATGTTTGTCTTAACAAGTTCTTTTGTTTTAATGTGGACATTTAGGGTCAGATTTAGCAAGTGTCCAATAGTCAATTAGATTTTTTGAGTGTAAAAATGCACACGTTTGAATTTTAATCCCCCTATTCAAATGTAAATTAGAATGTGATATTTATCGCACCTCAACCATGGAACCAGTCCTAATTCGCATATTCGCCACCTAAAACCTGCCGAGTTCACGTACAAGTCAATGGCAGAGGTCCACTGAGCCATTTGGAGATGTTAATAGCTTACCAAGTTTTTCGATACTTACGTATCGAATATGAGTCGAATACAACGCGAATTTTCGGGTCGGAACCATTCGACCGAATATTAGACATTCAGATTTTTTCTTAAACAACCTTCCAGGTGAATTGTGAGTGTATTCGAATGCAAAAAAATTCACATGAATTTGAAATTCGACCTTTGATAAATGGGCCTCTAAATAAATAATGAAATAGAACTGTTGCAAAATTGTAGAGTGTCTTGTACTTATATCCTTGGGTACCTTGGTTTATTAGTCCCCATTGCAAAATGTTGAAGAATAGATTTTTTTTGTGTATGTGTCTGACTGTAGCACAGAAATTTTACAGTATTGTTGTGTCCAGTGTCAGCATTTAGGTTATTTGCAATTTCTGCAGTGTGTGTGTTTATGAGTATGACAAAATAATTGAAACTAGCAGGTGTGCTATCATAGAGAGGGCTAGATGATATTTGTATAATTGTTTTAACATTGGCATTAGTATTGACTAGCTATATTTCCCTGTTGTAGTTTGACTCGGCTTGCACAGACTGGAGAAAGGATTTGTAAAAGCCTGAATGGAACATAAAATACCCAGACGTCACAGAAATGCAAACCAGTGATCTGAGCATAACATTAGGGTCCATCTTTAAATCTGTGTCCTCCTTAGATGTATTGATGGATTCCTTTCCATTATTTATGATTAAAAGGTTCAATATCTTTTTCCCAGCTAGTCATTACAGAAAGAGAACTACTGCCATCTACTGGGGATCACTTCTTTACAACGATGTGTGTTCATAGCATATGTGCTGGAAGTTTTGCACGAGTGCCTTTCCATACCTCTCAAATGGAATCTATGAGGGCTTCAGGATTATGAAGGGGCTAGGCAGAATAAAAAATGTTATTTTAAAGAGCTGAAACAGACCACTGATCCAGTAAGATTAACTGATTTGATGGTGAAATTAGCACTATTATTGTATCATTCTTGGACTACATTATAATCTGGTACAGTGTAATAAATGAATTAGTAAAAAGTTAGGTAGGCATTAATTCCACTGCACAATTTAATTGCTAGAAAGCTTCCAACATCCAAATGAAACTTTTTTTAAAAATGTTGTATTTATACAGAGCTACTGTATCTAGTACATCATTTATCTTTTTTAAAAATAAAAACAAAAGTCCCACAGAGGTTACAGCCTAAATATTTGCTGCTGACACAAAAGGGAAAATAATGTCTCATAAGCAGTTTCCACAGGGAATTAAACTCAGGTCTCCCTGAAAAGGCATTTTATTGCTAATCCACCCCTTGGCTGCAAGATTTTACTGAAAAAACAAAAGCTTTGGATTTGTAGTTTAGCGATACATTTTATAATTTGATTTAATTCTTGTATATTTATTTCCCCCCTAGTATAAAGTGCAGGTGCTGACAAGCCAAGCTGCGGAGCTGAGCAAGTACATGCCAGAGAAAGTTGAAGAAGATACAAGTAGCATTTTGAGATCACCAATGCCTGGCACAGTAAAGACGGTTTCTGTCAAGCCTGGAGACATGGTAAGTGTTCATATGGTATTGTTTGTTCAATTAAGTGTGCATGTGTATATTGTATGCATTTATATACACATGTACAAACAAAGGCATTTATTTTTATATTTGTCAGTATAATGAGCCAGTAATAAAAATGTTTTCATAGTTGCTTGAATGAAATTCTATGACGTTGTTGTAAGCCCTTGAAACTAGAGCAAAAGTGTTAGTGTAAGTGTCTATTTCATTGTTCTTTAATTGTCCTGTAGCTCAAATCTAAAGGGATACAGGAGCTGGCTTTCACCACAATGTGGTATGTTTTTAACTACCCACCTTCACGCAACCCCATCAGCCAGTCCACTTAGTCTAGAGTGACACTTAGTGAGTCAGTTTAATTGAAAAGCATCTCTTTCATTACCTTGATGTAAAAAGGTGTGAGACCTTTTCTTTCCATCACATCTAGGGAGCACTGATGACTGACTATAAGTTGTTGTTCAAGTTTATGTACAGTTGTATGCAGACAGATTTGTATGTCTTCTGCCTATGTTTAGACTCATGTCTGTACTGCACCCACACTGAGGAAGAGCCTTCAAAAATGCTTCCTATAGTTGGTCTGGTTCTGCATCCAGTTCTATAACAAGGGTGTTTATAAAGAACACTAAGGGGCAGATTTATCAAAGGTCGAAGTGAAGGTTCAAAGTTAAAATCGTCGAATTTCAGTAATTTTTGGGTACTTCAACCATCGAATAGTCCAACTTCGATTCGAAGTTGAAAAAAACGTTATCATGTACTGTCTCTTTAAAACTTCGACTTCAACCATTCGCCTCCTGAAAGCTGCCGAAGTAGGCCCACTTCGACCTCAAAAAACTTCGACCACCATTCGGATGGTCTTTTTGAATTCGAAGTTCGAAGTTTTTTTTAACTTCGAACTTCGACCTTGATAAATCTGCCCCTAAACATTGCTTATTTTTACACTTCCACTATTTAATGTATTAAATGATGTCCCATAATTATCATTGCTCTCACATTCATAAATCTTTTAATTGACGTAATTAGAAAATGTCTGCAAATATGTGACATTCATCTTTTTTTGTATGGAGTATTGATTTTATTTTTTAGTTCTTTTTAGTTCTTTTCTTGAGGATTATGGAGAAAAAACTTTCCGCTATATCAAAGGTTTCAGCAAGGTACAAGAGGAAAGCAAGGGGTCATATTCTGAAACTGGTGGGAGGCTCATGGGAAATGTAAGGAAGTAGTTCAAGGGATGAAGGAATTCATTCTAATACAGTGAGGGAATTCAGATATGTTTGGGACATACAGAAAGCTATCCTAAAGTCTAAGGAAAAAAGGGTGTAAAAGGATCTGAGCAGACAAGGGTGCACTCTTACATCTGTGCCGCTGCATTGTGTCTTGATCTGTATTTCAGGATGTGCTAAAAGGGTAAACTATAGACCACGGGGCACTCCTATGGGGAACAGGCTTTATTCATTTTTAGCCTTCCATTATGCAATAATACGTTTTCTTATTTTAAAAATATATGTGTCCTGTGCAAGGCAGCAGATATCCCATTTATTATAAACATTTTATCAAAAATAATCTGCATCTGTATGTGTGTGTGATGGGTGGTGGAAAAGATGATTTTCATTCACTGAAAAATATTCCTGATTGAATGCAGATTTATTTTTGGATGTCTGTGTTATATAATTGGCACACAGCATAACATCTCCCACAGCCATATTTTTTATTGTTTGTATGGTTTATTGCAAAATGAAATGATAGTATTTTATCATTTTCTTAAAAACATATAGACAAAGAACAAGTCTGCTCATTTGGCCAATAGAAGCTTTTCATTTTTTTGGAACTGATGAGTCAGAATAGGGCAAAGTAAAAAGAAAGATAGTTCATGGCTTTAATCAAATGCATATGTATTGAACCCTTTTTGAACCTTTATTTCAAGTTTCAAAATCGATAATATTCTCAATGTGCACAGGCTTCTTTCTATGCTTTTATGATTGCTTTTTTTTTTAAATGTTACAAATGACTTATCTCACACACTGTGTACTGATAGCATGTGAGGGGCTAATGTAGCATAAATAGAGGAATGTTTGGTTTCTTCTTTGGAAAGAAAGAGGAAATTGAGTACAGGATTACATTGTCTTTGAAGCTGCAGTAAGTAGAGGGGGAAACATTCTGTTTTTGTGCATTTAATATTACCAATGTAGTCCAACATTTAATCACAATAACAGATAGCAAATTAATAGGATATTTATTGTGGTCCAGGCCCGGACTGGCAATCTGTGGGTTCTGGCAAATGCCAGAGGGGCTGCTATAAGGTGCCATAGAAAGTCACTATTTAGTGGGCTGGTGTGCTCTGTTTGGGCCTCTTTGTGGGCTGATTTGGCCTCTGTGTACCTGAAATGCCAGGGCCTATTTTAATTCTCAGTCCGGCCGTGTTGTGGTCCATTACATTTAAAGAAAAGTTTCATGAAATTCATTTCATACCATATAGATTAAATTAATTTACAACATTGTATCATATTGGTAGAGCTTAAATTTTTATTGTAAATATTTCACTTGTCTGCATCTTCTACTATCAGACTGGCTTAACTAATGACATCTATATTCGGTAATTGAGCTCAAGTTTGTATATCTTTAGCATTTCATTGTATACGGGGCAGCCCAGTGTTTTGCACATCCAGCCTAAACATCAAACAGTAAAAATGTGGCATCTAAAAGCTGGAGAGTTCATGCAGAAGATCATAGGGGTTGTCCTAGGCAAAATTTAAGTTATATTATTTTTCAATTACATTTTTGGTAGATTAACAATGATGAATAAAATATGTTCCAGGATTTTTTCATGTTTTAATTGATTGTGTTTTTTACTAAATAAGCTCACATTTGAGTTTGTTGAGTTTTCAAGTTTTGTTTAATTTTGCCCCTGCATGTGCAATATTGTTTACAGATCCCATTATCCACCTACTGGGATTTTTCACAACAAAAGTCAAGAAATCTTAGCATTGTTTTTCAAAACTTTAGTTTTTACTCTTCTAAAAGGGATCAGTCATTGTCATCCTCAGGACTTGGCTATGGATGTTTCAGTATTTAACTGTTTCAAGGGGTAGTTCATTTAGCTTTCAGTATATACACAATAATATTCTAAGGCAGCTTTTTATCTTTTTTTTTAGTTTTTGAATTATTGGCTTGGAATTTTAATTGCTGTCTAGCACATAATTACCCTAGTAAACAAATTGCAGTTTGGGGGTCACAATAGTAGATTAATGTAGTTTGCCCAAATAGAAGGATAAGCAATAACAATGAAGCCTCAAATTCATTTTTTTGGTTGATGAGGACAGTGACCCTGGTAACCAGACAACATTTTTGTGAAGGTTGAAAGAAGCAGAATAGGTAACAGAAATAATGTAAAGAAATAATGCAGATAAACTGTAAAGTTATTTAGATTAATACACTACGGTTTATTTAATTCCCCCTTTTCATACTTTATATTTCACGCCTGTTTCAACTTCACTACTTTGCAATCTATACAGTATTCTCATTACATGAAAACAGATTTACCTTGCCTTCAAAATCTTAAAGCGATACAAACACTGAAAATTTTCTTTTCAAAATACGAATCTACATTAAAGGGCAGATTTATGTGTGAATAGAATCACACATTGATAAATGAACTCCATCGATAAATGTAATTCTAAAAATCCCATAGGATTGAATAGAACATGCATGAGTTTTTCTGTGGCGAGATCTAATCTCACATTTTGATAAATCTGCCTCTAAAAGTTGCGTGTAGGTTATGTTGATCACTGTCTCTACTTTTGTAAGTAATTGTTACTTGAAGTTCCTAAATCTGACTTAATAAGAGCAATGCCATGGTTTTATGACGAAGTAGCTGAAAAAAGGGCTTCTGAACCCAAAGAGGAAGAGTTTTGTAATAGTACAACAATCATATATTAACACCAGCAACATCTGTTTCTTGCTGTCCTTGATGTTGAATTGGAAGTCAGGGATCCCCTTTTTTTATTCATTTTAGTCGGCTCTCTGGCAAGTGATCACTAGTTGTTCCTAGTTTTTATTAGTGGCAAACACCAGGTGATTATGGGTATATTGTACCACTGATAAACTGTTTCCTTTCCCCTGAGGAAGTCAGAATCATGATGAAACGCATTGAGCTATTTTATTGATGAGCTGAGTGTACTTTTAGTGCAATATTTTACTTTAATAAAATTATACCATCGATTATATGCTATGGGGCTGCCACTCCTGTCTTTTTGTTGTTTACAGATACAGGTATGGGATCTATTATCTGGAAGCGGTTATCCAGAAAGCTCCAAATTACAGAAAGGCCTTCTCCCATAGACTCCATTTTTTCCAAATCATCCAGTTTTCAAAAAATTCTTTTTTTTGTAATAATAAAACAGTACCTTGTACTTGATCCAAACTAAGATAAAATGAATCCTTATTGGACGCAAAACCAGCTTAGTGGCCTTTATTTAATGTTTAAAAGATTTTCTAGTAGACTAAAGGTATAAAGATTCCACTTACGGAAAGATTTGTTCCAAAAAAACCCAGGTCCCGAGCATTCTGGATAACAGGTCCCATACCTGTATTGGTAGTTAAGCCAAGCTACACTTGAGATTGCTGCACGCTGCTATACAACACTACTCTAAACATATCTATATTACACAGTCAGGCGGCTGTTAAGGTCCGCAAATTATTACTTGACTCCACAGATACGTTTTTTTATTGCCAATGCCAACCAAGTTCTGGTCATAGAGTTGTTGACCTGTGAAGGTCCATACTATTTCTGTCATATAAGGTAGATGGATATTGTACTGTTGAAGCACACTGTAAATGTCTGTGACTGATCTGCACTACCCAATGTGCTTGTTTATTGCCAAGATACAGCCATTTATAGCACTGACTTTCACCCTGCTGCTACAAACACTTGATATTTAGCTTGCTAACCAAATAACTTTCTAAATAAAAATCACACCACGACAATACAGACACCATTTATTATTGACGCTAGGGAAATCCGGAAGCAAGCAATGTGAGCAGTATTTGTAGTATATTACTTGGCAACACCTCTCTGCTGTTTCATTTCCAGGCTTGTTATGTATCTACTTGATTTACCTTACTGTTCTGTAAATATTCCTATTATATCACCATGCTTTTATCTCATTTTATAAAATATCATTATATGTATATACTGTATAAGCTGCAATAAAATAACATATAGGAATGGAATCTATTATTTGGATTGCCACAGAGATGGATTCTCCATTCTCCATAACTGTATTTTTGTATGGATTTCATACCAGTATGCAGCAATTTCAGTAAGAAAAATGGTGAGCACAGGGGCTGGGTTTGCTTGAATCTAAATATTCAAGCTGAGTGGCACGCTTACAGAATAAAGTGAGGCTAATACTTACTAAAAATGTAAATTTAAAATAAGCTTCCTCATACTGAAATAAGAAACTTTCTAAACACTAGTGATGGGCGAATTTGCTCAACGAGATGCGTTTTTGACGCCGGCGCCCGTTTTTCACGGGCGTTTCGCGAATTTAATCGCTGGCAGCAAATCACGCAAATTTGCCGCGAATAAATTCACCCATCACTACTTAACACTAATCAATTAAATCAATTTTTAATCAATTAAAAATTCTGCATTGTTTCTGAAATAATGTTCACTATTACTCTCCCAGCATCTGATTCTCTTCATTCTCTCTTCATGCAGTAGTTTGCTTTTAAATAGGTGAATAGAAAATGCTACCTGTTATACAGGGGTTTTTGAAAGTCTGTGACCCCTTTAAAAATGCCTTTATATGAACGTGACCTAAAACATCATCTGATTTTCAAACACATCCTAAAAGTAGATGAAGAAAACCGAATTAAACACAGTAGGTGAAAGAACTGCTGCCTGTGGGTCGGGTTTATTATTAGGAAAACTCTGATAGAAGCAATGCAACCAGCCCTATTCATTCTGAACCTTCAAGATACTGTACCTTATACCAGACCAGCCAATGAACAACTAGATTTCAGATTCCACAGAAAACTATAGGCACCAATCATGTGTTTCCTATTGCTCTCCAAGGACATTGCCCCTATTGGATCAAATTTAGAATGTATTCTTTAATCACTTATTTGATAGTGAGGGCATGTCATTCACTGTTGTGTATTGTGGTCATTCACTGGACTGTATTTGTGCAACCTCTAGGATACATGGTCTGGGCTATAACAGTATTTAATGCTATATAACAAACACCCACACAGTTTTCTTTAAGATTAAATATACAGCAAGCTTTCCCTGCTTTTTACTGTAATCAGATATTTATTTTGAAATGAGTGGATTTGCATTATTATTTTTTTGTTCAAAGTAAACTTCACCATTTGTCAAATAATAAATATCAGAAAAAAATATAAATATTCTGATTGTACAAGGAGACACACAGAAAAGACCAGCAGATGGAAGCCAGGTGGCCAAATGCCCCCTGGGAATGAGAAAGTTGTCACTAAAGCATGTGCACTATATTACAGCTTTAATATCACAATACATACTGACGTTTTTAATGTTATGCTTAATATTATTCCAACATGGAACAAGCTCCTAAAAACAAAAAAAAACAAAAACCCACGTTATTTTCCCTATCATTCTAAAGTTTCCATCGCAATCTCTGTTTTACGTTTCCATTGTCTCTATAGCCTAATATTGTCGACGAAACCTTATTTTCTGTTTTTCTACTCAAACTGAATTTATGAGCCTGTAATTAAAACAGCAGGTTTTTGCTTTTTATTATGCTTGGTGTTTTCTGTAGAGAATATCTTTAATTTCTTTAATCCAGCATAACGGGAGGTCAATATTTCCACGTCTGTGTCTTTACAAGTTGAAAGACTTTGGCAGTGTGTATGCTTGGTATAATGCACCGAGTGTTATTAGCTGCTCATTGTGACATGCTCGCTGCCCTTTCCTCTTGCAAATGCTACGGTTCCACCTGTCCTTTTATGAGATAATGACTGTAAGCAACACCTATTCAATCCATCCCAACTAGGCTTGAAGCTGCTATTTCTATTTACCATTGGCTGTATATACAGTATATAAAAGTATGAGTCCTATGAATACATGCATAAAGTATGTTTGGCCTTATTGTCCACATAACATTAATCTTGTATGCAGTTGTAACTCCTACAGATGAAAGTGGCTCCAATAATGTCAGATGCTTAAAATTTGACCACTGTCTCTTTCTTTTCTTCTCCTATGTATTTAAGCAAGATCCATGATCACCTGTGAACAGGTACATTACCATTATATATATATATATATATATATATATATATATATATATATATATATATATATATATATAGTCCTCCAAAGCAGAGACCGCACTCTCAGGGCTTATGAGAATATAAATTATTTTATTAGAAAAAACTAACGTTTCGGCTGCGTACCAGCCTTTGTCAAAGTCACAAATATACATTTAAACCACCCTTATATACCTAGTAAAACGGCGCGAAAATTCAATTCCTGGTCGCATAGTGACGTGACTAGTTCCAATTGGTTCACCCTGCATCCTTAATTTGCATTTTATATCATGTGATTCCATATTTTAATGTATCTATTTAGCTCTTACACCTCTTCAAAATTATCACTTCTGCCCCCTCTACATTATCAAGGCATCTTAATACTTGTCCTGGTGCACATACGTGTTATCATTATAGTGCGCCCGACACTCACTCACCCTCACGATATTTCTTTTATCTCTAAGAAACTTGGTGCAGCGATCCGTCTGGTTGTCAACTCCTGCAACCTTGTGCTCTCCTCATCTACCGGGTTGAAACTATATATCAATGTGTAACTATGTCTCCTGTCAAATTGTGTTTCTTCCCCCGTGTCTCCAAAGCGTCCTATCACCATGGTAATGATGACGGATCACTCGTGCGGAGTCGTACTCGTATCTCAACGTGCCTTCAGTGAACTGTAATCCAATACAAATGTGAGTTATGTGTAAACAATTAAATCTAATAAAAAGTGACTAGTAACATAATCTAAATAATACTATCTGTGAACCAATCCCTTTTAAAAGGAAAAAACGGAAATAAAAAGCTGTCAACTATATTTAACAGTGTGATGTGAATCTGTTGCGTTTTAGCATTTAAATCACTAAAGTGCCTTTATACTGACTCTTATCTATCAGAGTATGTGATACCTTCGTGAACTGTGCCTTGACCTTGTAGTCTCAATGGTGATCACGTTCTATAGTGTATTGGAGAGTTGTCAATCCAGACTCACGCTATATATATATATATATATATATCAAACACATACATAATTTCTATATACATTTTGGTGTGGGTATCCGAAGGTGATAATGTGTGTGCTATTGCATTGCTGTAGAAGTCAATTGCCCCAAACACTTTTGTCTTGATGGTGCAATATATAAAGTTGAGTATTATTAACAGTCCATCCTCTAATCAATGTTTTTCATAAACTAGATTTCATATTTTGTCTTACTATAAAAAATTTGCATAAACTCAGTTATTCAGTCCTTTTTAAATAATGAACTAACAGGGACAAACAACTTTTCTCAATATATTTATCTGTGTTTTTGTTTCAGTTATGGAATCATTACAAAGAGTGACATTTTTCGCACCATAATGTCAGTTTCCAGTGTTCCCCTCCTAGTCTCCATTTTGTCCATCTGTATTTTTAATGTAACCTAAGCAAGTAACCTAAAGTGACAGCTGCTTTCTAATCCTGTTAGCAACCATCGCACTCGAATGTCATGACAAATCTTATCCTCCCTCCTATTCATTCTTAACTGGGAATTGTGCATAGAAACATGTTTAGATAGGACACAAACGACATGCATTGTATGGACCCTGACATCCAATTATTAAGGGATTTGTGCGCTTTGCTAAATAGCAGGCATTCCCGGTTGTGAGTTTCAATTAGAATTCACAGATGAAAAACTTCCCCTTTCTTTTTCTGTTTCTAGATGCACTCTTAACATCACAGCACTCAGGACTTGTGTCTATAGAGAAGTTAAGGCTGCCGCTCCCAAATAAAGACATAGCAGATTCATAGCCGCTTGCTTGTGACGGCTTGTTCCTAAGCAACGGAGTATAATTCATAAAAGCCTGAGCAGGTGGGAGCAGATAGGAGGCCTTGCAGGATATCTCCTGTAGTCTCCATCTAGCACACATTATGCCTGAGTAGCAAACATTATGCCTGACTAGCATGGCTAAGGCTCGGAGGGAAAAAACAAGCCTATCTATGACACATAGGAGGCACATCATCTAAAAAAAAAGGGGGGGGGCAACAATTAATGTTCGAAATATATTTTTTTGCCTATGTAACATTAAAATGATGTTGCAATGACCTTTATCCTTGTCCTGGTTAACCCAGAGCATGTTGTATATACTAGAAGGAAATGAATTTGGCTCTGTATCCAGTAGCTCCAAATGTTCCCTGTGTATTTGTTGCTGACAATAAAACTATTTTAGACACATGCACATTTACTCACATCAGGGAAGTAAATGAAATGTTTTCTATCTGAAGTGCAGGCGTACAAGCGAATTGAGCCCTAATGGTGATTGTCTGTAACCCTGTGCTGAACAGACCAATTATAGACTGCGATTCATGTTTAATCCCTTGATCTGGGGAGGCAGTTGAGGTCAAACCATGGACGCCCTCTGGGGGGTGGGAGGCTGTTGAGGGCGGATATCTCTCTATAACCACATAGGATAGAAACAGAGGCACATGTTTGCAAAAGCAAAGGATTATTAATGTACATATGCTTTCCAAACTCTCATAGCAATCGCTACCAAAGGGTGCTATAAAAACTGGTACAATTAGATTTTTTGTTTGTAATGTGTCAGAATTAGATTGCATGCAGAATTAACCTTCAGTAATGTTATATAGTTAGTGTATTTTTCCAGTAAATACCGATAAAGGTCAAAGTCAACATTAAAATACCCAACACACAGAGATCTCTGGAATAAAAAGGAGAGAATTTTACAGCATATATATAAAGCTGTACAGATAGATCACGCTTTAAAAATTATGTAAAATCCATGGAGTGAATTAACATCATGCAGCAAGGGCATGGAATAATCCAGTGTTTATCTATATTAGACTGACAGAAAAAAACACCAGCTCTTACATCATTTTAGACTTATTGTAACCATTAAAGTTAAGTGGCCAGAATAACCCATGTTTTAACCTATATTTTCAAACAATAAATGTACAGCTGTAACACAAAATACTTATCACTGGTGTGCAGTGTGTACTTTAAAGTATATAGAAGGTAGCTAACAAAGTTAATATCTATATAGACACACACACACACAAATATACAAATACACACATATACACACTCCCTTGGAAAATAGAACCTTTCTAAAATATAATAAAGAACAGAAGCACCTGTGCTCCCTAAAAATATGTGTAATTGGAGGCTTTTCACTTTCTGTAGGAGAAGCAGCAGGGATGTTATTGATCTATCCTTTTAGGGGGGCAGAGTGCAGCAGAAGGTGATAACATGGAAAACCCTCTGAGCTTTTCTGCCTAATTTGGCAGAGTGTAAAAGCACAAAGGGAAGGGTCCTGTTCCATACTACAGCTTTCTCCCTGCCATCTCTAGATCTCCCCTTCAAAAAAGACTTTTCTGTTTCCCTCTAGCATCACATAATGATCTTGTGCCCACTCTTGCATTGAAACAGTTACAGCCAAAATAGGGGGAAACAGTTTTCTTTTAATTGCTAAAATGATTTGGAAGTGCTTCGTGTGCTTCTTCTATACAGCAGGTGCTGTGCATTAATTGGCCTGTGCAGGCCTGACCCAGGGTCCTTTGCATCGGGCCTAATTTTAGACTGAGTTTAAATAGCTTATTTATTATATTGTATAACCTGCCATACGTGTGAGCTTGCAAGCATTTTATTTCATGGTCTGCAATTTCTTAATGTCATGTGGGTTTGGAAACCTGTGTTTCTCTGGTAATGTATTACCAGCAGGTAAGCTCTAAATACCATCCATCAGAAGCTAATCTTTTACCCAGATACTCTAATGACTGATGAACCTGTCTTTAGTACGAATGTTTAGCACAGTAGAGAGCCATATGCCATTGGCACGGTTTCCAATGCATTTGCTATCATTGCCAATGAATAGGTTGGGTTAAAACAAAACAGAAAACAATTACTGTAATTTTTTTTCCATCTCTTTCCTAACCATTATAATTGGAGTGAATTTAAAATCTTAAACCTAGGTGAGGTATAAAGCTCTTTGAAATGGCTATGCATGGTGATAATTGTGTAGTTTATATAGAAGCTGTTTTTGCATATCTGTAAATGGAACAGTATCATGCTTTGCTGCTTTCCGTCTGCTCCAAACAGACCTTAGCTCATTGCAAGTCCCTCCCCTGTGTGGGAAGACCACAGCTGCTGCTGTAAATCTCATCCAGTAACTGTATCGCCCCATTTTGTTGCTCTGAAGGATGAAATTGAGAAATGGAGTACTGTGCAGTCATCCTTTACATCTGCAATTTTAGCCCTTGCATTTCATTTTCATGGTTTTATTCCAGAGCAAATCACACCGGGCAAGCAGAGCGCTTTCTGATACATGTCCACTGTTTAATGTCGCTCCCCTCTCTTCTCTGTTATTTCTTTTTTCCTTTTCTAACTACTTCTTCAATATGCCTGTAGACTTGAATTGATGCTGGGCCACAGCAGAAGCAGAAGGGACATCCTTACCTGAAACACAATTGCTTTATTTCCCTTCTGATCATAGAAATGTCCACTAAGAATGTGATCGGTGCTGTAATTAGAAATAAAGGAAGAGAGGAAGAAAAAAAAGGCAATGATAAGAGAAGTCTCCAGGGATGGCTGTCTTCACAAATAAAAGGGACTTGATAGATTTTCATATCATTTATAACATTCCTAATTATATTTGGAAGTCTTGCCAATAAAATGGAAAATTGGCAGCATATATCCATTACAGCAATTTTGCCGACCATGGCAAGCAGCTGGCTTTTTGGGTTTAAATTCCCATAACTCATAATTAATCATCGGCTGGATCTGTCTAAAACTTCAGGATGTGGCAATGCCATGTCACTTCCAGGCTTCCTTTCTATGAAAAGATGGGTTGGCTATGCAAGCGGAGCTCTCCCTCACGCAGATCTTATTTAGGGTATAAGACAGATTGCTGCCTAATGAGTATTACTTTGATAATCAGATGCCAATGTGAACTTTCACCCTTCATGTCAAAGGAGAGGACGCAGCAAGCTGGATGAAAGATACAGGATGGCAATCCACAAACTTTATAGCAATTAGACACAAAGTTCTGAAATACATCAGCATAGATTGGGTTGATCAGAAAGACTTGAAGGGCTTGTGACTGTTTTGTGCCGGTAGAAGTGGAAGCATCCTGTCAGAAAAATGAAAGCTTTTCCTGGTGATCTCTGTTTTAGGAGACCATGATCCAAACAGTGAAAGTTAATAGTGAAATATTAATTTTTAATGGCCTCATTGTTCACATTATTTCCAGAATAAGCACATGTACTAGTCACCCGCACCCTTGTTTATTCCTTTCTCTTAGTCTGGATACTAGTTATTTTGAGGTTTACTTTAAATCAAAGAAATTCTAACAGCCATCAAGATGTAAAATGTGATTTAAGCCTGTAACAACTGAATGTGAATGTTTTTCCACGGAGCATCTATTTTATACATTTTTTACAACTGATCCTTCAAAAAACATACAGTAATTCTGAAAGCTGAATGTGACCAGTTGTTTAAAACATTCAAATCCAATGGCCTCTGTTTATCAAATATAAGAAAATGAATCCATGGATAATATCATTTTTCTCTTAATCAAAGCAGATTCACCGGGAAACAATCAGCCAAGTATTGCTAAAAATAAAGAATTGATTTGTGCAGAATTGATGAGATTCATTCAGGGTGAAATATTATATTAGTTATTATAATTGTTACTCAAAGCTTTCAAATACTATAGATCTTACTGAGTCCTGTCCTTTCCAAGAGGTGAAACTAAGCATTCTGCTATATTTCAGGATAAGTTTGATACTAGGGAATTTATATCTTAACCCAAAAAAATGTTATAAAATATTTTAAAGCCCATGTATAATTTTGTGAATATTTTTTTCATCCTCTATTTCATTCTGGTTTTATTTGATATTTTGGAGAATATGCAATTTCTACACATTTTAGTTAAGAGGTATAAATCGAGTGGCAGATTATTACAGACCACTCAAGGGAAATCCAGAAGAATGTTCATCATTTTAAGCAAGTTTATTATTTATCAAACCTTTTCTGACTGGTATAAATACAGAATATGGTTCTGTCTGCTCCCAGATGTACCTTTCTACTCTAGCACCCGTCATTGCCATTTTAGTCACGAGGCAAAAAGCTGCAACGTATATTTCTGTCTAATGAATATAACGCTATAGAATATGGGACCTCCAGTAATTAGGTGGAAGGCAAAATAACCCAAACAGCCTGTCCCCTAGTTAACTATTGATGTTGTCTTCAGCACATGTATTGGTGTGAACCTCAGCTTGGAAATGCTCAGTTGAGTTCTTTTTTTGCCTGATTGCAGTAGCGATCACAAGGCTGGGTGTGCCATTAGCCTGAGGGGCAAATTCACTAAAGCGTGAAGCGGCTAACGCTAGCGCAAATTCGCTAGCGTAAATTCGCTAGCGTGACGTAATTTCTTTACTTCGCCAATTTACTAACGGAAGCTGGCGTAAATTCGCTAGCGAAGTGGACCCACTCTAGCGCTACTTCGCACCCTTACGCTAGGCAAAGTTGCTGTGGCGAATGGGACGTAACTACGCTAATTCACTAACTTGAGCATTTTGCTGAACATTACCTCTTGCGCCAGACTTGCCTTCGCCACCTGAGACCAGGCAAATCGCAATAGAGTAGATAGGGATTGCTTCAAAAAAACTTCCCAAAAAATGCTGGCATCTTTCCCTTTTTTAAGGGTGATAGGCTGAAAAAGATCATACCAGCCCAGAGGTCCAGCAGTCAACTTAGCTCCCCCTATTCTCATCTTGTTAGGCTCTCTATTGAATGGAAGTGGCACTGGACATGCTCAGTGTGCCCTGGGCTGCTGTTATTGATTAGCTAAGCTCAGGGGTCGCCAGAAATCT
This sequence comes from Xenopus laevis, assembly GCF_017654675.1. Lineage (NCBI taxonomy): Eukaryota > Metazoa > Chordata > Amphibia > Anura > Pipidae > Xenopus > Xenopus laevis. Next base: position 111,154,800 of record NC_054374.1, on the reverse strand, counting down.
GCAAAAAGAGAAAGTTCAATATGTCATAGAAAGGAATGCTACAGGGTTCAATATTTAATTAAGATGGTACAGAATGCACTGGTTTCTATGTTGATTTCTCACTTAAATTTTTATCAATTCTGCTACATGAAATACACTTATATTTCAGAATTAAGCCATTCTTTACAATCTTAATCCAATAAACACAACTTAGTATTGCACTGTGCGTCTGTCTCAAAGCACTTCAGATAATCGGTAAAGAAAAACAAAATACACCAGTTCCAAAAAGCACTCACGCATATGCACTATTAAAGTTCTGTGTCCTCTATAGCTGTCACTGCACACTGTAGGAGTACGTGTTTATGACCATTTAAAGTTGAAACCCTGACAGATTCCCAGCAGCAAGTTCATCATATTTATTAACACTTTTCTGATAATCATACATATAAAAGCCTATGATATAAGTTAAAGTCATTCCTTAATCATCCATTCAGAAAGTTTACAAAAAAGATTGCAAAAAGGCTTTACACTCATTTTGACACAATGCAAGCCTACAAGAAACGGGTACAAACCATTTTTCAAGTCACTATGGATAATGTTTATGTAGGTCGAGTAAAGTAAGACTGGAGCAAAAAAAATTAATGGAAAAAAAAACAAAGCCCCCAACATATATTCACAATTATTGGATGCTTTGGCACTAAATTGCCATTCTGTGTCCACATAAAAATCACAAATCTGACAGCTGTTTAACATTTTTTTTACATTGAATTGGAAGAAACATTATTTGATTTTAAAATAAAAACATTTTGGAGAATATGTTTTTGAGCTTGTTAGACTAAATTTCATTAATCCCTACCTATGAATCGCTATTAAAGTGGTGTATTTCTTGCATTGGTTATTTAAACTCTAATTATAAATGGAAAGCCACAGATTCACAACAGGTGCCATTATTATTAAGCTTATGTTGATACCCCAGAGGAAAAAAACATGTGATCTATTTATTCAGTTACACATTATACTAGTGAATGGCTTTAAATGTGCACTGATTGCTGATTCTGTTTGCTTGTTCAACAGGTAAAATCTCTGCATGTCAAGCCTGGGGAGACTGTTGAGAAGGAGATTTACTGGTGCAACTAGAATGAATATAATTTCATACTACTAGCTTTGTTTTTAAAGAAGTCATTTGTTTCATATTCTAAATCCCAGAATCAAGTTTTCTGACTACATTCCTATAAAATCTGGTTTTATATTGATCTATTTATTACACTCGGTGCTGGGCGAGTATGATTACAACAATTGTATTGCATCTGTAGAGTAACCACTTGTGTTCAAAGAACAGCAATCCTTTTTAATGTATATTAAACACAATAAACAGTAAAACTCAAAACTGCAGGTTTGTCATTTCAATGATTTTATGTTGGATTTCATACCGATATTTTTACATAACTTTTGTCTGCCATCTTTCTAACTAACCTGACATACAATACTTAAATCCCAATGAACTTTCCAAGGGGCAGATATATCAAGGGTCGAATTTCGAGGGGTTATATCCCTCGAAATTCGACTGGCGAATAGAATCGAATAGGCAATTCGGGCGAATTTACGCGCCGGCGAATAGTCGAATGGGCGAATATTCGATCGAAGGATTTTCATTCGATCGAATGCCTTTTTATTCGATCAAAAACTTAGAAAACAAGCCTATGGGACTTTCCCATAGGCTTTTAAAGCAATTCGGTAGGTTTTAGGTGGTGAAGTAGGCAGTCAAAGTATTTTTAAAAAAGACAGTACTTCGACTATCGAATGGGCGAATAGTCGCAGCATTTTTGCGCTCGAATCATTCTACTCAGGCGAATTTACGCCAATTCGATAGTTGAGGAGCACAAAAAACTACTTGAAATTCGAGCTTTTTTCCTTCAATTCCTTCACTCGAACTTAGTGAATGGGCCCCCAAGTGTATTTGAAATTCTATGACAAATATTATTTACAATTTCACGAGTATAAAGAGTTCGAGTGAGACTGTGAATAGACATGTTGTATTTGAGAGGAATTTATTTGTTAAATAAGAGTAAATATTGAAAAAAAAAAAACCTGATCTATTTCAAGTTATTAACATTTTGTAAACAACATACATTTGTTACAGGGTCACTGCTTTTCTCCATTTATACTCCCTGTTTAACTATAACATAGTGAAGAGGCACTAGGGTTTAATCTAGATCTTTGTGAAGTAACATACCATTAATTTAGAATCTTAGGGAGGATTTCTTCATGTGTATTGCACTTATATTTTATGAATCTAAAAGTCAGCTTTTATGGAATGGATTTATCGAAAGCTTTTTCCCATTTGGTGATTGTTAGAAATTTAGCAAACAGATAGGGGCAGATTCACTAAGCTCGAGTGAAGGATTCGAATGAAAAATACCTCGAATTTCGAAGTATTTTTTTGGTACTTCGACCATCGAATTGGTTAAATTCGTTCGAATTCGAACGAAATCGAACGAATCGAAGTAAAAATCGTTTGACTATTCGACCATTCGATAGTCGAAGTACTTTCCCTTTAAAAAAAACTTCGACCCCCTACTTCGGCAGGTAAAACCTACCGAAGTCAATGTTAGCCTATGGGGAAGGTCCCCATAGGTTTGCTAACCTTTTTTTGATCGAAGGATTTTCCTTCGATCGTTGGATTAAAATCCTTCGAATCGTTCGATTCGAAGGATTTAATCGTTCGATCGAACGAAAAATCCTTCGATCGATCGATAGAAGGATTAGCGCTAAATCCTTCGACTTCGATATTCGAAGTCGAAGGATTTCAATTCGAGGGTCGAATTTCGAAGTATTTTTAACTTCGAAATTCGACCCTTAATGAATCTGCCCCATAATGTTTTAGGTACGTCACATTATTCCTTTAAAGCAACTAAAGTTAATTTAGACATATAGGAACCTTTAATGAGCTTAGACAGATGTTGTGATAGTTGTAAGGACTTCAGATATGAAATTCAGATAAATCTTGGGCTTTTCCTGGTGAATATATTCAAGAACTTTGATTTGGTATGTGTGATATAAGCCTACCATTTTACTTGAGTCTTTTTCTAACCATGTTTTTAAATGAAATTGTATTTCAGCTCATAGTACCTGTATTGGTAGAAGGTATAGGTCAAACAAAGGTCTTTAGATATTAGTTTTGAATGAATTTTCTGAATTATTTAACCTTTTATTTAGCAGCTCTACTGTTTGGAATGTCAGTAGCTATCTGGTTAGATCTGACTTACCCTAGAAACCAGGCAGTGTTGTGAATAAATGAATGGAACCATGAATACAAGAGGGTCTGAATAAAAAGATAAGAAATAAAACATGACAATAAAATCATAGCCACACAGGGCAATCATTTTGTGACTGTTGGGGTCAGCTGGAAAGAGGCAGATGTGGCAAATAATTGATATACTATAAAAAATTAAAACATGAATATCACTGAAAAAGTTGCTAAGTATAGGACATATATAACATACTAAAAGTTAACTTTAAGGTGACTTGATTTATAATATTGCCCTAATTATACCTCCTAATATCTCTGTCTCCCAGTGTCAAATATGTTTATTTAATTGAAAGATATGAGATTTTATTCTTGGTTTTTATTTCTTCATGTAATGTCCAAGCTGCTTGTACCCAAGGCCTTCTGCTCTGGGTTTCGACAAAGTTAGGCTGCACACACTAAGGGGCAAATTCATCAAGGGTCGAATATCGAGGGTTAATTAACCCTTGATATTCGACTGGGAATGAAAATCCTTCGACTTCGAATATCGAAGTCGAAGGATTTTGCACAAACGATTAAATCCTTCAAATCGAACGATTCAAAGGATTTTAATCCAACGATCGAAGGATTATCCTTCGACCAAAAAAATTAGCCAAGCCTATCGGGACCTTCCCCATAGGCTAACATTGGGTTCGGTAGCTTTTAGGTGGCGAACTAGAGGGTCAAAGTTTTTTCTTAAAGAGACAGTACTTCGACTATCGAATGGTCGAATATTCGAACAATTTTTAGTTCGAATCCTTCGATTTGAAGCCGTAGTCGAAGGTCGAAGTAGCCAAAAAAAGACTTCGAAATTTTTTCTTCTATTCCTTCACTCAAAGTTAATGAATTGGCCCCTACGTGTTTACATACAGAAAACCTACTAAAAACATTTGTAAAAAGTCAAGTAGATCTTCTGTAAATTTGTCAAACTCTATAGAAATGGTTAGAAAACCATACATTGGGAAATTTTACATGTGTATTTTTTAAATTAATTCAGAAGTAAAGAGAAGTTAGACTGGTATAACTTGTGAGGGCCTTCTGTTAATTTCATTCCCAAACACTGATACAATATACTTTATGATTAGGTTTTGGTTTGTTTCAAGGCAGGATTATAATAATCATGTTTTTTATTTGCACTTACCTTGTAAAAATATAAATTCTGAATAGTCTTCCCCTCCCTAAGATTCTATCATTCATCGGTATCATACTTCACAAAAACTAAATCTAAAATTTAAAATCTAAATATTCACTCTGGCACTTTCTCACCATGGGGCAAATTACTAAAGGGCGAAGTGAATGTATTTGCTGCAACATATAAATCCATTGAACTTTAATCACTCATGTGTTTCTTATATTTGGCGGATGTTTACATCATATCTCATGTTTATCATGTTAATCAATGTTTGGAGTTGTCTAATAACTGCCCAATTTTAATCAAATCTATAAATATCTGTTTCTCTGCACCTTCTAACAGCCTTGGACAAAGCCTTCATGGGTGAAACGCGCATCAGGTGCAGAGTTCTTAGTTTAAACTTGACTTAATTGTTATGTGATGGTGATAACTGCTCATATTAACCGGCTCTATTGTTTACTATTCAAACTAAGATCACACTTCTCCCATTTCCGCTGCACATACCCTTGGTATGAAAGTTTGCGAATGAGAAGGTTATTCGGTCCGATGTCAAGATCTGGGTGGGATTAATTTACTAATTTATTGCTACTAAGCAAGATGCCTCATTATTAAGACCAGATCAACACATCATTCATTTTTAATTGTTTTTAACCCATGAACTATGTGCTCTTTTTTTTAATCAATTAATTAAATGTTATGTTTTAGCTGTAACATAGTATATAACTGCTGCTGAACATGAATTTTCTAGGGAGCTATTGAGATGAATTATGTAAGGCACTTTCTTCACTTTAAGCACTTTAAATTTAATTAACCAATGAATTTATAAGTAATTGCAATTAAAACATTGAGACACACACAGAATAAACCTAAATTAATTTATTGCAATTGATGCACAATGAACTATTTGATCATAAATTAATTTTGTATGCATGAAATACATTTATTTAACTTTTATTACACCACAATCACGGTATATGGATGGTGCGACGCATTATAACTTTTTCTGATAGGTCCCTTTTTTCCAATTTTAATCAAGTCTACTTGATCTGCAGGAATTAATTTTGGTACAATATGTTGCAATTCTAGGAGCTCCTTCTGTGTTTAATTTAAAATTGGCAGTCTGATACTTTATAAATAACAGTCAATAGCATTTATGGATGGTTGTTGCAAATACAGAAATAATTTAGAATCGTCTATTGTATATAGATGTGTATAGAATGTTGCAAATGCTTCTGCTGTATGTACAGAATAAATAGTTCCCCGTGTTTTTAGTTTTATTATATTATTATGTTTTTTTTATTTTTTATTTTTTTTCACTAATAATTGAGGTTATATGTTTTATTTCCTTTATATAATTAAGGTTGTTTTTTATGGAAAGTTAGATAAGATGTTGATCAAAGGTAGATAAGTCCATTTATTTTAAATTCTCTCTAATAGGCTTAGTATAAGTAAATTAAAGATATAATTTTCTCTAGTGTTGTGTAATGTGTTTACAGCACAGTTGGTTGTGAGAAATAACCGAACAAAGCATCTCTCTGTGGAGTTTTAATTGAATATGGCAATGTGAATTATTACACATTTGTAAGCATATACAATATACACATATTTCCATGCACTTCATGCAGCTGCAGACAAATACTCTGTTAGTTGGTACCCTAATGAGCTGAGCATAAAGGTTCTATATGTGTGGCATCTCTGGTTCAGGCAGCCAAAACTTGCATAAAAATTTGAGCTCCAGATCAATATAGTATTAAATATTGCCTGTGTCCTTGTAAAAGACCTGTTCCTTACTTATCAGGATGACTGCCTTATCATTAAAGCTGAATATCATCTGATGTGCAGGCTGTTGAATTGTTGAGCTCCTGCAAGAGTTCACCTTTACCTTCTGAGGTGGAGGCAAAAGTCACTACTGAGAAGTGTAACTGGCAGTAGACTGTAAAACCAGTCGAATGCAGTCGAATCACCTTCTTTTAATTTTCAGCCAAAAATACTCTGCTTATGGCTCAGAGAAAAAGAGCTGATACTCTTACATTGCGTAGGCATAGACTAGACCTCTCATACAGGACCAGTATAAGTGACTCATTTGTTTCCTCCTTTAACCTGTGCAGTTGCTGTAGTGGGCTATTCATAACAAACTATACTGTATATCCACTGTGCTAAGCAAGAGCAAAGAACTGTCAATGCTGTTCTATGTAACAATCTTAAGACCAATCACCAGCACTCGTGAGCAAGTGTGTGCAGCACCAGACAGGAGTCCAGGCAGTCTATGCAGGACAGTGCTCAGCACAAACATAATAAGCGGCTACAAGCACTCTCAGAAACTCCAAACTTAAGCTCTATAAGATAAGAGTACTTTACTTTAACATAACAAATTGTACCACACATTCCTTATACACCTGCACTTAATATCATTTTTATATTAAAAAAAAATCACAAAATGAGGTGCAAATGTGCATGAAATGTGTAAATCTGTAACAAGTTAGTGGCATTTCATCATACTATAATAAAGTATTCTTATATTATACAGCCTGAGTTTGTATTAATGTAAATGAGAGAACTGTACTGCTAAGCCAAGCTAGAAGGTGTGTCCATATTGTGCACTCCAAATCAACTTGTTCATTTTTTCAACTGCATTGGAAGTGTCTTGTTCTATTTTCTATTTTGGTGCAGGAGCAGCCATTATCAGTGATTGCCTTGTAGCATTAGGTAATATGAGGGTCATTAATGATTGGCCCTAGACTGGGAAACAACTTCTCCCTTGGCACAGTAGCACCCAGAAGTAAAGGGGTGCCATAAATGTTTGGTTGAATGCCATCATGGCATTGATTTTGATTGACCTCATTGATTTTCGAAGATTGTCCCATAATTCCATAGCTCTTTGCTGAAAAGCATCCCAAGTGGAACAATTCCGTCTGAGTCGCAGGAATTGTCCAGTCGGTATGCTCTCCAGCAAGGAGCACAGATGACTGCTTTGTCTTTGTAAAAGGGAGTTTCTACTAATATCTTTTCTGTAAACATCTGTTTGTATTTCTCTATCTTTTGCTGTAAATAGTATGTCCAAAAACTCCATATTTTCACGATCCCATTTGTATGTAAATCTTATGTTTTTTTCAGGTGATTAAAAGTGTGAGAGTGGGAAAAAGGAAAGGAGACATTGCTACGTTATTATCTAAAAAAGAGATCAAGTGGATGTCCCTATTAGAAACAGTATCACCTTTAGGGCTAAATAAAGAATGTGATATTAGGTATTATTTGGATTAATTGTAATGTATAAAAAAATAACCAATACTGGAGATTTACATTTATCCACACATATACAGTATACTGAACAAGTAAGAGAACGGTGATAATTATAATAACCTAAATAAAATAGACAGATATATATTAGAAATACAAAATGTACATTGGACATCCCCTGAACCATAAAATATTATTATTTTAAATAAATAGAGGTATACTTCACGTGTTTGGTTAATACAAAGTAATAACATATACCATAGCACTACAATTGCCAGGATATAATAAAGAATAGTGAAACAAGGAATAAAATCTAATTTATATAACTGTTTTTATGATTTTATGGAATGACTAATTGCTCAACTCCTTTAAATTTGTTTATGAATTATATATATATGTAGTAAAAGTCTCTATGAATTCAAGAGATACAGATTGATTAGTTCAATTAACTTATTCAAGAATTATATACACAAATCCCAATGCACAAGTATATGTTTTTTTAAAAAAAATTGAGATCAATATAGTAATAGTATAAGACATGGCACAACACATTATCATATAGCACTTGCACTTTATGTATTCTATACACCAATTGCATTGTTGGTTTTCTGTATTTCATTATTTTGTATGTAACACTTTTTAAATTTCTAAATATTTATTCTGTCCACATGTACTTTACCTTTAAATGGTTGATTGATTGAATGAATTCGTAAGACTATTTAAACACTCTCACACGTGATGCACCCTGTACACTGAGGAAGTGCCTGGTATAGAGGCACGAAACGCGTAGGATTTCTCTACACACCCTCTGCATGTAAAGCACTGTATGCTGTAATAAAGCCGCACTGAAATTACAAAAGGAGTCCCTTGACATGACTTGGTCAGCGCTCAGTACGGGAGTAAATTGTTTTTTCTGATACAAGCTTCGGGTGAGTTGCCGAAATCTCGCGGGAGCTTGCGACCAACGGATTATCGAGACACGTTGTAGTGTAGTGTAGCCTGCCCTCTTCACATGGCTTTTAATCAACATTCTGTCATTTTTCTTCTGTACCTTATAAGTTTTCTCAAAGCATATAACAACAAAATACTGTATACATCGATTAAGGCTTTCAGACATATTGAAGGACACAGCATTGAGGCTTTCCGAGCCTTAACTTGCTGAAGAAACACAGCAACAGTTGAACTGGTGAAAATTTTTCTCGCATGCATTTATACTAATCCATATATACGAAAACTGACAAAAGAAATGATTGTAAAGGAGTAGTAAATGTAGCCTAATCAGTATCACTAATCGGCAAGTTTGATTTTATGTTCCTTCAGAGCAGGAGTTGTATATTCTTAGTAACTTAAAAGAAAGCGAAAAAAGGGAATATTAGACTATTCCAAAAAATATCAGTGTCTGCATTCTTTACAAGTTCAAACATTCACTGTATAAACTGAAAAATGTTTCAAGATTTTGCTTTCCTTTGAATCACTGAACTAATATTTAGTTGTATAATCAGTGTTTCTGAGAACTGCTGCACATCTGTGTTGCATGTAGTCGACCAATTTCTGGCACCTGTTACATTCCACAATTCTTCTGCATTTCTTGGTTTTGTCTCAGAAACAGCATTTTTATGTCACCCCGCAAGTTTTCTATTGGATTAAGGTCTGGGGATTGGGCTGGTCACTCCATAATATCAATCTTGTTGGTCTGTAACCAAGATGTTGCTTGTTTACTGGTGTGTTTGGGGTGGTTGTCTTTTTGAAACACCCATTTCAAAGTCACTTCCTTTTCAGCATAAGACAACATGAACTCTTCAAGTATTTAGATGTATTGTAACTGATCCATGATCCCTGGTATGTGATAAATAGGCCCAATATAATAGTATGAGAAACATCCCCATATCTTGATGTTTGTGGCACCATGCGTCACTGTCTTCATACTGTACTGTGACTTGAATTCAGTGTTTGGGGGTTGGCAAAATGTCTGTGTCCCCTAGACCCAAAAAGAACAATCTTGCTTTCATCAGTCCAAAAAATGTTGCACCATTTCTCTTTAGGTCAGTCAGTGTGTTATTAGGCAAATTGTAACCTCTTCATCAAGTCTTTTTTTCAACAATGGGACTTTGCGGGGGCTTCTTGCCGATAGCTTGGCTTCACATAGGCGTCTTCTAATTGTAACAGTACTCATAAGTAACTTTAGACCTTCTTTGATCTTCCTGGAGATGATCATTGGCTAGTTTTAAAGTATTTGAGATCATTTTAGCCGAGCAGCCTATTATTTTCTGCACTTCTTTATATGTTTTCCCATCTCCAATCAACGCTGTTCTTCTGAACAATGTCTAGAACAAGCCATTTTACTCAGATTTTCAGAGAGAAATGTTGTCACGTATGGTATCCCAAAACCCAGAACAAACCGAAAGATCCCGGTCTGGCTCACACTTCTGCCTGTAACAACCACCTTTCACTTCAGGAGGAGTCCTCCACTACTCGGATGCCACCAGGTCTTAAAGTGAGAGGGGGAGAGTTTTGGGCAGGCAAGGCAACTGTAATGTATACAGGAAGGACAGGGAATATAGAGAGAGAAGTCGTGGAACAGGCTGGGTCAATACCAGTCAAACGTGGCGGTGCCAAATCAGAAGACAGGAACATAGTCGGGGTCACAGTCTGGGGTCAAAACAAACAGTAGCGCAGTACAATAACAAGATCTGAGAGAATGGTCAAGAACAGGCAGAGGTTGCTACAGGTAATGGTCAAAAACAGGAACAGACAGGATTAACACACACAGGAGCTATGGAACGTAGACCTACGTTGGGCAATGACTCAGTGCAGAGCAGGAGGTTACATAGCCAGACTAATGGCTTACACTGATCAACTGTGGCCAGATTGACAACAGGTGAAACAAGCCAAGCATACTTGCAATTACGTGGAAAGCAACACGAGTGAACCAGACCCAGACAGCACAGAAACACCAGGTCACTGGTTTAACTCTAGGCAGAATGTTACATTTGCTTGATAACCAACATGCACAACATTTGCTGCCTTCCTTCCTTAAATAAGGCCTTATTGACACCTGTTGTTTTACAGAATGAATGACCTCACTAATTGAACTCCACACTCCTATTATTTGGAACAAGCTATTATTATTTTGAACACTGCTACACCTACTAGTAAATTATTTGCCATGTAGAAATATAATTTCTACCACTAACAGTGATTGATCAGGTTACTGATCTCAGACTGCTATTATTCTGAACACAAGTATAGATCCAATTCACCATAGAGTATGTCTAAAGCATTTGAAAGGGAACTGGGTTTGCAAATACCTTGTAAGAATTGGGTCTAAAATACCACCTTTCCTTTATGCCTTATAGAGATGGCGCGAACTGTTCGCCGGCGAACTTGTTCGCGCGAACATCGGGTGTTCGCGCTCGCCGGAAGTTCGCGAACGTCGCGCGACGTTCGCCATTTTGGGTTCGCCATTGTTGGCGCTTTTTTTTGCCCTCTCACCCCAGACCAGCAGGTACATGGCAGCCAATCAGGAAGCTCTCCCCTGGACCACTCCCCTTCCCTATAAAAACCGAAGCCCTGCAGCGTTTTTTCACTCTGCCTGTGTGTGCTGAAGAGATAGTGTAGGGAGAGAGCTGCTGCCTGTTAGTGATTTCAGGGACAGTTGAAAGTTTGCTGGCTAGTAATCGTTTTGATACTGCTCTGTTATTGGAGGGACAGAAGTCTGCAGGGGTTTGAGGGACATTTAAGCTTAGGTAGCTTTGCTGGCTAGTAATCTACCTTCTACTGCAGTGCTCTGTATGTAGCTGCAGTGGGCAGCTGTCCTGCTTCTGATCTCATCTGCTGACTGCTGCAATAACAGTAGTCCTTGTAAGGACTGCTTTTATTTATTTTTTTGTTGTTTTACTACTACTACTACTACTACTATAAGAGCCCAGTGCTATTAGTCTAGCAGTGTTGGGGAGTGGGACTGGTGTGCTAATCTGCTGCTCCTAGTAGTTCAGCAGCACCAACTTTAATTTTTTTTTTTTAATATTCATTTTTTTTTATTTTACTTTTTTTTATTTTACTACCGCTGTAGTAGTGTATAAGTTGACCTTTTAGGCATTATTTGCCCTGTAGGCATTTTTTGCCCAGTGTGTTATTCAACCAACTGCCATCTAGCTGTGTGACCTTGTTCACATTCTGTCTAAATATCCATAATATTACCGTCTCCAGAAAAAACACCGGAGTGACTTTTTTCAAGCAGCCATAATATATTTTACGTAATCCGTATCCATCGCTGTAGTAGTGTATAAGTTGACCTTTTAGGCATTATTTGCCCTGTAGGCATTTTTTGCCCAGTGTGTTATTCAACCAACTGCCATCTAGCTGTGTGACCTTGTTCACATTCTGTCTAAATATCCATAATATTACCGTCTCCAGAAAAAACACCGGAGTGACTTTTTTCAAGCAGCCATAATATATTTTACGTAATCCGTATCCATCGCTGTATTAGTGTATAAATTGACCTTTTAGGCATTATTTGCCCTGTAGGCATTGTTTGCCCAGTTTTTTTGGCCGCAGCCACTGAAGCACAGAGGCCAGAAAAAATATGCCATATAAATGCTGAAAATAGTCATTTTTTGCCATACGTTGACTCAACGTATATGGCAAAAAATTACTATTTTCAGCATTTATATGGCATATTTTTTCTGGCAACTGTGCTTCAGTGGCTGCGACCAAAAAAACTGGGCAAACAATGCCTACAAGGTCAACGTATGGCAAAAAATGACTATTTTCAGCATTTATATGGCATATTTTTTCTGGCAACTGTGCTTCAGTGGCTGCAACCAAAAAACTGGGCAAACAATGTCTACAAGGTCAACGTATGGCGAAAAATTACTATTTTCAGCATTTATATGGCATATTTTTTCTGGCAACTGTGCTTCAGTGGCTGCGTCCAAAAAAACTGGGCAAACAATGCCTACAAGGTCAACGTATGGCAGTTGTTTAAAGAGAACAGTAGATTACTAGCCAGCAAAGCTACCTAAGCTAAAATGTCCCTCAAATCCCTGCAGACTTCTGTCCCTCCAATACAGAGCAGTATCAAGCAGATTACTAGCCAGCAAACTTACTATCATCTGTCCCTGAAATCACTAACAGCTCTCCCCCTACACTATCTCTTCCAAGCACACACAGGCAGATTTTTCAGATACATTTTTGCCCTTGATCCCCCTCTGGCATGCCACTGTCCAGGTCGTTGCACCCTTTAAACAACTTTAAAATCATTTTTCTGGCCAGAAATGTCTTTTTTAGATGTTAAAGTTCGCCTTCCCATTGAAGTCTATGGGGTTCGCGAACCGTTCGCGAACCGCTCGCATTTTTGCGCAAGTTCGCGAATATGTTCGCGAACTTTTTTTCCGAAGTTCGCTACATCCCTAATGCCTTACTGTTTCCTTGGGGAAAAAAGGTCTGCAAGGATTTGGTCCATAAGGGGACTTGATCTATTGCAGTAACATCTTAATAATACAGTAATAGCCATGCCCACATTCATAGATTACTGATCCCCCAATGAGTGAGTGGTTTGAATTCTCACCCTTGTTTAATTTGAAACCAATTACATATTTGGGGAAAAAAGAGGAATTCTCACCCTCCATACAGTCTGAGGAGTTGGCAGTGAAACATGTTAGGGTGATGGAGCTGACTCACAGACATTTCAAATATTTATGAAATAGTTATGAAAAAGAATAAAAGCTGTTTTGAGTACGATTGCCAAGATTTTAATTCATTTCAAAGGGAACACTGTCAAATCATAGTGATAACAGATGTGACATTATTTAATTGGATTCCATTAATTATGATTCAAACGTGAGGGCACTGGGACTGGTCTTTTTACTGCATTTAATTTTGATTCTGCTGATGAAAGTGTTCGGGATATGTACAAATGTGCAGTGGTGGTTCTACACTAACAATTGCATATGATTTAAAGGCCACTCAAGCCAGAGCAACTGATTTGTTTGTTGGAGATAAACTGTTACAGCTCTGAGAGTTCCTGCTTTGTATGAAAACTTTTGGAAAGTTTAGCCAGTTTGATTATGATCAGTTAGGGATGCTTAAGTTTATGCTGTTACCAGCAATTAAAGGAAAAGTTCAGTGTGAAAATAAAAACTGGGTACATAGATAGGTTGTGCAAAATAAAAAATGTTTCTAATATAGTTAGTTAGCCAAAAAGTAATGTATGAAGGCTGGAGTGACTGGATGTCTGATATAATAGCCAGAACACTACTTCCTGCTTTTCAGCTCTCTAACTCTGAGTTAGTCAGCGACTTGAAGGGGGGCCACATGGGACATAATTGTTCAGTGAGTTTGCAATTGATCCTCAGCATTCAGCTTAGATTCAAAAGCAACAGTTATGACCCATGTGCCTCCCCCCTCAAGTCACTGATTGGTTACTGCTGGAAACCAAGAGAGTTGCAAAGCAGGAAGTAGTGTTCTGGCTATTGTGTTACACACCCAGTCACTCCAGCCGTTATATGCTACATTTTTATTAAAAACATTTTTTTATTTTGCACAACCTATATATTTACCCAGTTTTTATTTTTATACTGAACAATTCCTTTAATTGACATCAGAATCTGCCTTCAATGCAAGATATTAAAGGGGTAGTTCCATTAAGTTAACTTTTTCTATATTACAGAATGTCCTATTATCAACTTTTCAATTGCTGTTCAATCTTTATGTTTTTTAATTATCTTCTTCTGCCTCTTCCAGTTTTCAATGGGTGGTCACTGACCCTGGCGGGATACGATTTGTTATTTTTACTTTTGATTACATATCTTTCTATTCAGTCTGTCTCCCATTCTTTCATGCAAACCACTGGCTCATTGCTATGGTGAATTGTACCCTAGCAACCAGATAGCTGATGAATTTCAGACTGGAGAGCTTCTGAACAGAAAGCTAAAAAATTAAAAAAAAAAAAAAACTATTACAAATTTTCTGATTATCCCTGTATACATCATACTAAAAATGTAAAGATGAACTACCCCTTTAATATAATCTATTTTTTAGATCTAGCCCTGATGTGTTTAGCATTATGTCCCGGTCCCTTATATAATGTAGACCATGGCCCAAAAACATCGTAGCGTTTATGATAGGGAGGGACTCTGAAGAGACTCTGACTGGTAGCAGGTTGTGCTGTAGACAAAGCAGGTAATGATGCTGATAACAGCTGGTCTCTCATCCGGCAAATCATCTGCACCTTTCCACTCCAATATTTCAATCCCCTTAGGAGTCCGTTGGTACCAGTTTGGGCAGCCGTCAAAGTCATCCAGGAAATGCAGCAGCTGCTCATCAACAGAGTAGATTTCTCCTATAATACGTCTCCCTGTTCCTGCAATGTTCAGTAAGAATGGGATGTTGGCTTCCTCCACAGTCACCAGAGGATATTTACTGTATTACCAATTCCTTTAAAAACTGCTTTTTTGTGTTTGTAGCAAGACATTAACGTGTGATTGGTCTGCTCCCTCTTCAGTGTTCCATACACAACTATATTTGCCTTTTTTTTTTTTTGCAGAGGCAAAAATACCATAATCCATAGCAACACATTAAGGGGCCCATTTACTTAGTTCGAGTGAAGGAATAGATGAAAAATAGTTCGAATTTCGAATGGTCGAATATGGCTACTTCGACCTTCGACTTCGAATCGAACGATTCAAAGTAAAAATCGTTTGACTATTCGACCATTCGATAGTTGAAGTACTGTCTCTTTAAAAAATTCTTCGACCCCCTAGTTTGCCACCTAAAACCTACTGAGGCCAATTTTAGCCTATGGGGAAGGTCCCCATAGGCTTCCTAACAATTTCCTGATTGAAGGAATATCCTTCCATTGATGGATTAAAATCCTTTGAATCGCTTCGATTCGAAGGATTTAATCGTTCGATCGAACGATTATTCCTTCGATCGTAGGAACAGTGCAAAATCCTTCGACTTCGATATTCGAAGTCGAAGGATTTTACTTAGACGGTCGAATATCGAGGGTTAATTAACCCTCGATATTCGACCCTAGGTAAATGTGCCCCTAGATCTTTGCTTTCATTTTCTAACTTGTAGTATATTCAATATGAACAATGAGTTGCTGAACTGGCTGCTACGGCAACAGCACTGATGCAAGTTGGGGAGCACACTGCAGAATCACAAGCAGAATTGAGTTCACAGAACTGAAAGGGATAAATGAAATCTGTATTTGCAATTTAATGCAAAAATTTAAAGCCAGATTTTTAAAGGGAAGATACCGATACAATTTTTTTTTCTTTTTATTGGTGATAAAAAATGACTGACCATCAAAACCCTTTACTGCATTTAAAGGGCTAGTTAAAATTTTAAGATCTCAGTATTTAATTTCCTTTATACAGCAGTGAAAATAAGTATTGAACACGTCAATAGATTTCTAATGGGGCTTTTGACATGAAATTTACTCCAGATGTCGGTAACAACCCAAGTAATCCACACATGTAAAGAACTCAAAACAAATAAGTTCATAAATTAAGTTATCTAATGGCAACTTTTTAGACCTTGGGCCCCAGTACATCCTGCAGCTATAGCCCAGTCTCTCAATTGGCAGCAAAGAAGGTTATATATTAAAGGCCGAAAAACTAGTTTTTTTTTTTACTGTAAAATCCGATTTTTTGAGTGAAAAAAACTCTTATCTTTCAAGAGTCATTAAACCCCGAGGATGGAAAAAGTGTGAATCTGAAAATCCAACATTTCAGACCTACCGAAGTTGTAGATAATTCAAAAATTCCCAAAAATTCTGGCTTTTCTGGAAACAGCCAGAAAAAATTGAGCGATTCAGGAAAAATGTCTGAAAAATTTTCACATTTTTGCTCTAATTTTTCGTGTTTGTCTCCGATCTGATTAAATTGTGCATTTTTTTTAATAAATAAGGTCCAATTATGGATTTCAGTTTGGTCTGATTTGGATTTTGATAAATAAGGCCCAGAATATGCAAAAAGATCAATACTTAAAATCCTAAAACTTAAGATGAGTTCTTAAATAGATATGGTCTATATGGTGTGGCTTCAACAGGCAGTGTCCAGCACAAAGCGTTAAAAGTTAAATACAGTTTCCTTAAGAGGAAAGCAAAACTAAGCATTTTTATGCTGTATTTCAATGTTCCCTCTAAGCTGTGCACATGCACATACATTGTGAGGCTAGGGCACCCAACAAATTGTGGTTTGCACAAAGAATTTAGGGGTAAATTTACTAACTGGTGAAAATTCACCAACTACGGCTTCACACCCATAACTACACTTCGCCAGTTGAAAATTCGCTCAGACAACGCTAATGTACTAAAATGCAAAGTTGCGTCCAGGGCGCTGAACGCTGGTGAATTTTCGCTACCGTTACTTCAGTAATCATAGTGAAGATGCGCAATATCGTTCAATTCTGCCTAGAGTAACTTCGTTAGAGGTCTTCGTTTAGGCTAATTTGCATACGGTGGGAAATTTTAAGTTGAATGGACGTATATGTTGCAGCAATAGACAATAGAGTTGTTATAATGTCCTACAGATGAACCCACTGTATAGTTTTCCATATGTTAGAAAATGTATGGGGGAACCCGGGTGCCCAAAAAAAAATTAAGTACTAAGGCTATCACTCTGAAAAAAGGAAAACGCCAGTTTTTTGGGACTTAGAAACTTTTTCCACCAAAAATATGATGTAAGTAACAGAAGATTGAGGAAGATCTAAGCACTCCAATGCACTTCCCCTGGTCTGAGCTGGCGAAGACTAGTCTGGTGAAAGAGGTAACGTTCAGTAAAATCCGCATCTTAGTGAATTTGCGGAGTAACGTCCATTCTCCAGAGCAAAAATTCGCCTGGCGATCGAGTGCAAATGAGCGTCAGCGTCTGTCTCTTTTGCTAGCGTAGTTAAGCCTGCGCCCGTTATTAAATTGGTGAAGTGTCTGAAAGCGGTAACGCTGGCAAAATGTCGCCAGCGTTAGTCACTTCGCCCCTTTAGTAAAACTGCCTCTTAGTGTGAAACACAAAATTTAGCATTTATTCTGGCCTGGGCACACAGGTTTATATTGTGTGCTCAAAAGAAACTTTTTCTGCACTCCAAGAAGGAATTAGAGGGATGATAGCTGTATATGTATTAATGTATGTGAAAAAGCACTGTTTCTTTGGACTCTATTTGTTTCAGCTTTTTATATCAATGTTCTACTTTGGCTCAGATAACAATAGCTACAACCATTCAGAGACTTAACGCTCATGTAACAGAAATGGCTATAATAAGGATAACAAGGGCCATTATCTTTACACTTGTGTGTTTCAGTAAAGCCACAATGGTCCTTCAGGAAGAAGCTTGTCCCAAAAGACATTGTTAAGGGGTCAGAGGTGAGAGCTAAAACATGCAATTAACTCTTGTAAGAGGATTAAATCACTCGTGTTCACTTGGAATCAAACAAACGAATAGTGAATACAGTCTTTCAGATGCAGGCGGTGGTTGTTGTTGTTAAACTGAATATATATTTATATAATATTTATAAGTGAACAAATGAGCATACAGTATTTTTACCATGTAGGATGTATGTGTTTTATATGTTTAGCCAGATAAAGGGAAAGTTAGCTTTTTTATTTAGATGCTTTATTTTTAAAAGGCTCAATAAAAGGCTCAATATTGACATTTAATATTCAGTACAAAAGTCTGTAACAATAATGTAATAAATATAACGTTCTAATATATGGACTAAAAATCGAGGAATCAGGGACCGAGATATGTCCAAATCAATAGGGAATAATTAGAGACTATTGAAAAAAAATTGAAAAAACTAAAACTGAAACCAAAATTAAAAAAACGTTAGAAAATTTTTTTCAGGGAGAACAATAAGGAAATAATTAGGAAAAAATTATTAGAAGTGAATTAAGCAATTGACAAGAAATACACAAAGCTAAATATGAAAATGCAATTCATTAACTGAAAAAAACAACAATGGGATATAGAAGACTGCCATACAAAGAATTGGTTAGCTAGAAAAAACATGTCAGTTACCATTCACGGTTGAAACCCCCCATGTGTTGAAATACTGTTTAATGACATAAGCTTTGCCTGTATGTGTGCTGTTAAATCTGGGGGAAACATTTAAAACTGTACATGCTTTGCATCTGGGGTATCCTGCAAGAAGAACTTTGGGCCACTACACAAATAGTATAGCATTTACCGTATATACTCCAGTATAAGATGAGTTTTTCAGCATCCAAAATGTGCTGAAAAAGTCTACCTCAGCTTATACTCGAGTCAGTGTGCAGTAGCTGCGACTGCAGTCACTTTTAATCATTCCTATACCAACAGTTCGCTTGGGGAGAGACTGCAATATCACACAGCGCCCTCTGTTGGTTATATGAAAGAATAACCGTGACTGCAATATCACACAGCACCCTCTGTTGGTTATATGAAAGAATAACAGTGCGCCCTCTGTTGGTTATATGAAAGAATAACAGTGACTGCAATATCACACAGCGCCATCTGTTGGTTATATGAAAGAATAACCGTGACTGCAATATCACACAGTGCCCTCTGTTGGTTATATGAAAGAATAACCGTGACTGCAATATTACACAGCACCCTCTGTTGGTTATATGAAAGAATAACCGTGACTGCAATATCACACAGCACCCTCTGTTGGTTATATGAAAGAATAATAGTGACTGCAATATCACACAGCACCCTCTGTTGGTTACATGAAAGAATAACAGTGACTGCAATATCACACAGCACCCTCTGTTGGTTATACGAAAGATTAACAGTGATGGCAATATCACACAGCACCCTCTGCACATGGTAGTGGGACAGTGGGACAATGCACACAGTATTCCGTTTGGCAATTCTCTGTCACCATCAACTTTGCAAAGAAGTTCGGTTGATCACTGGGGGGGGGTCGCTTTAGTTGTTAGTTGGCTGTAGTTGTGTCCAGGCTTATACTCGAGTCAATACGTTTTCCCAGTTTTCGTGGTAAAATTAGGTACCTCGGCTTATACTCGGGTCGGCTTATACTCTAGTACAGTGATCCCCAACCAGTAGCTCGTGAGCAACATGTTGCTCTCCAACCCCTTGGATGTTGCTCTCAGGGTCCTCAAAGCAGGGGCTTATTTTTGAATTCCTGGCTTGAAAGCAAGTTTTAATTACATAAAAACTAAGTATACTGCCAAGTTGAGCCTCTTGTAGGTTGCCAGTCCACATAGGGGCTACCAAATAGCCAATCATAGACCTTATTTGGCACCCCAAGTGACGCTTTCATGCTTGTGTTGCTCCCCAACTATTTTTACATTTGAATGTGGCTCATGGGTAAAAAAGGTTGGGGACCCCTGCTCTAGTATATACAGTACCTACAGGACGCAACAGTGTAGGTTTAGCCTGGTGGAAGGAGTCTGAAAGGATCTTTAAGGCTGGTGCTAAACTCACATGAAAGTATAAATGCGGCATAAAAAATAAATATAAATGCAGCATTAATTTTATTTCTACAAGAAGTGCCCTGGAGAGTTTTGGCTTGGCTTTCCCAGTCCATTGTGATTGCATGAGAGGAGTATTACTGCAAGCACATTGTGCCGGGGGCAGCTACTTATACAATGCAGGACACGGTGTGCAAAGTGCAAAGAAAAGCAGCACGTACATGCGCGCCTGCAAAAGGCGCCTGCTTTTCCCCTTTGTTAATTCTGAAGCGTGCTGGACAATTGCAAACCAAAAAATGTGAATTTTCACAAACACAAAGTAAAAAAAATTTGAAGACCAAATTCAAATATTCCAAAACATAGCCTAAGTTATTTCTGTCCGGAATTTATTGTTGTTGACATTTTTCAAATCCAGCAGCTCTTATGTTAAACTGGCACACAGGCCTATAGTGTAGAATTCAGCCAACCATACTGTATATATAGATACTTTCCCTTTTAGCTAATTAGCGCTACTATAATTATACCCATGTTTCATGGGCCAGTTTGGTATAAGTGGGTCCTCAGGTAGTGAGTGGAAATGTTTACAAAACCTATACTTGTGTTAGCAGCGTTATAGACAGATGGGCTGGGTGAGATTAAAGGTAAATGGATCAGCATAAAAGCAACTGTATTGTTGTACGAATTCTATAATTCAAAACACAGTGCTACTAGTTACACATACAGTATATATTGTATATACATCAGCTTCTTGGAGAAAGAATCTTTAAAATCATTTCATTTATTTGGCAGCTGCAAACAGAGAGCTCTATTTATACACCCGCTCACTTACTCAGTCAAAATAAATACACGCCACACGTTTAGTCATCTTTCCTACACTGTTACAAAAAATTAATCCCATGTAAAAAAAAATCCACATTGTCTTGTACCTCCCTATTCTTTCAACTTTTATCAGCTGTGTTGTTTGGCTGAGCTGCACTTTCACTTTGAAATATACAATATTTAAGGGATACTGATTTAATATGGATTGATTTGGTTTTATTTGTGGTTTTTGTTTCATTTTAAAAAGAAAATCTCTTTTGGTGCAAGTATTGTATTACCTAGTCCTTATGCGAGTGTCTGTTCCTGCACTAAACTAGATGTTTCCTTCAGTAAAGGGAAGACTTATCAAAAACATGTTGGCAGTTTTCATGATTTGAAAAAAAAAAACCACGGATACTCACGTGAGTATTTTCTGAAGCCATGAATAGCTGGGATTTAATAAATTAAAAAAAAGAAGTCTGCAGAAAAAAACTCTGCCTCAGCTCCACTGTGTATCAATCTCCAGATCCAAACTTCCCCTGGAGCTCCTGTACTATTCAGCAAAGTGCAAAGAACATGGTAGTGTCCGTATGTGCACTTTATGCTTCCACGTAAATGAGGCTCACAAGTGCCACATAAGGATCTTCAAGACTTTCCATTGTTTTCTATTACACTACTATAGCTTGAAGGCACTAAAAGAAATTGGAAACAAGTCAGTTAAACTCAGAGTAAAAATGCCACTGAACTTCTAAAATATTTGTGTTCTCAAAAACAGCAAGACACAATTTAAACTGTATACAATATCCAGTTTGGAGCTTATAAACAAAAAGGTGCAAATAAAGAGAACTGGCAGACTGCATTGGTGCCTTCACTAAGCCTAGAAAGATGGATAAAAGAAACCAGCTAAAACTTGAAGAAGATAACCAGTGTTGGGCCTTGAAGGGACATTTATCAGGGAGATTACAGTGTGTGGCACATGTATGCACAGCCCTCCTCTAGTCATGATGGTATATTTATCAAAGAGTGAAGTTAAAGATCTCCACAATCCACTAGAGTGAAATTCATTTCTATAGGATTTTGAAATGCGTATTTATCAAAGGATGAACTTTCACCCACTGATAAATACTCCTTTAAAAATCCCATAGAAAGTACCTTCTTCCAGATTTGTAGTGAGTGTAAGACTGTACTCCCCGCATACACCTGTAGCGCAGTTCAAAGCGAACACTGACTTTCCTCCGGGGTCCCAAACGGGTTCTTTTCTATGGTGGTCCGAGCATAACCTCCTTTCAATACACTCACTGACTAAAACTGGGGAACTCCTAACATGGCAACAATTACAAGACAAATACGATATCCCACAAAGTGAATTTCTGCACTACCACCAAATCAGACATTACATAAGAGCTTTATGGAAGGAGAAAAAGTTCCAGAATCCAACTTTATATGAAAAAATGTGTTTACAAGACTTCCCCCAAAAGCGGACTATTTTTATCTTGTACGATCTATTAAACCACCCTACTCCCTTGAAACAACTTGGGTTTATAGCTGCCTGGGAAAAAGACCTGCGGATTTGTATGGAGGAGGACCAATGGCTAGACATTATCAAGGATGCCACACATTGTTCTATTAACATAGCTATTCAAGAAACCTCTCAAAAAATACTGCACCAATGGTACCTTGTACCGGCCAAACTAGCAAAATGGTATCCGACTACTGTAGCTCCCCATTATGCTTCAGAAATTGTGGTCAACAAGGTAACTTTATGCACATTTGGTGGGAATGCCCCAAAGCTGCCAGATTCTGGATTCGCATATATACTTTGATAACCAATGTCACTGGTCTGTCGCTCAGGAAAGACCCGGCGTAGGCCCTGATCCACAAGAGAGTCCCAGGAGGCAATAAGCACATTAGGAAATTGATCACTCACATCTTCTCAGCCTCAAAACAGGTTATAGCGTCTTCCTTGAAATCTCCGACTCTGGACTTCCACATGGTTAAAACCAAATTGGATAACATGCTCCTCCTAGAAAAGATGACCAGCTTCCACACAGCCTCCCAAAAACAATTCCACAAAATCTGGACACCGTGGATGGCATACAGGAACGTGTTACCTCCTTAACAGCCCAACCTTCCTTCCACCCTCACCGGAAGGGATGACATAATCTCAACTAAACTGTATTCTTGCCCTCATTGTAGCCACCTCTTACCCGCCTTGATGTTTAAATTGATATGACCTCTACCCTTTGAATGATATGACAATCAATATGACAGTACTCAAATAAGGTTTGACTCAAAACTGTTTATTGTTGTTTATTGTACGTTTCAGATGACAAGGTGAATGTTTTATGTGTCTTAACATTTTTGTAGGCTGGGACATGCCCAGTGACTACAAATCTTGAACCATGTTTGTGTACAATTCTTTTCTCTGTCTCTTTTGCCTGCAAATAAAAATAAATATAAATTAAAAATCCCATAGAAATGAATGGAGAGTGGCGGAATTTCACTCTAGTAGATTGTGGAGATCTCTAACTTCACTCTTTGATAAATATACCCCATGGACTACAGTAAAAAAAATATCATTGTTATGCTTTATTGATACAGTGTTGACATATATTCCAGCACTTTACTGAGATTATTCATCATTTACATCAGTCCCTGCCCCAGTCAGTTTTATCAGGAACATACCAGCAAGTTCTTATCATTATTACTATATAGCACCAACATATTTCACAGCCCTTTACAGAGATTATACATCATTCTTATCCCTGTTCCGTGTAAATCATTACATTTATTCCAGCTAATGAAGCTCATACAAAAAAAAACACATTTAATAATACCATTGAAAGAACTACTAATAAGCCCAATAATGTGAATCCATACGTCCCCCAGTATGTAGCAAGTGCCAAGATGGTTTTAATTTATATTGAGAAACATTGGCTTTTAGCCTGGAATCCCAGGATTGGTTTCTTTTTGTTTTGCAGTGCTCCATCATTTTCTCTTGAGAAAAAAAAAACAACTTCAGTTTTGGCTCCCAGACCAGATGTACTTACATATTCATTCTTTAGAAGTTTCTTAGAACTGTAGGAAGCAGGTGGAAAAACAAAAACAATGAACTTTAAACTCAAGTTCTGCCTGACTCAATGAAGTTATTTCTAGGGCCGTTTTTTGCCTCATCTGAAACAATTAACCCATGCTTTGCTTGCTTCCCAAATTACAATGTAGTGCTATGCACCCTACATAGAAACAGGAGGGGTTAAGACAAGTCAGTAGGCTAAAAGGATTTGTGGAATTACATCCTGTTAAACCTTTGATTCAGTTATGTACTATTTTCTTTACGACACAAACAAGAGTTTCCTGCTCTGCAGAAAACCTTTGAAACCCTATTGAGTTTTTCTAGAGTTTATGGCAAAGCACCTTTCTTACATTAGCAGCCCAGGCACCAAAAGAATGACGGCTTGCTTTGAAATGGAAGGGTTATGGTCTCTTCACAGCAGTTGTTCACTTAGGAACCATGAACTCAATTCTGTAAAAACAAACAAGGAGCATCACAGAGTAAATTGCTTGTAGCCTACGAGAAGATAATAATCCTTTGATGATATTTTTAACCATATGACTATTAAAATGCAATGGACTATAAAAAATGAAATACAGAAAAGCCTATAAAATCTCTCTCTCTCTCTCTCTCTCTCTCTCTCTCTCTCTATATATATACTGTATATCTATAGCATAAATTGCTTTTGTCTGTCTAGTGCTTGCCATAGATGTTGAGATTTTTAAAAAAATCCGATCCTCATCGTGAGACCAAGATTTTCTCGGAACGATCGTACGAATTTACGAAAAAAGACCAATTTGCCAGGAATCCAAAGGGGAGCTGTCTGCTTGACCCTGCAAACATAGATAGATTGCACTGGGACCGACAAAGATTTTTTGACCTGGCCGATCAATTTCCTGACAGATGTCGGCCGAAAAATCGTAAGATGTACAATCGTTCGAATCCCACTAACCGCACGATAATTTCGAAAGATTGGTCGGACTTCCCTAAAATCGGACGTTCGGCAAGAAGAATCGTCGCGTCTATGGGGAGCTTAAGAAATACTAAGGGGGAGATTTATCAAAGAGTGAAGTTAGAGATCTCCACATTCCTCTAGCGTGAAATTCCAGCAATCTCCATTTATTTCTATGGGATTTTTAAAGGCATATGCGTTTAAAAACCCAATAGAAATAAATCTAGAGAGGCGGTATTACACTGTGGAAATCTCTAACTTCACTCTTTGATAAATCTACCCCTAAAAGTTAATATAAAGTTGATGTTGCTATACACATCTAACACACATCTCATTGCACTATTGCTACTAAAACAACATCGTGGGGCACATTTACCTAGGGTCGAATATCGAGGTTAATTAACCCTCGATATTCGACAGTCGAAGTAAAATCCTTCGACTTCGAATATCAAAGTCGAAGGATTTATCGCTATTCCTACGATTGAATGATCGCAGGAATAATCGTTTGATCGAACGATTAAATTCTTCGAATCGAACGATTCAAAGGATTTTAATCATCGATCGAAGGATATTCCTTCGATCAGAAAATTGTTAGGAAGCCTATGGGGATCTTCCCCATAGGCTAACATTGGCCTCGGTAGGTTTTAGGTGGCGAACTAGGGGGTTGAAGTATTTTTTAAAGAGACAGTACTTCGACTATCGAATGGTCAAATAGTCGAACTATTTTTAGTTCGAATCGTTCAATTTGAAGTCCAAGGTCGTAGTCGAAGGTCGAAGTAGCCCATTTAATGCCATTAGTGGCATATCGGGGAAAGATCCGCTCGTTTGGCGATGCCGCCAAACGAGCAGATCTTTGAGTCTATGGCCAGCTTTAGACTAACTATAGTTGTCTTCTTCTTATTAGCACAATCTTTGAACAAGCATTTGTTTGGCACATGGACTGAGTATTACCGGGTTCTCCAGCCAAATAAGCTCATTACAGGCACGGCTCAGAGATGACTTTAAACATCCCATCCTGTTATTACAATAAAGCAAATGCTCTATTAATTGACTATGGTCACCACATGAGATTCTGCAGCACCTTAATACGTATATATTGATAGAGAAATATTTTGCTTTCTTTCCTGCTAACGCCCAGTCAACATGGTATCATACTTATTACACGGACTGAACCGTTCTCAAACCAGACACTTAATTATGGAATGATTGGCAGCTGCTTGCAAATTATATAGGTACCCAGGCTTACTACAGTCACTACTGATTCCCATGTATAGAGGATTGCAAATAAAGAATGCAACAAGCCAGCTGCCATTTCCACCTCACAAGAGAAATACTGACAACTGAACTGCTTTATGGATCTATTAATTTTTATTGTTTAACATCTCATAATTAGATAGACCATAGGGATCATTTACTATTCCTCTTAAGCAAAGTGAAAGAGCATGCCCCCTACTGCTCAACCATGGAGCACTACTGGTCAATTGACATTTGATCCACTAAAACCAAGTTATTTGCATTTGTTTGCTCAACTGATTTAGGAAACTGTGGAGTTGATGTCAGCTTGAGGTAGGTGTTCTTTCCAGGAATCGTTAGGGGCAAATTTACTAAGCGGCGAAAACTTGTCAGCGATGGCTTCGCAGGCAGCACAACACTTTCGCCAGGCGAAAATTCACTCAGACAACGCTAGTTCACTAACATGCAAAGTTGCGTCCTGGGCGCCAAATGCTAGCGAAGTTGCGCTAGTGTTAATTCGGCAAGCAGAGCAAAGTTGCGCTAGCATTGACTAATTTGCATACATCGGGAAGTTAAAGTTGTATGGACATATAAGCCAGGGAAGCTTAGTAAAAGAAAATAGAGTTGTTATAATGACCTACACATGAGCCCACTGTATAGTTTATGTGCCATATGTTAGGAAATGTAGGGGGGAAGCTGGTTACCCCACAAATTGCTGGAGCTGGAGTTTAGAATTGAGAAATAATAAGAGCAACATCAGGATACAGAGGTCTCAGCTTGCTTTGTCTGACTAAAACAATATGATTCACAACACAACAATAAGCGGAAGTTGGTCAGTATTCCAGGCTGCCTAATATTGTTTTAGATCTTTGAAGTGAGAGTCAATTTTCTTATTGATAGCTTGTTTCTTTTTCTGCCAATAGGGATATAAAACGATATATCATTTTGTAAGGAGTCTATAAGCATACTGTTAACCTGTGTTTGGGTATGTTTTAGATTATTTTGTAATGTTTTTTGGCTTTAGGAACAAAAGTTTATAATGATTAATTTAGGAATTTAAGAATGTCAGATTTGCAGTTGCAATGGTTGGAATATAATGGCAACATCCTTAATAAGATCATTTCAGTTATTATTAGGATAATAATATATCATCAGCAAGATTTCTCATTTTCTCCAAAACCTATTGCTACATCGGCCCATGCTTTTTACAGTTGTTCGATTAAATTTGAATAAAATTAACTGGAACTCATAAGCCAAATCATTTGATAATGCAATGGTGGCCATCAAAGGGAAAATCTGATTGGACCTGGCCAACTAGAAGCTGTTTTTTCATCACTTTGGAAAACACATGCATTGTATTTTCATTTATTTTGTAGTAACATATGGTTTAAAAGTAATGCAGAGGGGGGATGTTACCAGGGGGTTTGTAGTTGTCATCTGCAAAGACATATTTTGCTAGCCTAATTTTGTGCCTGTGTTGTGACTGCACTAACAGTTACTGTATATTTCATTTATAAGAATGAAGACATCTAAGAGGAATCAATCTATCAAACCTCTTGCCATAGGGTTCATATCTGATGTCATAACGGCAGTCAGAAGGGTCTCTCTATTCCTAAAGTTTAAAAAATATAGTCCTGTTGACTATCTTTGTCCCCATTTAGTAACAAAAATTGCAAGTTCTCATCATTCAGTGGAAAGATGGTCATTTAGTCTGTTAGTATCTCACTGTACATTTTCTAGTTTACTGTAGGTTTAATAAGTATATATGTCAGAACTTGAAGCAGACACTAGTAGGGTTATTTACTAAGCTCCGAATAACCGAAACTCCCCTAAATCTGAAAAATTTGTGATTTTTTTTATAAAATCTGACTTTTAAAAGAAAATCACAAATTTTTCGGAATTTATTAAACCCCGAGGGCTAAAAAGCCCAGATCTAAAAACACAGCATCTCAAACCTGTCGAGGTTGCATAAAAGTCAATGGGAACAGTCGCATAGATTTTTGGATGTGTCGGGGGTTTCTGGCAATTTCACAATGTTTTCTGAGCTTTCGGGTAAAAACTCCGAAAAATTCGGAGATTTCGGGGAAAATTCATGAAAAAATTTTGAAAATCTGAGCTTTTCCCGCAAAGCAAATTTTTGCGAAAATGTAATAATAAATAAGCGTTAAAAACCCAAGCGGGTTAGATCGTAGTTTGTAGCAGCGGATATTGAGATAAATTCGGACCTTGATAAATAACCCCCTAGGGGTTTGCTAGCTATTGTCAAGTTACTGCTCTCATGGAACGATCTGGAGCTATAGAAAATGTGAGAGATGAGAATGTTTGCAAATGATAATGATTAATAGAAGGCTAAAAGCCTGGTCAAACAATTTTCAGAAATTGCCATTTGTTTCTCTTCTAATAAGATCTCCCTATTTAGGTGTTCACAGTTGGTATTCCTTTCATGCTATGTGTTGTGTTTCTGTGCCTCCATTCCCTTATTTCCTCTGTCTTTTTTTCAACTGACTTTCCTAAATAAAAAGCCCAGTTTTCTATGTATGCCTACAGATGACGATCACATACTTCCTAAATAAGCTACTGGGATGAATAGGAATAACGAGGGCTCAGTTGTGGTCCTGACTGGTATATAAATAGCATGGACACATTTATACATTCTCACACAATAGGGTCAATTTTATTAGTAGTCGTCTGCCTATATAATTTTGGAGTGAGGGAGGAAACCCCCCCGCAGACACAGAACATACAAACTCGTTGCAGATAGCGGCTGAGCTGGATTTAAACTAAGAACCCAGTGCTGCCTGGGAGAAATGTTACCCATTGAGCCACCCTGCTGCCCTATAGAAACAAGAGTCTTAACAACAGCATTGCACCTTACTACTCATCATCATTTTTTTATTCTTGGAGTTGTAAAATCCATACATTCATTATATTTGTATTCATTCCATGCAGTTAACAGACTCGTCCTTTATTTTTGAAGATATCGGAAGAGAAATGACATACTGGTAAAAATGTTTAGTAAACATACAGCTGCCAGGGCATCCAGTACTCACTCACACCATATGATGTGTGCTCACCCCTTGGGACTGCCCTTGTGTTTATGCAGATATTGTTCCACAGATGCATTTTTTTCACATTTTTAATGAGGGTTTTCTAGCCAAGGATTACTGTACACAGAGATTGCACAGCCAACTTCATATTGTCATTTCGATAGACAAATCATTGCTTTTTCAGTATTTTTTTTTCTTGCTTCTCATTAGAAACACTGAGTGTTTGCAGGTAGGGTTGCCAGATTTTCTGGAAAAAACATCAGCCTTCCGATATCCTTATATTTCTTTTCTATTATTAACATTGGCATCAGGTATCATTATTATCGGCTATGCCATTAAAATACTGGCCAGGTGGCAATTCTATAAGCAGCTGGTTACATCTCTCTAGATTTCCTATGCAAATAGAATGATCTGGGCTATTTCATTTTGTGTTGCTGCGATATAAATAACAGATAATAAATGTCCAGACACCACAACTGGCATGGTTATTTTAGTGCACTTCAGACTTAATTTAGTTTAAGTCAATCTAATAATAATATGGTGACAATGTATCAGCAAAACCACGCAGAAACCCAGGAGCTATATTCTGTCCTTGGTGAAGACTAGGG
The DNA here is from genome assembly GCF_017654675.1 of Xenopus laevis. Lineage (NCBI taxonomy): Eukaryota > Metazoa > Chordata > Amphibia > Anura > Pipidae > Xenopus > Xenopus laevis. The sequence continues at coordinate 111,125,057 of NC_054374.1, read as the reverse complement.
GGCATATTTTTTATGCTTGTAAAAAAAATCGCTGAAAAAACAGTGTAAAAAGCTGTTGAATAAACGTTCTTGTTTTGATCTCCACTTATTACCTAAAAGCTCAGATCTAGAGCTTCACAAGAGGAACTCTATTGGCTCTCATTCATATGTATTATATGAAGAACAGAAGCATTTACAATATTGCACCTTACTCCCCATGCATATACATATTTGTGTATTTATTGTTAAATTGTCAGGTATGTTTTTAGATGGAAAAGAAGTAATGCCTTTTAATCACTGAATCTACTGAAGCAGTTGTAGGTTGTTGTGAAAGAATACTATAGTTTCTACAAGCTTAATATCTCAGTGTCTTTAAGGTCAAAGGGCAATAACACATAGAGCTACTAGTAGCAGCTACTTGTTGTGGCTACAAAATGCCAAAAAATACCCTGCCATAGACTAAAACACGTGTCTTAGCTGAAACAATTATTATTATTGTCTATTTTGTCACCATGACTAGTACTGTAGCTGGTTACTAGTAACTCCATCTGTCATTGCCCTAAAGTTGTATTAACAAAATGCATCCTACAAGTTGGATGTAGTCGCATGGGTCAAAATATAATGTGACTGATAGAAAAGTCTGATGCGTAAACATGTAAAATTTTCGCATCCGACACGACTGTTTGATGTGAATGGTGTATACTGCTTCTTCATCTGACAATATAAAACCGGATGGTTCAGAAAGACTTTTTTCATTAAAAAATATATTGACTGTCAGATGTTAAACGCATGAAGAAATAACACCATTCGACTTTGGGCTACATTCAATTCAATGAGAAAAAGAAAAGAATCTCATGGTTTATCACATGAAAAAACTTTTCTCCAAATTCAGTTCCAATTTTTTCTCATGGAATTCAATAGAGTACAACCAGGCAGAAGATACTGTAATGGAATCAATTAGCGAATGTGTTTATTTGTGCTCAAACCTGCATTAAATGCAAAAAATACATGCCTGTGTGTAAGAGCCCTAAATATTTATAATGGGCAGGTACAGAAGACCTCTTGTCTTTGTCTGTATGAATTTTAGTCACATCCTCATTTAACCCCACCTAATGGTTTCAAATTGTCTGTTTTCTTGCTCTAGTTTATACAGGAGCAGTGACCAGCTCCTTGTTGTAACTCCCCCACTTTCCAGCTATAGTCAGGTGACCCAGTGGTTTGGGAGTTTTAACCTTGAAAGCAACTAGTAAGCTGCAGGTAAAACTTAGTGCCTGTGTTAAATGTATAATGAAGCAATAGAATTCTGAATGAATCTAATAAAAGTTGAGTGTGAGACTGGCCAGATATGGGATGACTTTGATGTAGTTGGTCATCTTAAATATATTGCAATATATGGACAAATAATCCCTGTTTTGTTTAAAGGGGGAACATTTTTTGTAGTGTAAGGCACAAAATGTCTTTATTTTTTTAAAGGAGAAGGAAAGGCAATTTACATTGGGGTTGCCAAATTTTAGGCACCCCCAAGTGATTATATTTACTTACCTGACACCCCATGCCGGTGCTCCAATCAGCAGAAATCTGCACTGGCCCCGGATTCTTCCAGCGAGCAACCACTGAGCAAATCTCTTGCCTCTTCTTTGTTTTTTAAATTTCCCGGGGCACTCGAACGAGTTTTCCGTTACAGTTCGTCTTTTCACTCTACTGCGCATGTGCAGCTGTGAGAAGACAGAGGAAGCAGGTAGAGGATCGCTCCATTGTGCTCACTGGAAGAACCCTGTAGTTTTCTGCTGATAGGAGCACCGACCTGGGGTGTCAGGTAAGTAAATATTATAACTTGGGGTGCTTAACTTTTGGCAACCCGAGTCTAAATTGCTTTTGCTTTAATATATTGATAATAGGTGAGCACAGAGGTTATCTTGTCTTTTGTTTAAAGTTCCTGCAAGTAAAATCAGGTGTGCACATTTCTCAGCAATGGGCAGCAACCCATAGCAACCAATCAGTAGTTAGCTTTTTTTCAGCCAGCTGAAGGTAGAACAATTCAAACATTTAATTGGTTGCCATGGGCTAATTGCCAAGGTGCTAATTTGCCCAATGTTAATACATGAGCCCCAATGTGTTCTGTACATTAGACTGCAAGTAATAACCATAATGACAAAGACTATTCATAGCCTGGACTTTTATTTGCCTGCTGTACCAGAAATTATTCATTTGCTCTCATTACACCCTAACGCAACCTTTAGCCTTCCGTAACATAACAGTCATTCTTCAGTTCTATATGCTACAAATGGGAATTAAATGACTTTCCCTCATATCCATCTTCTCAACTGATCTACACAATGATGCAATTAAAAAAAATCCCATTACAGTTCAGAAACATAAAGGATCATATATATGAAATGATGACCTTTCATGTCAATAGAAGGGAGCAGCATTCAGATCTTATTCTACACTATATATGTACATATAGTATGTCTCTCTCTCTCTCTCTCTCTCTCTCTCTCTCTCTCTCTCTCTCTCTATATATATATATATATATATATACAGGTATATACAGTTGTAGTAAGAATAATAGCAGTGAGTTTAAAAAAGTGAATAAAGCTCAAAATCCTTATAATAGCTTTTAGTTCCATACACACAAATGCATTGGGGGCAAATCAATGCATTCTATTCTAAATCAAAACATGAAGAAAAGTTTATCAAATTTGTGTTATTCCTTTACAGAAAGTGAAGAAAAGGGAATATTAAGATGTTCCAATAAATACCAGTATCTGCATTCTTTTTTACAAACTCAAACATTCACTGTATAAACTGAAACATGTTTCATGATTTTGCTTTCCTTTGATTCACTGAACTAATATTTAGTTGTATAAGTAGTGTTTCTGAGAACTGCTGCACGTCTGTGTTTCATGGACCCGGCGAACTTCTGTCACCTGTTACATTCCACAATTATTCTGTATTTTTTGCTTTTGCCTCAGTAACAACATTTTTAATGGCACCCACAAGTTTTCTATTGGATTAAGGTCCGGGGATTGGCTGGCCACTCCATAATGTCAATCTTGTTGGTCTGGAACCAAGATGTTGCTTGTTTACTGGTGTGTTTGAGGTTTTTGTCTTGTTCAAACACCCATTTCAAAACCATTTCCTCTTCACCATAAGACAACATGACCTCCAAGTATTTTGATGTAATGAAACTGATCCATGATCCCCGGTATGTGATAAATAGGTCCAACACCATAGTATGAGAAACACTCCCATATCATGATGCTTGTGCCACCATTCTTCACTGTCTTCACAGTGTACTGTGGTTTAAATGGAATGTTGGAGGGCAAATTGTAACCTCTTCAACAATGGGACTATGCAGGGGCTTCTTGCCAATAGCTTGGCTTCACATAGGCGTCTTCTAATTGTAACAGTACTCACAGGTAACTTTACACCTTCTTTGATCTTCCTTTTTTCCAGTTTTTTTCCACGTCTTACAGGTTTTGCATAATGTGGGTTAGACTGAGCACTGGCAAAAGTGTGCTTCTAGCAGCTGGTCAACACCAAAGCGTGGGTTAGATTAAATGCTGGTGATTTCTTTCTGTGTTTCGTGTACGAATTGTAGCCAAATATTGCCTATAGCTGCCATTCAGCCTTTAAAACAGGGAATTATTTACAGGTGTATGTTAATGAGCTGGGGCTTAAAAGCTCCCTGCTAACACCTCATTTTTTGTAGTAATTATAAATGCAAATCATGCGCTGGCAATTTTTTTCTTCCTTTTTGTGTACACATGTGCAATAGTTCTTAGAAACAGTGCTTGTACAACTAAATATTAATTCAGTGATTCAAAGAAAAGCAAAATCGTGAAACATTTTTCAGTTTATACAACGAGGGTCCGATTTTTTCAGGTCAGACTTTTAAAGGGGAAAAACACAATTTTTTCATAGAAAAAAAACTCAAATTTTTCGTGATTTATTAAACCCAGCTGGAATGTAGTCCTTACCTGCTACTTTTCGTTTCATACAATTCGATTTTGCTGCCTGCGACTTTATCTGACTTGTCTCCTGCATTTTGTCAATCCGAGTGATCTAATGAAAGACGCCCATGGAGTTCAGCCCTAAGATTGGGCCCTATACAGTAAATCTCCTTCAGGTGCTTATGAGGCTCAACCTGTGGTCTCCAAGCTGGACCATCCTCATTTCACAAATATTCATTCAGAGGGTTTTGTCTGAGAATGATGGGAGCTGTAGCTTAGCAAAAGCCATGGGTCTCAAAGCATTACCTCATCAAGGGCCCCATTTAGGCATTATCCAGCTCCACACTTAACACATTGAACTTGTGCTCATAAATTAACCTTATTATCTGACTGCGTGCTATTTTATGAGATTTGAGTGTTAATTTGGCAACCATCACTCATAGGAACAATTATGCCAAAAGAAATAAGGTTCCTTAAGTGAGATGTGCACATGTCTTGTAGAATATTTCTAGAACACAAATATAATGAGCACTGCTTCTAAAGATTGCATTTTCCCCTTAAGTAAATGAGTGCAGCAGTGACTGACAATTCTGTAAGCAGAAAGCTAACAGCAAGACAAATGACAAAAAAGTGGGATGTGTGAGACAAGAAGAAGCAATTCCAGGGTCGCTGTAACTGTATGCAATGTATATCTGTCTCAGGGATCTGCAGCCCTACTGACTGGGTCCATTTGTATAGAAATCATCCAAAATAAATCATGTACAGTATTTTATTCACTGATCTGTGGCACCAAATAAGTAACCTCTAAAGAAAAGGGTTAAATGCTTATCGTCAGCCTTAATTTTACCTTAATGTGAATATTGGTGTGTTTAATCTTTTGGTAGGTTTCTATCACTTTGTATGACTTCTTTAAATATGATCGTGAGGGAAGGGGATCTGGCATTATTCCAGCACTAGTTACCTGAGAATGTCAGCTCATTGGTGTTCACCATCTGTTTTCCTTTGCACAACAGTGGGGTAACAGGGCTCCTTGGTACTTTCTATACCATATGTTTGGGCCAGGAACTCCCCACTATGGTCTGGCAAAATGCATAGGAAGCAGCTGGGATTAAATAAGCCTGGCCCTTAACTAAATTGTCCACTGATTAGAGACAGGCGAGTAAGTGGCATGGGGCTATTAGCAAATACAGTGCCTAACAGCGGACAGCTTCAGCGGCATAGTGGGGCCCAAGCTGGAAGTTGTAAAGAGCTCGTATCGGAAACACTGCTGGATCCAGACACTAATTCACAGCATTATCTATGTATCACTGTACGTTGTTGCGTAGGTATGCATTCGAAATCAGAATGCTAGGAAACAATTGTATAACGATTTTCCAGTTGGCCAAGGCTGCTAATTATTCAACATTTGGTATAAGTGAAAAATAGAAGCAGCACAAGCAGAAACAAGGTAGAAATTGTATTTTTCAGATATAAGGTTGCCCACGGATACTTTCAATAAGAACTTAAACTCAGCCAGAAGAACTTTTCTTTACTATATATGACCAATAATATAGGTATGATTATTCAATACGAAACCTTGATACAACTGTCTCCAACTAATAAAGTTTAATGTGCTGCAGCAATATTCAGTATAATACATCTAATCGTAGTGTTCACTGTCTTTCATCATGAATAGACCTGGCCATAGAATACACTAATGGGAGAACGAAATACACTTATTGGCATCAAAGACATATAATCAAGCTATTCACAGTCACACCAAAATGACTTGCAGGTCTGTTGTCATCATGTTAAATATAGAGAGAGGTTAGGATTCGACTAACTAGACTAGTGTCTCAACATGTGTTAACTCTAATGAAAAAGCAGCACTCTTCATTTAGGCGGCTTATTACACCACAATGTAGCTCAACAATATTTTGTTTGTCTGCATTCTGTCTCGGAAAAAGAAATGGCACAAAGGACACTACGGTTAGGAAGAAGAATTATGAGAAATTCCTGTTCAAGGCTGTGCTGTTTAACAAAAGTAATACTGCATAAGGCTGTCCCTTTAAAGGAGGATAATGGCATATACAGTATGCAATTCGCTGGCCAGTCTGACAGATCAACTTTCATGTACAAACCATTCGCGTTTTAACCCTACCTAGTGCCACTGCACACAGTTTAGTGTACATCACATACTGTAGATGAACCAATACATAACCCATTTCTTGCATGCAATGTGTGCAAGGTTCAGACTCCAGGGATCCTCAGTTGATTGGCCCAAAATGAAAAACCAGTGTGGCTAATGACCCCCTGTTGGTGAAGGTGTAGGCTTACTGGCCAACCCTTAGGGCTCATACAGACGATTGGGTTTTCCTGCACTCTCTTGTGGCTGAATGCTTTAAAACTGAATGCAGAGGAGCGCAGACAAAACCGTTCATCTGTACGAGCCCTTAGAGTAACGGCCCCTTTAGCTTTTGTGGTGACCTTAATTCTGTATACCATAAAGAGAGAAGAGGCTACTGAAACACATTCAAGTCTTAAAATAGATACATGTATGTAAACAGAACTATTTGCACATCAGTACAGCAGATTTACATAATGGAAACATAATATAGATCACTAATGTAAAAGTAATGCAAATGTTAATACAGTGGAACCTCAATTTTACATCCCCCTGTTTTTAGTTTTTCCTGGAATTTTACACCATTTTTTTTCTGGTCCCCTAAAAAAAGTAAAATGGGGGTTCTACTGTATATGTGTATTGTATACCTGTACATTTTTGATCCACCTGTCCTAAAGCTAGGAACTACTTACCTGAGTCAATAGTTTAGGAACCTGTTACCCAGAAACAGGAAGATCATCTGCCATAGATTATATTTTAAGCAAGTAATCATAATTTTTAAAAAGATTTCATTTCCTTTTTTTCCTGTAATAATAACACAGTACCTTGTACTTGACTAACTAAGCTGCATGAATCCAATGGTTTTAAGGTATTGAGATCCCTTATCCAGAAAACAACAGGTCCCAAGCATTCTGGATTATTGATCTCATACTATTTGCAGAGCTACTGCCAGTTAAGAGAGGCATACAAACTTCATATCTGAAATATTATATATATTATATATAGTGATGAGGGAAATTTTTGCCGCATTTCACTGCAGAAATAATGCCCATAGACTCCAAAAATTGACACACTACATCGGGCGACAAAAAAAATTTGACACCAAAATGACCCCACTTCAATGCATATTGGTGAAATTTTGCCGTTTTACGAATTTTTGGCAAATCAAAACGGGTCAGATTTGCCCATCACTAATTATAAATTAATTCTTATAAACAACTCATAACAGTTCCAAAATATTTATATAGACAAAAATAGAGGACTGACTAACAAAAAATTCATATATTCAGCTTTAAGCAGTGGCTTTAACTGAACAATATCTGCATTTGTACAGAGGAATTGGAGAACTGTATGAAAAGCAACACTTCCAACAATGTTTGATACTGCGCAGGGGTTGCTATATAGAATTGTTCATTTGGCTTTCTGCTCAGCATTTAAAAGAACCTCTGTTCCTGTTTGAATACCATATATATTTATGTTAAAAGCATTCTGACATAGGGCTGGTTTATGTTATGTGTTCCAATTACAACGATAGAAAAAGACTGCATGTAGAGCACTTAAAGTGAATGCGAAAATGCCGTTCAGCGCCAATTAACACAGCAAGACCTAGCCTAAACTGCTCAGTGCCGTGAAAAAAGGGGGAACAACAGGAATAATGCAAATAGAACTAAGATATACTAAAGCGAAAATTAATTAAGAGACACAAGTCAAGAAAAAAAAAAACCTGTAAAATATAATAAGGCAAAATGTTCAGCAGAATTTCAACAGACACAAAATGCAGCTTTTTATAAAGAAATATTCAACCAGCTGCCATTATACACCCCTTATGCTGCCGTGGAGCTCCATAGTTGCTCTAGATGGGAAATAAAAGGGATACCACAGGTTTTTCATATAGAGAGCCCAATAAGGGCCGAATGAAGTAAATACAATGCACTGGTAATACGAGTCTACACAACAGGAGGAAATCCTGCAGCATTTTGCTTTCCTGATTGTAAAGAAATGAGGCAAGATGTGGCCAGAGGTATTTAAGAATTATCTGCATATCTATGTGATATTATTAAATTGCCAGGGAAGGAGATACAGATAAATATGTATTGTATTAATTATATAAAAGATAATGTGTCCTTTGCTGTGACTAAAAGGCTATTGTAAGTATCAGAGTTTGATCTCCTTAACTAACCAAAGTCAGAGGTGACAGGTAGAATGGTGCTTATGCACAGCAGGGGGCACTTTGTTGTAACACACAAAAAAAGAATTAGGCGTATAATCATTATATACCTGCGTTATGTGTTCATGACAACATTCAAAATAGAGATATTTGCTGTTCTAGGTTTCTCTCATTTCAAGCCTCATATTATATGAAATGCAGATAAGATAATGGTTGATAAACCTGGCATCAGATGTATAATCCTCCTGCAAGAAAAGTTGTACATGTGAATTCATTTTTTTTTGGGGGGGGGGGTTATCAACATATTGGCAGAATTTTCACCACTGTGGTGATGTCATTCATGTACCTTAAAATTAGGGATGCACTGAATCCACCGAATACCGAACCAAATATGCAAATAAAGGGTGGGAAGGGGAAATTTTCTTTACTTCCTTGTTTTGTGACAAAAAGTCACGCAATTTCCCTCCCCACTCCTAATTTGCATATGCAAATTAGGATTCAGACTCGGTTTGACCAGGCAGAAGGATTCGGCTGAATCCGAATCCTGTTGAAAAAGGCCGAATCCTGGCCGAATCCCGAACCGAATCCTGGATTCGGTGCAGCCCTACTTAAAATGCATCGGCCACTTACTGACAATATCAGCAGCAAGGTGTATTATTTTAATTAGCCTGATAACTGGAGGAAATAGGGGGTGCTGCTGGACAAGTGGGCTTATGTGAAGATTGCAGTAATTATAATGAGCATATACTGTATAGCCAATAATGATAATATGAGAGAATAAATGGCTTTAACAGCGCTAGTGGCAATATTAGTGGCATCCCCCTTTGCCACAAAATATAGACAATTCCTATATAAGAACTAGACCCCCCCCTCACCCCTTTTATGGTGTAATCTCACCTTTTCAGGAAACATTCTTCTGATCACTGGTCAATACTCCTGCAGGATGCACCATTATACGCTTTGCACTCTTCTCATATAATAGTCCCTAACCCCTCTGTGCAATAGTAGGAATATTGGGAATATTAAGCGAGAAAAAATAAATAAAAAATAATGACCTCTTTCTGCAATCTGTCATCCTAAACCATGCCAACCATGTGTTGAGAGTAGGGATGTAGCGAACGTCGGAAAAAAAGTTCGCGAACATATTCGCGAACTTGCGCAAAAACGCGAGCGGTTCGCGAACGGTTCGCGAACCCCATAGACTTCAATGGGAAGGCGAACTTTAACATCTAGAAAAGACATTTCTGGCCAGAAAAATGATTTTAAAGTTGTTTAAAGGGTGCAACGACCTGGACAGTGGCATGCCAGAGGGGGATCAAGGGCAAAAATGTATCTGAAAAATCTGCCTGTGTGTGCTTGGAAGAGATAGTGTAGGGGGAGAGCTGTTAGTGATTTCAGGGACAGATGATAGTAAGTTTGCTGGCTAGTAATCTGCTTGATACTGCTCTGTATTGGAGGGACAGAAGTCTGCAGGGATTTGAGGGACATTTTAGCTTAGGTAGCTTTGCTGGCTAGTAATCTACTGTTCTCTTTAAACAACTGCCATACGTTGACCTTGTAGGCATTGTTTGCCCAGTTTTTTTGGACGCAGCCACTGAAGCACAGTTGCCAGAAAAATATGCCATATAAATGCTGAAAATAGTCATTTTTTTGGTTGCAGCCACTGAAGCACAGAGGCCAGAAAAATTATGCCATATAAATGCAGAAAATATGCATTTTTTTGGTCGCAGCCACTGAAGCACAGTTGACAGAAAAATTATGCCATATAAATGCTGAAAATATAAACTTTTTTGGTTGCAGCCACTGAAGCACAGAGGCCAGAAAAATTATGCCATATAAATGCAGAAAACATGCATTTTTTTGGTCGCAGCCACTGAAGCACAGTTGACAGAAAAATTATGCCATATAAATGCTGAAAATATAAATTTTTTTGGTTGCAGCCACTGAAGCACAGAGGCCAGAAAAATTATGCCATATAAATGCAGAAAATATGCATTTTTTTGGTCGCAGCCACTGAAGCACAGTTGCCAGAAAAAATATGCCATATAAATGCTGAAAATAGTCATTTTTTGCCATATACGTTGAGTCAACGTATGGCAAAAAATGACTATTTTCAGCATTTATATGGCATATTTTTTCTGGCCTCTGTGCTTCAGTGGCTGCGGCCAAAAAAACTGGGCAAACAATGCCTACAAGGTCAACGTCGTTGACCTTGTAGGCATTGTTTGCCCAGTTTTTTTGGCCGCAGCCACTGAAGCACAGAGGCCAGAAAAAATATGCCATATAAATGCTGAAAATAGTCATTTTTTTGGTCGCAGCCACTGAAGCACAGTTGCCAGAAAAATTATGCCATATAAATGCTGAAAATATAAATTTTTTTGGTTGCAGCCACTGAAGCACAGAGGCCAGAAAAATTATGCCATATAAATGCAGAAAATATGCATTTTTTTGGTTGCAGCCACTGAAGCACAGAGGCCAGAAAAATTATGCCATATAAATGCAGAAAATATGCATTTTTTTGGATGCAGCCACTGAAGCACAGTTGCCAGAAAAAATATGCCATATAAATGCTGAAAATAGTCATTTTTTGCCATACGTTGACCTTGTAGACATTGTTTGCCCAGTTTTTTTGGTTGCAGCCACTGAAGCACAGAGGCCAGAAAAAATTAAACCAGTAGGGTTTGCACCCTAGTTTGTAACGGTGGCGGAGGGAGGAGGAGGACGCTAAAGGACAGCTGTGTGTGGAGTCATGAGGCTTGAAGAGAAGGACAGCTGCATAGAAGTCAGAACAAGTCTTCCGGCGTGCAGTAACCCTCCGAGATCCACCCCTCATTCATTTTAATAAAGGTCAGGTAATCGACACTTTTGTGACCTAGGCGAGTTCTCTTCTCAGTTACAATCCCTCCTGCTGCACTGAAGGTCCTTTCTGAGAGCACACTTGAGGCTGGGCAAGACAAGAGGTTCATGGCAAATTGTGACAGCTCTGGCCACAGATCAAGCCTGCGCACCCAGTAGTCCAGGGGTTCATCGCTCCTCAGAGTGTCGATATCTGCAGTTAATGCCAGGTAGTCCGCTACCTGCCGGTCGAGGCGTTCTTTGAGGGTGGATCCAGAAGGGTTGTGGCGCTGCCTTGGACAGAAAAACATTTGCATGTCTGACGTTACAGACTGGCCAAAGGGCTTTGTCCTTGCAGGTGTGCTCGTGGCAGGATTACTGGCACCTCTGCCCCTGGAATGTTGATGAGTTCCTGAAGTGACATCACCCTTAAAAGCATTGTACAACATGTTTTGCAGGCTGGTTTGTAAATGCCGCATCTTTTCGGACTTGTGGTATGTTGGTAACATTTCTGACACTTTATGCTTGTACCGAGGGTCTAGTAGCGTTGCGACCCAGTACAGGTCCTTCTCCTTAAGCCTCTTGATACGGGGGTCCTTCAACAGGCATGACAGCATGAAAGACCCCATTCTCACAAGGTTGGATGCAGAGCTATCCATCTCCGCTTCCTCATTATCAAGGACTGCATCATCCACGGTCTCCTCCCCCCAGCCACGTACAAGACCAGGGGTCCCCAAAAGGTCACCACTAGCCCCCTGGGAAGCCTGCTCCTGTTGGTCCTCCTCCTCCTCCTCCACAAAGCCACCTTCCTCCTCTGACTCCACTTCTGGCACCTCTCCCTGCGTTGCAGCAGGTGCCTGGGTTCGTTCTGGTGATTCCGACCAGAAATCGTGCGCTTCCAGCTCCTCGTCACGCTGGTCTACAGCCTCATCTGTCACTCGTCGCACGGCACGCTCCAGGAAGAAAGCGAAGGGTATTAGGTCACTGATGGTGCCTTCGGTGCGACTGACCATATTTGTCACCTCTTCAAAAGGTCGCATGAGCCTGCAGGCATCGCGCATAAGCACCCAGTAACGGGGGAAAAAAATCCCCAGCTGTGCAGATCCAGTCCTACCACCCAGTTCAAAAAGGTACTCGTTGACGGCCCTTTGTTGTTGCAGCAGACGTTCCAACATAAGGAGCGTTGAATTCCAGCGAGTCTGGCTGTCAGAAATCAAACGCCTGACTGGCATGTTGTAGCGCTGCTGAATGTCAGCAAGGCGTGCCATGGCTGTGTAGGAACGTCTGAAATGGGCCGACACCTTTCTGGACTGGGTGAGAACGTCCTGGAATCCTGGGTACTTGGAGACAAAACGTTGGACTATTAAATTTAACACATGTGCCATGCAGGGCACATGTGTTAAATTGCCTAGTCTCAACGCTGCCAACAGATTGCTTCCATTGTCACACACCACTTTTCCGATCTGCAGTTGGTGTGGGGTCAGCCACCGATCGGCCTGTGACTGCAGAGATGACAGGAGTACAGATCCGGTATGGTTTTTGCTTTCCAGGCACGTCATCCCCAAGACAGCGTGACAACGGCGTACCTGGCACGTCGAATAGCCTAGGGGGAGCTGGGGGTGCACAGGTGTGGAGGAGGAGAAGGAGGACCCAGCAGCAGAGTAAGAAGAAGAAGAAGACGAGGTAGAGAGCGATGGAGGAGTAGAGGTGGTGGCAGAACCGCGTGCAATCCGTGGCGGTGACACCAACTCCACTGTTGTTGTTGAGCTACCCATTCCCTGCTTCCCAGCCATTACCAAGTTCACCCAGTGGGCAGTGTAGGTGACATACCTGCCCTGACCATGCTTGGAGGACCATGCGTCAGTAGTCATATGGACCTTTGGCCCAACACTAAGTGACAGAGATGCGGTAACTTGGCTCTGCACATGTTGGTACAGGTGTGGTATTCCCTTTTTAGAAAAAAAATTGCGGCTGGGTACCTTCCACTGCGGTGTCCCAATTGCTACAAATTTGCGGAAGGCCTCAGAGTCCACCAGCTGGTATGGTAAAAGCTGGCGGGCTAAGAGTGCAGACAAGCCAGCTGTCAGACGCCGGGCAAGGGGGTGACAGTCAGACATTGGCTTCTTACGCTCAAACATGGCCTTCACAGAAACTTGGCTGGTGGCAGATGACTGGGAATGGGAACAGGTGGTCAAGGTGGAAGGCGGAGTGGAGGGTGGTTCAGACGGGTCAAGGAGAGCAGAGGTAGAGCAGTAAGATGCTGGACCAGAAGGAGTGTGGCTTTTAGTTTGCCTGTTGCCTTTGAGGTGTTGCTCCCAAAGTGCTTTGTGCTTGCCGCTCATGTGCCTTCGCATAGAAGTTGTACCTATGTGGCTGTTGGGCTTACCAAGGCTCAGTTTCTGACTGCACTCATTGCAAATTACAATGCTTTTGTCAGAGGCACACACATTAAAAAATCCCACACTGCTGACTTTTTGGAAGTGTGCGATCTGGCGGTAACAGTAGAAGTTGGCGGAGTTGGCGGTATTGGCGGCAATGGCGGGTGCGTTGGCCGGCTGAACACAGGTGCCGATACATGTTGTTGCCCTGCTGATCCCTGCGGGCTGTCCTCCCTGCTTCTTCTAAGTCTTATTCTCCTACTGCCTCTCTGACTCTCCGTCTCTCCATCTGAACTACCCTCCTCTTGCTCTCTTCTACTAGGCACCCACAAAACATCAATCTCCTCATCATCATTCTCCTCAGATGCATCAATTTCTTCTGACACATCACAGAAGGAAGCAGCAGCGGGGACCTCCTCCTCATCACTCATTATGTCCATCTCTATCGTGTTCTCTGCCAGAATTAAATCTGGTGTAAGGTCCTCATCTCCTTCATCTTCTTCTGGCAATAATGGTTGCGCATTACTCAGTTCAAGAAACTCATTGGAAAATAACTCCTCTGACCCCAGTGAAGAAGGGGCACCGGTGGTGGAGGAAGTGTTACGTGGGGTGGCCATAGCAGTGGAGGATGAGGAGGATGTTGTGGTAAAGTTAGAAACGGTAGAGGATGGGGTGTGCTGTGTAAGCCAGTCAACTACCTCTTCAGCATTTTGGGAGTTCAGGGTCATTGGCTTTTTAAAACTGGGCAATTTGCTAGGGCCACAGGATTGCATAGCAGCACGGCCCCTAGCACGGCCTCTGCGTGGCGGCCTGCCTTTGCCTGGCATTATTTTTAAAAAAACAACAACAACAACAAAAACTCAGTTGGTTTTTCTGGAAACGATAATACACACAGCTAGATGGCGGGTTGAAGAAAACACTGTGCAAATAATGCCTACAAAGTCAACGTATACACTACTACAGCGGTGGATACGGATTACGTAAAATATATGAATGCTGCTTGAAAAAAAGTAACTCAAGTGGTTTTTCTAGAGACGATAATATTATCAATATTTAGACAAAATGTGAACAAGGTCACACAGCTCGATGGCGGGTTGAAGAAAACAGTGTGCAAATAATGCCTACAAGGTCAACGTATACACTACTACAGCGGTGGATACGGATTACGTAAAATATATGAATGCTGCTTGAAAAAAAGTAACTCAAGTGGTTTTTCTAGAGACGATAATATTATCAATATTTAGACAAAATGTGAACAAGGTCACACAGCTCGATGGCGGGTTGAAGAAAACAGTGTGCAAATAATGCCTACAAGGTCAACGTATACACTACTACAGCGGTGGATACGGATTACGTAAAATATATGAATGCTGCTTGAAAAAAAGTAACTCAAGTGGTTTTTCTAGAGACGATAATATTATCAATATTTAGACAAAATGTGAACAAGCTCACACAGCTCGATGGCGGGTTGAAGAAAACACTGTGCAAATAATGCCTACAAGGTCAACGTATACACTACTACAGCGGTGGATACGGATTACGTAAAATATATGAATGCTGCTTGAAAAAAAGTAACTCAAGTGGTTTTTCTAGAGACGATAATATTATCAATATTTAGACAAAATGTGAACAAGGTCACACAGCTCGATGGCGGGTTGAAGAAAACAGTGTGCAAATAATGCCTACAAGGTCAACGTATACACTACTACAGCGGTGGATACGGATTACGTAAAATATATGAATGCTGCTTGAAAAAAAGTAACTCAAGTGGTTTTTCTAGAGACGATAATATTATCAATATTTAGACAAAATGTGAACAAGCTCACACAGCTCGATGGCGGGTTGAAGAAAACACTGTGCAAATAATGCCTACAAGGCCAACGTATACACTACTACAGCGGTGGATACGGATTACGTAAAATATATGAATGCTGCTTGAAAAAAGTGACTCCGGTGTTTTTTCTGGAGACGGTAATATTATGGATATTTAGACAGAATGGGAACAAGGTCACACAGCTCGATGGCGGGTTGAAGAAAACAGTGTGCAAATAATGCCTACAAGGCCAACGTATACACTACTACAGCGGTGGATACGGATTACGTAAAATATATGAATGCTGCTTGAAAAAAGTGACTCCGGTGTTTTTTCTGGAGACGGTAATATTATGGATATTTAGACAGAATGGGAACAAGGTCACACAGCTCGATGGCGGGTTGAAGAAAACAGTGTGCAAATAATGCCTACAAGGTCAACGTATACACTACTACAGCGGTGGATACGGATTACGTAAAATATATGAATGCTGCTTGAAAAAAAGTAACTCAAGTGGTTTTTCTAGAGACGATAATATTATCAATATTTAGACAAAATGTGAACAAGGTCACACAGCTCGATGGCGGGTTGAAGAAAACAGTGTGCAAATAATGCCTACAAGGTCAACGTATACACTACTACAGCGGTGGATACGGATTACGTAAAATATATGAATGCTGCTTGAAAAAAAGTAACTCAAGTGGTTTTTCTAGAGACGATAATATTATCAATATTTAGACAAAATGTGAACAAGCTCACACAGCTCGATGGCGGGTTGAAGAAAACACTGTGCAAATAATGCCTACAAGGCCAACGTATACACTACTACAGCGGTGGATACGGATTACGTAAAATATATGAATGCTGCTTGAAAAAAGTGACTCCGGTGTTTTTTCTGGAGACGGTAATATTATGGATATTTAGAAAGAATGGGAACAAGGTCACACAGCTCGATGGCGGGTTGAAGAAAACAGTGTGCAAATAATGCCTACAAGGCCAACGTATACACTACTACAGCGGTGGATACGGATTACGTAAAATATATGAATGCTGCTTGAAAAAAGTGACTCCGGTGTTTTTTCTGGAGACGGTAATATTATGGATATTTAGACAGAATGGGAACAAGGTCACACAGCTCGATGGCGGGTTGAAGAAAACAGTGTGCAAATAATGCCTACAAGGCCAACGTATACACTACTACAGCGGTGGATACGGATTACGTAAAATATATGAATGCTGCTTGAA
The DNA here is from genome assembly GCF_017654675.1 of Xenopus laevis. NCBI lineage: Eukaryota > Metazoa > Chordata > Amphibia > Anura > Pipidae > Xenopus > Xenopus laevis. The sequence continues at coordinate 111,108,580 of NC_054374.1, read as the reverse complement.
AAAAGTGACTCCGGTGTTTTTTCTGGAGACGGTAATATTATGGATATTTAGACAGAATGGGAACAAGGTCACACAGCTCGATGGCGGGTTGAAGAAAACAGTGTGCAAATAATGCCTACAAGGCCAACGTATACACTACTACAGCGGTGGATACGGATTACGTAAAATATATTATGGCTGCTTGAAAAAAGTGACTCCGGTGTTTTTTCTGGAGACGGTAATATTATGGATATTTAGACAGAATGTGAACAAGGTCACACAGCTCGATGGCGGGTTGAAGAAAACAGTGTGCAAATAATGCCTACAGGGCAAATAATGCCTAAAAGGTCAACTTATACACTACTACAGCGGTAGTAAAATAAAAAAAAGTAAAATAAAAAAAAATGAATATTAAAAAAAAAAATTAAAGTTGGTGCTGCTGAACTACTAGGAGCAGCAGATTAGCACACCAGTCCCACTCCCCAACACTGCTAGACTAATAGCACTGGGCTCTTATAGTAGTAGTAGTAGTAGTAGTAGTAAAACAACAAAAAAATAAATAAAAGCAGTCCTTACAAGGACTACTGTTATTGCAGCAGTCAGCAGATGAGATCAGAAGCAGGACAGCTGCCCACTGCAGCTACATACAGAGCACTGCAGTAGAAGGTAGATTACTAGCCAGCAAAGCTACCTAAGCTTAAATGTCCCTCAAACCCCTGCAGACTTCTGTCCCTCCAATAACAGAGCAGTATCAAAACGATTACTAGCCAGCAAACTTTCAACTGTCCCTGAAATCACTAACAGGCAGCAGCTCTCTCCCTACACTATCTCTTCAGCACACACAGGCAGAGTGAAAAAACGCTGCAGGGCTTCGGTTTTTATAGGGAAGGGGAGTGGTCCAGGGGAGAGCTTCCTGATTGGCTGCCATGTACCTGCTGGTCTGGGGTGAGAGGGCAAAAAAAAGCGCCAACAATGGCGAACCCAAAATGGCGAACGTCGCGCGACGTTCGCGAACTTCCGGCGAGCGCGAACACCCGATGTTCGCGCGAACAAGTTCGCCGGCGAACAGTTCGCGACATCTCTAGTTGAGAGAAAGGGAATCGATAGATCTATCCAGCAGCCAAGAAACCTCTCCTTGCAAGCTGAAACAATGATTATAGTCAGAACATGAATACATATTTAAAATTGTGTTCCTATAAATATTTTTATATACAACTTATTTTGACTGCATAATTACATCTTTGCCCAAAATTACACTGCAATCTCTATAAACCCGGGTTATCACTGTATCTGTAAATCTTTGTAAAGTAGAACACACAATCGGGAGAGCTTTACAAAAGCTAAAGATAAAAGCATAAGAGAAAATGCTTACATTTTTACAAAAGAAAAACAACTACATTTGTATTCCGAATGATAGCAGTGTGTTTAAAAAAGTGAATAAAGCTCAAAATCCTTATAATAGCTTTTACTTCCATTCACGCAACTGCATTGGGAGCACTGCACATTCTATTCCAAATCAAACATGAAGAAAAATGTATCCAAAAAATAGTCTGCATTCTTCTATACAAACTCAAACATTCACTGAAAAATGTTTTAAAATGTTGCTTTCCTTTGAATCACTGAACTAATATTAGTTGTATAAGCAGTGTTTCTAAGAAGTGCTGCACGTCTGTGTTTCATGGAGTCCACCAACTTCTGGCACCTGTTACATTCTACAATTCTTCTGCATTTCTTGGTTTTGCTTTGGAAACAGCATTTTTTATGTCACCCCACAAGTTTCCAGTCTGGGGATTGGGCTGGTCACTCTGTAATGTCAATCTTGTTGGTCTGGAACCAAGATACATGTTTGTTGGTGTGTTTCATGCTGAGCATCTCCTCTTTGTCATAAGACAACATGACCTCTTCAAATATGTTGATGTATTGAAATTGATCCATGATCCCCGGTATGCGATAAATGGGCCCAACACAATAGAAAGAGAAACATCCCCATATAATGATGCTTGTTCCACCATGTTTCACTGTCTTTACAGTGTACTGTGACTTGAATTCAGTGTTTGGGGGTCGTCTGACAAACTGACTGTGGATACGTTACTAATCATAGACCCAAAAAGAACAGTCTGCTTTCATCAGTCCACAAAACGTTGCACAATTTCTCAGTCATGTCAATGTGACTGGCCTAAAGAGAAATGTGATCTTCAGCATGTCTTTTTCTCAACGATGTGACTTTGCGGGGCGGGGGCTTCTTGCTTTTAGCTTGGCTTCACATAGGAGTCTTCTAATTGTAACAGTACTCACAGGTAACTTTAGACCTTCTTTGCTTTTCCTGGAGCTGATCATTGGCTGAGTCTTTGCCATTTTGGCTATTCTTCTATCCATTTGAATGGTAGTTTTCTGTTTTCTTCCACGTCTTTCATGTTTGAGATCATTTTAGCTGAGCAGGCTATCATTTTCTGCACTTCTTTATATGTTTTCCCATCTCCAATCAACTTTTTAATCAAAGTACACTGTTCTTCTTAACAATGTCTGGAACAAGTCATTTTATTCAGTTATTCAGAGAGAAATGCACTTTAACCAGCATGCACAACATTTGCTGCCTTCCTTCCTTCCTTTCTTTCCTGTTGGTTTTAATTAATCTACTGCACCTACTAGTAAACAATTTGCCATGTATAAATATAATTTCTACTAAAACAGCTTAGTGCCTCCTATTGTGTTGAATGGCAAAACATGCAAATTGTCAGTCTACAATAGCCTACAAATCACAAGTTAGGACAAGGAAGCAGGCAAAATATCCAAAATGTGCCCTGTATGTTCAGCATTTGAAGCATTGGGGTCTGTGTTACACACCCTGTCACTTTTTACCCAATGTTTATTTACCCTCAATGGATACGTTACTAATCTCACCCTTACAGTCATTCAATTGAAAAAAAAAAACACCATAGACGGGTTAATACAGGTACTATTCTACCATCAGGATATAGAGGAGGTCACAGCTCTCTCAAAAATGATCTGACTGGTTAACTATTAGTCAAATGAAAATCCTATCTCTGTGCAGTCCATATGTTCTCCTCATGTTTGCATGGGGTTCCTCTAAGTGTTCTTTTTCCTACACTTCAATATATGCAAGTAGACATGTCATAACTGATGAAATTGCTCCTACTGTTTGCTTGTTCCTGCTAGGGAAATAGGAACAGATGTGGTTGAGTAAATCATTCAATTATAAGAATAATTATGTTATTACTTCAGCATATTTGTTTGCAGATACTTGCACAATAAAGATTCTCAGGAGTCTTCTCTTGGTTTTACTGTAGCTACTGCCTTTAGGTCACTGATGCATTAATCAGGGCCAGACCTCTCCTCATTGAACTGTCATAGGAAACAGTACATATGTACTATAGTACATATACAGTATATAGTAGAATTAAGTCAAATGATAACTGAGAATATTCATAGACATAATAGTACATATGTTTTTGCTCTGTGTTTTTTTCGAATTGCAAAAAAACATACATTGTAAACATATAAATGATGTGCTACTTGTGTTTAGGTTACTTATTATTATTATGGGATGAAGTGCTTTGTTTGGTAATGTTGGTATTTAATATCTACTACCCTCCTTTTCACTTTTCTGGCATAGTCATGTGTACTAGTCATGTTGGCCATAAAGTTTCACTTGCAATAGATAAATATCATCATTGAAACTTTTCTCTTTTACACTGGATGTTTTTACCCACAACCCAGATATGAGCAACTTTTGGTTACTGTGACAAACTGCATGATAGGAGCTAAAAGTGTTGGCAAGTATTGTATTGATTTGCCAATGTGATTAATAAGCTGTGGGCGAATTTTCAATGGAGATTCTCGAATTTATTCACCGGTGGCAAAATGCTGGAATTCGCCGTGAATTCGCGCCGAGGCAAATTTATTCGCCCATCACTAATAGTGGATTTAGAAGAACTGTAAAGTGCATTTTTCAACCCAAACCAGATATCAAAGCTACATTTCCAAATGCACTGTAAAAAATGCCTTTGGAAATCTCAGGTTGCCGAGACGGCTCATGCAGCATTAAAAAAGTTATAGGAACCCGAGAGTTGATTCATGTCACAGCAATTAAGAATGCTCACTTAAAAATCCTTGTAAGGCCCACTGAGTTTTCTCTTTTACCCTACTATTGTACCTTCAAAAAAAATGATAAATTTGATGCATGACACATTGAAAATAGAACAAATTTGCTGGTGCTCAATAGGGATGTAGCGAACCGCCGAGTATGTGTTCGCGAACGCCGTTCGCGAACACCGGCAAAAAATGCGAACAGTTCGCGAACTGTTCGCGAACTTCGAACATCCGAAAATCGTTCGATTCGAACGATCGAAGGATTTTAATCGAACGATTTTCGCGATTCGCGATAGCGATCGAATGGTCGAACGATTTTGACGTGAACGCCTATTGGCGAACGTCGCGCGACGTTCGCGAACTTGCGGCGGACGCGAACAGTCGAAGTTCGCGCGAACTAGTTCGCCGGCGAACAGTTCGCTACATCCCTAGTGCTCAAGTTACAGAGTGTCAGCATGTATATTCTGTGTTTCCAAGTTGTATAGAGTCTATGATCAGTGGCACATGCAGAGCTGAAGACGCTTCATTTTTGTACCACAAGTTGAGTACTGAGCTGTCATGATTACTACTAAGTGAAATGCACAGCATCAGGCCCAAAATTGAGTAAGGATGCAGTCAGTTTCCAGCTGAAAGCCAGTTGCCTGAAACTTCGGCCTTGAGAGTGAGCCAGCTCACCCTTGGGGGTATATTTATCAAAGAGTGAAGTTAATAGTGAAGAACTGCCACTAGAGTGAAATTCCGCCACTCTCCATTCATTTCTATAGGATTTTTATAGGCATATTTATCTGTGAACTTTCAATTTCACCCATTGATAAATACATCTTTCAAAATCCCATAGAAATGAATTGAGTGCTGCGGAATTTCACTCTAGTGGCGGAACTTCACTCTTTGATAAATTTACCCCATGGCCTTTCTTCTGCAGTTGTTCAAGCTTTCTTTTCAAGAGACTGTAGTTTTCCTTTGTCCCTGGGGCAGCAGGGTCAAGCTTCATGGAGATTTCATAGTGTTTCTTGGCTACAGCCAGATTTCCCCAGCGATGGTACAGGAACAGGACAGCTGAAACAGCAAGATTCTTTAGAATGTTTGGGTAATGAAAAATATTATTGTTGAAATAAAACATTAAAGCTGCACTGCATTAGATTATGTGCATCCCAACATAAGAATTCTTGCCACATGAAAAAGATGAATAAATCAAGGAACAGATGACTAACTTTGTTGGAAAAACAACAGCGCCTAGGTAACCGGTTATAAAGGTTCTGTTTTTTTCTGCCGCTGTTTTTTTTTCAGCACAAAGAGCAAACACTCTTATTTGGAAATAAAAGCCTGTTAACCCCTTGTGTGCCCAGCAAACATCATTTAGGTGCTGGAAGACAAAGGAACAAATTGTCAACTGACAATCTCGAAAAATCCTTGGGGGTTGAGCACCTGAACTCGTGAGGGAATCTTCCCAGGATTAATTCCAACAAGCAGAAATGGGACAAGTTTTAAGACCCTGTTAGAAGCCCCAACACTACCCCAAATAATTCATGGATTTTGCCAAAAACAAATATTTATAGGCACTGAAAGCTCTAATATGAAGCTGCCTTGGAAGACAAGCTGCCATAATAACAAGCTTTGACAAATAAGGAAAGCTGATTGACTTGAGAATATAATGTGTGCTGCTAATCATCTCACCGATAGTTTAAAAAAATCATTTGATTGACCTAATGTGCATCTGTGTTATGCCGTGTCCACTTCCTCCACAATATTATTGCCTTTCATGAATGCTTTAACTCAGCATGTTCTAAAAACTTTGACAGAATTCTGTTGTAAGAAAGAATAGGCTTCAAAAGGGGTTCTTACATTTTTTTAATTCTTCTCATGCGGCTCTTAAACAAAAGAGTTACACAAGGAGGCCTTTATATTGCTAACAGCCATCTCTTCATAATAGTGGCGCTTCAATTCAATATGCAGGGCTTTTGTGCATGCTTATTTTTGATTGAAATCGATTTTACCCCTTTCAATTATTACACAGTAAGAATGGACTGTTGTACATACGCCTTTTGATGTTTCATTCTTGAATACGCTTGATAATTAACTTTCTCTCCATCAATAAGAACATTTCTGAGGAAAAAATAGACTACCTGGACAACAGTTTATTCTGTTTAATAATTCAAAAAAAAAGCTCACCTAAATGATTGCAGATGAAGAGTTTGCTTCAATTGCTTTAAGGAACAAACCTTCAGATTCCTAAAACAAAAAAAGAAAACATTTGTGCAATGATAAATAGGTGATCCTTTATAATCAAATCTTCATATAGATATCTAACTGGCATATGTAAATGGTGATTTTACTCTCCTTTTGTAATATTTATAATTTAGCAACCAGACTTGCTGAAACATCTATACCGTGTAAGAACAACATACAATAAAAGTAGATACTATAACTATTTCTTCTTTAGCATGTTTCCAATTCACGGCAAGCTTATTCTGAGTTTCACTTCAGTTTCATTGCCTTGGGCTAAAGTTGCAATAAGTTGATACAAACATGAGGCCCAAGAGCAGACAGGAAGGGTGAAGCAGCAGGGGCTATAAAATTTACTGTTCAATTCTCCATATAAAGACTTCAGAAACAAATGTAACTTAGAAAAGCAGCATGGTCATGATCAGAGCCACAATCCAAAATCATGAGACCCCCATACTGTATGTCTAACTTAGCAGTGCAACTTCCCCCACCACCATCACCACACACACAAGGGGGTCCAGGATATTTGTCGCCTGCCTGGGGCCCCTGGGCATTGGGGCCTGCGAACTAAACAAAGGGCCCAATTAAAAAAAAATGATATACCCTATATACTCGATTATAAGCCGTCCCGAATATAAGCCGAGGTACCTAATTTTACCTCCAAAAACTGGGAAAGCTTATTGACTCGAGTATAAGCCTAGGGTGAGAAATGCAGCAGCTTCTGGTAAGTTTCAATCAAAAAATTGAGGGTTTCTGCTCCCATTGGATGTCCCGGCGTCTCGTTTTTGGATGCCGGCGACCATTCTTGGACGCCGGCGAATATTCTTGGAGACTATTCTTGGACGCTGGCGACTATTCTTAGACACCGGTGACTAATCTTAGACGCCGGTGACCGTTTTTGCCCTTGACCTGAGTATAAGCCGAGGTAGAGTTTTTCAGCATATTTTGGGGGCTGAAAAACTCGGCTTATACTCGAGTATATACGGTAATACACTTAACCATGCTCCTGATTCACACAGGCATGCTACGTTAAAACCATACCATCCAAAGCCGGACAAAGTCTGCCCGTTACCCCTGCAAGCTTTACTTCTTTAACTGTCACCCAAGACCCTGGTAGGATTCCCATTTTATCCACAGATGGTGGTCCTGGTCATTATATACAAAGATTTGGATAATGAATTTTCCAGATATGAATAGATCAAGATCCAATGAAACTTAAGAAAATGTTTTCACCATCAGCATACTAAAGGTTTACGTGCTATACTAAAACTACAGCATTCGCAGGGATCTCCACTGTCTCAAATCCCTCCCTAACTCTTTAGCAATAAGGGTGAAATGTGGACTATGGACTATTTTAAATACAGATCTTGTATTTTTGTGCTTTTCCCAACACATTCGCTAAAGAAAAGGTTATAGTGTGGTCATTTGGTAGTAATTTCAGGGCTTCTCTTCCAATAGCTTCAGCTTTAGCCAAGTTGCCTGAGGATAAAAAAGCAGGTGAAATGTGCATAGTATCAATTCTTCAGCTTTCAGTTGTTTTAGTCCAACAGATTAAATTGCAAAGAAGAAACAGCAGCACAAAATAGGTTACTCAAAATGTAATCTGGTGTTGGAATTAAAAACGAAGGAAACAAAAAAAAAAAACAGATTCCAATTCTGGAACAAAATGCAAACGGCACAGCAAAATTTAATTTCAGCAGAAGTTATAGAAAAGTACCTGTATTATCCATTAATATAATCATATTGTTCCAAGCCAAGCTATGTCCTGGTTTCAAAAATGTGGCATCTCTCCAAGCATTCAGTGCATCCACATGGCGACTGAGGTCTGCGTACTAAAACCAAAGGGGAAAAAAATGCATTTTCATTATTCTAAGAGAAAAAATGCTTTTAATGTGTAAGAGCTCAAGCACACAGAACACAAGGAAAAAAAATACTGGCTTAAAGTTTAGCTCTACATTTAGAGGTTTTACCATATCCAGATGGAGCAGGTCTTATTGGAGTTATTTATTCTGTTCCTCATTAATTGCCACCAAAGGTTGTTGTCTTGTGCTAATGGACACTTTGCTTCTTGACAGTAGCAAATAGTGGCAACACAATCATTGTTGTTGTTGGCATCAATGCAAATACCATGGCATAATTCCCTAAACAACAAACTGATATGTTTGATATTCAAACTAACACTGCTAACTGTAGAAGCTGAGTTTCTGGCATAAATACTGCAGGGTACAGGTATAGGATCCCTTATACGGAAACCCGATATCGAGAAAGCTCTGAATTATGGAATGGCTGTCTCCCATAGACTCCATTTATCCAAATAATCCAATGTTTTCCTTTGTCTCTGTAATAATAAACAGAAGCTTGTACGGATCTTTCCTTAATTTGGGTCTTCATGTAAACATTAAATAAACCCAATAGGCTAACTAAGATATAATTAATCCTTATTGGAAGCAAAACCAGTCTATTAGGTTTATTTAATGTTTAAATGAATTTCTAGTAGACTTAAGGCATGAAGACCCAAATTACTCTAAGATCCGTTATCCGGCAAACCCCAGGTCCCGAGCATTCTGGATTACAGGTCCAATACAGTTGGACTTCGGCTACTTCGGCAAACGAAGCGATCCGTGTGCCATCATTTTAATTCTAGCCAGCGGGAAGGCGGGGGAGTTATCTCCCCGAATTGCAGTGTGTGTCTCTGCCCTAAATAGTAATCAACTCACAAAAGTGGATAAAATTACAAGCAGTAGAATTATCAAAGGAGAAGATGCTGACTGCTCCTGACTTCCAACGCGTTTCAAGAGGCTCTGCCCCTCTTCATCAGGGAATAGGAGTGTCAGCATATGCAATGTCTTTAAATCACACACCGTTTCTGAAGGGTTACATGCCTACGTGCCGACCCTTGTAGGCCTCTGTACTTGTTTTCCTGTACGACCCTGTGCTGTCTCTTCTTGGACAACCTTGCATAAGTATCATCATGTACTATAAACAATATTATCAGCTTGCCTCAGACAAAATATCTTAGCTAACGCGCATGCACATATTTGTCTCTTTTCTATCTTGTCCATCCTGAAGGATATACCTATTACAGACATATACTATGCTAATAACTATGCTGATACGTCACTATATTAGGATGTCTTTGCTTATACCCTATATAAGCCTATGTTTGGACTACAATAAACGGAACTTGTTATTCTGATCCACTCGTTGGTGTTTCTTTGTGCAAGTTCCCCGGATCCGGAATGCTAGGCATTGTTGGTCAGACGAAATCCAAAGGTTCCAGTAGCAGTCGGTTCGTTGTCCCCTTCAGTCTGGTGTCAGAAGTGGGAAATAGCAAGCGGCACGGACAGGTAAGAAAGCATCTGTCTTATAGACGATATTTTTCTTACCATCCGTATATGCTTAATGCTATATTTTTAAGCTTAAAGGGGAGACAAAAGAAATCCCTGACGAGGGATTCAAGAAAAAAAACAAGGAAATCCCTGACGGGGGATTCCAAAGGAGTTTTAGGTAAACTCCCGGTTTCTGGAGTTTTAAGTAAACTCCCGGTTTCACAAGTTTTAGGATCCCGGTTCATATATTATTACTCCTGGAACGGATTTCTGCTGTAACGTCACTGCCTTGTATTCAACTGCATGTTGTCTGTGTCTGTGTTTAACTGTTTGTGTGTTATGACAATGTTTAAAGGTTAAAGCATATTTTTTGTTGTGTATAATTACATGTAAAACGATCGCTATATTAAGGAATACCTCTGTGAGTTGACAAGGTTTTGCCTGGACCCTCGATCCCAAGACAGCACGTAAATTGTTTTGATTTATTGCAATCGCTTTACTCTATTTCTTTTTCACGTCTTGCTTGTGCTCAGTAGTAGTATTTGAGTTTAGAAACCACACGTTCCCTATAAATCACTATTAGTGCACATGAACTCTGCCATCCAGAGACAGGCTGTATTTTTTTAGTATTTCTGAAATCTAGGATATAAGTTGTAATAACCACTTATATAGTATTTTTTCAAATAAGCAGTCTTCCTTAGGAACTCTGCGAGTTGCATGTAACCCTTCAGTTTCCATAAACTGACCCGGCAACCAATAAAATATACTATAACTATATATAACTATAACAATAAAAGTGCATAAGTTCATAAAGATACAAGTGGTTGCTAGGAACTTACCCCAGCAACCACTGTAAATGTGTTACAAATATAATTGTGATATAAAGATATGAACCTTTTTTTTTAAAGTACTCAGAGAGATCGTTCAGGCTGGGCATGGTGATAATGCACACCAATATCAAGGAACAAACCATACTAAGGGGCAGATTCATTAAGGGTCGAATTTCGAAGTTAAAAATACTTCGAAATTCGACCCTCGAATTGAAATCCTTCGACTTCGAATATCGAAGTCGAAGGATTTAGCGCTAATCCTGCGATCGATCGATCTAAGGATTTTTCGTTCGATCGAACGATTAAATCCTTCGAATCGAACGATTCGAACGATTTTAATCCAACGATCGAAGGAAAATCCTTCGATCAAAAAAAGGTTAGCAAACCTATGGGGACCTTCCCCATAGGCTAACATTGACTTCGGTAGGTTTTATCTGCCGAAGTAGGGGGTCGAAGTTTTTTTTAAAGGGAAAGTACTTCGACTATCGAATGGTCGAATAGTCGAACGATTTTTACTTCGATTCGTTCGATTTCATTCGAATTCGAACGAATTTAACCAATTCGATGGTCGAAGTACCCAAAAAATACTTCGAAATTCGAATTTTTTTCATTCGAATCCTTCACTCGAAGTTAGTGAATCTGCCCCTAAGTGTCTAAGGTTTAAATAAGACAAGTTCCTCCAAGATTCATCTTACTGTAAGCAGTAAGCAGATCAGGCACAGACATGCACCTTTCTAATAAAAATATTTTAAGAAAATTCCAGTACCACACTGCAGGAATAAAATACAACAGTTCACTATAGAACTGAAACCAAAATAGCCATAATTATAATAGGGAAATACACTTTGACTGCCATTCTTGCTATCATGTAGATGAATTCTAGAGACATCAAATATTATTGTATGTACCCACTTGATTTTATTAGGCCCTAAGGATAAGCTGCACATTAGCCGCTAAAAACACTATTTGAAAAGTCTTCATATTCCATTTTAAACATTTCCATGATTAAAACGGTTCTCAGACTTTATTTCAGCAGAGAATTAAAAGAAAGAATTAGATGTCATTTTAGAATTTCAAAGAAGCTGTTATTTTACCATCAATCTATGAACTCCTTGTGTTAACAAGATGATATTTCCCCCTTATGTGTGCTTTATATCAGTTACTGTATATCCATGGGCAACACAGGTGGAAAAAACTGGCAAAAAATTCACTGGCCTAGAATGATGAAGTTTAGTAGCAGCTGGATGGCCAAAGACTGGACAGAGATGCACTAAATGTGTATCTAAAAGCAAAAGCCTCTTCACTAACCATATGCTCATTCCTTGCAAAAGCAAACACATACAAATGGAGATCATAACTATACACAAAGTAGAAGAAAGGTGATTTCCTGTTTTGTATACATGTCACTTCCATTGTTATCCTCAAAACACTTAATTGTTAAAGGAGAAGTAAACCCTAAAAATGAATGTGGCTAAAAATGCCATATTTTATATACTGAACTTATTGCATCAGCCTGAAGGCTTGTCAATAGCAACAATGATCCAGTACTTCAAACTTGTCACAGGGGGTCACCATCTTGGAAAGTGTCTGTGACACTCACATGCTCAGTGGGCTCTGAGCAGCTGTTGAGAAGCTAAGCTTAGGGGTTGTCACAAATGATCAAGCAGAAAATGAGGTTGGTCTGTAATATAAGCTGATTATTAATAGTAATTAGTTATATTAATTACTTATCAGCCATATTGTGACATTTATATTCTATGTGTATTAATGTATATTGAGTAGATCCCTAAGCTCAGTAAGTGACAGCAGCACAGAGCATGTGCAGTGAATCAGCAGAAAAGAAGATGGGGAGCTACTGGGGCATCTTTGGAGACACAGATCTTTACTGCTAAAGGCCTGTGGTTGCCTTGGGCTGCTACAGAAGCACAAAACATAATGTACAACATTTCTAGCTACTTCTTTAGTTAAGCTTTAGTTCTTCTTTAAGATGTAATTGCCGACATATCCGATTTTTGATTAGGTGGAAATGTGCAGGATATTATAGCCTCTCATAAGGATATGTTTTATAGTTTATTATAGTGCATGCATTTTTTTCGGTTGTACAAATGATATTTATTGTGACCACTGTTATCAAAGCTGTCCTTTATTTCACTTTCACTCTGATCTGTTGTAATGTGACATCCTCTAAATTTACTGGCAATTTACAGGTATGAAATCCATTATCCAGAAACCAGTTATCCAGAAAGCTCCATATGACTGGGAAGGCTGTCTCCCATAGACTTCATTTTAATCAATAATTCACATTTCTAAAAATTATTTCCTTTTTCTCTGTTATAATAAAACAGTAGCTTGTGCTTGATCTCAACTAAGATATAATGAATCCTTGTTGCTGCCAAAACAATCCTATCCCTTACCTGGAAAACCCCAGGTCCTGAACATTCTGTATTATAGATCCCATACCTACAGAATGCGGGTTTCTGTGACTAAGCATCCAAAGACATTGCTTAAAATGTTTAAATTAGCTCTGCAATACTTGGTTCCAAGACAAGACCATAATGTCCATTTCAGCCATTTAAATATCGTTACTTCTAGATTATCTATATTAACTCATTTTGAATCGGAATTGTCAGAATCTCACCTTTTCAATACCTCCACTAGGGCTTCATTCACATTGTCTGAAGTTTGATTTTTAATGCAAATATAAATTCATGTGCAGTATTCATGCCTCTTATTTCTAGCTTTACTCTGATCCTGATATTCAGCTATAGTCGTGAAACAAATGTGAGGCCAACTGAAAGCAGACAATCATTTCAAGGTATTGTTCTGTGAATGCCATGAATGTCTGAAGATAGACATTTGTATTGGTTTATCAACTGCTTTATTTTGCTCCCTTTATCTTTGTGAAGGCATAGAACAATATGTTGGTTTTATACTTAGCCAGTACTCTGCCTTTACTAGATTCACATAAAACAAGTTTACCTTGAACCCTAATGTAACAACTTGCACACAAACATCCTCAGAGTATTTTCAGTAAGGAAGTTGTAAATGTTAGTTGCAAACCTGCAGATTTTTTTTGCTCAGGAATGTAGTACTGAAGTGGCTTCTAACATTTGATTCTGAAGCAAATGACTCAGTCTTAATCAAAAACTTGGATTCAGCCAAATTCTGAAACAATCCCTGGACCTAGACCATCCCTGCCTTAATACTACACATGAGTTACAACATAACGTGGATATGGTTTTACAACATAAGCAGGGTCGGACTGGGGGGCCCAGGGCCCACCGGAACTGCTGGTCCAGGGCCCCTAATCCGCCCCCCGGCCCCCTACTGTGACGCGCCAACTGTGTGAAGGCACCGCTCAGTGCGCATACATGAACGGCGCCATGCGCATGCACGAGCAGTGTCGCTCGGCGCGCATGCGCAGACGGTGCTGTGCAGCGCCGAAAACTCTTTTTCCCCAAAATTTAAATATCGGAGAGGGGGTCCGACACATAAGTAACCCTTTGATTGACTCATCAAGTGACCAAGGTTGTAGTAACAGTCTGGATATTTCTTTCTGTACTTGATTGCAGTTAAATAGCTTTTTTCAGCTTCTTCAAAGTGTTTAAGGCTGTTTTGAACAATACCTAAATTCATCCACGCAGCAGCAAAATCCAGTCTGAATATAACAAATGAATGGTGGTTGCTTAAGATATGCAGTATTTTATCTATACCTCACCCTACCCCAATATTTTCATTCTCTCTTTCTGAATAGAGACAGCCTGTGAGAGGAGTTGCTGTGCTTCCTCAAGTTGATCCTTCTCTTTCAATATGTTTCCAAGATTGTTCATTGCATGCAGATATTTGGGATTCAACCTATTTAATTCAATGATAGTTTGATCAGTAATTTTATGGTTTAATAGCTTGTTTTGTTCAACAAATACCTACATACAAAGGGGTTGTTCATCTTCAAATTTACATAATGTAGAAAGTGATATTCTGAAAATATATGCAATTGGTCTTATTATTTGTTGTTTTTAAATCATTTAGTGTTTCCTTCGCAGTACTTCAGCTTAGAATTTCAGCAGCTATCTGGTTGCTAGGGTCCAAATTACTCTAGAAACCAGGCAGTGGGTTGTATGAGAGACTGGGATATGCATAGGAGAGGACCCAAATAGAAATAAATTGTAACAATAAAATTGTAGCCTCATAGCGCGATAGTTTGTTGGCTACTAGGGTCAGTGATCCCTATTTGACAGCAGTACTACTACTAGTTTTCAGATACAGAACATTGCAAATAAATAATTTCCCAAACATAGCAGATTACATATGATTTAGCTGAAAGAGCTTTACAAAATTTGAGAAAAAAATATATTTTTCCATGATGTGAGGATATGTTCATAAAAATTTTTTTATATAAATGTTTTCAACTGAAATGAAAACTGATTATGATTTATAGCTCTATATACATAGCTATATTCCACAGTTAAGCACTTGTCATTATTGGATGTCTGTTTCAATCATTCCTTTAAAGGGATACTGTCATGGGAAAATATTTTTTTTTTAAAAATCCATCATTTAATTGAATTCTGCACTGAAATTCGTTTCTCAAAAGAGCAAACAGTTTTTTTTATATTTACTATTGAAATCTGACATAGGGCTAGACAGTTTCCCAGCTGCCCACAGTAAGTTACTTGTGCTTTGATAAACTTCAGTCACTCTTTACTGCTATATTGCAAGTTGAAGTGATATGTGATATGACCCCCTCCCCCCCATCAGCCTAACCACAGAACAATGGGAAGGTAACAAGATAGATCTAAAAACAGCACTAAATTATAAAATCCAGGTCCCACTGCGACACATTCAGTTACATTTAGTAGGAGAAAAAACAGCCTGCCAGAAAGCAGTTCCATCCTAAAGTGCTGGCTCTTTCTGAAAGCACATGACCAGACAAAATGACCTGAGGTGGCTGCCTGCACACCAATATTACAACTAAAAAAAATACACTTGCTGGTACAGGAATGAAATTGTATATGATATAGTGAATTATTTGCAGTGTAAACAGTGTAATTTAGAAATAAAAACAACATCATAAAAATCATGACAGAATCCCTTTAAGATGCCTTGTATCCAATTACACTATGGGGCAGATTTATCAAGGGTCGAGTTGAAGTTTCAAAGTGAAAAACTTCCAATTTCGAGCTATTTTTTGTGTACTTCGACTAGGGAATAATTATACTTCGATAAGAATTTGAAAAAAACGTTGAAATTTCGAAGGTCGAATTTTTTTGTAGTACTGTCTCTTTAAAACTTCGACCATTCGCCACCTAAAAGCTGCCGAACTGCTGTTTTAGCCTATGGGGGACCTCCAACAACCTGTATGGAGGCAATTGGGGGAGTTTGGGAGATCGAAGGTCGAAGTTAAGTGCTTGGTACATTTTAAAAGGAACAACACCCCCAAATAGCACTGACATTGCATTTCAATATTGTTAATGCAGCATTTGGCTAATGCCATACTGGAACATCTATTCCCCAAAAAAAGTACAGGAAGATCCTGGCCATACTTACTGCTGGGCACCCCTTCTAAAAAATGAATGCCTTAAGCCACAACCCTATGTATGTTATTGGATGACTTTGGATATCTGAACCAGCACTCAAATAGCAAATATCTAGCATAAAGCACCTAAGAAAACTCTATGATAATGTTACTCATGGACGCATAGCCCATGGGTAAGAGAGAACTAACTTATTTGATCATGGCACTTAAAGGAGAATTAAAGCTTAACTACAAAAGTAGGCTAGACATGTTGTATATTATGATTTTGGCTTCTGTACCAGTCCCAGGCAACCACAGCCTTTTAGCAGGAAAGATCTATTTCTTTAAAGATGCCCCAGTAGCACCTTATCTCCTTTTCTGCTGATTCACTGCACATGCTCTGTGCTGTTGTCACTTACTGAGCGTAGGCACCAACTCAAAATATACAGTATACAAAGAATATAAATGTCATAATATAAGGCTTAATAGTAATTAATACAGATAATTATTACATGTCAGCTCAGAAACCAGTGCAACTAGCAGACACTTTCCAAGATGGTGACCCCCTGTGACAAGTTTGAAGTCCTGGATCATTGCTGCTATTGACAAGCTGAAACTTTAAACTGGTGAAATAAGTTCAGTATATAAAACATGGCATTTTTAACCATATTAATCTTTAGGGGTTAGTTCTCCTTTAATTTTCCATTCTATTCATTGCCTTAGCATCCTATGTTATCCACTGAGTAAATACATACTTTAACAAGCAACTAATTATTAAAAACAAATGGCATTACATGAAATTATAGTGCTAAAGACATATTACCTAGTTTTTAACAAATTTTGCTATATCCGTAGGTAAACAACACAAAGTAACCAACACTTGGTAGGTACAGGACTATTTCAGCCACAACAAATCCAACTCGGAAAAACATATTACTTGCAGCAAGAAAAGGAATGATGAGGAAGCCTAATCCCAGTGTCAGTATCCTAGGAAAAAAGCAACACAAAGACATCTTAATGGTTCAGTAAGTAGCCTCAAACAACATTAAATAGTATTATTCAAAAAACTCACAACTCTAAAATCACGATTGTCATTGAATTTACTAAAGGATCCTGACATAAAAAGTATGAATGAAAAAAGTGCTGAATGATGTTCTAAAAATGAGAATACCTCAAAAACCTCTAAAAATCCAAGTTTTTCTGACAATTCCAATAAATCCGAAAGCCTCTAAAAGTCGAGTTGATAAAGAGAGAGAGTTGAGAAAGCGGTTCAATCAGATCAGCTCCCACTGACTTCTATAGGACCTCAACAACTTTTACTTCAAGTTTGGCATTAGACTAGGCTTTTTAAGTGCCAGTAAGTCATCTACTGATGCTTAGCATTTGTAGAGTTAAGGCAAGTTTTACTATAGAAAACAATTACATACAGAACCTTTCTCCCTTTGAAATGGTTCAGGTGCCTTCAGGAGCAATGGCGATACCCATTTTAATAAAAATGCATAAAATAACTACAAATAGATCTGGTAAAATACATTTTTTCACAAGATATATTGATTGAAGTGCTAAAAATATTTACAAACAGTCATCACACAAAACTCTGCCTCCATCACTATGAATGAAAAGGAGTCATTCAAAAGGTATACACATAGATACACAAGATTTCGCATTTTGTGTTGAAATCCGTGGGGCCTGCAGCAGAAAAGGAGCAGTGCGGCAGCGGATTCTCGGCCTGTGGAGAAACTGTGTTGTGTGGCCCAACCAGTACTGTTTAGGGCGCATGACAATTTCAGGCAACTTGGTGCCTCACCATTTATTGCTGCTGCAGCGCAGGGGTTTGCACCTTAAAAATTGCCCTCCATCACCCACTATGGCAATCAACTGAAAGCATTCAAATAACTGCTTGTCAAGAGACAATCCCTTAAAAGAGATTGCACAAGCACATAGAGAGGAGTGCAGTCCATGAACAACTAAAATCAAACAACGACGTGCCTGAAAACTGTTCCATGTGCCATTGCCCTGTTACATGTGATATCACATGTAACTCTAAAGCAATGGCACATTTCACAAAAGTGAAAGATAGATTTTTTTCTGCTGCATCTCTTGGCACAGTGTATTACAGATCCATATGGGGTAGACATCCACCTACCTGATTTTAATACTGGTTAGGGCAGGGAACCAAGATTATGTTGCAAAATCAGCTTTACAGCCGAAAAAGAGGTATAGAGCTATTTATTTGCTTTGTTTTAAGCACTGGGTTTAATTACAAGACATTCACATTATTTAGGGGATCATAGAGATCCAGGCTTAGCAGAATATAGTGGTTTGCTAATGCTAATGCCACATTCACTCAATGTAAACATGCCAGTGTTGAGAACGCTGATCCAATGGCATCCACTCAGTGTTCCAGCAGTACTAAGAAGCATAACATACGTCTGTCAGCCCTCACACAGGCTGAACTTTTGCCCGAAAACATGAAACGGTGCATTTTTAGGCTGCATATAACTAGACTGTTGTTTCTTTATATGTATATTTACTCTGGCGGTAAAAACATATTTGACCGTATCCTAACTCTTTCTACTTATGCCTACAGACCTCCTGCTATATAACTCAGCACAATGGATTATGCATCTAACTGGGGCATTATATGGCAATACCTTCAATCAGGTAAAACAATGCAGAGGGAAATTAAATGGGAGGAAAGATAAAAATACTATAAATCTTTTGTATAGAGGCCCAAAGCTGTTAAATGCTTTAACAAACAAGTGTATACTTATCAGAAACAGGAGAACTCCCTTCAATGTAGTCTGCAGCATGTAAGGAAAATGTAAATGGCACTTCTGTATAAGTATAATATGCTCTTTACACTAGATTAACCGTTATGTTGGTCGTCCTGTTTGGGAAACACCAAACTTTGGTCTATTCATCTCTATTGAGGCAGATGGATACTATAAACAGTGCGAGAGCATGCTTTTTATATTATTTTGTTTTTTGCCTTTGAACAACAGATCTGACCGAAATAATCAGAATCTCATATAACAGCATATTGGAGCCAATTTTCAAACTGATGAACGACCACCCACCGATACAGTTAAGTCTAAAATGTGATTGAAGACTTTATATTTTTAACCGACATAACTGTTCTGTCTGTTTGTAACATTCACAAATTGTTCGGTCACAGCAGGGGAAAGAGAAATTAGAGGAAAAATATATATGTCCAACTGTTTATGTGTGTCTAATACAGGCATGTTCCATATGGTTCCCGCATTGGAAGCCAGACTCCTGGCCTAGTTCACCACACGCCGACATCACACCCCCTCCTGTGAATGACAGTTGTTCTTGCATATAGACAGTCAGACCCGCTGATTTATAGTAACTGCCATTGACACCCTAGGTAAAAAAAAAGCTCACAGAGGTTTGTACATCTTAAGAATGCTGATAGTTTTGTTTTTTAAATAATATTTTTGTGCCATATATTCTAATATATAAGGTAATATTTTTTTCAGCCTTTAGAAATGTTATTCTAAAAGGGCAAGACAAATGCCTCTGTACTACCTTTTACGGACAGTTACTCTCAATTGGTAACAACTGTAGAAATAAGATAAGCCCTTGCTTGACTATATTTAAATACTGACTAATCTAGCATGTGGTTTATAGATGGCT
Source organism: Xenopus laevis (assembly GCF_017654675.1). Classification (NCBI taxonomy): domain Eukaryota; kingdom Metazoa; phylum Chordata; class Amphibia; order Anura; family Pipidae; genus Xenopus; species Xenopus laevis. The sequence continues at coordinate 111,088,934 of NC_054374.1, read as the reverse complement.
CTGCCAGCTGAATGCAGTCATATGGCACTGAGATTTAGATCTGGTGGACTTCGGTGATAAATCAAGTGACTTTTACATGATAGGTGAGCCCCTTTGTGGCTGTGTGATGCTGGATGACACATTTCAAGTATTTCACGAATTTCAGTGCGGTTTTGAATTTTCAAACATGAAATATTGATGGCACTGGAATGTATTTAACAGTCGCTGAATTAAATGTAAATTGTACAAATAAACATTTAAGTTGAAAACATTTTAATTTGATGTGATTTTTAATTGGGAAGAGTACAATATAACGAATACATTTAATTTACATTTAAAAGTCCAGAGTTGAGAGCGGATTTTGGTGCCTGTGCATCATTTTAAGGGTATTTGATGTTGTTAAACCTTAATGGCAGCTTTACAAAGGCCTGTGTTTATATATTCTCATGCAGAATCCAGATATGAATGGGTTTTATGAGATACAGTATATATCTATAGGTATCTATGGAAATAGTCCTGCATCTGCTTCTGTGATAAATAGGCCTATTTTGTTCAGGTAAAGTAATCACTTTTACTGTGATTTTTTTTTCAGCATCAGTGTAAGCATTACTTGGGAAAAAGAACATTATGCAAAAATTTTCGAGACTAACGATTTTAATGCCTTTTATTATGAGCATTGATGGTTTAAATTTGAGGCTGAGAAGCTTGAGTTACAGGGGCACTCAAATTCACTAAAATCTGAAGTTGCGCTCAGGGGTAGCGTAAGGTTGCGAAGTTGCGCTATCGTTGATTCGCTAAGCGAAGCAAAGTTACGCTAGCGATGGTTAATTTGCATACGGCGCCAAATTCAAATTTCAATTGAGGAATATGTAGCAGCACTACAAATGCCTGGGAAACCTTCAAAACATCAAATAAAATTTTTATTTTGCCCTACACATGTGCCCACTGTATAGTTAAGTTGCCATGACTTAGGAAATGTAGGGGGGAAGGAGGGGAGCCCCAAAAATTTTTTCGATCTTTTTCAGCCTATCACCCATAATATAGAAAAAACGCCGGCGTTTTTTGGGACTTAGAAAAAACTTGAACTTTTTTTGAAGCAATCCCTATCTACTCTATTGCGCTTCGCCTGGTCTGAGGTGGCGAAGGAAGTCTAGCGTAAAAGGTAGTGTTCAGTACAATGCGCGCGTTAGGGAATTTGCGTAGTTACGTCCGTTGCGCAAATTCGCCAGGCGTAAGGGTGCGAAGTAACACTAGCGAAGTTATGCCAGCGTTCGTTAGTGAATTTGCGAAGTAAGGAAAATGCTCAACGCTAGCGAATTGACGCTAGCGTTAGGCGCTTCGGTGCTTAGTGAATTTGCCCCTAAGAGACAAACTGTTATGAATCCTCATGAAATCCGTGTGGTTGGTTGATGAACTGGATGAATTAGTCACATTCCTAGTGGACTCTCAATAAACGAAAAGTAGGTTTATAAGGCAGAGTGCTCACAAGTTGGTTTTTCTGCAAAAGTAAAGTAAACCACAGCATTTCCACTAGCTCTCCTGCAACTCTCCATATTCCAGCAACTAGGAGAAATATAACTAATGTAAGGCCTAAATAAGACATATCACAGACTGACAAAATGCAAGCCTTACAAGCTTGGAGGACATGCTTGGCAAAATCAGCTTGTCTATAATAACTGTTAGTCGACTATTGATTAACGTGTCTCCTTAAACATGACATGATAAGAAGCCAAGAAGTACAAGGAGATTCTAGAGTAGAAAAGATTGTAGCTGTGTAAAGCAAATGCGTCTGTAAATGTGAATTTCATCCATGCAAAGATGATGAAGGCTTATATTGAAAATTCGATATTTTTGTTCAAGCACTCTATGTAAAAATGAAGAAAAGATATGGTCTGCAGGAGAGAGTCATCTCAGTAAGTGATAAAGAATGATTGCTAGATCAGTGGAGTTGTAGGTTAATAGCATGGATTTATAGTTTTTGAATACTAAACAAGACATTCTGAAATAACCTTGGCTTTCTTTGGCAAACATTAATTACAAAGGGCAAGTGAACTGTCTGATCACATATTCTAAGCCTAAAAATTCCTACTTGCTTTTAAGGTGCAGCTTTTAGAAATCTAACACACAGATACATGTATATTTTTTTATACCACGTCTTGTATTACCCCCATGTAAATTCTCTTGACAAATGTTTGCTGAATTGTTCATTCAATTAAATCATTCCCTGAATATTGATTCAAACGATCAGTAGGAAGCAATACATACAAATACATACATACTGTAAGAATTTTTGGAGACTTTTTAATACTAAAATTATGCCTTGTGCAATAGATGTTTAACTAAAGTCTGCTCCATCCGTAATATTGTTTTGATGTTTTCCCATAGTTATATACTTACCTCATAAGTAAGAGCTGTGAGTCTGACAGCATATCGGCACACAAACACCTAGAAAATCTGCCTCACTGCAATTTCTATTATTTGGAATTGTTTTTAAATGTGATTTTTTTATGATAAAGGCAAGGCACAAAAGTTAGACACAAAAGCTTTCCTATAATCCATTAAAGACTCATCAGGCAAAACTCACCTTCTCTTTTGTGCATTATTAGAGCATACAGCTTGGTACATTAAGCCAAGTAGACAGAACCAAAGAGCTACTAGTGCAATTACTCTCCAGTCACTGAGAGAGTTAATAAGAGGTATGCAGCCCATTGACCAATCAAAGCACAGCCACCAGGGGCACAGCAGCAGCCATCCATTCAAGGAATAGTAGTAATTATAGTTTATTACCTGCCATTAAATGAGAAAAAAATGCAATGTCAGATATCAGCAGCAACAATTGATTTGTAAAGACACAGTTATTCTGATGAAATGCAATGTGTGGTAATTTCTTTAACATAATCTTGCTGTCTTAATCACAATTTCCTTTTCTGACATTAAACTTTGACAGAAAAACACATATATGCATATATATATATATATATATATATATATATATATAATATCAAAACAGGGGGGTTGTGGGAGCACTCTAAAGGCTTTAAAGTATATATATATATATAAGTATAATAAATGCTATTGCATATGTACCCAAAACAGGGGTTATTTTGTTACAAAGTTATGATCATAAAATTGATAAGCCACCATACCACGTCAAGGTAAACCCCGAATGGCGGTCCCTAACTTGTTTTATATTTTATGTGCATTTTAGCATTACCTGTAATCAATGTCCGTTGAACGCTGTTATTTCAGTGAGGGCTAAATCCTCCCCAGCCAGCAATCAGGCTTTTAAAGGAGAGATATTCCCCAAACAAACGCCCAATTTTAAAAGCATAGGATCACCACTAGTTAAAAGGGGGGGTATGGGGTGCTACAACCACTGAAGAAAAAACAGCGTTCAACGGACATTGATTACAGGTAATGCTAAAATGCACATAAAATATAAAACAAGTTAGGGACCGCCATTCGGGGTTTACCTTGACGTGGTATGGTGGCTTATCAATTTTATGATCATAACTTTGTAACAAAATAACCCCTGTTTTGGGTACATATGCAATAGCATTTATTATACTTATATATACTTTAAAGCCTTTAGAGTGCTCCCACAACCCCCCTGTTTTGATATTGTATATTTAGCCAGGAGCTGTGGCATAGCTTCAGTGGTTGTAGCACCCCATACCCCCCCTTTAAACTAGTGGTGATCCTATGCTTTTAAAATTGGGCGTTTGTTTTGGGAATATCTCTCCTTTAAAAGCCTGATTGCTGGCTGGGGAGGATTTAGCCCTCACTGAAATAACAGCGTTCAACGGACATTGATTACAGGTAATGCTAAAATGCACATAAAATATAAAACAAGTTAGGGACCGCCATTCGGGGTTTACCTTGACGTGGTATGGTGGCTTATCAATTTTATGATCATAACTTTGTAACAAAATAACCCCTGTTTTGGGTACATATGCAATAGCATTTATTATACTTATATATACTTTAAAGCCTTTAGAGTGCTCCCACAACCCCCCTGTTTTGATATTGTATATATATATATATATATATATATATATATATATATATATATATATATATATATATATATATATATATATATATATATATATATATATATATATATATATATATATATACTATATTGGAGTTTTGTTTATCATTGGCTGAGCTTTCAAAGTACCAACTTCCTTTTTATATATAACATGCCTTATGGAAACAGTATTATTTCAGCAGTGACATAAAGTTTATTGGATTAACAGAAAATCATAACAAAATTAGTCAGGTGCATAAATGTGGGCACCCCAACAGAGATATTACATCAATACTTAGTTAAGCCTCCTTTTGCAAATTTAACAGCCTCTAGACACCTCCTAGAGCCTTTGATGAGTGTCTGGATTCTGGATGGAGGTATTTTTGACCATTAGTCCATACAAAATCTCTCCAGTTCAGTTAAATTTGATGGCTGCCGAGCATGGACAGACTGCTTCAATCTTCCCATATATTTTTGATGATATTCAAGTCAGGGGACTGTGACGGCCATTCCAGAATATTGTACTTCTCCCTCTGCATAAATGCCTTTGTAGATTTTGAAGTATGGGTCATTGTCTTGTTGGAATATCCAACACCTGTGTAACTTAAACTTTGTGACTGATGCTTGAACATTATCCTGAAGAATTTGTTGATAGTGGGTTGAATTCATCTCAGAATGCAGTGTTCTTCTTCCACCATGCAAAGCACTTTTTGTTATGAACTCAATTTAACTCAATTAATAACTCAATTTTTGTCTCAACAGTCTAATGCACTTTGTTCCAAAATGACTGTGGCTTGTCTAAATGAGCTTTTGCATACAACATGGGACTCTGTTTGTGGCGTGAGTGTAGAAAGGGCTTCTTTCTCATCACCCTGCCATACAGATTTTTGTATGGCAGGGTGATGAATTGTAGAATGATGTACAGATACAGCATCTGCAGCAAGAAGTTCTTGCAGGTCTTTGGAGATGATCTTTGTGTTGTCTGTAACCATTCTCACAATCCTCCACATATGCCGCTCCTGTATTTTTTGGCCTGTCAGACCTGGGTTTTATAGCAACTGTGCCTTTGGCCTTCCATTTCCTGAATACATTCCTTACAGTTGAAACTGACAGTTTAAAACTCTGAGATAGCTTTTTGTAGCCTTCCCCTAAACCATGATACTGAACAATCTTTGTTTTCAGATCTTTTGAAAATTGCTTTGAGGATCCCATGCTGTCACTCTTCAGAGGAGAGTCAAACAGAAGCACAACTTGCAATTGGCCACCTTAAATTCATTTTCTCATGATTGGACACACCTGCCTATAAAGTTCAAGTCCTAATGAGCTAATCCAACCAATTTGGTGTTGCCAGTAATCAGCATTGAGCAGTTAGATGCATCCAAATTAGCAAAATTACAAGGGTACCCACATTTTTGCACAGCCAGTTTTTCACATTTGATTTGATTTCATTTAATTTCATACAACTAAATACTGCTTCACTAAATATCTTTGTTCAGAAAACACCCCAGTACTCAGATGTTCCAGGGAAATGAAAGACATATCACGATTATCTTTTTTGTTGACAGTGGAGTACACAAGATCTACATCTAAACAAAATGTCTAACATGAAGCATATAATGAGCCAGTTCCCATTAACATATTTACATGTATTTATATGTGATATGATTTTTTTTAAATCTCTCAAATGTGAAAATTACTGGGTAATGTAATTATTGTGTTGTGCCTTAAAGTTACTTTGGATATAAATGATTAAAAATAGTGGCAAAGCAAAACCATATTTTTCTATAAGTCTGCAATGGAATTGTGGTCCTCTCATAAAATATTTGAAATGGATTAACTTTTATCCAAAATGTATCTCCCACATCATTATATTCATCCGCTAGGAGAACTCTACAACTCATCTTTCTCCATATAAAAATTGATGGTAGCCATTTCAAAGCAAAATAACTAAAAGATTAGCTAAATAGCAGATGATTTATTGTCGTATACCAAATTTAAGTTCTACTGTAGATAGGACAGGTTAATTATGCATAGACACAGCTACTTAGTAAACTAAATGTTTGATATTTTTCATGTACACTCTGGAAAACAGTTCCTTTGTTGAGATATAGTGCACTCCAGTGGTACAGTGAGCTCTATGCATTCTCTGTATATGAATAAGCATTCTGATAAATAAGTATGTCCAACTTACTCTCACAAGCAGGCTATCTGCAAAAGAGGCTGGGTTGTCTACTCCTGTAAAAGCGGGTGGTCCAGTGCCCATTATATGCCAGCGTGTATAAAACATGCATATACCACCAGACGCCAGCAAGCTGATCCTTGTGAATAGTCCCTTTTTGTCAAATATATTGTTCGGGACTTGAGAAAAATGAGAGCAGAGAAAACCTGTTATGTTTTGTGTTAAAATTTAGCAAAATGTATAAACATTTCTTTTGAAAAGCATGGTTAGATAATAGTTATATAGTTAAATCGGGTTGAAAAGAGACAAAGTCCATCAAGTTCAGCCCCTCCAAATGAAAACCCAGCATCCATAAACACACACATCCATACTTTCACATAAATTATATATACTCATACCTATACTAACTATAGAGTTGAGTAGAGTAACACAATAGCCTTTGATATTATGCCTGTCCAAGAAATCATCCAAGCCATTCTTAAAGGCATTAACTGAATCAGCCATCACAACATCACCCGGCAGTGCATTCCACAACCTCACTGTCCTGACTGTGAAGAACCCCCTACGTCGCTTCAAATGAAAGTTCTTTTCTTCTAGTCTAAAGGGGTGGCCTCTGGTACGGTGATCCACTTTAAGGGTATAAAGGTCCCCTGCTATTTGTCTATAATGTCCTCTAATGTACTTGTAAAGTGTAATCATATACCCTCACAAGCGCCTTTTTTCCAGAGAAAACAACCCCAACCTTGACAGTCTACCCTCATAATTTAAGTCTTCCATCCCTCTAACCAATTTAGTTGCATGTCTCTGCACTCTCTCCAGCTCATTTATATCCCTCTTAAGGACTGGAGTCCAAAACTGCACTGCATACTCCAGATGAGGCCTCACCAGGGACCTATAAAGAGGCATAATTATGTTTTCATCCCTTGAGTTAATGCCCTTTTTTATGCAAGACAGAACTTTATTTGCTTTAGTAGCCACAGAATGACACTGCCCAGAATTAGACAACGTGTTATCTACAAAGACCCCTAGATCCTTCTCATTTAAGGAAACTCCCAACACACTGCCATTTAGTGTATAACTTGCATTTATATTATTTTTGCCAAAGTGCATAACCTTGCATTTATCAACATTGAACCTCATTTTCCAGTTTGCTGCACAGTTTTCAATTTAGACAAATCACTCTGCAAAGTGTCCGCATCCTGCATGGAACCTATAGTTCTGCACAATTTAGTATCATCTGTGTCACATTAACAATGCTGGGATTTTAAAGATTTCTAAAATTAATATACACCTTTAATTTTAAATGCATATAGCTTCAGCCCAGCCCAGATAATAACCTGTTGCCCCAGCTTAAACAGGGCCCAATGTTCTCTTTCTTTACCTACAAAAGAACACAAGTGATCATTTTAACAGCACAATAGGTATTTGTTGGGAGCATAGGTTCTTTAATGGAAGAGCATCACCATGTGCACCATAGCAAGCTTCAGATTAAATGATTTGAAGGTCGCTGCCTTTAGAATGTTATTCTCTGCATTGATCAGAACATACTATTAGGCATAAAACTGTTTTTCATGGTTTGGGTAAGGGCCCTGGTTCAGTGAAATCAAGCGTTCATTTTACAAAGACTGTCTCCGCAATTTCACGATTCCTACTTTGCAGAAAGCTCATTCCTCTTCCAGCACAATAATGTCCCAATGCAGAATGTCTTAAATGAGAGTGAAAGAACTTGACTGGCCTCAAACTAACTGCACACCTTATGTGATGAATTGGAACACCAATAAAAAGTTATGCAAAACCACCGAACACTTGTGCTCAACCTTCCTAATGATTTTGTGCCTAATTGGAAGCAAATCCTGACAACAATGTTCCAATATCTAGTGGAAAACCTTCCTAGAACAGTTCAGTAACCTCACATCAAGTAAATTGTCACTTTATATCTCTCCACCTTCAAGTCTAGCTCTCCTCACTTCAGACCTACTCGCATCCAAGGTTGTTGTATAGGGAACAATATCTGTGTGCCTGCTAAAGAGTCTGCAATTGTTATGTTTCTTGGCTGTTGTATTCTCAGAATTACCAGCTTGGCCTCTAGCTGATAGCACTAGCATCCTCAGCAGCTTTATTGAGGAAGGTTACCAAGACTTAGAAAGATTTTGATAAAGAAAGATTAAATGTATAATCTCAGAAGGCTGCCAAAATGTTATGCAACCCCCAATGATTTTAATCAATTACCTGATAATCAGGGCCAGTGTTCCTGTTCATTATAAACTGCACTCAGCCTAAGGTATTTCTGCAGAAGCTCATTGACATCTTCTTTGGCTTCTTCTGTCTCTTAGACAAAAACCTGCAGCCACTCTCTACCGCCAGCAACTAATCTTTTGAAAATTCTTTTCCACCAGCATTAATAATAATTCATTGGTGGTAAAATATCTGCACTACTTGGTAGCCCCAAGTTGCCTCTGCAAATTCTGGCTACTACATGAAGCACAGGCAACGCATCTGTTTTTCCCCCTGGTGACTTACATTAGTATTGTTAATGCCAATTTACATTAAAATCTCATTTGTGGAAATTAACTGCGGGCAACTAATCTTGCCATGTGCCATAGCCCTTGGTTCTGGTCTGGGCAAGCGCATTCTCAGCAGAGTGAAAAGCTGAACTGAAACGCAAAAAGCTACTTTTTTCATTCTGTTGTGCATGTGTCTTCCCATGTCTAGAAAAAAGAAGAAGACCGAAGCGGAAGAAAACTGCAGCAAATGAGCACCTACAGAAATACCCTGGGCTGGTGCAGTTTTAACTGGCTTGGAGTACGAGGTAAGTGATTAAAATCACTGGGGTGCCTGAGAATTAAGTCCAAGAGCAGTGGCTGGGGAGACCCTGTCTGAAGGCCAGTTTAAGCGAGTTTTTTGAAGAATAACCTATTTTTCAGTGTACCCTTATAATCTGCTAAGGGGACACTGGCCAAATGGTTTAGGGAAAAATAATGAGAAGCTATATAAGACCTGCCAGGCATGATAGCAACAAAAGTTCAACAACATCTAAGCTAATCAACTTTGACATTGTAAACATTTCCATTCTATTTTATAGAATATACTGTTAAAATGGGAAGGTTCCTGATAGCGTACCTGTCTATATTTGTATAAAATCTAATATGTTATTCTGCCTTACTTTAACCTACTTTCCTAAGATCGTTCATGCATTCTTATTACCACATCTTGCAGATAGGGTGTATACTACCTTCCACATTCAAAAGAATGTATAATAATTGTTTCAATATGACTTTCGACTGGAACATCAAAATCACACGGCAGAGGAGGTGGTGAGCAAAAAAAATGCAGCTTCTTTCAAGTATGGCGCTCAGAGACAGACATGACATCACACTGTGCTGCAACTGAAGAGCCAGGCAATGTGCACTGAATTGAGAATGGGAAATTTAATACACTCACCTCTGATGTTTTGTCCCTGCGCAGTACCTTCTGGACACATTCCAGAATGTTTAACTTGCAGATTACAAAGACATCAAATACTGCATTCAAGCCCTAGGAAAGACAATAGTCTTTTTGTTGTTCTTTCATCCCAAGAGCTTGCAAGGAAGATTGTAAAATATTTAAATTCCACCCTAATCAAACACATTTTAAAGAAAAGGGGCAGCTAAGGTTACTTTTAATAAAAAAATATTCTTGTGAGCTGTAACAGTTGAATAGTTAAATATAAGTGTAACCTACTTTTATCCCCTCTAAATTATTCATCTTGTTTTTAAATGATAAAGAAATATAACTCTTGTAACTGAAGAAAAACAATCAAACAAGCCTTGCATGTTAAAAAGTAAAGTAAAAACACTTTATTTTCAGTTCTGTTATGACTGCTTGCTTGCAACTCCAATGCCAACATTTCTGCAAACAGATAACGGTCGCTTTCCAGTTACTGCTAAACTGTGTAAAATACATACAATCTACATACAATCTTTGGCAATCAACAGGTACTAAGGTGCTGCAAATTGTTGCCAATAACCTAATTAAGTAAAAAAGAAGAGCCCAGATTGTTAGGTTAGCATTGCTTCTACCAGGAGCTATATGCCCGTGCCTTATGTTATTAGAACAATTAGCAATTTTGTATTAAAAAGGCTGAAGGAAGAGGGCCTGGTACATCCATACGATCAATAATCAGTAATCACATTAGGTGGATACTGTACATACTTAAGGCAATTCTTACACCAAACGTGTTTACTATTTCTTATATGGCCTTGTATGTGGCAAAAACAACTGATATCTTGCCTGTAAGACTAATGGTCATTTCCCCAGGCAGGGAGGTGCTAGCCTAGGAAAACTATTATCAGTATATTTTGATCCAATCATTATCTCAATTAATAAAATGATAGGATTAGCTACAGTTGGTCTACCACCATGGGATAATTGAACTTGCATAGTAAGGCCATTAATTAAACTCCTGTAAATATTTTTTACTTTACTTTTACTTACCAAAACCGTAATACCTTGTTCTTTGCACAACATGGCCACTGCAGCCTGAAGATACTAAAGAGCACCCAAACACAGAAGAATGGCCTGTATTATCTGTAAACAAACAGAATTTGTTAATCATCTTAATACTTTTGCTCACCAAGTCATACACATATATAAACGTGCTTGAAAAAGGTGCACTATGCACCCAAAACGTTGCAGGATGTTTCTTATCAGATGAGTGTGTGACTGAATATGTGATATATTCTGTTGGAATCGAGTGGTTTTATGGACAATGCAATGAATTCTAAGTTTTAACTGATATGTTGTACAACTAGGTTGGATAGCATACATTTGAATGGATTCCACTGCTTCATTAGAAGAATTTGTGGTACTTGATAATAATAATAATGAAGAATAAAGAATGATGTACTTGATATATTTAAAACAATCCAAAATTAGGACAATTTTCATTTTGAAGTAGATATAATTGCTTGGCCACAATTCAAAGACTTATTAAAAATTAGAGTTAATAATTTTCCCCCCAACACTCTTCCTCGTGTAAGGCATAAGGGAAACCATTGAGGGGTAAAGGTAGATAAGGTGACCCCATGCACCTTAATAATACTACCACTGATACTCGGGGGCACATTTACTTAGCTCGAGTGAAGGAATAAAATAAAAAATACTTCGAAGTGTTTTTTTGGCTACTTCGACCTTTGACTACGACTTCGAATCGAAAGATTCAAACTAAAAATTGTTCGACTATTCGACCATTCAATAGTCTAAGTACTGTCTCTTTAAGAAAAACTTCGACCCCCTACTTCGCCACCTAAAACCTACCGAGCATCAATGTTAGCCTATGGGGAAGGTCCCCATAGGCTTTCCAAGGTTTTTTTGATCAAAGGAATTTCGTTCGATCGATGGGTTAAAATCCTTCGAATCGTTCGATCGAACAATTATTCCTTCGATAGAACGAATAGCGGTAAATCCTACGACTTCGATATTCGAAGTCGAAGGATTTAACTTCGATAGTCGAATATCGAGGGTTAATTAACCCACGATATTAGACCCTTAGTAAATGTGCCCCTAATACTCTGTATATATCTTTTTGTGGCTGTATTTCTTAAACTCCTCAAACTACACTCAATACTTGTTACAAAAAAACTCATGCTATTAGGTTGTGAAAATTGTAACTATTTACCTTAATCATATTCTGCCAAAGTTGCTGAAAAAATAAAATGGTTTATGAACTTTAACTGGAACACAATGCTACTTAAATGGCCCATTTGCTTTACATTTGCATTCTTTCAAAATTTCCACATATACTTAAAAATGCTTTTAGTGCTTTTATTAGTTGTGTCCACTGACTTTTTACTTTGTATCTCACAGTAGGAATTTCATTTTCAAATATGAAAGGTCGTAATAGTACACAATCACATTTGTTTGCACAAGTTTTCCTGCTCCTGCCATTTAAAGTATTCTTAAATGTTAGTGTCAAGAGGGGCTATTTGATATTTAAGTCTCATACACCACATAAAGGGAACCAGAACACAGACTAAAATGTCAACTGAATTCCTGATGTTCAGTAGTTCCATAACTATATTGATTAAATTGTAAATATACCCACTTCAACAGCAGTATTTAGTTTTCATCTAGTTGTGGGTTTTTTTCTTACTGATGTGCATAACTAACACTCCCATGAATATTTGCATTTAATGTGTGGGAGATGCCATGCTGTATACCACTTAGCTTTCTCTATAGAATACATTAGCAAGAGCATCCCTAGCAATAACACATATTTTTTTCTGTTTGTATATGGTAGACACACTTATGTTTTAAAGTATCAAATATACAAAGAAGGAATGTTTCCAGGTTGCAAATTCAAATAAAGCTCCTGCAGTAGAAGGAAGCGGTCATGATAAACTGATATACTTACTCCCAGGAAGAGCTCTGCAGTATCCAAGAAATGAAAGTACAACACACAATGTGCACAGTAAATCTGCTCTACCAACAATCCCTGCAAACTTAAAATAAATAGCACAATTTTCACATATTAAAAGTAATATAAATGGTGATACTATTTCGCTATTATTATTATGAATTTGTTTCATATATGTTTTGTAAACACATCAAATGTTATTAAGATACCTCTCTCTAAGCATTGTCATTCTTAACCCCACTGAGCCGCTGTCATACTGAGACTTCATTTAGTGCCAGAAGAGACTGAATTCCTGCGGGAGAATCACTATGGTGACATAGTTTTAAATTATTTCTTTGTATAAACAATGAAGAAAAAAAAGATTGTTTATTCCTACTAATTGTCAGGATCAGCCCGGGACTTGAACTCTGGTAGTGCTGTTCTGCTTATTTGCAGCACTTACCTGATGAGCCACTGGGGGCTCTCAGGGCTGATTCTGAACTCTGGTGTGTATTGTTTTCTGTTATATGCCTGTTCACAGTGTTTTCCACCCACCTCGTTTACCCTCATGTGTTTCCCATTTCCTAATCACCTTCCCTTTATAAACCCCGCCCTGAGCTCATTGATTGTATTATGTTTGTTCCTGACCTGTGAATCTGAATCTGAATCTGAATCTGAATCTGAATCTGAATCTGAATCTGAATCTGAATCTGAATCTGAACCTGAACCTGAACCTGAACCTGAACCTGAACCTGAACCTGAACCTTGAATACCTTGTATGTCTTGTTCCTGAAAACCTTGTTACCTTGTTTCCTGAGTGAGTACCTTTGTTCCTGTGTTCCCCATTTTTCCCTCACCATGTGGATTCCTCGATCAGCCATTTTGCTTGTTCCTGCCTTTTGTGTTTCTGTGTTCCGACTGCAATAAACCTACTATAACTTCATCACCATTATGTCTTTGCCTACAATTACCTATGGCTACACCCCTGGGCGTCCACCATATCCACTCCCCTTGGAGTGGCTATCCTCGGTCACAACAGTTCCTCGTTGTGAACGTTACAGAATGACTCAGCCTAACTACAGGAAGCCTTTGGGAAAGCCCTCCATGCCTTCTGACTCTGTTGTTAAACTGCAACTCCCTTGGGATGGAGAGGATAAGGCAGAAGACGCCATCCATTTCACTGATGATGTCTGGCAGGATTTTGTCTCCGATGATGACTGGGAGGATTCAGCCTTCGATGAGGACTGGGAGGATCTAGACTCGGATGAAGACGAACTACAAACTGCTATCTGGCCTGTGTCAGATCGGCCACTTCCAGTTTTTGGGCCCTTGTCTCCTCCACAACCTTCTGCTCCTGTGGCAGCTGCCAAACCCAGGTCACCCTCTTTTTCTCTCAGACCTGAACCCCAGTTTATTAGTTTTTCTACAGTTTCCCAGCACCCTCTCCAGTCTCCAGCTCGTGTGCCGGCTGCTCTTCAGTCACCTGCTCCTGTGCCGGCTCTTCAGTCACCTGCTCCTGTGCCGGCTCTTCAGTCACCTGCTCCGGTGCCGGCTCTTCAGTCACCTGCTCCGGTGCCGGCTCTTCAGTCACCTGCTCCGGTGCCGGCTCTTCAGTCACCTGCTCCGGTGCCGGCTCTCCAGCCTCCAGCTTTGGTGCCGGCTCTCCAGCCTCCAGCTTTGGTGCCGGCTCTCCAGTCTCCAGCTTTGGTGCCGGCTCCCCATCCAGTCCTTGCTCCTGTGCCGGCTTCCCAGCCAGTCCTTGCTCCTGTGCCGGCTTCCCAGCCAGTCCTTGCTCCTGTGCCGGCTTCCCAGCCAGTCCTTGCTCCTGTGCCGGCTTCCCAGCCAGTCCTTGCTCCTGTGCCGGCTTCCCAGCCAGTCCTTGCTCCTGTGCCGGCTTCCCAGCCAGTCCTTGCTCCTGTGCCGGCTTCCCAGCCAGTCCTTGCTCCTGTGCCGGCTTCCCAGCCAGTCCTTGCTCCTGTGCCGGCTTCCCAGCCAGTCCTTGCTCCTGTGCCGGCTTCCCAGCCAGTCCTTGCTCCTGTGCCGGCTTCCCAGCCAGTCCTTGCTCCTGTGCCGGCTTCCCAGCCAGTCCTTGCTCCTGTGCCGGCTTCCCAGCCCAGTCCTTGCTCCTGTGCCGGCTTCCCAGCCAGTCCTTGCTCCTGTGCCGGCTTCCCAGCCAGTCCTTGCTCCTGTGCCGGCTTCCCAGCCAGTCCTTGCTCCTGTGCCGGCTCCCCGAAAGCTGCCTGTGCCGGCTCCCCGAAAGCTGCCTGTGCCGGCTCCCCGAAAGCTGCCTGTGCCCGTTACCATGCCAAGGCAACTGGATCCAGCCTCCGTGCCTGCAGCCCAGCCGGTTCCAGCCTCCGTGCCTGCAGCCCAGCCGGTTCCAGCCCTCCGTGCCTGCAGCCCAGCCGGTTCCAGCCTCCGTGCCTGCAGCCCAGCCGGTTCCAGCCTCCGTGCCTGCAGCCCAGCCGGTTCCAGCCTCCGTGCCTGCAGCCCAGCCGGTTCCAGCCTCCGTGCCTGCAGCCCAGCCGGTTCCAGCCTCCGTGCCTGCAGCCCAGCCGGTTCCAGCCTCCGTGCCTGCAGCCCAGCCGGTTCCAGCCTCCGTGCCTGCAGCCCAGCCGGTTCCAGCCTCCGTGCCTGCAGCCCAGCCGGTTCCAGCCTCCGTGCCTGCAGCCCAGCCGGTTCCAGCCTCCGTGCCTGCAGCCCAGACGGTTCCAGCCTCCGTGCCTGCAGCCCAGACGGTTCCAGCCTCCGTGCCTGCAGCCCAGCCGGTTCCAGCCTCCGTGCCTGCAGCCCAGCCGGTTCCAGTCTCCGTGCCTGCAGCCCAGACGGTTCCAGTCTCCGTGCCTGCAGCCCAGACGGTTCCAGTCTCCGTGCCTGCAGCCCAGACGGTTCCAGTCTCCGTGCCTGCAGCCCAGACGGTTCCAGTCTCCGTGCCTGCAGCCCAGACGGTTCCAGTCTCCGTGCCTGCAGCCCAGACGGTTCCAGTCTCCGTGCCTGCAGCCCAGACGGTTCCAGTCTCCGTGCCTGCAGCCCAGACGGTTCCAGTCTCCGTGCCTGCAGCCCAGACGGTTCCAGTCTCCGTGCCTGCAGCCCAGACGGTTCCAGTCTCCGTGCCTGCAGCCCAGACGGTTCCAGTCTCCGTGCCTGCAGCCCAGACGGTTCCAGTCTCCGTGCCTGCAGCCCAGACGGTTCCAGTCTCCGTGCCTGCAGCCCAGACGGTTCCAGTCTCCGTGCCTGCAGCCCAGCCGGTTCCAGTCTCCGTGCCTGCAGCCCAGCCAGATTCCGTTCCCGTGCCAGCTCCCAGACGACTGCTTCTTCCCGAGCCAGTTTCTGTACTGTTTGCCCTGACCTCCGGGCCTGAGGACCTGTTTGCCCTGGCCTCCGGGCCTGAGGACCTGTTTGCCCTGGCCTCCGGGCCTGAGGACCTGTTTGCCCTGGCCTCCGGGCCTGAGGACCTGTTTGCCCTGGCCTGGCCTCCGGGCCTGAGGACCTGTTTGCCCTGGCCTCCGGGCCTGAGGACCTGTTTGCCCTGGCCTCCGGGCCTG
Organism: Xenopus laevis; assembly: GCF_017654675.1. Taxonomy (NCBI): domain Eukaryota; kingdom Metazoa; phylum Chordata; class Amphibia; order Anura; family Pipidae; genus Xenopus; species Xenopus laevis. The sequence goes on along the minus strand of NC_054374.1, from coordinate 111,072,825 downwards.
AGGACCTGTTTGCCCTGGCCTCCGGGCCTGAGGACCTGTTTGCCCTGGCCTCCGGGCCTGAGGACCTGTTTGCCCTGGCCTCCGGGCCTGAGGACCTGTTTGCCCTGGCCTCCGGGCCTGAGGACCTGTTTGCCCTGGCCTCCGGGCCTGAGGACCTGTTTGCCCTGGCCTCCGGGCCTGAGGACCTGTTTGCCCTGGCCTCCGGGCCTGAGGACCTGCCTGCCCTGGATAGTGCCACTTTCCCTGCTACTGGACCTGGTAGGGCGGTTAATCCTGTCTCTATCAGGTCTATTGCTGTAGGTGTTGGTATTGCTGTCCTGGCTTGCCTCTTCCTGTTTCTAACGGGTGCCTGTGCTCCTGGTCCGCCACCTGTGATGGGTGCCTGTGCTCCTGGTCCGCCACCTGTGATGGGTGCCTGTGCTCCTGGTCCGCCACCTTTGATGGGTGCCTGTGCTCCTGGTCCGCCACCTGTGATGGGTGCCTGTGCTCCTGGTCCGCCACCTGTGATGGGTGCCTGTGCTCCTGGTCCGCCACCTGTGATGGGTGCCTGTGCTCCTGGTCCGCCACCTGTGATGGGTGCCTGTGCTCCTGGTCCGCCACCTGTGATGGGTGCCTGTGCTCCTGGTCCGCCACCTGTGATGGGTGCCTGTGCTCCTGGTTCGCCACCTGTGATGGGTGCCTGTGCTCCTGGTCCGCCACCTGTGATGGGTGCCTGTGCTCCTGGTCCGCCACCTGTGATGGGTGCCTGTGCTCCTGGTCCGCCACCTGTGATGGGTGCCCGTGCTCTTGGTCCGCCACCTGTGATGGGTGCCCGTGCTCTTGGTCCGCCACCTGTGATGGGTGCTCTTGGTCCGCCACCTTTGATGGGTGCCCGTGCTCTTGGTCCGCCACCTGTGATGGGTGTCCAAACTCCTGATCCGCCACCCGTGATGGGTGCCTGTATTCCTGGTCTGCCACCCGTGATGGGTGTCCAAACTCCTGATCCGCCACCCGTGATGGGTGTCCAAACTCCTGGTCTGCCACCCGTGATGGGTGTCCAAGCTCCTGGGCCGCCACCTGTAATGGGTGCCTGTATTGATCTTGTCTGTCTTCATGTCCTGGTTTCCGACTCTGGCTGTGATATCTTGGCTCCTAATTCTGCCAATGTTCCTGTTCTGGCTCCTGACCCCAGCAATTTCTTTGTTTTGTTTTTCAATCCTCAAGAAGCTCCTGTTCTCGTTTCTGGCGAGGCTTCGGCCCATTTCCCCAGGGTTTGGACTAAAAAGGATGGGGGACCATTTGATCCTGGGATCGCCCGGAGGTCGATCCTCAAGGGGGGGGTAATGTCAGGATCAGCCCGGGACTTGAACTCTGGTAGTGCTGTTCTGCTTATTTGCAGCACTTACCTGATGAGCCACTGGGGGCTCTCAGGGCTGATTCTGAACTCTGGTGTGTATTGTTTTCTGTTATATGCCTGTTCACAGTGTTTTCCACCCACCTCGTTTACCCTCATGTGTTTCCCATTTCCTAATCACCTTCCCTTTATAAACCCCGCCCTGAGCTTTGCTCAGGGCTGAGTCATTGATTGTATTATGTTTGTTCCTGACCTGCAAATCTGAATCTGAATCTGAATCTGAATCTGAATCTGAATCTGAATCTGAATCTGAACCTGAATCTGAACCTGAACCTTGAATACCTTGTATGTCTTGTTCCTGAAAACCTTGTTACCTTGTTTCCTGAGTGAGTACCTTTGTTCCTGTGTTCCCCATTTTTCCCTCACCATGTGGATTCCTCGATCAGCCATTTTGCTTGTTCCTGCCTTTTGTGTTTCTGTGTTCCGACTGCAATAAACCTACTATAACTTCATCACCATTATGTCTTTGCCTACAATTACCTATGGCTACACCCCTGGGCGTCCACCATATCCACTCCCCTTGGAGTGGCTATCCTCGGTCACAACAGTTCCTCGTTGTGAACGTTACACTAATGCTATGCCTGCTATTCCCATTAACAGATACTATTGGCAGACGCCACAATCAGTGACATCAGGCATGGCCCCCTGTTGACCTTCCTTATGGGGATTATCACATTACAGGAGGAAGAAGATTAGGATGATAGTCACCAACCTGTCTAAAAGCGATGAATTCTTAAGGAAGATCAAAAGAACAAACTAAAGTTGTCATACTCCACTAGGCCAGTGACTCGTGGCAATAAATACAGGAGCTAATTTTAAAGGAGAAGGAAAGTCGTCTTGCACTTGGGGTGCCAAACTGTTACGCACCCCCCAAGTGAATGTATTTACTTACCTGAAACCCTGGGCCGGTGCGAGCGAGCACCACGGAGCGATCCTCTTCCGACTTCTTCTTTCTTCAGATTTGGCGGGGCAGACCTGTGCACTGTAGAACGAAATAATAATAATAATTTAAAGTCCAGCTATTTGCTGTACTGAGCATGTGCAGCCGCGCAAAGAAATAGGAAGATGGAAGTTGATCGCTCTGTGCTGCTCACTGGTATAATCTCGGGCCGGTGAAGTTTTCTGCTGATAGGAGCACAGGCCCAGGGTTTCAGGTAAGTAAATACAATCGCTTGGTGGTGCCTAACATTTTGCACCCCCAAGTGCAAGACAACTTCCTTCTCCTTTAATGAAACATTTTTTTTTTTTTTTTTTAGTTTTCTGTTTAGATTTGTCAGAATGAAAAAATGGTCTAATATTTTTCTATAGGTTTTTTTTTTATCCTCAACAGCCATTGTTTAATTCTGGTTCAAGTTATGGGGCTGATTTATAAAATATGAGCTTATAGCTAACCACAGAAACATGCACCCACTTTCTATTCATTCCTATATATTTTATAGAAGTATATACAGTATATCAATGGGTGAATAGAGCTCACCATTTGATAAATACACTTCTTAAAATCCCATAGGAATGAAGAGAAATCACAGTTTGATAAATAAAAACTTTTTTTATTAAGCCTCAGTTGTATCTTTCACACTACTGTAGTTGTAATATGTAAAAAAAAGTAAGCAAGCATTCACCCAGAGACCTTCAAGCTGATCTTGCCATTTGCTTTCAAAACCTAGCTTGCTACTTATGAATGTAGGACCATAGCAACCAGATAACTGCTTAAATTCAAAACCTGAGAGTCACAGGATAAAAGGTTAAAACAAAGGACATATTATGCAAAATGCGGGAGACCTGGGGCTTTCAAGATAATGGATCTTTCCATAATTTGGATCTTTGTACCTTAAGTCTACTAGAAAATCATATAACATTAAATAAACCCAACAGGCTGTTTTTTTCTTTCAATAAGGATTAATTATATCTTAGTTTGGATCAAGTACAAGATACTATTTTATTATAACAGAGAAAAGGAAAATCATTTTTTAAAAATTAGATTATTTGGAATTTATGGAGTCTATGGAAGACATCCTTTACATAATTCTGGATAATCAGTTTCCAGATAACAGATCCTTTACACCTGTACCACAGTGCATTATAATCAAAGTTAACATCAAGGCGTATGGCTCTTTTATTATAAAAATAAACTGTTATTTATCAACCTATTTTTAAGTGCTATTATAAAGAGGATTCAGTATTATAATAATAATCATCATTTAATCAATTGCCAGTATGGAAATCATGCAATTCAAACTGAAAAAAGGATGATTACTTACACATTCGGTATGTACTGGATGCACAGCAAAGAGCAAAGCAGCTAGAAGTGATGCTTTTGGAGTGCAGGTTATCTTTTTGCCTTTATGATTGCATGCCATTCCCCAAATAGCACTGAGAAAACATCAAGAATCAGGACAGAGACTAAACAATGCAAGACAATATTGACCACATGAAATCCCACCGGGTGCAATCCTCCTGCTATATGGTAATTAATTCTGAAAGGAAGATACAAACAGATCACATATTTAAAATAACTACAATGTGCAAACAACACACAGCAGCTAAAAGCCCCTCCTATCCATGGTCAGACCTTTTATAAAACATTTTTCAAGGTTTCAGATATTTCAATGGACCAGAGAGATAAGGTGGCCATAGACGTAACAATTATGAACTTTCTTGGAAAAGATCTTTCCAAGAAAGGCACCCAAACATCGACTAACAATGGGCGATGTTTGGGTGCCTTCAAAGGTCAAATCAAAATATTCCTTCCAGCCCGATCGACATGTCGACCGATATCCAAGTCTTCTGCCGATATATCGGACAGCTCTTTTTCCACCATACACGCCCTGAATATCGTACGAAAATGAGTTTCGTACGATATTATCTGTGCGTCTATGGCCATCTATAGTCTTGGTTTTTGTTATAGATCAATAAACTGTAATCATTTAAAGAGCAGAACAAGAAATTGGCAGAAAAGGAGCACTATGTGCATCACACAACTTAATGTACAATGCACTATGCAAGCATTATTTAAAGCACAAACCAAACAGATACAGACAAAGAAACAGACCAGTGTGTCAGGAAATCAAACACTGGAAAACATGTTAGTTCCCTCACTGGTTAAAATAATGAAAATAAACTGATAATAGCAGGCTGACATAAGAAGATCCCCAGAAGCTTCAGCTGGTCAGTCCCACTGTTCCTTAATCTGTATAGAAAGGGAGATCATCTGGGAGAGAAGGAAAGAGGATTCACCCCATGAAGGGATTAGAGCTTGAATGCCATCATACTGCAAACTGTGTTTGTCTGAGAAAGAAAGATACTTTGAGGGGGGTTATTTATCAAAATCCGAATAAGCTCTTACAATTTTTTGAAAGCGACTCTGACCAAATCCACACGGACATTTTCCCCCTATATATCCAATACATTTTTCTGAAAAATTCTTGTGCGTGAAAAAAAAATCTTAATTGTAACGATTTTTTTGGATTTGATGCCTAAAACCTGCGACTTTTTCGGATCTGACGCCTAAAACCTGCGACTTTTTCGGATTTGACGCCAGCAAACCACAAAATCTTCCAGCACAGGATTTAAACAAAACATCTGTCATAGACTTCTATATGAACTAGGCAGGTCTGAGTTACTTTTTTTATTTGGACTTTTAACACCATTAGGGTATAATAAATCACGAAAAAAATTCAAGGTTTTTTTTTTTAACACCATCAGGGTAATAAATTTGAGGTTTTACCCTTTATAAGTCCGACCAGAAAAAAATCGAATAAATAAATATATAAACCCCTACGTTTCTGTGTGTGAGTGTGCTGAGTTCAAACAGAAATGTAACATAATTAATATTTGGGAGCAGAAGAATAATTCATATGACAGAAGGTGCATACTGTAGCTGCTTTACTGCTGTGTAGGGATATTTAGGGTGGGCTGCTGAACTGAATGGATAGAACAAGGCATACCTCAAATCATAGAAATCATGTGTAGAGCAATATAAGACCTCTACTAAATTTTATTAAGTTTCCCTGGCCTTGTGTAGTGCAATGTAGTTGCTGCAGTATAAACGTCCATTGTACTTTAACTGCACGCCATATACTAATTAAGCATCGCTATCTTAACTTCGGACTGCTTATCGTATTATCGCTAGCGCAACTTCGCAACCGTTCGGTAACCTTTGCGCAACTTCGGATCTTCATGAATTTGTGCAGCCCTGGCGAAACTATGCCTGGCGAAGTGTGGCGAAGTGCGGCGTAGCCGTCACTATCGAATTTTTGGCGCATATTAAATTTGCCCCTATATCTGTGTGTGTGTGGCCAGCTTAAACAAGCTAGTACCTTTTCTGGGTCTGATTTTGACCATAAGTCCAGGGTTGTACTGGGGGGCCCGGGACCCACTGCGGCCGCTGCCCAGGGCCCCCCCTACCCCCTGTTGTTATGCGCCGTGCCGACTTGGCGCGCATGTATAAAAGCCTGTATAAAAGCCGGCGCACATGTTTAAAAGCTGGAGCACATGCGCTAATGGCGTCACTCAGCGCGCATGTGCATTTGGCACTGTGCGGCGCTGGAAAACAGTTTTGGGGTACAATCCGGAGAGGGGTGTCTGGCCCGGCGGGGGCCCATGAGGGTCAGGGGCCCATGAGGGTCGGGGGCCCACCGGTTTTTTCCCCAGTATCCCGCCAGGCCAGTCCGACCCTGCATAAGTCTGTACAGTGATCAAATATATTGAGAGGGTTTATTTTCATTTAAAAGGATTAAGGGACCACATTAATGAAGAATAAAATAAAGAATGTGTTGTGAATATTTGGTTTAAATAATGTTTCAGAACACAGTGTATAGAGTGATATTTCATTCAGATGAGAGGAATTGCCTGCTCACACTCTTATGATGACTTACAGTGTATGAATAAAGACCCAAGCAGTGTTCAAGTATTAAGGTCTATCGCACTGGCTAATAAAGAATGGCCTCTGGTAACATCAGAAGTTAAACCGTAAAGCAATAACCACAAATTAAAGCGTGAACACACAATTTGCCATGAATTATAAAGGCATTTCAGAGATTAATACAAACACCTCACCTGAATGTTAACATTGTGAGAGGTCTAAAAGATTTGTGACTAGCATTGCTATTGAGTTGTGTACCCCAGAAATCATGTAGCCACGGATCAGCAACTGGGGTCTCTTCTCTGAGGTCCTAAAAATGACACAAGAAATGACAAAAAGGAAGATATATATATATATATATATATATATATATATATATATTAAAGAGTATCAACTAATAGATGCATTATTATGGCTTGTTTCTTAGCTTGCAGAAACACTACTTTACATTACATTCCTTTCCCCCTCAGCTGTGTTGTGTTTGTATCTTTTAAGTTGTTCTGCGAGGGCCTTAAAGAACTAAAGCTAAACTAAAGAAGTAGGCTAGAAATGTTGTACATTATGTTTTGGGTTTCTCTACCAGCCCAAGGCAACCACAGCCCTTTAGCAGTAAAGATCTGTGTCTCCAAAGATGCCCCAGTAGCTCCTCATCTTCTTTTCTGCTGATTCACTGCACATGCTGTGTGCTGCTGTCACTTACTGAGCTTAGGGACCACCTCACAATATACAGTTCATATAGAATAGAAATTTCACAATATAAGGCTGATTAGTAATTAATACATAAAATTACTACATAGCAGCACAGAAACCAGTGCAATTAGCATCAGAATTAATAATCTGATCTGTAGCATCAGATCATATTACAGACAAACCTTATTTTCCTGCTTGATAATTTGTGACGACCCCTAAGCTTATCTTCTCAACAGCTGCTCAGAGCCCACTGAGCATGTGAGTGTCACAGACACTTTCCAAGATGGTGACCCCCCTGTGACAGGTTTTAAGTCCTGGATCATTGCTGCTATTGACAAGTTGAAACTTTAGGCTGGTGGAAAAAGGTCATTATATAAAATATGGCATTTTTTCAGCCATGTTAATTTTTAGGGTTTAGTTCTCCTTTAATCACTGCATGGTTCCCATCTGCCTCTATCTATTCACTGAATGAGAGAAAGTCTTGTGCATGAAACACACCAAAGTGTAATTGCACTTGGGCAGTTTAAAGGGTACTGTTATCCTGTGGTTTTGTAGAAAATACAAGGCTAGAAATTTGCCCTCATCTAACAAGAAGTTAGCTTTTACTAGATGATGATGTGATCTGATTATGATGGGGTGCTGAAAAGCAAATATATCATGTATTTAATAGTATATAAGATGTTGAAAACCAGAAATTCATCTCTTGGTTACCAGGACTGGCATTTTTGCTGCCCCTGGTAACCAGGGGGGCGCTGCTGCCTGAGGTGAGTGCCTTAACTCACCTCATTGGCGGAGCGCCCCTGCCCATACCTGTGTTATACTAAAAGTTCATTTTAAGAGGAAATACAATTTAACCGCTGCTGCAATGCAAATACATACAAGCTGGAAAAAAGACCAGCTTTTATTCATCTGGTGGAAGCCTGTGTGGTAACAATAGTGGCCAAACCAGTAGTGAGCAATAGAGCTTCTTATAATGCCCTTGGGAACATAGTTTTAGTAAAGTTCTATTTTTCTTTACATTATATAATTAAATATGCACTTACACACTATCTTGGTTTTCAGTGCTGTTCCCTTGGAGAAGGTGGTTGACAGCCTCCTCCACTACTTTTAAGCAGAGAATGGGTACCGGTTTGGAAGGAAAATTACTAGGCATGTCCTTTACCTTTCTCACTTGAACATAAAAATTCTATGTTAATGATGAAAGAAGAGACAGGGCTCTCACTGCACTGACTGCGTTGGTGGAGAACAGCACTGAACCTAATTGGGTAAACACGTACTTAATTTAAAAGTCAACTTTAACACTAAAAAGTCACAACAGAAAAAGTGGGAAAGCGTCCATGTTTAAGCAATAATTAAATATAAGCTATGAAACAACCAAAAAAGCATTTAACTGTTTATCTGCCAATAGAATACAATGTGCCTATGTGTTGTGCATGTTATAAAAACAAGCCATTACACAGTAAAATGTGTTTGTCTTACTTTTGTTTGTTCATTTTATCCAAGTAAAATGCACCCCCTTCAGAGTATATATTATTGTGCCAATGCTACACACAAATTGCTTATGATTTTTCGGATTCTGTTATTTGGGAAATTCTGTTAACGATTCCTATAAGTATTAATAACAATAACAACAAATACTTTGTTTTTCACGTGTTTGTGAATTATTTGACTTCATGATGACAATTTAACAAACATACATGCACATGAAGACACTTTAATAAAATGAATTAACTTTTGTGGTCTCTTATGCTTTTCATAGGAAAGTGTGACTTTGGGACTTCAAGGGTTAAATCACAGATGCATTTATTAAGCCAAGGAATAACACGATAACTACCATACTATGAAGCCTGCATCCATTAGATAACTAGAACAGTAGGTTTTATTGATGACAAATACAATAGCTCAAGTTTACAAGCGCAGAAACTCACTATAGTCCACAGAAGCGCTGCCAGTGTTCTGGCTTTTGTTCAATAAACTACTGCTGCTGCAGCCGTCTTTGTTGTATCCGCTTCTGCTTGCAGCTGCTGCCTGACGGTGGGAGCTGGATCCGTGCCTGCATCACAGAGGTACAGGGATGGGAAGGCTTGGAAATGACAAAGAAAATGCTACACCTACTAATGGGCTCTAGCTGTTTACTCTGGCTTGTAACACCAAAAGCTCTCATAAAGGCCTTTACAAAGGCACATTCCATTGGTTTATTCACACAACAAAGACTCGATTGGTCTTTTGTAATCTACCGTCTCATTGGCTGCTGTCACTGTAGCCTTCCTTTCACTGTACCTAGAGCTTTTCTCTGTCATAATCAGCAGCAAAATGCATTATTCTCCTACTAAAGAGGATAATTCTGACTTTATGCAGGATTATAACAATGATTGATACTGTCCAGTATAAACCATGTCATTTGCATTTACCGCAAGATAAACTGTCCCAGAAATAGCTTCATAATACTCCTTATCTAGAAGTACCTGCCAAATAATATTTAAGATATTTGCCATGGGAAAAATAAATTAGCAAATAAAAACTTGCAGGGCCACCAACGTTATCTCCATTTCTGCTTGTACACATATGTAATAGCAGATGTGTTTTGTCTCTGGTTTCTGACACTACATACTTTAGAATGCTAGACTGCCATTATGCATGGTTCTGTCAAATTTGGCCAGCATTCAAATATATCCTCACACATACTACCCCGGCATCTTTTCATTTTAGATGTCAACATTAATTGCTACATCTACTAGCCAACATGTTAAAACATGAGGACACTTTTGCAATAGCTATTATTCATTAGCCAATGTATTTTAACGCTGACTAGGGTTGGTCAGATTTAAAGAATGTCCCTCTCTAGGACAAGATGCTCAGGGTATGGGTACTAGTCGGATATTTCCACAAAGCATCACAAAAGGTATTTGGTGGATCTTTCCTGTGGCGCCCGAAACATTCAGCCATTTTAAAGCAGTGAATGTGCCCCTTAGAGAGAAGACTGACAGATGAGTTCTGAGGGGGGAGAGCGGAGGGAGAAGCACAGAGGGATGAACAGGTAAAGTGGAAGGCTGAATGCTGAGGAAAGAGGGTAGAGGGCTGAGCAGGGAGGGTGGAAGGCTGAGGGCGGAGGGAAGAGGGCGGAGGCTTGAGGGGGGAAGACTAAGGGCGGAGTTCGTATGGCTGACGGCTGAGAAGGGAGGGTAGACGACGAAGGTATGATTGCAGATTTGGAGGATGAGTGACCGTAAAAGCACCCAATGCGGCATTCCTAAGCCGTAGGACATCACATGGAGGACAGGAATTTTCCAGAGGATGTCCTAAAAAGCGTTCCGTAAAAGGGTGGAAATCGGGACCCATTTTGTTTCTCACATAACACACCAAGCCATTGCACAGTGATATGGATCCTAATCTTGTCACAGCAGCATTGTTCACCAAATAAGAGCCCTATACTTAACACCTGCTTTAATCAGGCTTTAAAGGAACATTATGTCAAATATAAGTGTTTTAAAGTAATGAAAATATAATGCAGTGTTGCCCTGCACTGGTAAAACTGCTGTGTTTGCTTCAGAAACATTACTATTGTTTATATAAATAAGCTGCTGTGTAGCCATGGGGGCAGCCATTCAAAGGAGAAAAGGCTCAGGTTACACAGCAGATAGCAAATAAACTCTGTCTGTCTAATGGTGTTATCTGTTATCCATTAGTTAACCTGTGCCATATAGCCGTTTTTTAATTTCCGCCATTGCTCCACAGCAGCTTGTTTATATGAACTATAGTAGTGTTTCTGAAGCAAACAGATCAATTTTACCAGTGCAGGGCAACAGTACATGATATTTTCATTACTTTAAAATACTTACATTTTTTGGTGTTACTGTTCTTTTAAAGAACAAGTACCATCAAATACCAAGCACTCTGGCCCATGGACCAGGAGGGGACTCTCTCCACCACACACACACCAGATGGTTCTCTCATGTCTTATTTTACGGAGCATGTACAGTTCCAAAATTCAAAATATGGCCCTAACAAAATTAAAAGATGGGGATGGGGAATGAAGAAAATACATAAAATATATAATTCAATACATGAAGGGGGCATATTTATATGTTCTGTAGAGACTAATAAAATATGCCCTTAAATATAATCACTTAACTAACTGTTAACAGTTAGTTAACAAAGCTTATTACTTATCTATAAGGCATGCAATTGTTTATTTAACGTACATTGTAATATAGCTTCTTTCATTCATCTTATCCTCTTCTTTATCTCTATAGGGGTTTATTTAATAAGAATCAGGTGGTGGTTTGAATGCATTCATTTGACATCAGTATAGCCATGTTGGGGCTCATTAATGTGACACACTTTGTATTCTTGAAATGTATTTTCTATAACCTGAGCATACTGGTTTCAACCTGCTTTTCATTCACTGGCCAGGAAGTGAATACCTGCTTCAACTCACTATTCCACCATATATAACATTTGATCCAGTCTAATATGCATATATCGAATGACTACACTAATAACCTAAATTATGTTTTACCACAGGGTGGAACATTGAATGATATATCTTTCTTAGCATAAAACAAATGTTTGATTGGGCTATTGTTGCACTGTATGGACACTCTATAATGTATCCTTGAGTACATAGAACTCTTGCCTGGCTTCTTATTCCTTGCTGACTGTATTGAAAATTTCTATTCCAATACTGTCTTGTTTCTTACCCTCTACTGGGGGCCAGAAAGACCATGGCTCAACAGTTACAGTATCTAGTTCATTCTGAATATTTCGGGTGTCTGATACTGCTAATACCACTAACTAATTTTAACTAGTAATTTTTTCTTTAGTCAATTCCTGTTTGAGCAACTAAAACTGTTAAAACATGTACAGTATGCCTGTCTAAGTTTGGTTATGTTCAGTACCTACAGTTCAAAGTAAGATTTACCTTGAATATTTAATGTATATGTTCTAAAGTCAGCCACTAGATGGTGACAATTAGATTGTTTGTTTTTGCAGAAAGCTCCATGTACATTAATCCAAATGCTACTTTTTTTGTGGTATAAGAGGGTTTTCTGATTTCTGGGAGCTAAATGCTATAAGGCATGTGCTATAGGCATATAGAATGGAAGGAACATGTACAATATGATACCCTCTTTAAATAATTATTCTAGTATGAACTCTGCATAGATGTTGCAGCTTCATATAAGAAAACATACACATTTATACGTTAATTTTAAAATTTTAAAATCACAATTTAACTTCACTTCATGCTCGGAAGGACTGTCACAGCCATTTTGGGTAGACATGTATCCAAGTAGTGTCCTGGTTCCTCTGTCTAGCAAATACCTTGTAGGAGTCCTGGGACATTCACATGTGTCTTGATATAGTTGCACACAGTGGGCACTACAGATGGCAATGGGCTCAGGGGGAGGGCAACTTCTTTGTGTGTGTCGCTATCTGTAACAGCATTGCTTTTTTGTGTAAGGATTTGTTGAAGATGCTAAAATGTTGGGGAGCAAAAGATACTTTTTTGGAATGTACTAGATAAAACTAAAAGGCTAACAAATATAATGCATAGGTAAAATGTTTATATCATGTTATCACCATGGAGGGTTATTATCACACAAGAATATTGTGCCTAACATGTGCTTCCATTAATTGTAGGCAAATGGTGCATATACGGAGGCTGTTCATTAAAAATACTTGCATCAAAACATGCTCCTTGCTCTTTCATATTGTTGTGTAATGCACCTGCCCAGTCTGTGCTCAATTAAATCGAATTTTAATGGCGGAAGTAATTCAGTCTCCATATATGTTAGCCAGAACTAAAGCTAGAAATATTGAGTATATTATGATGTTTTGGGCTTCTGTACCAGCCCAAGCCAAAAACCAGAAACCTTAGGCTAGTGCAATAAGTTCAGCAAATAAAATATGACATTTTTAGACATTTTTAGGGTTTAGTTCTCCTTTATGTCTACAATGATGCTGGAAAATTTGTAATAAACATTGTAATGTGATGTGAGGGCATATATTCCTGAAAACACTTCACTGCATTCTGAATAAAGAGCCTTATAAATAAGTTAACTAAACTTATCTCTAGCATGTCTCCCTATTCCATTCCTTTCTTGCTCTAAATCAGAGCTGAATTATGGTCAATGGTTTGTTAAAAGTGATAGACAAAAGGCATTGCGTATTTGCTGTAAAGCTCGTTAGACATGTTTATCCACCCTTTTTTCTGAAATTAATTTTCTACTCTCTTCCAGTTGAAGATTTGCTCAACCACGGAAGCTATCAATATGAGGCAGCTGTCTGTTAACCATAAGCAGATACAGATTGATAATCTGTCTGATAGTAGAAATAACCAGTGGCACAAAGTTTTGTGAAGTCTTATTCTGCATTTCTTGTAACTGGATTTTTAATAGGAACCCCAGTGGGCAATGGAAATAGGTGAACACATATGTGTATCATATTAAATTAATGCAGTAATAAGGAAACATGTTCAAAATTAATACGCAAGGCTGGGTTGAAGACGAATATTGATTCTTTGCAGAAAAGCACATTGAGTTGCCCACCCCCTAAGAGATGTTTGGCCACACATCAAATAAAATACAGATTATGCTCCTGTTGATTTCTTGTAAGAGGGTTGCCAGATTAACCAGTTACCAAGGCAATGCAGTTACAACTTGACCAAAATGACCAATTCAAGTTAGTGTTAGCAATAATAGTAAAAAGAAAGCAGTCTCGAATAAGCATCCATGAGTTTCAGATGCCAGATACCAGGGACTTACACCTTTAATACAAATGATATTTCCAAATTACTGTTCAGTTAGAAATAGCATAATATAGTGTTAACACCAAATGATGATATTGTGAGTTACTGCTCCCAATTTAATTCATATTGCCCTTAACTGTTGTTTTTTTTCATCCCATTGGGGGTTGCACCTTTCATTCAAGCGTATGGATTTCTTATTTTCACATTTTATGTACCTTTCTTTCTCTTTTTGAGTGTTTCAAATAGATTTTTTTTTATTAATCTCCCTTTATAGTTCTTTTAAATAGACATGTTTTTATTTTGCACTTTTTAAGAACATTAACATAAACAAGAATACAGAGAAAAGAAGGAAGTTGTCTTACAAGTCAGTCTAAAGAACTTTCATGCTTGTTTGTGTACAAAACATGTTCTAAGGTCAACAGTAAAGGCTATCTGTACTAGACCAATCAGATTGTTACTGTGTTACGGGAAATCACTTTATAGTTAGAGTATAAGTGGTGCAAGGGTCCACATAGTACTGAAAAAGTGACATGGCACAAAATGTGCAGAGGAATCCTTCTTACCTGCTTTGAATTAGAGGAGTTTGTGGTTGTGTGAGCCACTCTGGATAACATTAGGAGGAGAGAGAGTACAAAAATAATCTATTCTGCAGATCCATGTCTGCTGTTTTAAGGGCCCGTTTATGAACAAAAGTGCAGTGTGCAATTTCAGAAGCAAGGCGCCATGTTTTTTTTACCCAAAATGTAGCATTATCCCAGTAATTTTAGCCTTGAAGGGAGTTGCACTTGGCCCAATTGAATCGGATGCATTACAATACACACAGTTGTGCTTGTATTTCTACGTGATCTGCCTGAAATTCCACTGAAAATATACAAAATCAAGTGCTGTGGTGCTGTCATTTGGCATCCTCAAATGTCGACAGGTTCTTTAGGCACATTTTTGTTGCACACTTTGACAAATTACGCTATGGAACCCTGTGAGATGGCAGTAACCCCAGGGTTCCCTTGTGTCAATTGGTGCACTGTGTGAGATTCATCTCAAAAGATCTTTTGGCTCATTGGCATTTGGCACCAATATGCTTAAGTGCAAGTAGCGGCTTTGGGCTGATGCACCTTTAATGAGTGGTGTCAATTCACGTAAGGGCTGTGCAAAAGTTTGCACAACTGCAACTGCACTTCTGCTTTGCAAATGAGCCTCTATGCACTGTAGAGTGGGGGAGACAAGAATGTTTTTTTGTTTAATTGGGATTTAATGCTTAGAGAGCTTAATTTGGGCTTGTGAAGCATGCCAACAAATGTGTTTAATGTATATAAATTAATGACTACTTATTTTAGTTTTAAGCTTGTGAATAAATACATGTACAGTATGGCCTGTAATGTGTTGCTTTTTCTTTAATGAGTACCACCAAAAAAAAAACAATCCTGCTTCTTTGGTCTTTTGAAATATCCTTGTGAACCTTGCAGGTTTGAATAATACTTTCATTATATTTGACATATAATTATTGCCAGATAATTTGCTATCAAAGAGCAAAATATCAGTATAAGGACCTGCTATAGATGGTGGCACTGCAGCATGCATTATCTCTTATCAGTGCAAGATCATAGGAATGGAAAAGAAATAGGTTTCTTTCATTAAAGTGTAACTGCCATGCTCAATTTAAATATATAATATGCACATGTCTGTCATAATGTATTTTAAATTGGTCTTTAGTTAATCTGGGCCTATGGTGTTTGTATATCACAAGAAGTGTGCAAATGCAATTATCTACTGTGGAAACTGTTATGCTCCTGTATTTAATCCTATATATAGTTATAGTAACAACTGGGCATGATGTAGCCATTAAAGTTTCATTGTGGGTTCAGCTGGCTTATTATTTTTTTTTTAAGGTCATTTGCATTGATTTGGCTAGAAAGATTGACTGAATCAAAATCTGTTATTATAGTTTTATTAACTTTCCTACATTTTCAAGAATATACGCTTAGGAAATCAATAAAAAAAAGCTAGAGCGGGATGGAGATGGTTCTTTTGTTCCCATAGCGTTTTCCAGCGGCTGCTTAGGTATAATGCTGGGTTTTTGCACAGAGGTACTCGGTTGATGAAAATCTAAACACAACTTGATAATTATGCCGGTTTTTACGAGTAAAAGCCTGGTGATGTGTGGTGTATTGGGTTGCAGTAACATGATAAATAGACCCCTAAGTGAAATGCACCAATATAGACACAAATAAGCATTTGTTTTGTTAAATATCACCATGCCTTCCCTTTAGGGTCGGACTAGTCCAGCGGGAAACTGGGAAAAAAAAACAGTGGGCCCGGCCCTCGTAGGCGCCAGGCCAGTCAGACCTGCTCCCTGCAAGCTGCAAGAAGAAAAAGGTGCAGGGCAGGGTTGGGGCTAGAGCAGGATGGGGCAGAGGGGACCGTGCGGTTGGGGGAACTGCATCCGTTGCAATTGTGTTGGAATGTTGTCATTTAGTACCAGAATCACTGCCTGATTTCCTGTAAGGATTCATGGACAGGAGCCAATGTGCTGTATAATTAAAGATGTTTAATACACAAAAAATGTGCACAGACCTTTGCAGATAGATTTAAACGGCAGCAAAAAACACAAGTCCAGGTTCAGGCCGAAATTCCAGGGCAGGCGGCAGACAACAGATGAAAGACAGGCC
The DNA here is from genome assembly GCF_017654675.1 of Xenopus laevis. Lineage (NCBI taxonomy): Eukaryota > Metazoa > Chordata > Amphibia > Anura > Pipidae > Xenopus > Xenopus laevis. The sequence continues at coordinate 111,056,464 of NC_054374.1, read as the reverse complement.
AAAGGTAAGGCAGAGTTCATTCAAAGTCAAACACAAGCCAAGGTCAATACAGGGAGCAGATTAGAAAGAGAGCAGAGAAACTAGGCAGGAACAAGATAAGATTCAGGAACAAGAACAGGAACACAATCAGGATATCATGGATCTTGGAGACAGCAGTAGGGCCAATAATCCAGCACAGGGCTGTCTAGAAACCAGGCTTAAATAGTCCTCAAAGGAACAATTGCCCGCAGCTGGACAGAGGGGGTGTACTAAGGAAGCCTGACCTGAAGGCAGAAACAGGCATCTCATAAGAGCCAGACCACCACCACACCGCCTTCTGTGGCTGAAGCAGGAGGAGCAGAACCTGAAACATAACAGGTCCGTGGTTCAAAAACCAGGGAGTTCCTGACATTTCCTTCATTCAAGTGGCAGACTCGCAGATATTGATGCATCCAGCTGAAGGAAGCCACACTTTGGCCAAGGCTGTATTTATATATAAGCATCAACGGCCTGTGCCTAGGGCAGGGTGTGGCCTTCTGGTGCCTAGATAATCAATATTTTTAAAAAATAAATAAATAAATAAACTCCACCAGAGAAAACCTGAATAAATCCGTTGATGAAGCTGAGGGGGTCAGCCATCAACACTGATCACTGTGACTTCATTCATAGCAGAAGTTATGTCAAGCAAGCTAGGGGGCACAGTGATGTCAGGTGCCTAGGATGACACTGGGCCTAAATGAATTAGAATTTTGCTTTCAAAAGCGCATATGTACTCAAATGTATCACTTCGACATCTAACACCTGTCGAGTTCATGTAATAATCAATGGAAGCCGCCTTTGGCAAATGCAAGTTTTCCGAATCTTTGCACCCATTGAAAAGGATAAATAGAGTAAAAATTTGAGGTATTTGTTGACACCAATTTGTTATATTCAGATTTTTTTTGATAAATAAGCAAACATTTGTTTATAGTTTATTTGAAGTAGAAAAGAACCCAGTAACATTACACAAATTCGAATTTTGCTAAATAGGTCTTGCAGTCTCAAATTGTTCAGCAATAGTAACATATATTTACATTATATATAATGTTTTTTTGATAAGTGCTACCATCTGCACTAAAACATTTAAGTCAGTTCTTACATGAGATCATATACCATTAACCCACTGACATAAAACAGGTCTCTAGGTAAAGGGCTCCAGTTTTCCAGAAAATTCTATTGTAACCTTAAATTATATGTAGTAATTACATGCCTAGTAAAGATATGATTATCACTGAAACCATTTCCTTAGCTGTTTGGTAAGATATTGTTTCCTCTGATATTTACTGAGATAAACAGGTTTATTAAAAATGAGTAATTTACTGGCTTCAGTATACCATGCTGAAAACTTACTGACTACAAAATCAGTCAGTTAAAGGGAAAGTATACACTTCTATGCACTTTTGTTTAACATCAGTCCAGACTCTTTGGGGGGAATTCACAAAAGTGTCGGTAAAATAAATAACCCAGAAGTGGCGGTCGACAAATTTGTAAAATGTCGTACGAACGGCAAATTCACAAAGGCAGATGTTACCATCTCTGAATGTCTCGTTAGTCAATTTTCTAAAATGTCGTATATCTTTTCATCGTACAAAGGACATTTACCAAGACTTTTTAAAAGACAATTTGACTGACATTTTCATTTTGGAGAGCCTAAAGTGTCTGAAAAATTGTCGGTAAAAAAAAATAAGTTTACGAGTAATTCATAAAAATGTCGGGAAAATGGGTGCCGAAAAAACCACGCCCAAAGTGTCGTACATTTATACGACATTTTAAAGACATTTTTTCGTTCCCGACACTTTTGTGAATTCCCCCCTTTGTGTTTAAAATATGTTTTTATGCGAATTTATTTGCCATGCGCGAATTCCCGCAATTTGCGAAAATGCCGCAAAAAAAGGATGCCGGGCGTCCAAAACGAGACGCCGGCGCCGTTTCGCAAATTTTTCACCGTTTCGCAAATTTTTCACCGTTTCGCAAATTTCGCAGGAAAGTCGCAAATTTTTCGGCGAAGCTAACCGCCCCAAATTCGCCCATCACTAATGATATCCTGTTGTGACTCCCATTATCTTAATCCACAAGAAGAGCATTTTGTTGAGACGGTACTTTCCCATTTGTATGCAAGGCAGAAGCAATTCTGGGGAAAAGACCCAGGATTGCTGCTAAGAGTTGCATTTACATACAATACACTCAAGGTTGATGCTCACCCACTGGGTTCCCAGAATTCCTTCTGCCCAATATGATAATAAAATCAGTCCATTGAGTTGGACTCCACCACCAATGGAACTCGGAAAATATGTCAACCTAACCTAAATCTCTAATTCAGCTCTTTGAAACAAATGTTTCACAGTGTGGGATTACTTGGGGCAATATATCTATTTAAATACATTTAAGAGAGACAGGAAATTGGGAAACTTAAAGGGCACCTATCACTGAAAAATTGTTGGCAAGCCCCCAAGCTAATGTCACATGCATGTGGATAATGAAAATTGTGGGGCACTTGCTCATTATTCGCATGCGGCATGAGTGTGCCCCGACATGGCCACCCACATCAGGAGCTCCTGGGGGAGTCGCTTAGCATTGGTGAGGAAAATATGTAGTGAAAAAAATTGTTGTTTCCCTCAACCAGAGTGTGGGCTCTATTAGCCTGCTACATCTGGTAGAAGAAAGAAGTATGCAGTGATAAGTACCTTTTAAGGCAACTTTAAGTAGCAGAGATTCTCTTCGATTCTAGGGCACAAAGACAGGATTGAAACTAATCTCCAGGTTTGTAGTGTCCGAAAAAAAAGCACATGTACAATCTGAATTATGTTTTCACATGTGAGCTCGAGCAAAGTGTCCATTTGCAATGTGTTTTTGCTGATAACCCACCAAGATTAAATTATAATTCATTCATTTATTTTCAATTATTTAATTGATATAAAAGGTATGCAAATTTGTAAACCATGTAAGGGAAACAATGCCCCTATTGTTTTCTATTGTTATTTTTATGCATCGATAAAGTACCAACATATTCTGTAGTGCTGTACAATAAATGGGTGTAGATATTGAACACACTGTACAAATGACATAAAATAGACAGCAACCAAAACAAGAGGTAGACAGGTCCCAGGGAGCAGTAATTCAATCAGAATATCGCTTATAATGTATTTGTTTATTCAGCACCAAAATGAACATTGAAATGTTTAGCTTCTATAAAAGACTTAAATGAACTCATATCCATTTACTGTTAATTGTAGTTTTTCCTATTCGCTGCAACAATGCTGCTGGCATTTATGCCTGTGTTACAGATTTTTTTGGAGGCATCTGTATGCACCAGGTGCAAAACAAGTTATTAAACAAAAGCACTTTGTAGGCGATGAAAGGGTTTGTTTGGAGGCTGCAGCCATCTTTGTACATTGTAATTAACCTAATAATACCTTCTGCATGCCAGCAAATGCATTTGTAAACAATATGTTTGTTAAGTAACATAAAACCTTGCATAAAGCCTAAATTTTCATTATATTCTAATATATCATGATAATGATTAAGAAAAACAGAATTCCGAGTAGAGCAAAATACAGCATGGTAAAGTACTTGTAAATAAATCAGAAACATACGTAAATGCCATAAGCCCTTAATTCCAAGTGCCTTTCTTTTCTGGTAACCCACAGGCATAGATACTGCACATACATATCATTTAATGATAACAAGTGCAGTGTGCTCAGTAGAATTCTGAATGCAAATTTCCATTTCTTTAACTATAATGCAGCGTTGTCACCAGAATTTCTCACATTTGCTCCCAATGCATAAAAATGAAAAGAGTCACATGTGGTTGCAGCTAACATTGATTGAGTGCATGTGATTCTTGTGGCATAAGTCTGCTCTACCTCATCTTAGAGTCCTGCAGCGGGTCGGGTACCCGTGGATTACCCGCAAAAACTTGCGTTACCCTGTGGGTTGAAGTTCTGGCTGCGGATATAGACGCGGGTCAGCGGTTCTGCGGGTTGCAGGTCTTCTCAATAGAGATTTTGAATCCTTTTTTCTGATCACGCCTACTTCCGATGATGTCACTTCCGGTTTACAATGCCAGCACTTCCTGATTCTTGATGGTCAGCAGGTCGTGGGTCTGGGTTGCGGATAAGTTACTTGCGGGTCGGGTAGCAGGTTCAAGCGGGTAAGAATGTGGGTTGCGGGTCCAGGTTGCGGGTCCAGGTTGCGGGTCCAGTAACTGCACTTGCAGTCATGTTCATAAAGGACCCCTACAACCTCTCGTAGATCTAGACCTTTTTGTAGCTTATTAACACTGAATGTCTTGAGCAGAAATGTCTTCCACTAAATAAAAATGTTAAGCATCAGGTTTAGACCATTTTTGTAGCAACACTTAGGGGTATTTATTCTGTGTTTAAATTTCTCTGGTCGAGCTGTTTTTTTGTCAAAAAACTAAAATTTTAGAGAAACAAACTCGAGTTATTTGAGATCACAAAGCAGCAAAATATCTGAATCCGAAAATACTCCAGATAAAACCTGTTGAATTCATGTAGAATTCAAAGTCCCTTTAAACATTTGAAGATGTTTTTTGCCTTCAAGATTTTCAGGTGTTTTGGGGGTGTTTGATGCTGGTTTTTGCTCAAAAACCTTGACAAATTCGAGTTGTCGTGCCACAATTCAAATACAGTTGCGCAATTCGAACGTCAAATTGAAAAAGTCACACGATTAGAATTATTGCGCGATTTTGTCACGACTTTATCTCCCCAATTTTTACGCCTGGTAAATTAAGGAGATTTGAGTTTGGGAGTTTAGTTAAATTTTTTTTATAAAGTGAGAGAAAGTGAAGTTTTAGTAAACAACCTCCTTAAAGGACTAATAACACTAAAAAATTTCAAGTTAAAAAAACATTGTATCCCCCTCAAGTACCTCCTCCTTTGAGCAAAATGTTCACTATTTTTAATTCTTCATTAAAAAATACCATAATGAATACCTTCTTCCGGTTGTGCTGTGTCTCAGAAATAGGGTGATATGGTGACATGCCCTCAGTTTTATCCTACGTGCACTCTCCACATCTCCTGACCCAAATTCTGCGCTGCTGTGGAGGATTTTTCAGCCTGCATGTTTTAACTTTAAACCTGATTTATTTCTGTGAGTGCTGCGAGCAGCGAATGCAGCACCCAGGTCAGCCATAAAAAGGAGGAGGTACTTGAGGGGGCTAATAATGTTTTTTTAACTTAAAATTTTGTGGTGTTACTGGTCCTTTAAAGTGGTAAATAAGATGGACTGTAAGATGGACCGCTACTTTGAGAGCTGTTTTATTTATTTGGAGCCTAACCATAGTGGAGCTACATAGAGTAAGCTCATCAAAATTTGTAAATAGACCAGCGCCTATGGCAACAGAGAAAAGAAAACAGAAAACCAAAATAGTGCAATATGTTTGGATATTTGGACGGCACCCGTCTTTATAAGGTGTGCTTTCTCTTTAAATCTTCCTCTGCTGTTGAAAGCATGCAAAAGAAAGATCTCTTTATATCCAAGTAGTTGTATCCACCATTTGGCTAAAATGCCTAATTTTAAGCCAACATTAAGGTATATTGCCCGTAGTATTAGCAGATCCTTTCTCTCCTTTTAGCTCAGTTCCACAAATCCCAATATAGAAAGATATAAATCCAAAATAGTATAACACCATTTATTAAAAATATACTTTAAAAACAAGTTTGCAATCACATTTGTTTTGACGTAAAATCACATTTCAACATCACAGGCTATTGCAGCTTCTATGAAGGGGCCCTGCTGGCGTGTGTAGCTCCACCGTGGCTCTCCCTGTCAGTCTGATCTGATGTCACTTCCTGCCTTATGCGTTTCGCCAATCAGCTGGCTTCCTCAGAGGCATATGCACCATACTGCACTATTTCGGTTTTCTGTTTTTCTTTTCTGTGTTGCCATAGGCACTGATCTATTTACAAATTTTGGAGATTTTTTTGGATACAGCTGAGAGACCGTGTGAGACTTACGGCGGGAGAAAGTTAAAAGGCTAAAACGTTTTTTTTCCTTGTCACTTTTTGTTTTTGTATACAGTAAGCTCATAAGCTCATGTTGGAACCATATTTAGTTCAGTGTGATGTCATTTTAGCTGGAAATGACAAAACTAGCAACTAGAAATATCTGTGTATATATAGACCTTTAGTTCTTAATACATAAAGATTAGTAGATGTGTGCAATGAATAGAATTTGACCTGTGCTTGCTTGTGCAAAACAACATATTAGTAGAGGAGCATTTGCAGCAAAAGTCTTATTAGTTATATCATATGAAAATGAAGCCGTCGACTGCTGCATGGAAACCGCCAGGGCTACAAAGGACATCATTTTTAATTTAAAGCTATAATCGCTTGTGAAGCAGATACATGAAATCCTTTCACTATATGTTTGATGTTACCAGGGTTAATTCAAATGCTAGGGTTTAAATATGGAGACTAATCTTTGAATACCTCATGGATAAGGAAACATCTGGAAAATTCCAGGACTTGTAATAATGGTACATGGATTCAAGCTATTTGTCAATATCCATGAACAAAGACTATCACTGTAGCTAATACTTTTCTCGGTTGGTATGATATGAAATTCATTTATAGTCGGCAGGGGGTTTTAGAGTGCTAATGGAAGCTATTTTCAGTTATCATGTTAGTCTATAAGTATACAAAAGCCGTAATTTGTTTTTTTTGCAATCTAGAGATCAGTTTATATGTAGGGGGTATGCTTTAGACTACTTCAGAGATGTCAGCTTTCATCTTAGCAAATGTGTACAAGGCATCAAAATGAAAGGGATGTCATCATGAAAGTCTGGGTAATGTTCATCTTAAATGAACCATCACACTGAAGGGTTTCATCTTACTTATACCATTTTACTAATCTTTTTCTACAGATTGATGCAGTACATAAGTATACCCTAATATTTATTCAGTTAGTAACACCAAATGTGATATTCTATAGCAAAAGTATGTTTGATAGACGTTAGACAGACAATACATACTCTTTAATACTATTTCATTATCATCATGTTTAGTACCATAACAGTAAGTTACTAGTTGATTGCTACAGAATCAACACATTTGTGAAAAGTAGTGAGAAATTTTGATTTGGGATGAATCACCTCAGATCAGACTGAGAATGCTTTATTCTGATGTCTCCCTGAGCTCAGGGCTATAACTGTCACGAACGGCACCCAGAATCCAGAACCGATGCTAGGCTCCCTGGTCTTGGCTCTTGCTTACGCCTTTAACAGCCGCCTTTCATCTCGGGAGTAGCCCTTGGCTAATTGGATGCCGCCAGGTCTTATTAAGAGAGGAGCCAAGCGAGGGTTCTGGACGAGCAGAGGGGCACGATCGTTAGCAAAGTCTTTGGGCAGAAGGTCACAGTTCAAGGAGTAGGCGAAAAGTGTGGTCAGACAGGCAGAGGTTGGTTCAGGCTGGGTTCAATCAAGGTCAGACAGGCGAGGTCACAAAACGGAGGATCAATCAGAATGGTCAAGCAGGCATGGGTCAGGAAAACGGAGTTCAGAATAGTCAGACAGGCAAAGGTCAGGATCACAGAATTTAGAATAGTCAGGCAGGCAGGAGTCGAAACAGGAGTCAGAATAATACAGGGACGCACCCAGGAAACTACAAGTAGAACCAAACAATGGGCAATGATTTCCATTACAAAGTCCCTTTAAATACCCATTTGAATTTGGTGCCATTGCGCAATGACGTCTTGACGCCGGCGAACGTTGCGCATAAACCCAGGAAGTGGTCGCGCAATAGAGGAACCAGCGAACAGCGGAGAACAGTCAACGTGGCAGGCGTCCCCGCCGAGAGCCTGGCGGGCGTCCCTGCCGGTCCACTAGACTACCAGGGTGAGTCCTCACACTAACACAGTGTTGTAGTATTAGTAGTCCTTATAGTATAATATAATAGAAACATGTCAATATCGCTATCATTTTTTGGGTGGATGGGATGCAAACTATCCCAACCATTCAACTTGCTTATAGATATTAGAGTCTTCTCGAAGTAGGTATTTACCGTATATTTTCTCTTCTCTTGCCTGCCAAAATGTTACATTCTTAAAATACTTAAAAGACATGTACTTATCTTTTAATTATGGGAACATATGTAATTGAATTATTTAACTGAAGAGCTCAGCTATTTGGTGGAAATTCAACAAAACAATCCTGGACCTAGGCAGCTGCTTTATCAGGGTGGGGGAACATGACTTTGGGCTTGATCTTGCTCAATAATAACCACTATGATAAAAGGACAACCTGGGACAAGGTGAACAAATAGCACCAATATGTGGCAATCCCAAATTGGAAACCCCAAAATCAAATGACCTGATCCCTCAGAATTGAGGTTATATACAGGGCTAGCTAATCTATCTATTCCATAACTTGTTGGTTTGGCACTTTACTTGAAAGGCATTTAAAACTACCTTTAGGACAACATACTCTCTTTTATGGCCATTTTAATTGGCAATTAGGAGGGACTGGTTTCCTTACTGAAAACAGGTACAAATCAGCTTCATTGGACCATTTTCTTTGTATACAAGATTTTTAACCAAAAATAAAGTCATAAGTCTTGCACCACATACAATTCATCTTAGAGAAGTATAAACATAGCTTCAGAACCAGACCAGATTTCAGTATCGGGGCAAGCCTAATATTGTACCCTAACTTTTCATTGATACTGTCATGGGATAAAAAAAAAATTTCAAAATGCATCAGTCAATAGTAGTGATGGGCAAATAAATTTGACAGGTGCTAATTTGCTTTGAATTTCTGTGTTTCGTCACCGGCGAATAAATTCACAAAAATTTGCCGGTGTAAAATCCACTGTGTAAAAATATCTGGACGTGCGTCAGAATAGTCGTGCACATAAAAATTGTTGTGTGTCACAATTATTCGGATGCCCATTGACTTTAATGCATTTGGACAAAATAGGCGCGCATATAAAAACTGTCGTTGGCTTGAGGCTTTTTTGTATTTAATTTTGAAATCTGATATGGGGCTAGACATATTGTTAGTTTCCCAGCTGCCCCCATTCATGTAACTTGTGCTCTGATAAACTTCAGTCACTCTTTGCTGCTGTATTGCAAGTTGAAGTGATATCACCCCTTCCCTACCCCTTCCCTCCCCCCCCCAGCAGCCTAACAAAAGAACAATGGGAAGATAACCAGAGAACAGCTGCCTGGTAAATCTAAGAACAGCACTCAACTGTAAAATTCAGGTCCCACTGCAACACATTCAATTACATTGAGTAGGAGAAACAACAGCCTGCCATAAAGCAGTTCCATCCTAAGGTCCTGGCTCTTTCTGAAAGCACATGACCAGACAAAATGACCTGAGATGGCTGCCTAAACACCAATATTACTAAAAAAATACACTTGCTGGTTCAGGAATGAAATTTTATATTTTAGAGTGAATTATTTGCAGTGTAAACAGTGTAATTTCAAAATAAAAACTACATCACAAAAATCATGATAGAATCCCTTTAAATAAGCCTATCACATCATTAAAAGGGAAATACATTAGTTAGCAGGGCCATCTAAGCTCATAAGGCTAGTTGAAATGAGCTTGACATTAAAGGTAAAGGTTAAAAGGGAACCATCAAGGGTTTTGAAGGCAAACAAGGATTGAGAAAATGTGATGCGTTGCCAGCTCTTGTTTAATGTCCCGATTGCAAATGTAATAAAAGAAGCAAAGGACAAAAACCCCATTGGCACATTATTCAATAATATAACACAGAGCCTTGCATTTGCTGTAACACTAATATACTATCTCAAAGGCTTCAAGACATAGAGGAAGGTCTTTTGAGAGTAGCAAGAACTGCTGTGAAGATGGAACTGCTGCTAATATGTTTTTGGTTAGTAAAAGACAGAATCTGAAAAATGGAACTTGAGCCAATGATAAATGCTGCCAGGCTTCCAGTATTTTGAATCTTTGATTACAGATGATAATATGAGAGAAATGATTAACAATGATATAGCAGTAGGTAATTAACTTTGCACAGCCATACTGATAATTTACTATACAGTGGTATGACAAGTCTAGTTCAAAAACAATGACAGAATATGATTAAGGGAACTTTAAAAAAAAAAGATACTCAGGAGATTTTGTTTTGACCTTGTAAACCTTGTAAGATAACTTGGGTATTGTATCTGAAATAAAAGCAAAAGACTGAGGAGGTCAATCACATAGAAATGACGCTGGAACATAGGGCTGTATATAATTGGAAACCAGGAGGTTCTTGTTAGAGGATTGGACCAAGTATAAAACGAATAGCTAATCTGAGTGACAACATACAGGAAGATGGGCTTAGAAGACGGGAAACCAAAGTTTCAAACTGAGAAAATTGTGCTTGAATATAAACATGCAGCTACTGTGCAGAACTTACACCTAGGGATTGCCTTCCTAACCTGTTAAGTAGGAAATGGTTGTGCAATTGACCTTTTGTCCTATTCTAAATTAATTGCAGAGTACATCATAAAATTTTTTCAAAAGTATTAAAGAAAACAGGTCATGCTTGCAAACTGCATTAACCAGGGACTTGTAGTATCATTATCTGCTGTTTTATAGTGCAGTAGTCTTAAGTACTGTAGATACCATACCATGTAAATAAAATGATTTATACGAGATACTGGTTCCAAATATGCCTTGAGCGAGCCTGTTGCTCTTCCTTTGTCCAGAAAAGGTTGACATATTACTAAATAAAATACAATATACCTTTGTTGCTCTATCTTGCAGTATAAGAGGACACCAAGACAAAAAGCTTATTGTAATTTAATCATTTATTGTAAACCAAAGGTAGCCTTTTCTTTTAAGAAATACAATATTTAGTTACTTACATGTATAAAAGATTAAATTTCACAGACAACAAAATACGCTATATGGCGCTGACGTACTTTGTAATCGTCATACAATACTGCCTGAGGTACATATCACATTTTATTACCACAGATACCCAGAGAAGACTGAAATTCAGAAGTGAGAGGAGTTAACAGTGTATGCACCAAACACAAATATAAGGTTGATGTTGGTTTGCTTTCAAGTTACAACAAGAAAAGCAACATAACGGGATACTTAGCAAACAATGTAGCTCTAGCGCCAAGGCAAAAACACAGTGAAAGCACTGGATGGAACATTGCTTTTACATCACTGTTTGACACAAAACATAATCGGAATTACAGTAATTAAAATACATATATGCAGTATAAACATATTATACTGCAAGTATTTATCACAGTTTGTTCCACATTTTCTAGCAAACCCAAATTTTGTGGTGTGTTTTTTTTTATACGATACGCTGGGTTTTTTACAGAAAAAAAATATGTCATCCAGAAAAAGGTTTCTTAAGAGTAACCCAGGAAAGGGAGATAATGTCTAGTAGGGATAATATCACACTGCGTGGTTGAATCACCCACGTTAAGATAAACTGCCTTCTGCACCAGTAAGATATATATAAATATTCCTAGATCAAAAGAAGGGGCACTGATTTTCAGCCAAAAGATTTAACCTGTAATAAGGTAGAAGGTAAAAGGCTGATAGGCTTGCCAGGAGCCTTGTCACATAAGCAATTAGTTGCCCAGCAAGCATTATATTGCATGGATCTATGTACAATTTATAGGGCCACTCTATCTTAAGTATTATTTTTTTTCTTGTGTCAAACGGAAGTATTAAAATCTGAATGTATAATTATATTGGGACTTCTATGAAGCAAGTCACAGACTGGCTCTCCCCAGCCTTTTGTAGCGCCTCCAATAGCCTTCTTATTGTATTATAATCCTCTTATAAAACAAAATGCTTGGAGGGGGTATGGATAATGGTAAGAGGGAAATAATTAAAAGCTTGAAGTTGCATCTACAATGCCCTAGAATTGTTCATAGTATACTCAGAACTATACATCTTCTTATTCCTTATTGAACACAATTCTGAAAATGTAAGTGTATATTGGATCAATTATATTTTGGGATTTTGTAGACAAACTGCTCCCAGAGCTTAAAATGATCCTAAAATGAACTAAAACACATGAAGCTTAGCCAGAAGTAGCCCCATTTGCTAAAATGCTTAAAAATACTATTGAATACATTATTTAAAGATTTTGAATTTCACACAATATTTGGGTTTCTATTGTTAGTATTTGTTTGAATTAAAATAAAAAATAAAACAAAGGAATAAATGTGGTGCCGGCCCATATCAGCAAAATAATAAAATCAGAATATACATTAAATATTTTACTTTTATATTGTTAAAATCATTTAGTTTGTGCAAAAAGCAGATAAATAAGTACATTTTTTAATAAAGGATCTCAATTTCCAAGAAAATGCAGCTAAATAATCTACACAATGGTGCATATTTAATAAAAATTAACAGTTTTTGTTTTCAGTGCAAAATAGAATGTAGAAGGTATTGGTTTGTTTAACTAGAATTAAATTATTCAATGGAATACCATAGTTCTCTGGATAGATGCCATGTCAAATTGGTAACTAAAAATAAAAATTGTATTGAAAATATATATCTCCAGTATATAACATCCCACTCGAGATTTTCTACATTCCACACTTGAATATCATTTTTAAGAATAAGGTTGTACCTTATTAATTTCTCCAACATGAATATTTGGCACTTTTCTACCAAAAATAACTACTTGTACCATAGTTACTGGATGGTTGCACAGTATAGCTAAGCTTAAACAGAAACTGTAGTTAAAATTCCAGCTGCTGCTATGAAAAAGAATATTTGCTGACGTTGTGTAACTTTTTTTTGAAAAATAAACTGAAATATCTTGCTAAAGTCATCTCTTGTTCTGCACTTACACTGTTGCGAAAAATATCCCTGCCACTCATGTCCTGTTTAGCTGGTGGTCTCCTATTGGTAGGCTGAAAAAAATTAATATACGTGGACAGGATCTCTATTGCACATGTTTTTATATAATGACATTTCTGCTGCAGAGATTGACATAAGAAATAGTTATAGAAAAGGCTAATGGTATAAATGTGTTGGGTGGGGACCTACTTTACTTTTCCTTAGTCTGTTGCACAATTCCAAAACCTGATTTCACCATGTGACATTCTGAATCTATAAGGCTTCTTATTCTCAGAAAAAAGCAGCTCCTCAGATAACATACTGTATATTGGCCACAGGAGACACAACACTTTGGGGCACATTTACTAAAGGGTGACTAGCAAAAATTCGGCAGAAATCTCATCCGCAGGGACATCGCCAATTTACTAACAGGCATAGATGACAATTTGCTTGTGAAAGAGACCGTCGCTATAGTTTCGCCAGACAAATTTTTGTTCAGATGAATGATCGTTACTCTGCAAATCCACTAAAGTGCAAATTTTACAGAACCTTACCCCTTTCTCCAGAGTTTTCTTCGCCACCTGAGACCTGGCGAACTGATAAGATGAAGCTACATATTCCTCAATCTTGTGTCAGTGACATCATATCCTGTATGTGGGAAAGTCGCTGGTGTTTTTTTTAAGCGGGATTGCCTTCAAAAGTTCTAACTATTAAAGATGTTTGTGTTAGCATTTTTTCCAACCATTTGAAGGGCATGCCACATTTGTTTTAGGATGGGCTCATATCTAGAGGATCTCTTTTGTCTTTTTTATGCTTCCTTGGACATTTGTAATAATAAGTGGACACTTCAAGCATTTGCACCAACATCTCTAATAAAGAGGTCCATACAACCCTATTCAAATTGACCTAAACGTAAGAGCACGACCGAAATTTCGCTAGGCAGAAATGAATGCTATTGAAATATGGCTATGAAATAATCGTGCTGGCAAATTAACACTAGCGAAACTTCGCCAGTGTTCGGCTATAGAGACGCTACTTTGCATTTTAGTGAATTAGCATAGTGGTAACACATTTACGCGTGCCAAAGTGGCACAAAATGTGGCGGGGCATTCGCTGGTGAAAATTTGCACTTTAGTGAATTTGCCCCATTGTTTAAAAGCAATAAATCAAAACATGTTCTACTTAACTTGCTCCTTAAAATTACTTTTACCATTTGGTAATTTTTTTACATTCTGTTTTATGCAGTGAAACTTACCAAATGTATTATATTTCTGGTTTATTCATATTAACCTTGTGTTTGGAGGGAGAGTTGCACCACTGCAATTCAGAATAACTTTGTCTGGTCACCAGGACAGAGCCTTGATGGGTCCATTTGAGATCTAATTCCCTCAAAAAAAAAAAAGCTACAGTATAACATGACCCCTTAACAAACAGGCAAAAAAACACATAATATTTTCACTTTTCAAAACATTTATGCATAATATAAAATTATTCTCCACTTTATATTGTATTTATGTATATAGATTGTATATAAAGTGTCACTCTTTGTGATAAATATTTTTTTTCAGTAGCCTAAGGCTTGGCACTTAAAGGGTTTTTGCCAGTCTCTGCCATTCACTACATTACATGGAAATTTCCCTGTGTTTCATTGCACAGGCCATGCCCATCGTTAAGTGCACTATGTGTTTGTACAGTGTAAAATGTAGCACAAAGGCAATAACCCATGTATGAACTAATCCCAACTATGTTTGATACAAATGCATTCCAACCAATGACAAATATTATTGGCAGGGCTTTGATGAATGCCTCTGAACCAGCAGCAGGCCACACTCCAAAAACATAAGAGAAACTTTACTCTTTATACGTTTTACATTAGTCCAGGAGTGCCCATACTTTACTAATGTGAGGTCTCCTTTTAGTGATTTTGTCCCATTATGATCTACAGCCATAAAAGCATTGTTAGTATTCTGTTCCATGGGAAATTTTACTTAAATATTGATTTTTTGAGAATATGTATATTGCTATATTTAACAAACAACAATTTCTTATGTAACCTTAACATAATAAAGATCTGAATGAAAAGCATGAAATAGAAGGGTGATTTAGACAAGCTGTTTGTTGAGTGTCTTGAGATCAACTGATCACCAGCTAAAAGTCTACTGGTAGATCCTGATCTACCTTTTGGGCACCCCTGCATTAGTCACTCCTCTGTTCAGGTCAATAAAAGCATAATTGTAACTGTAATATCAATACTTTAATTTTCCTGTATATAGAGTGCAATGCCAAAATCATTTTTGGCTGCAATACTGTTATAACCAGTGATCTATATATAGTGGCTGAATATGGAATGTGATCTATATTCAACTCAGCTCACAGTATTCCCAAGAGAGACATTGCTGCATATAAACCATTCATCTGAAAATGCATTTACAATTCTTTCTGTGTAGACCTTTCATATTTGTAATGCAGCATAAAGGTGGCCATACACGGGCCGATAAAAGCTGCCGACAGACCGTGTCGGCAGCTTATTGGCCCGTGTATGGGGGCCCCCGACGGGCTTCCCCGATCGAGATCTGGCCGAAAGTCGGCCAGATCTCGATCGGATGGGATTAAAAATCCCGTCGGATCGCGGCCGCATCTGTTCGTTGATGCGGTCCCGCGATCCGACCGCCCGTTTGGCGAACGCTAGGATCCGATCGTTGGGCCCTAGGGCCCACGATCGGATCAGCCCGATATTGCCCACCTCAAGGTGGGCATATCGGAGGGAGATCCGCTCGTTTGGCGACATCGCCAAACGAGCGGATCTATCCGTGTATGGCCACCTTAACTCTTTGATATCAGACTGTATCACAATTAATATAAATATTTGGCTTTTGCAATATTTGTTTTCATATTTTTTTTGGATGCATCAGCAATTTCATATGAAAAATACAAAAGTTGTAAGTTGAAATGTAAATAATAGATAAAGAATACCAGCATAAAATCACTCTACAATCCATTCCTTTTGTTTGAATTAGGCTTAGTATTAGCCTCACATATCAAGAAGGTCATCACCGCTCTCATCACTTTCTACAGTCAGTTGTCTTGTCCACCATTTCTTCACATCAGAACCACAGGAGGCAGCATCAGACATGGCGTTCATCTTGCAAACCACAGACTTCATTGTTGACCGTCCTCCAAATCGTAGGTTAACAGAGGAAACAGAATGGCTTATTGGTTTTGGTGCTAAATTGCAGACAAAATAGAAATGTTTATGTGAACTGTAACCCAGAGTATCTTTGTGTGTTTTTAGTGGGAATAACTATAGGTTTTTAAAAATCATAAACCAGCATGGTCATAAATAAATGAATGTGGACTAGCATAATGTCTAGTTACCTGAACCCCCAGTACATAATCAGATTTGCTATCTCTCTGGTGTGCTATAGTTATATAAGGTCTGCAAATACATTATAATAGTTAACAGCAATGAGATTCAGGCAAGGAGTTTTATGTGTTTGGCACAGACATCCAATATGGCTGAGGCTTTACTTATGCATTTCTTGCTAACATTAGCTTTTAAATGCTTTCAAAATTACAAGGATGAGTCATAGTAAAATAAAAGCATCACTATCTGGACACTTACCAGCTGGTAATCTCCACTGCCCAAATTTTCTCTGAGGTTTTCCAGCTTCAAGCGAATCCTGTCGATATCCTCCTCTGTCAGAAAGTGTTGGGCTAAGCAGCTGCTGTTGGCTACATGTCTGAGAGATTAAAACAAATACACATGGCAGATTATATAGTATAACAGTGTTTATTTCAGCTTTCTAACGTGTTCCGCGCTCAAAGCGTTGACCAATAAATGCTGCCTACCAATTAGTTGCTATGGGTTAGATTAGAACAGCATCACTCTCTGCACTTCTGGTACTCATTATATTAGTGAAAAAATAAATACAAAATATAATAAAATGGAAATAATTATTAAAGGATATTACTTATTTGGCCATAGGTAAATTTGACAATAGATTGACAAATTGGTAATAATTACTTTATCAATATAATTTAATGATAATTCATTTCTATTGTCTTTGGTAATAACATAAAAATATGAAAAATTTATAGCGAATAAAGTTGATTTAAATGAGGGAAATGGAGACGCAAGCACTCCCCTGAAGAGTGCCTACCTGTTACCACCCATATTTGCCATAGTCGTATTATTTCCCATTTACCTTTTCAGTTGGAGCGGAATGGACTGGTGAATGCAGTTATCTTTAAAACTTTGTGTCAGTCAAAATACCACATGTATCAGGCCATTCTATTCTTCAAATGTTTAAAAATTTTTCATCTGGAGTGGTATTTATTTATTTAATACCCATTATGGTATCAGATACCACATTGTCAATTCCAAGTTATGGCCAATGTGAATCTGCAAGTTATAGTTTTTGTATTGGCAGACACCTGAACTTGTCTAGAAATAATTTCTAATGCCACATACCTCTGGCTGTGTATTGTCTTGGTTATTTAGGTTCATATCTTCACTCGGCTGTGTGGTCTCAATGCTAGGAGGGTTCAGAAACCTGCTCAATTCCTGCTGTTGGCTCTCTCTCAGACTGTGTATAATGCTGCATGATTGCTGTTGTTTCTATAAAATGAAAATAGTACAAATTACCTTTTTCACCCTTAGACCTAGAGAAGAAAGCAACACATCATAACACATCTGTGAAAATTGGGCCTTAAGACTGCACACAAATAGATTTTGGCACCATTTATAATATTTTTGATCAGAAGATAAGATGTTATTCCCTGAGAAAATTCTTTTGCTGGAAGAGGGCAAAAGACTTACTAGGTTTATAAAAAACATCCCAACAGGCAATCAATAAAATACACTTAATAACAATTAACTAAACGATTGCACCAGTGATAGTATTGCACACAAAATTCATATATCCTAAAAATAATAAATCATCTGTACATATTCAGAAGCAATTATTATTAATGAGCTAATATAAACAGATAATCATCTTTCTATCTTACTAAAAGGAGAGGCATTATAGAGAGTCATTATAGAAAGTAATGGCTACTGGAAAAAACTTCCAATGGAATTCTGTGGTGCATCTCAGTCTATGACTTTAAGGGGCAAATTTACCTAGGGTCGAATATCGAGGGTTAGTCAACCCTCGATATTCGACTGCCGAATTGAAATCCTTCAACTTCGAACGATTCGAAGGATTTTAATCCATCGATCGAAGGATTATCCTTCGATCAGAAAATTGTTAGGAAGCCTATGGGGACCTTCCCCATAGGCTAACATTGGCCTCGGTAGGTTTTAGGTGGCAAACTAGGGTTTTTTTTTTAAAAAAGACAGTACTTCGACTATCGAATGGTCGAATAGTCAAACGATTTTTAGTTTGAATCGTTCGATTCAAAGTCAAAGTAGCCCATTCGATGGTCAAAGTAGCCAAAAAAAACATTAGAAATTCGAACTATTTTTCCCCGATTCCTTCACTCGAACTAAGTACAGTAAATGGGCCCCTAAGTACTCTGATACTGGTAACTCCAGTGTAATATACAAGGGGTGGGAGGCATTATCCCTAATACTAAGTAGTAACATCTTCCTCGCTGACTACTCCAGTTTTTCTCCCAATACGGCGCATTAGTGAGTGACCATGAAAATGTTATTCAAATGGAACGCAATCTAGACAAATATTTAACATAACATATTGGAATTGGTAAAACCTTTTTTCCTAGTAATTATCTTATCATTCAATCTATCAAGCCAAATTCATTATAAAGATAAACACAGGCAAATCTTTGAATGATTATTGAATGATTATTTTTTTTTTACGCCAGCACCTCTGCCTTGCATCACTGTGGTCCTGAATTACAGTACATTTCAGCCTGGAAACAGTCATACAGACTCAATTCACAAACTTGTTGCTTTGAATATTTTTTTTTAAGTTCATGAGGTTGTTCCTCTAGGTAAGCCAGCTAGTCTTATCTTGCCAGCAGCACTACTGCATAATGAGCAAAGCAGCGTTAGTCTATGCAATTGGAGGGTCTCTCACTGCAAAAGAGGCATTGCAGGACCCATTATTTATACAGTATAAGTAGGAGGATACAACCTATGTACTTTCAGTTGTTCTTAACCACTACTACCTGAACTCTCTAAGCTTTCAGCTGTCGCTAGATGAAGCCCACACATACTGTATTTGGAATGGACATACAAAATTCCATAGAGAAAATGCCATACAGTAGTTGGGTTGAATCAATGGCCGTCTCCCAGCTAAACAAGGCAGCAATGCTATTCACCTTATTGCTGCTGCTGTAAAAACACTTAGTACTCCTCTTAGCACTTAGATTTATTGACTTGTAATACGTCATGTGTCTTGCAATATCTTTTTGTTAGTGAAAGAGAATGAGACATGTGAGCCCCCCTGACTTAGATGGATTCTGTTCTCAGGCTAACCTTGGTCACTTCTACCCTGACCTTGAGAGCAGAGCTTTAAAAGCAGTTTTTTTTGTGCCGTTGAGCAAAATCTCTCATGTCATATGTATCCAAGTCTTTAGTAATTCCATGATTCCTTTGTTGAGGGGTTCTGACTCTCTGGGGGTTATTTATCAGTCCAAAGTCCAAATTTATCTCGATATTTTCTGCTGCAAACTCTGATCAAATCCGCTCAGGTTTGTTATGATTATTTATTATTACATTTTCCCGAAAATTAGCTTTGCGGGAAAAAATCAGATTTTCAGACTTTTTCTGACTTTTTCTTACAATTTTCAAGATTTTTTTGTAATTTTCACCCTAAAACTCAGAAAACTTCCGGGTATTGCCAGAAATCCAGCGCACATCACAAAATCATTGGGACTTCTCCCATTGACTTATATGCCACCTCAACAGGTCTGAGATGCCGGATTTTCAGATTCAGACTTTTCCATTCTAGAGGTTTAATAAATTCCAAGAAATTTGTGACTTTTTAAAAGTCAGATTTTATAAGAAAAAATCACGAATTTTTCATTTTTGCATTCAGAGTTTAGTAAATAACTCCCTTTGTGAGTTCAGAATCCAGGGAGATTGTGTCGAATAAAACTTTTTTCCTCAGGGTTTTTTCCAGTAATTGAATTTCTACAACATTAGTATTCACCCAAGAGCAGTTATTTAGGCCTCACAATGATGACATGCATAGAGAGTAAACATTATTTCATTTTTGTGTTCAATAATCATTAATCGGTGGACATTTGTATTTTCATTTACTCATGATCCTGTAGGCAGGTTTACATAATAATGTATTTTGACTTTTTTCTAATGTACCTATTTTGAATCCAGTAATAAAGGCCACAGTATTTCGCAGACATTAAACAAATACATTTAAGACAAATTATAACTTACTGCTCTGATGCGTTTCAAACACTTTTTCAGCCACATTCGTATTGTTTGCTTAGCAACTTCTTCTTCGATCGTGTATTCTAGTTGCTCTCTGGCTAGCAACTCCTCCAGCTGAAGGCTTTTTCTGATATCCACAGATCTGTAGGAAAGCATGCTGCAAAAACAAACATGATATGAAGTCATTCATCACTCTGGACAAAGTATTAAACTGTATATTTAGCAGGTAAAAAACAAAGGAAGCAAAAAACACCTATTGCCCTGGGCTTTTGAGTCTCTTCTTTTTTTAGTTTAAGAAATAGCCTGGTAAAAATTCTCTACTGTCCTCAGTGGCGTCATTTTTCCTGTGCTCCCTGGTTTGTATTTTACATAAGGGGCACAATGACCTGGGTTGAAAGGCTTTGGTTATCAGGTGGTGTCTACAAATTAATAATTCATTTTACTTTCCTTGTCCTATGGGTTAACTATATAATAATATAAATTACTTCTTTTTTTATTAATTAGAAAATTACATTATATTAGCATTGTAGGGGAGAAGTTTTAAAGCAAACATATACAATTTTCTGTTTTGCTAAATGGCTGTAATGAGCAGGTCATTTTGCAAAACTATTAAATATAATCAATTCCAGAACAATGATCCTGATAATTGATTTATTTACATTTCAGTATCAGCACAGATGTACGAAGAGGAGTATAGCTACATTCCAGGCATATTTATTTTAAAAGTACAGCTATAAGCTACACTGTCAGTGCAAGATAGGCATTTGCACAAGTGAAGAAAAAGGCAAAATCTGATTCCAATTGCACATTAATCATTTGGCCGTTTTCTGATTACCAACTTTTAATTCACATGGCACCATATCTAATTTTATTGAACATATTATCACAATACTCACAATAAGGAAAATGACCCTAATAATAAAGCATTATAATCTAAAGTAAAACAGTACATGCAGGATTGCAGAGACAGCCTAAAAGTACCTTAGACACATATTAAATGCCAGTGAGGGGAAGTGTGTACAATTACAGGTATGGGCTGTTATCCAGAAGGCTCAGGACCTGGAGCTTTCCGGATAATGGATCTTCCATAATTTGGATCTTCATACCTTACGTCTACTAAAAAATCAGATAAACATTAAATAAACCCAATAGGCTGGTTTTGCTTCCAATAAGGATTAATTATACCTTGTTTTGGATCAAGTACAAGCTACTGTTTAATTACAACAGAGGAAAAGGAAATAATTTTTTACATTTTGGATTATTTGGATAAAATGGAGTCTATGGGAGATGGTCTTTCCATAATTTGGAGTGTTCCGGTTAACGGGTTTCCGCATAATGGATCCTATACCTGTACTGTATGTCTTTAGAGGACATGCCAACCTAAAAAATATTATATATTTTGCCTAATAAAAGAAAACATGATTCTAAGCAACTTTGCAATATACATTGATTACACAATTCCTATGGTTTTTCCATTTAATCTATTTGTATTGCTATTGAAAGCAGTGTATGACTATCCCTTTCTATTCTCTGCCCTGGTGGCCCTGGCTTTTGAAACAATATAACACAAGCCAACTAGCTTTCAGAACATTGTTTAAAAAGTAACACCAAAAGTTAGGGAAATGCTGCTCTCAATAGCAATTACATTTACAAATAACTTTTAAAGCACTCAAAATGAATTAATAAATGCATATTGGAAAGTTGCTTATAATTCTGTTATATTTTATTAGTCAAAAAAATGTTTGTTTTTTTGGGTTGACGTCCTTTAGGATATAAAATGTATTTGTACATCCAATTGGCTGTGAGTTTTCTGCCTGCCGGTTTTGAGAAATTCTGATCAGAACAGTTTAATGCACTTATACCTTTTCATATCTGTGAATTGTTAAAGGAGGAGATGTGACTTTGACATGATTTGATCTAATGTGCAAATTAACTCTTATAATCACTGTGATAACAAATTGGCACCCCCAGTAAATATGCTTTTCCTTTGCATTTAAGCCATTAACTATCAGGACAATTTTTTTCCCATTAATTTTCCATTTCATTCGTTTGAATGTAATGTGGGAACATAGACTCTACTATTCTGCCACTCAATATTTTTTTGCCAGCAATGTAGGTTCTACATGGTGAAAGGGTTAAGCCATTATTGTGCTTATAAGAAACTATGTCTAGTTACAGTTTACACAGAGGTACTGTTATGGTCACATACAATTATAAGAATTTCAAGACAACTATATTAATAGTACACAACATATAGCCTAAGCACATCAAAAAAAGCAACAACTCCCCCACTGTGAAATGTTTCCAGTTCATAGCACATATATTTATATACTGCTCGTCTTTGCCGTCTAGTCTAGCTCCCCATGTAGCACTGAGAGATGAGTGTAGAAATTGTATATATATTGTCTCACCTAAGTACATCATGGAAAGTAACATCTCCCCCGCTGTGCAGTCTCTCCATTTCATAGCACATGTGTTTGAACAAAAGCTTGTCCTTATCCAAGTCAACCTCCAGCCTCCCGCGTAGCAGTCTCAGAAGGAACTTCACACGAAATGCTGGAATAACCCCCTTCATGATATTTATAGATACAATTCATTAGAAGCCACAATACAATACAGTTAACCTAATTTAGTATATGCCACAAGTGCTAATCTGATATTAATACTTTCACTGCAATCCCATAAAAAAATTACCTGTGTTACAAAAGGTTATTTTCCAAGAGCATAAAGAGCCAAGAACACTGGCTGCAATCTAAGCTCTGGATATTGCGATATTTAAACCGTTCAAAAAGTGTGAATGGCATAATCTGCTAATGTTTTACTTAAATAAAGAGTGAATAATATGAAGGTTTACTAGGAAAACTAACCCCAGAGATTGTTCCCAGGTTAAATAGAACTGGTTGTCGTACTGGTATGATCCTCAAAATAAAAGCAAGCTAGCAAAAAATGTTATTTTATCTACACTTCAAAATAATGTCCAGAGTTATTTTCTTCTTCAGAGATTTAAAATAAAAGTCTATGCTTTATGGTAAGGGCACACGCTAAGATTCTGGGAGATTTAGTCGCCCGTTGACAAATCGCCTCTTCTTCGACGACTAATCTCCCCGAAAAGCCTTCCTGCTGGCTAGAATCGAAATCGATGTCGGGATGGCACTCGGATCACTTTGTTTTCTGAAGTTGCCTTATGAAGAACGAAGCACTCTGAATGCCATCCCACCAGCGATTTCAATTATAGCCGGCAGGGAGGCAGTTTGGGGATGTTATTTATCTGAAGAAGAAGAGATCTCCTCCAGTAGCTTTGTGTGCCCCTGCCCTTAGACAAGCATTTTTATTTGTTTACAATTATGCTTTCTACATTCAATGAATGTAATGTATTAATTAAATAGCTTATGATTTACTCTACCTCTTACTTTAAACACAAGGATGCTCATATTGTACTATGCATCCCCCACCTACTTATGAAGGAAGTGCAGAATTATAGCAAAATCACAATGCGGTTAAAACAGTGCATAGACTGCGATTGTTTGACCCACAATTGTTTTCTCTGCATGCCGCTCAATATACAGTATTTTAGATCGATGCTCAGAATAAACTATTTTACCTCTCTTTTATCATCAACCATATTCCATGTTATTTGGTAATGGCGCAGATCATTAGGGCTTAGGAGCTGGTCTTCTTCAGTAGAGTAGAATAGGGAAAAGTTCTCCACAATTATGGCTGAAATAAAATCAAGCATGTATATTATGCAGAAGATTTCACCGTCTACTATCCTAAAATATATGGGGGCAGATTTACTTAGATGCAAATTTTCGCCACACTTCTTGCAACTTCATCAGACGTTAATTCATATCATATATATGTCTTTATTAGTGATGTTGGTGAAATTGCTTGAAATGTCCACTTATTATTAAAAATGTCCAAGGATGCTAAATAAAAACAAAAGAGATCATCTATTGTCCTAGACATGAGCCCACCCTAAAACAAATGTGGCATGACCTTCAAATGGTTAAAAAAAATTAACAGTTACAACTTTTAGACATAATCCCACTTTACAATATGAAAAATTGCAAGCATTTTGTCTTTTTTTTATGACTTTTCAGCATACAGGATATGATATCACTGACATAAGATTGAGGAGGATGTTGCTTCATCTTATCAGTTTGCCAGGCATAACCTGGCAACGCAAACTCTGGCAAAAGGGGTAACGTACTGGAAAATGTTATGGTATAACGAGCATGAGCGATAATACTCCTGGCGAAAAATTTGTTAGCGAATTGTCCTAAACGCCTGTTAATGTAACTATAGATTGACTTTTTGCTGAATTTTTGCTAGAGACGGCCACTTCTCCCTTTGAGTCTAAAGAAGGACAGAGTGACAACACCCATCTAAGAGCACTATGACTAGGACTCTCAGAGTGTGCCAGAAGTGATCACAACACATAGTGCTCTACTTTGAATCTTTGAAGAAATTTCCAACAACAGGCATATTTTTCCATACAGTGGAGGGATAAGGGTTCGCTGGTCACTTGTAGAACTGTTGGAAACATTTTAGATTATCCCTGTTTAAGTGAAACCTGTAACTATTGTTTTGGGATAATTTATCGAAAAAGGAAAACAAATATAACAAATTACTGTTTTTATGACTTACAATTTCAACCTCACTTACCAACCAGTAGATTTAACATGATGTAAGCAATGATGACATAAAATGAACAGAAGTACATTAGTGCCCCGGCATAATTTCCACAATCTGTTTCCCAATATTTGCTGTTATCTGGAGTGCAAAAAGGAGGCTGCACCTAATATGAATAATAAAGAATACATATTCTCACATCTTTGCAAACAATAGAGCCACATATTGCATATACTGTATTTAAAGGCCAATGCTTTGTTGAAAATCACTGAAATGATTGGTCAAATTGTTATCTTGACTAAATGCTAATGGAAAATCAGCTATAAGATGATAGGAAAATGAAATTACTACTGTACATTATATACATAACTTAATTATTCACACTGCTCAAAGGCTGGGTACCATAGTCCATGATACTACAATCTACACAAGGAGCTAGGGAGCATTATGATATTTTTCAGGGTATAGTGAGCATGCACAACCCAAATTTCCCAGTATATAAATGTAACGGTTGGCACCCAAAACCCAGAACCGATGCCAAGCACCCTGGTCTCGGCTTTTGCTTCTGCCTGTAGCAGCCGCCTTTTTGGCTTCTGGAGGAGCCCTCAGCTACTTAGATGCCGCCAATCTTAATAACGAGAGGTCCAAGGCGAGGGATTCTGGACAGACAAAGGGGCACAACTGTAAGCAAAAGTCTTTGGGCAGAAGGTCATGGTACAAGGCGTTAGACAGAATTGTAGTCAGATCAGGCTGGGTCGAAGCAGGCAGAGAGCAAACGTAGTCAGACAGGCTATAGTCAAGCCAGGAAGTCAATCAGAGGGTTAAGCAGAATCGGAGTCGGTAATCAGGCAAGGGGTCAGGATACAGAATGTAGAATCGTCAAAAGCCAGGCAGGGGTCAAAATAGGTAATCAGAATCAGGTTCAGAACAGAATAGCAACAGCTAACAGCACCAAGAAACAAGTCCTATAACGGGCAGTGAAAAAATACAGAATACTCCTTTCAATACATTTGAATTTCGCGTGTTGTTCGAGTTGACGCCAGCGTTAATGCGCCTACAAACACAGCAGAGGTGAGCCGTGAGCACCCTTAAGGTCAGGAAGAGAATGGACACGCGGTGGGCATCCCTGCCAAGGAGGTGGCAGGCGTCCCTTCCGTGCCCCCACCAGACCACCAGGGTAAGTTGTTACAATAACATTCTTATTAGGCCATGCATGAAACTAAAAACAAGAAAATTGTAAGCAGAAATGTAGCATCTTGAACTGGTTTCCTTCATTGTAATTCTTATAAGGTAAGCAACAAATCAGTGAAAATAAAGGTTTGTCTGTAAAGTCCTCAGTTCCTCAGTCTTTACCACTTTGACTCATTGGAGGATATGGTCTTTTGCAGAGTAGCTGTGAAATATCACAGCTACTCTACAAAGTCAGGATATCTCTGTGTATATTTAATCCCACAGCAGTATCTTTGTGCAGTCAGTTGATCATATCTGTGTCCTAGACCGTTCCTGTAAATTGTCAAAAAGTTTCATGAGTATCTGCTTAGCTATGGAGTCCTCTTCATCCTTGGGCACTCACCATAATCACAAATAACAGTGGAAGCTTCTATTTTAAACATTCTTCCAGAAGCTTTTTGAGACTATAGATCTGTTTAGTATGTTGCATAAAGTTAGCTGAATTAAAGGAGAACTATCGTGAAAATGAAAATTTAATATAAGCTTCATCATACTAAAATATGAAACTTTCTAAATACAATCAATTTTGTACCATTTCTGAAATAATCAAGTTGATCTTCACTATTCCTCTCTCAGCATCTGTTTCTCCTCATTCAGGAGTTGGGTGTCAGATGAATGATCCAATATATCTCATAGGGGGGTCCTTTTGCCTAGAAGATGTATTAGAACTAACTCTATGCAGAATTGTGCAAAAGGTTATTTTGTTAGATTTTGTTTGTACTGGAATCAGTTATTTGAGTCAGCTCTAATACATCTGCTAAGAAAGGAAGCCCCTATAAGATATATTGGATCATTCATCTGACACCCAACTGCTGCATGAAGACAGAATGAAGTGAAACAGATGCTGAGAGAGGAATAGTGAAACAAACTTGATTATTTCAAAAACGATGCAGAATTTTTATTGGTTGTATTTAGAAAGTTCCTAACTTCAGTATGAGGAAGCTTATATTAAATTTTCATTTTCATGATAGTTCCCCTTTAACTACAGCATGGAATTTATGTTGTGAAACTGCTCAACTCTGCCTTAATTTCTACAGTTTCTGTGTTGAAAACACTTCAATGTCTGAGAAATGTTGAGATAATTATTGTCTCTTGGGTAGAACAGAAATGAGAGTGAGGAGATATGGATCAAGCTAAGAGATAGGGTATTCAGACAAGGCAGAACCAAAGTTTATGCACCACCCGGTTCTGGATTGTTTTGGAACTTTTTAGTCTATTTTTTAACCAGCCCTTCTCACCTCGGAAGAGTGTGGTGCGGTTGGGAATATGTTATCTTTACACTGCTTTGTTGCTGTTAATCAAAGATTGAATTGAATTGGAGTTAGAAATCCCGGGTGTGGGAGACAAAACACATCCACTCAGAAAAACTCTTTTTAAAAAGATATGTTAAAAAGATAATCGAAACCTTTGATTTTAATGAACGGGATAGGAATAGACTGCATTATATTGAAAAAATGAAATTAAAACAAGATCCAAAGTAATGTGGTAACTCTGTGGCAAGCTGTTTGATATCTTTTGCTCAATCTCAGAGCGAATCAAGTTTCACAGCCCATTAAAAACTGCTTGCATCTTCAATGTTAGCTTCCATAATTAAATACTGTGTATCAGATTTCCTGTTTCAATCACAAATTAATGAGCTACATCATAGACTCACTTTACTACATACTGATTTAACTTAATAGGTTATTTAGTGCAGCTTAAGTTGTCTTTCTTTGGTAATAAAAGGTAGGTACATTTATATTAACCTTGGCTTTTAATATATGTTAATCTTTCTCTTCATTGCTTTATAATGATTTTGTGTAAGTACTTACCATGCAGTCATGCATTATTTTGTTCCAGTCTTCTCCAGTTACTATTCTGAACAGCACAGTTATAGCTTTCCCTGCTGTGGAAAAGTTAGCATGCCTAGAAAGAGAAACAGATTCATTAAACAACAAAGCCATGTTTCTAAATTGGTTTGTTCTTGACTTTGCTTTGAAGGTTATAAATTCAGAAGAATGACATTCCTATTTGGACAAGTACCCTCCCTTATCAATAACTATAGGGCAAATAATTATAGATATAATTGGAATGTGCCCCCAAATATATAAGGGATAGGTAAGATGGTGTGGCACTTGTACGTAGCCAGGGCGCAGCGCAATGCTGACAAAATATCCACATGCTATTTAAATACTATTTCCAAGATCTGGCAAAATATCCACATGCTATTTAAATACTATTTCCAAGATCTGGCAAAATATACACATGCTATTTAAATACTATTTCCAGCAAATATTTATAAAGCACCGATACAAGAGGGGCCCTGCCATGGAAAATGAATAGCAGTATTCATGCCCTAAAATGTACTGACCTATTTATGTTTTCTCCATATTTGACTGTCCCAAACAGAACAACTCCAGCAAAAGCATAGCAGAGAAGCAGCAGAAACATTCCCACTATTATGAAGAAGCTCTTGTACATGCTGACTACCACAGTCAATAATAACATCTTCAATGTGACCTGAAACACAGGGCAAACAGTTGTCGGTTAATATAATTTTTTGTAGTCGATTGATTCCCACAGTGTTTAAACCTCAGGCAGGGAGTCTGTTCACCATGAACTCTAGGATACTTGCACCTTTCCATCTGTAGTGTGTCTTCCACAGGAACTACAACAAGTACTGTACAAGGAATAGGGGTAATATTATGATTTTGACCACAGGAGGTTATTTTCTAAAATCTGAAAATTTCTCATTATTTTAGTAAAACCATTTCGACCAAACTCTCATACAGATTTTTACCGTACTTATTAATAAATTAACTAGAAAAATCTGGTGGCGAAAAGACTCAATAAAATCATGAAAAAATCCAAATCGCACAAACTTTTCCAATTTGATGACTGAAAATTTTGGGATTTTTTTCAGATTCTCGTATGAAACCCAGCGCAGATCATGTTATCTTCCGATTGTACATGGGACATCTGCTATTGACTTCTACATGACCTTGGCAGGTTTGAGATAGATTACTTTTTTATTCAGACTTTTAGGATCATCTGGGTTTAATAAATCACGAAAAATTTAATTTTTTTTCTCCAAAAAAATCGTGTTTTCACTGTAAAAACCGACCAGAAAAAATCAGACTTTAATAAATAACCTAAATGTAGGACTAGGAAAGGTCAAATACATACTGAACGTAAGATAAGAAAGCAATGTGGGATTCACTTACATAATGCATAGAACTGTAGTAAACAAACTAGGGTTTCTGTCTCAAGATTCAGTCAGTAGAATACATAAATCAAAACCCAATCCCTAATATTTACAAAAAGCTATATAGAGGATGTCTGGTCTACTGTGTCCAGTACATTTTATAATGTATATCATTATTTCAAATATAGTACTTCTAATCACTGCATGATTTCTGTACATATATGTATATACATTAAAAAAAAAAAAAAAAAAAAAAAAAGGAGCCGGGATCTCCATAACATAAATGTTTTACACGGTGTGTTTTGGTCATGCTATTGATCAACAACATACACTGATCAGGAGTGTACAAAAAATACACTTGAGCCCTATTCTTCTGCCCGCCTATATTTTTGCTTTGAAGGCAAGGGTCGGTAGCTTTGGTTAACCTTTCCTTACCCCACTACCCCTGACTATGTGGGTAAAGATTAAATATAAAAAGAAAATACATAAATTCTTGACCTACCTAAAAGCATCTACCCAACATAGCCAGTGAGAAGGTGGCATATATGTAAAAATACAAATTTCTTTATCTACTTAAAACCTTGTACCCCCTGCTAGCCAGGGGCAGTTGTAATCTTGCTAAAAATAAAACATTTTTCTCAATATCTAGTACTTAATATCTTAATACCATACTTCTCACAACATATTTTACAGCAGGATGAATTATGGCTGGTGCCTCCCCAACGCATGCACATACAAAAAAAGGAAGCCAAGCAATAAAGTAGACCTTAAAAACAACTATACAACCAGGACCCGCTTTTTTCAGCAAATGATATTGCAAAATCTTCTTTCAGTGTTGAAAATTGACCAATTCATTTAAAAGAATTATTATTGTACAAGACACAGGGTATAGGGAAGACAGGTCTCCCTTTACTTCTCCCAATTTCATATCCTTCATTGACCACTGGCTGACATGACCCAGTTGCTTAGAGATTTCAATGGGCAGGAACGTTTAACTTTTTCTTCAATCAAGCTTCTCTTCATTATCTTAGAGTGCATCTGTGAAATTTTAGGCCACGGTGACCTTAAAACAACACTACCCGCTAAGACACAGGGTATGGGGAAGACAGGTCTTAATCTGCTCCTCCCAGTTCCATGTCCTTCATCTTCGTGTTCAGTGTTTAGATGATACTTAATTTGAAGATGGTTATTTATCAACACCCTGGTAATAATATTAAGAAAGATTTCTGAATACCTAATGATATAATGCAGCTTGCTCATGGTGAACTGGATTGCTAAAGTACATCACACACTATCGCCTTGTCACCACATTTATTTGCTCACTTATATGTTTGCATTTTTTCCAAAGGGAACATTTGATAACAGCTACTGCCCATTGTAAAAAGAATTTTGGTTTCATTCTATTGCAAGAAAAATAAACTTCTGTGCGTCATTAAATTGCACACACGTTCATAAATCGGAACCTTTACCTTTCAGCAAAAACATCCCCCACCCTCTTTCTAAACAATATTATTGAAATTGCTCACCAGTGAACCACTTATTGAATAATGAGTGCATTTTCCTGTTTTCCACCTATAATTGCTATATTTATCTCTCTTTTAAGCTTCCAATTGTAGCTACATCAATAACTCCAGCTTCACCCACAACTCATTCTTTTCTCAGCAGGCATTATTTCACTAATATTATTAACGCTTGACAAATTCATAGTTTGTTGGAATTTTTTTTAGCATTTGTATATACTTCTGTGTGTTACTTGTCTTCCCATTTTATTTATAATTCTGAGATAAAGTTGCCTAATTTGTTAGAGTGGAAGCCAAGCTGTGCAGTATATTACTTCACTCTTCTAGATGGCACTGTAGGTTTTAGAGGTACGTTGTGCTACAAGGGCCATGTCAAACCCAATTAGTGCTGATGGCCACTCACTCTAGTCAGTGCTGAAATGAGTGCCTCTGTTTTGGGTTTCGATTGTAATACATTTGAAGTGAGTAGTACATGTCAGAGATCAGTGAATAATTGCTGGATATATGACTAAACAAAATATGCTTTGTTATTTTTAAACAAGATTTCTAGGTTAAATTTTATTTAAGGAACGCAGTGCTACTATATTTTATGGTGTCAGTACTACTTTAAATAGTAAAAAAAAAATCACTCAGATAAAATAAAAACAACCATGTCTACAATTTACAAACCAAAGTGACACGATGAGAAGTGACCATGGAAAAAACATTTTATGCTCTATTTAAAGATAAAAGCAAATGGTGGGTAGTGATTTTTCTCTCAGCAAGTAAATTTAAAAGAAACATGATTTGGAGGAAAGAATTATAGTAGCAGGGTTATTTAAAAGAATCTGCGTAAAAGAATTGTAGTTATATGGAGAAATAAAAGAGGTCTTTGAAGTAAAATAACATTAAAAAAGTTGAATATGCAAGATATTTTAAGGTATTTCTATTTCTTTAAGGTTTTTTAAAAGAGAGGGTTAGGTTAACAGAAATAATTCTCCTTGCAGAATGGAGTGTAATTCTGCATCAGTGTTAGGAGTAATGGAATTAGTGATTAGTACCAATACTACGAATTTCCTGGGCACAGCAGGTACAACTGGCAAGGCTAGCTGGCTCATTTATTTAAAATCAAAGAAACATGAGACACAATTTGTTGTTTGCTCTCTGAAGGCATTTCCCGGAGGAAGTTGTGCCAAGGACATCAACATTTCTAGGGAATCAGGGCAGCCAACTATGGCTAAGATAAAAATTTGTGTTTTCTAGGAATACCCAGCATGATCAATAGATGAATAAAGAGTCCATTGTGCTGAAGTCGGTGCAACTGATATTTAACCAATAAATGTTGATCCATGAAAACAGTCCAGTCCAAATACTCTGATCAAAATATACACCGCTCCCACATAAAGAGTAAGGGGGCTGTGCCCATGGATTATTGTGTGATCTAGATGTAATGGGAATACAAACTACAGTAATGGGGTAAGAGTCCATCTTTAAGTCTGCTAAAAATCATTTAATCAGTAAATCAATGAAGTGATTGATGCGCCACTAATAAGCATTGATGCAGTTCAGTTACCATCAAGTTCAAGGTTCATTATTAAAAATTGGATTTATTTGCCTGAAATAAAATATCTTTCATATCATTTAGAGCTTTCTCGATAACAGGTTTCCAGATAAGATACTGTATCTGTACCAGTACCTACAAAAATGACAGTTCTAGTCCACTGCAATCACTAATTCTAGTTTTTACACTAAACAAATATCCACTGATTCTTCAAAGAAAATATATTAGCCTAACCCCTCCTTTACCCTGTTAACTCTGGGTTATTAAATGAAAGTTAACTTTAAAGTGACTCGGGTCAGCATAGTATGGCTTTGTTTAAATTTCGATTATCTTCAAAACCCAGCACAGTCTACTGTAACACACTAAAGGGCATTTGATTTGAAGTGGGAATACCTTGCAGCCAGACAGGAAAGTTATAGAATATAGGATTTCAAATAAAAAGGGCAATGATACTTGTTTAACTTACATGTTTGCCACAGATGGAGAAAAACCTGAAAACTATTATACAGGCACCCATCATATATGTGTATTCATTCTGTAAAGACAAAATAACATTGGTAATTTGAATTTAATTATTTTAATATTTTTTCACTGACTGAATACATTGTTTAAGCAATATAATTTCCTTAAAAGGAAAAGTAAAATAAAAAAATATATGTACTTATTTGCTATTATAGAAAATAGGCCATGTTAAAATATACTTCATATAAAAAGAATTTTCATACCTATAAACTGCATTGAGCCAATGCTACCACATAATTGGCCTTATGGTTAATGCCACATGCTACTTTGGGCACTGTAAGCACCATGACTTTTAATATCATAAAAAAAGGCCCCATGGTGTCCACTTTAGCCTCACCAAACATGTCAAAATATATTGCCTAACATACTGTATGCTTGTGTCAATGCTTGTCAGGCAACAGCAGCCAACACCAAGGTATGTATGTAAACAGGGAAACTGAAGGTACATGTTTGGTCCTTGTGAAGATGTTAATTAGATTACAAGTAATCATCAGTATTATTCACCTTCTGCTTTGACTGTTTTGTTAGCAGGAGCTCATTATAAAGGAGCATTATCTTGCATTCATGCTGGAAAGAAGGTATACTGCCCCTTTAAAGTCAGGAAAATTTTAATGAATTGTTAAATAGATCACACCTATGTATTTGCCCCTCATATTGTCCACATCCACAAACCACTGTCTCTCTGTCTCAAAAAAATCCTTAACATTTATCCAGTGGAAATAAGTAAACTGGTTAGAGAATCAAAGAATAGCTTACCAGTAAAGCAAAATGAAGTATCACCCAGATTACACCAAGAGAAGTGACAAGCAGATCATAGCGGTTTCTTCTACTTTGCCAAAATCCAGCGGGTGACATAGCTGTTATCTTCATGGTTACCTTTTCATAGAATAATACAGGGTTAAAACTGCATTATAATTCACCAGAAATGAATGTTGCCGAGAAACACCTTTTTTCTTTTTATGCATATTAAATGCCTGCCTTTTTTTAGCAATAAGCTTGGTGTGTAAATGGCAAAACAGCATTAGGCAATGGGGATGAGGGAACACTGTCTCTCGAATACGAGGCACAGTAAAGCACAGAATTTATATATATTTTCCCAGTGTCAGCATATAGACGTAATAGTAAAAATGAAATATTTTACCTCAAGCACAAAGATGAAGGTGAAAATCACAGACATAGTTGCCAGTGGAACTGTCACAGGATCTTCAACATCCCACTAAAAAAAGACAATGATTTTTAAATGATGCTAAACATATTTATCTATGTTCAAGTACAGTTACCTTGACTCTTTGTGAATCCTACAAGATCAGTAGGGTCTAGAAAGTGCAATTGTTGTTAGTGCAGTTACATATCAAATAAACATTAGGTACTGGATATGAAATACAACATGATGCACAACACCAGGCCTAAGCTTATAAAAGGCAAATTAATGCAATATAGGAATCCATGGGATCCATTTTCCTATAGTACCCTTTACTAGTAGGGATGTAGCGAACTGTTCTGCTGCGAACTAGTTCGCGCGAACTTCGACCGTTCGCGTCCGCCGAATGTTCGCGAACGTTTGGGAACGTTTGCATTTTGAGTTCGCGTTCGATTCGAATACAAGTCGTTCGACCATTCGAATTCCTTCGACCGCTAAAAATCGAACGATTTCCATTCGTTCGAACGATTGTAAGCATTCGATCGAATGAAAAGCATTCGATCGAATGGCTTCGATCGTTCGATTCGAATGAAAATCCTTCGATCGAACGATTAAAATCCTTCAATCGTTCGAATCGAACGATTTTAGCGGGTGTTCGAAGTTCGCATTTTTTGCCGGTGTTCGCGAAATCGGCAGTTCGCTACATCCCTATTTACTAGTAGAGTGTCTAGAAATATACAAAAAATTCAGATAAAAAGAAATAACTGTACTACTAATTTTCATTAATAGAAATTCTAATACAAACAATAACATTCATAGTTATGAAACTAAACACAACCATAAAGAGCTCATTTCACAGTGGGGTATGAAGCAAATGTCCGCTTTTTGTTTACTGTGTATACTAAATGGAAAGATTAACCAGGTGATTTCAGACTTTCTGCACATAACGCCCAATTAAATCTAGCCATAGCCAAGTGGAACACTGCAGATATTCCTCCTTTATAAATGAAATACTTACTGCCCATTTACAAAACCTACTGACAAAATCTCACATATGACAGGGGGGGGGGGGGAGAAAACATAGTTTTGTTATGTATAAGATGTAAAATGAGTAGTTATAGTGCCTTCTCCGTCTATTGGTAGAATATGAGTCCAGCTTCAAGAGACTGAAGTAGAGTTCCTTCTGAGGAAATTCAGTGACAGAATTCCAGAGATAAGGGGTCGCAAAAGGAAAGTTTAAGTTGTGGTGTCAAAAGATGATGGATCAGAGACGAATGAAGAAATAACCAAGAATACATGGAGACAAGAGAACTAATGGGTTATCCTTTGCTTGACAAAGAACCATGATGAAATTGGAGAGGTGGATTGTCTTTCAAAGTGAAATTATATACATGTTTTCAACTTAAGCTCAAAGAAAAGGGCTTATGCTGAATTTACGTCTTTTATTTTAGAAGGTAATGAAACCATTTAACTTCTTGTCCAACTTCCTGTTGGCAGAAGAGAAGCCATGTTTGACATTAGCCTAGAGATTACCCCCAGGGAGTGTGCAGAACCAATGGAGCTAATGAGCATTCCAACAGCAATAATTATGAAAGGTGGAGTAGCAGGCCAGCTATGGGTGGCAAGATTGTTATTCCATGGTTGTTCAGTTAGAGATAGCTAAGAGGCAGAAAGAGATCTGAGTCTGAATTTCAGTGGTAAGGTGAGTTTAAATATATCTGGATATCATCTACTGCACATACAAACAGAAAATAGAAACCATATGGAAAATTAATCTGAGCAGTTAATTTCATAAGAAAACAGAGATCAAAGCAGGGTTTTTCTAAAATGGGAGTAGATTGTGCTTAAAAATTTACTCCAGCAGGACCTTCTTTAGAGCTTTTTTTAGGTGCAAGTAATTGCAACCCACAGAGTACAGGGGTTTGACTGTTTTATGGCTGAACTGTCTGACTATACAAACTGCATTAAATGTGGGCTTGATTTGACTTGTTTTTCCCAAAACAGTCTGGCCAGTATGGGCTAACCAATATTTCTGTTGCTCATCTATTCCTAATAAGAAAAACAATGCATTTTACAGCTAAAATTTAATCCTGCATAATAGGTAGACTGTATGGACAACTTTTTGTGCATCTTATACAGGTATGGGACCTATTATCCAGAATGCTCTGACCTGGGATTTTCCAAATAACGGATCTTTCTGTAATTTAAATCTTCCTACATTGTCTACTAGAAAATCATGTAAGAATCAAATGCACCCAATAGGCTGGTTTTGCTTCCAATAAGGATTAATCATATCTTAATTGAGATCAAGTACAACCTACTGTTTTATTATTACAGAGAAAAAGGAAATACTTTTTTTAAAATTTGGATTATTTGGATAAACTGGAGCCTATGGGAGATGGCCATTCTGTAATTCAGAGCTTTCTGGATAATGGGTTTTCAGATAACGGATCCCATACCTGTACCAGAATACCAAAATATCTATTATTTATTTTCCCTTTTAACAAAGTTATGAAAGTAATGACAGTAATTTAGTAATACTGTATTTATAGCGTATACTATATCAAGATTTATATTTTAGTTACCCCAGTGCATGTAAATAAAATGACTATAACATTATTCAACATTATTCAAATGTATGTGAATCATTAAATGCAGCTTCACTACATGATACATTATTTATTATTTCCATTCAGAGCTATAAACTTTTTCAAATGTTTTTTTTTAATGAATTGTTGATGGTGAATGCACAGGCTAAATAGAGAGAAATAAAGATGTTTATGCAACATACCTTTACAGACAGAAGCACAGACTGTGCTAAAACAAGTACAGCAATAGTCCTCTTGAAAAAAGGATGCTGAGTTATGTCATACATGCGGGCTCTGAAACCTTCATTATCTAAAAACCATAAAGCAAAGGAACCCAATTGAAGTAAACATCAAAGATAGAGCCTGGCTTTTATTGAACTCTCCCCATACAAATAGATTCTTGATGATAATATATAATCAATATTCATGGTGTTTCCCTTATTTGACTCTAGACTCTTCATGTGGACACAATACGGCATATTACACATCTTTTATAGATATACTTTATGTTTAAAAGAAGAAAAGGAATATGTACTCTTGTGAATATGTACTCAATCTGAAACATGAATGGATCAATGTTCTGTAGTTCTTGAGGTTGAGGAAAACCACAAGGCAAAGAATTTCAGCCCTTCATGGTATCATTACTATTACGTTTCGAGATGATCTAAAAACAGAAATGACACTTTTCTGCT
The DNA here is from genome assembly GCF_017654675.1 of Xenopus laevis. Taxonomy (NCBI): domain Eukaryota; kingdom Metazoa; phylum Chordata; class Amphibia; order Anura; family Pipidae; genus Xenopus; species Xenopus laevis. The sequence continues at coordinate 111,019,244 of NC_054374.1, read as the reverse complement.
TTCATAGCTTTCTGTTTATATAATACCATAGTTTTGCTTGTGTCTTCATGTAACCAAATATTCAGTTGCCTGTATATCTGTAAGTCATTTTGTGGCTCTGGGGTACAAATGCTATTTAAGACAGTGGAGGTATGCTGGTTCCAGAATACTAAGGGGCCAATTCACTAACTTCGAGTGAAGGATTCGAAGGTAAAAAACTTCGAATTTCGAAGGTTTTTTTGGGCTACTTCGATCATCGAATGGGCTACTTCGACCTTCGACTACGACTTCGAATCGAACTAATTGAAGTAAAAATCGTTCGACTATTCGACCATTCGACCATTCGATAGTCGAAGTACTGTCTCTTTAAAAAAAACTTCGACCCCCTAGTTCGCCATCTAAAAGCTACCGAAGTCAATGTTAGCCTATGGGGAAGGTCCCCATAGGCTTGGCTAACTTTTTTTGATCAAAGGATATTCCTTCGATCGTTGGATTAAAATCCTTCAAATCGTTCGATTCGAAGGATTTTATCGTTTGATTGAAGGAATTATCCTTCGATCTAACTATCTGCGCTAAATCCTTCGACTTCGATATTCGAAGTCGAAGGATTTTAATTCCTAGTCGAATATCGAGGGTTGATTAACCCTCGATATTCGACCCATATGAAATCGGCCCCCTAGAGATCGCACAGTCCGCTAGAGTGAACTACCACCACACTCTATTCATTTCTATGGGATTTTTAATGGCATATTTATCAAAAGGCAAAAGTGAAAGTTCACCATTTGATAAATACGCCTTTAAAAATCCCATAGAAATGAATGGAGAGTGGCGGTATTTCACGCTAGCAGACTGTGGTGATCTCTAACTTTACTTTTTGATAAATATACCCCTTTATAAAAATGAATGTAATATTTTGAAATGGAGCTTGGTAGGAAAGTAGCATTGCTTATTAAAAGACATAATACATGCCATATACATGTGTCACACTTGTAGGGCTATTGTTCTATTTCTGGCACCATGCTTTCAAAATAGCACTGAGCTGAACAGCAAATTAATTCCAAATAGTGGGCCTATCAGAGAGAAAATCTGATACCTTAATGGGAGACTGCAATATGCTGTGTACAACACAGCAGGAATAAAACAGTTCTAGGAAATCAGCTTCCTTTCTCCAACTGGACAAAAAAAACCTGTACATGTGTCTTCCTATAATTTTATCATTTATTATCTCTAAATACTACAGGATTCACATTTACAGCATTTTGTTTTTGTCTTCATTTGCCAGGAGATTTAGAGATTAGAGATTTTTCTTTGCAGAAATATAATTTTGCCATTGTGACCATTAACAATACTTGGAAAATGTATATTTCTCAGTAAAGTAGCATAATTGTATATATCTGTAAAATGAGACTACAGGGGGCATACACAAGCATGGAACATAAAGTAGTTTAGGGATGCTTTGATACCTGGACGTGGGGGGAGATGAAGTGGTTGGGCTATCTTAAGTCTGCTTTTCAGATCTTCCCATCGCCTTTGATCAACAGTCAGTAAAGCTGTACCCTTGGCAATACAGAGAAAGACATCAAATGCATTGTTAAGACAATCTTGTCAAATTTATATTATAAAGCATCATTAAATAAATCATGAATCGTACACTCCCCTACTGAGAACTGCATCACTAAATTATTTGACACATGCACCTAATGGCTCTCATAACCAAAATTGCTTAAGGGCATACTATATAATTCTGCATTTTATGAGTGTTGGACCAAAAAAAGGTCCAGCTTCTAAGCTACGGCTGTCCAGCTGTTCCCCAGGGACATTTTATTATTTGTATAATGGAAAATATAATGCTGGCCCTAAATAAGATATATTTATAAACAACACCACATTCTTTCTGAGTATCAATACACATCCGTTTTGTAGTTTAAAAATAAGTTGTCGAATGTGTAATGGAAGACCCAAAAAGGACCCACCTGAAATTAAACAAGAGAAGAACTCAAGAAAAAAACAAACATGTTCATGACTGGTGGACAGTTTTAGGATCTGCAGTTAAAGGCAAATGAAAGGTGAATCTCCCTGGAAACAACATTTTGTTAAACACTCCAAGTGAACAAGACAGTAACCTTCTGCACTGGCCTTTGGTACCTGGATGAAAGCTCCCTGGTCCTTGTGCAAGCATGGGATAGAGATATGCACACTATAGCAATTCAGCCCAAGCCAGTGCTAGAACTAGCTAGGTGAAAATGAGTGGCACAGAGCTGGTACTTTTTGGTTGAAGAAGCGGTGCACCAACCCAGGGCAAAAGGTTAGTGGCTTACTAATTGGGGTAACAAACTGCTACATTTCATGTGCAGTTATCAATACTCAAACAAAAAGATGTCTATGGTACTCACAGCACTCAGAAAAGGAATGTTTTGGTAAATGCTGAGACAGTAGGACATTTCCATAGTAACATGCTGTCAACGGAATTTGAACCATGATTTATGTCATTTAAGGTAACATCCTATGAGTCACCTAACTAAAATTTTTGATGTAACATCTTACATCTTATGATGACCCACTCTGCCAGTCAACATGATCCAGTTTAATTAATAAATACTTTTTATTGGGGCCGGAATAACATTTGGAGTAAATTGATGTGCAGATTTGAAACAAGTAACAGATGTCAATAAACATGACCTAATCCCTCTTTACATATGATAGATTCTCATATCATGGTCTCAATTTCCTGTTGGATCAGAGCTATCTATAAAAATACACTGATAGTGTTGCATGTCTGGTACTATATTGCTTCCTGGTGTTAGTGATCTGTAAAACCATTTTCCAACACAATATACAGTAAATTAACTGCATTCCACAGACCTACTCTATAATAGCAAGTTTTAATATATACTGCTTTCATCAGGATGCAAACAACATCTGCAGATAATCTGATATATATAAATAACTGTCTGTGGTATTGAGGATATAATATACAGTAAATTATAACTGGATAGAGATGTACTGTATATATATATATGGCTATTACTATCCTAAACGTAATAGACACTAATTCATTTTGCAGTGTGATAATTTATCAAAGGGCCAATGATTTGGTCTGCACAGTTCACTTATCTATATGTGTAAAAAGCCAAACAATCATTTTAGAAAAGTAACCTTGGTTGAATATTGGCTCTGGAGCCTGTGGTGAGAAACAGGCAACATAGAGCTGGACAACCTTTGCAGAATTAAAGTGTTCAGAAGGTGAGCCCCATTGGATGCCACATATAACATACTGGTTGGGTTGATATCTATAGCTTGCATTTTATTGTCAACTTAGTCTGGTTATTCTTTAGAAAATGTGTCTGTGGTCAACAATAGGGATTGGGAGCTCAGTCTTCAGTAACCAACAATAGAGTGCAGTTGGGACCTCAGATGAGTAGTTTCCCAACTGTCAAAGCCTCATTAAATTCCTTATAAAATATTCAATTAATCAGCTACAACACTAACATTATTTGACCACTGCTGTTGCTGAAACATGCTTATTTAAAGGACCAGTAACATAAAAAGAGAAGTTTGTATTGTATCTGTTGATTCACACCTATGAATAAATTATTTCTTGGCAGCAAATTATTTTTAGCCCGTCGTCCTGTAGAGAATCATAAATGGCCCCCAAGTAATTGATAGAATGATCTACATTAACATGCATAATCATACGATATTTATATAGCTGTGTCCCAAAAATAAACTGCTGATTTGTTTTTTATGTATTAGAGAGAATATGTTTTTGTACTTTCTATTGTAATTTGTTATACATACAAATATTTTATTCATATAAAAATATTTCTTACCTTATTCTCATTAAAGTTAGCAATAACCACACCCACAAAGAGAGTCAAGCCTATCATGCAGCCAAGAAACACAAATACATGAATATAAATTCCATGGATCTTCAAAAAAGAAAGAGATGGAACATTATTAATAAAGGACAGTTATACTGTATATGGGAAATATTTTTAATTGAAGGTCAACTTACTGGTCCAACTCGATGAATAATGACATCTCGCACTTCAACCCAGCCCTTCAAAGACAATACTTCAAACAAGGCCAGCATGGCATTTCCCACATTGTCAAAATTAAAATTACGGGGATTTGCCCTGTAGGGATAAACAAATTGCAAGAATCACACACTAGGGGTCATTTATGATTGCTTATCACATAACTGGACACGACGGGCATTGTTCAAATGTCATACACATCTGCCCAAACATGTTTGTATCTGCTTACGCTTATCTATATTAGGACAGTGTGTCTAATTGTTGGTTGCACCTACTGGTGCTTTAGGTGCAAGGAGCAGCATGTTCCCATGCAAGAAATGTTGGTATCCAATGTTTGCCTTAACTATTTGATAAGGACAGGGCTCCCCTTGCATTTTTCTTTTATAGGAGCTTATTGCTGCATCAATGCACATGCAAATAAATCCTGTAAATGCTTATGTCCCTCTTGCATGTTGCGCCATTCCTAACTTGCTAAAGCTGAGCCCATTTGTGCCATTTGCTGAGACATTGGGCCTCCAGGATCTGATGCCAATATTCGTTTCAGATTGTAGCCAGTGAAATTATGCTGGAATTCTGTGATGTTTCGTTGTCGGTTAAAATATGATAAATTGTTCCAACGTTGCACTTCTATAATTAATGATCATGATTAATGATACTTCATATTTCCATAATTCATCCCATATTTCTTATTTTTTCCAATTATAAAGTCTCACAAAAGAACAGTTAGGATTCCATTGCTCTATATGTCTAAAAGTAAGCAACTCCTACATTTTAGGGAACAGTTTTCTTTTGTGTGGAACTATCACATGTTTAAGTTGAAATGCCATGACACAAAATAGTAAAAAAACTTGCTTATCTTGCTAAAAACAATTAATTATTGCTAATAATAATACAACCTAAAAATATGCCCTTGATTCTTGTTAAAAGCAATGGTTTGCACTTCCGAAGTGTCCATCTATAGGGATTAGCTTGCTTTAATACTGCATCCAGTCCCTGTTGCATGGCAGGTGGAAAACAGTGATTTTGTAATTTGCAAGAATTACTGATGACCCTGAAGGATGTATTAAAATAAAATCAATTACCAAAATAGTTAGTTAAAATGAATTAGCAAGTATTGTCCTGTTTATACAATTGAATATTGTGTTTATATTTTGAGACATATACTAGCATGATATAACCAGAGCACAACAGAAAAGGCATATGATGAGGCAGCTAGAGGAAGACTTCAGCTAAATTTTTGGCAGCTTTATATTTTGTACAGATAAGTGGCCAATAAAAGACAATATACAAAGGCGTGATTATAAACCATGCACTGTGGAGTGGGCAGCAATTGGAATTGCTTTTCTACTTACCAGACTCTTGGAACCCAGAATCCTGGCTTCTTTTCCTCTGGTTTTAATTTCAAATTTAAATTTTTCGAAACACTGACATTAATTCTAAATATTCCATGACATTGTTCCTAAGAATAAAAAAGATATGAACATTTAAATAAAAAGAATACTGAAGCATTTTCAAAGAAGAAACTATGTTTCTGGTGTATTATATACAGAAAAGGTGTCACATCAGTTATTAGAAACAGAATGAAAATCATTTCTTTTTACAGAGCAATTGGCTCTATGGGGCTCAGTGTAGTGACTCTGAGCAATCATGCTATTCAGTACCATGGTTTATTATTGGTTTCACCAAAGTCACCCTGTGTACTGTCTATTCTAGTTTCACTGAAAGGAGTTAGATAGAATAGCAAACACAGAGATGCAGTGACCCCATGTTTCCTCTGACTCCAATACAGAATTTATTTAGATAATGAGGGTGGCACAGCCCCTTGAATATCTGTACCAACAATGGCATCCAATGTGTACACGGAATCTTGTAAATTTAAATCAAATTAGAATGCAATTGGTGGAGTTTTGAACACAGCATTAAAAACAAAAATAGAGGCTACATGCAGCACTTTAATGGTAATATTCTTAAATCATGGCAATGAAATCAATACACTAACCAGGAAATACTATCCCTTGCATTTCTCCAGCAGAGGGTTAAATTTTCAGTTATGTTTGTTCCTGTCACATACTGCATATTGCTATTTTGTGCTCCTCACTTTACCCCAATGGTTTCCCATAAACCCATAAAAGACTTTTCCCCCCCAACCCCCTTCTTTTGTTTCAATCCCCTTGCTCACAATAATATTACACATTTTAATTTAATTGACTTTCAGCAGGGGCGTAACTATAGAGGAAGCAGACCCTGCGGTTGCAGGGGGGCCCAGGAGTGTAGGGGGCCCAGTGAGACCCTAATTAATTAGCAATTTTAATATATCTTGGTAAAATAGGCCAACTTATAAATATTTTGGGGCCCTAAATTGAATTTGCTATGGGGCCCAGTAACAACTAGTTACGCCACTGACTTTCAGGTAGGCCAAGATGAGATATGGAATGCTACAACATCCTACCTGAAAGTCAGTGGCGTAACTAGTTGTTACTGGGCCCCATAGCAAATTCAATTTAGGGCCCCAAAATATTATTTGAGCCTTACCATCCATGGAACCCCCCAAAAAACCAAACACAGTTTGAAAACTTCTACACAAGCAGACATCTTAATCACAGAGCATTATACCCATGATTCAGCTAGTATCTTGGTATAAACTCACAGTTAGGAGCATATAGGTGGTCATAGCAATCCACTCTTGTTCTCACAGAACACTCTAACATTACTTACCCTGGTAAGCTTTTGTGGGTCATTGCATTTTGCCAGTTTCCCTGCAAAGAGCTGCACACCAAAGCTTGCAAACACCAACATCAGTGTCAGCAGAAGAATAGAAACCTGTAGAATATGTATCATAAGGGTGGAAAAGTATTTAAATCTTACATATAGACAAATATTATAACAGATACTTTAGCAGACATGCATCTGCACTTTCCTGCCACAGAACAGTTGTCCATCCTCTAGTTGTAATATTAATTATACCCCCTGTATCTGCTAAGAATTCAGCATTCAACAAAATGCACATGCTCTTAATTAATTATACAAGCACGGTTTGTTCATGCTTTACCTATTAACAATTGTACAGCCTTATTTTTCCTTTGCACATCCCCTACTAGTCTTAATTCCTTCCAATATTGAAGTCCTGCAACCAGTATTCTAGATACTTGAGTGGGATATATTCCCTGTTTGACAAGGGATGCTATTACCATATCTTGTTAAGCATTAATATAGTCACTGGTAACCCATGGCCCTTCCTCTTTCACCTCTACCTGCTTGTGAGCCTGGGACAACAAGGCCCCAGTAAGAAGAATGCCTTAAAAATACAGCCACTGTAGTGAATTTGAGGAAACAGGTAACAAGGCAACTAGACAGCAATAGGACTAGCAATGTCAAATATAGTACACTCTTGGAGTGTAAGTTAGACTGACTTTTCAACAAAGAGCTGAGTTCCAACATATGATTGATACTGGCCTTTACGTGAAGGAACCACAGTAGAAAAGAAAAATGACTCATGTGAGTACTGTACCTATTCCCTGATGTTTCTGTTGGAGGGGATATGGGCCACTAGCTGATATTCCTATAAGGTGTATTATAAGCCCATGTTCAGCTCTGTATTTGAATATTCCTGAAACTACCTCTACCTCGATGATCTGCAGTGAGCCATCACCCTGTGGTTGTATGCTAAACTTATTTTAAGAACCTCTGGCATCCTAAACACCTGATTTGTGCAGCTGAAAGGTGTAATTACACAACAGCACTGCTGTCCTCCACACAACATCACAAGAGCTTTAACAAGAGAGAGAGAGAGGGAATCTAATATAACTGAGGCGAGACACCAGCTAAACTAGACAACATTCTGGGCCAAGATAGTTTTATACAATGTTTCTCTTCAAGACTTTCCATAATTCCAACTTCTCATGCACTCAGGTGCCATAACATATACTTGCCATGAACCAAAGATTCCCACAGCATTTGAAGGACCAATACAATAAAGTTAATTCCGGCAGTTTTTGTAAAGAGAAATATCACAATGACATTAATACGTACCAGAAATATTTCTTTAAACCCACTGAAAAGCTCACGTACAACTTTCCTCATCTGGGGTACAAGCTTAAATATTCTCAATGGTCTCAAGCAGCGTAGCACCATTAATAGTTGAGTTCCGGATTTTGCAGGAATATTATTAGGCATCCAGCACAAGAAGATTAAACTAACCTTAGTAAATGTAAAGAAACAGCATTACAAGGAAACTCATATTGATTTTATCTATGAATAATGAAAAGAAAAATTAGCAGCAAATAAATAGGTCCTAGACTCAACACGTCCTATTCATAGAACTATCCCTTTGTCTGCAAGTAAAGCTTAAAACTGAACTAACTTGAAACTAAATCTGTACTATGTATGGGTGAGCATCAGGATATCTGACAAGTGACCCCATGAGATGATATGATGGATATAGTGCAAATGGCCAAACATGAATGTTCAAACTACAATTACAGTGGTCTCAGTTGGACTCAATCAGTTAGATTGCTTCAAGATATGTAGTGTGTGTATGTGGTGTGTGTGGTTTGTGGTGTGTGTGTGTGTGTGTAGTTCTGTGGACAGAGACAAAGATGCATTTCTGTTGTGGTTAAGTTTGAGTGACCAAAATGTAAACAATTTCAATCTAATTCATGCAAGATATTTATATTTTTGCACTGAATTATGGCAAAGGTGAAATCAACAGTGCAAGACAGTTGGAGATATAGTTTACAATATTTGGGAGGTGAAGAGAGTTATGTGTGCATGAAGTTGGTACATACACTATAGTATAGTAGAATGTGACTAGATATTTCAGTATGTACAAACATAATTTTATAAATGTAAAAACATTAGGGCCTCATGTATTAATGCCACAAATGCTGCTATAGCACATAGGGAGCAAATCGCTTATTAAAAAAGCACTTGCTATAGGGCAGCAAAGTGCAGGGCTTGTTTTATGCCACTAAGTTAGGGGAAGCCCACATACTGCCCAGTTATTTACATGACAATGAGATGGCACAAAAATAGACAAGCAATGGATGGTAGCTGGTTAGACATTCCCAATCTTTCACATTGAAGGGAATCAGAATTTCTATTACTTACAAGATAAATGAAGATATCCATAACACCCCCAAAGTCTCGTATGACAGCCGTAGGAGTAAAAAATAAACCATCTGCCATAATCTTCAAGTTCAGTTCAATGCTCATGAATATGACAAAAACAAACTCTGCAATCTAAACAAAACAAAACAGCAAAGATCAGCTAATGATAGTTTATAAAAAAAAAAAAAATTTATTGATAGAAAGGCTTATCAATGCATTGTACCTGTAAAGTGGGGGTGTGCATCACTCTACTGAAGGGAGACTCAAACATCATTGAAATGCAGGAACATATGGTAACAACAATCATTACCCAGTCTAGATAGGTTACCAGTCCTAACAAATCACTGTAGAAACATAAACAGTAATTAATTGGATAATAGCATTTTAAATACTGTAACTTAAAAACCATTAAATAAAATATACACACCCTATTAAACTGTGCATATTTCCACACTACTCTTCTTTAAAAAATGTGTGAAGGAGGTGTCCAGTAGTTTAAGATTCAAAAACTTTCAATCCCCTCTGATTATCCCCACATTATATAATTTGCCTTATCTTTGCTATACAAAGTATGGACCTGCAAGGGTTCTGTAAATTCTGTTGTAAGACACTTATTATAATTTGCTAAGCCGCATCAAATACCTCAGCCTGTTTTCCTTAGACAAATTCCTGACAATTTTAGCCAATTACATGGATTAGGCCCACATAAGGAGCAGACTATGTCCCACAGCAATGCATATTTTATGATAAGTAAACAAAAAAACCTATTTTCTTGATGAAAAAAAGACCAACAACAGCTAGAAAGATTTATTAAGAATGAATGGAAGATCTTTAGTTCAGATGGCTTAAAAGGGCTAAAAAAACATGAAGGGAATGTATTGAGAAGATTAAAACATTCATAAATGATGGGATGAGATACAACACATGTGAAATGAAGGAGACAAATTATGTAATATTGTAGGGGAGGTTTTATATTCAGATGCAGCTTTGCATTACATACAGCACTGAATGGGTATTTATTTCCTTGTACACATTTACTATAAGCTAACATTTTTATTTCCATTAATTTATTCTGAAATCAGGCAAAATGTAAGGAGGGTATAGTAATCCCATGCCATCTCTAAGATTCTTTATAGACAGCAACAACATCCTTGACTGACCTGTATTGGAAACCATTCAAGTAGGTTTTACTCTAACCTTTTATTATAAAAATAGGATATTTATGGAATATGAGGTTGTCACCTGTTGACAGTTGCATAGCTTAACAAAATATCTGACATCACTAACTTTTGACTGCCATTCAAGAACCATCTGTAAATTAAGCTAACCGATGCATACAAAACAGGGCTATAAAAAGATTGCAAAATGCTTCCAATTGTAATTTCCACTGTCCATAACATCATCAACAAATGGGTTAAAGAAAGCTGTGGAAGTCCAGGAACGATCTATAAGAACAAGAAAACTTTCAGAAAGAACTGCTACTACATTGGCCAGAGAGGGGTTGGATCAATTATAATTTGTGGTAGCTAGCGGTGCAGGAAACATTATGGGGCAGATTTATTAAAGGAGAAGGAAAGGTTAAAACTAAGTAAGCCTTATCAGAAAAGTCCATCTAAATATACCAGTAAACCCCCAAAATAGTGCTGCTCTAAGTCCCCTGTCAAAAGAAACACTGAATTATTTCATTCTATTGTGTACACATGGACTTCTGTATCAGACTTCCTGCCTTCAGCTTAAACCTCATTGCCCTATGCAAAAGCATGCTCAGTTTGCTCCTCTTCCCCCGCCCCCTTCCTTCTCTACTGTAATCTGAGCCCAGAGCAGGGAGAGACTCAGGCAGGAAGTGATGTCACACCACGTTAATACTGCAGCTCCTATCCTAAACAAACAGAGACAGTGTCTAGAGCTGTTTACTCAGGTATGGTAAAACATTCTACAGAATAAATATAGCATTCTAGCTTGCACTATTGCAGCTAATCTATTGGCAATAAAATGCCTCCGTAGCTTTCCTTCTCCTTTAAGGGTCGAATAGTAAATTTGAACTTTCCGAATTTATTTTTGGTCAAAACTCACTAATTGTGAATTATCAAAACTTAATTTGAATTACGAGATAATTCAAATTTGACTATTCGCCACCTAAAACCTGCCGAGTTAATGTATAAGTCAATGGGAGAGGTCCAGTGACCCATTTGAAGATGTTAATAGCCTTCCTGACATTCGAGTTTTTTTTGAGTTTAGTTAAATTCGATTCTAGTATTCAGGACGATAATATTCATTCAAGTTTTAGATATTCAATTTTTTTCTTAACTTCCCATTGGATTTCGAGTATATTCAAATTTATTAGTAAAAAAACCTCATGAATTCTAAATTCAACCTTTGATAAATGGGCCGCCCCATGTGTAAAGGGAAGAATGGATTCCGCTAAATGTAAGACAATTCTGGATGCCACTGTGAAACTGCCACCAAGGAGCTGAAAAGTTAATGGGGCAAATTTACTAATGTACAAATTTTCGCCAGTGAAGGCTTCGCCACAGATGCAAATTCGCTACAACTACGCTAATTCAAGGAAGCAAAATAAAGGTAAAATAGATCCTCTATTGTCCTAGACAGGAGCCCGCCCTTAAACAAATGTGGCATGACCCTCAAGTGGTTAAAACAATTATTTAAAATAATATATTTAACAGGTACAAATTTTAAACATGTGAAAAAGCGGCAGTGTTTTGGCATACAGGATATGATGTCACTGACATAAGATTGAGTAGGATGTAGCTTCATCTTATCAGTTTGCCAGGTCTAAGCTGGTGAAGGAAACTCTGTCGAAAGGGGTAACGTGATAGAAAATTCACACTTTAGTGGAGTACCGATAGTTCGCCTGAGCGAAAATTCAACCTTGGTGAAAGGGTGCAAAACTTTGTTAGGGATGTACTCTTTCGCTAGTGAATTGTCCTCTAAGCCTTTTAGTAAATTGGCAAAGTCCCTGCGGTTTGGATTTCTGACCCCGATGACTTCTATAATAAGACAACAATCCTAAACATACCTGCAAAGCCACAAAGAGTTATCTATAGAAAAACAAAAGGACACTGACTAAGGTACCCAAACTTGCTATGGTGGCACTTGGAAAATGAGCAGGATATTATAGTTTAACTCTAAAGAACTGAAGAACAAAGAAATAGTTCAATCCTAGTGAATTGGCACATTGATATGCTTTAGTATATATACCAATTTGTCAAACACTTTATAGGAAAGTGTTAATAACTGTGTAAAAATATTGTTGGGATTCAAATGGATAGACTTCTAATGTGTAGCAAATCCAATATATGTTCGAATGTACTAGTGCAGGCTGTAAACCCAATACCTTTATTGCCTTTCTGATGTTTTAGCAATCCATCCCTTTTATTACTGTCACCATGTAACTTGCAATGCTGTATTAAATCCTACATGTCATGGATTCTAAACATAGCTGATAATCCTGTTTCTTGCCATATATCAATCAGCAGTAATGCTGAGGACAGTATTTATTTGAATATAACAATGCAGCTTAATCTGTATATTACTTTATTTAGTAATACTTTATCTAATCACATGTATGTTGATGCTCTAAAATTACATTTTAATAATATACTTTTGTCCCATTTTTTCACTAAATGTCTTCTACTGATACACCATAAATGAGTTTGAACATAAAATCCATCTCTTCTCTATGTCAAAACAACAAACAAAACAATGACTGCATAATTATTCCAATTTAGGTTGTAAAGCCTCAGAAACAGATCGAATAAATGTATAAAAGGCTACTTACTAAAGTTGGTGATATTTGGTGTTTTTCACTGCTCCGGTAACAGGATCTGTTTTTGAGCTGCGCAAAATGCAAAATACTGTGATTAATTTTTAGTTCAGTGTAATGAACTCACTGCAGTAAAATACATGTCACCGTTGAATTTATGTGCACACATAGTAAGAGCTGTATATTATCAGAGAAATCCATAGAATACATAACATTTTCCTGTAGGATTAATGCAGGGTTCTGTAACAAACACTGTACTTACACAGAGATGAAAATGGATAAGAGAGAATTATTTATTTAAACTGGATAAGTAAACCTTTAAAATAAGTGAGTATAAAATAGATGAGGGTGCTATTCTAAGTACTTTTGTAATTTACATTCATTATTTGTTGTCTTTCAATTCCAAGATATTAAGGGATACATGTACTGTTAATATGAATGTAATTTGTTCAACAGCGACACCTGCTGATCAGTTTCCCACCAGTCTGACCAAAAAGTAGTCAAGGAAGTTGTCAGGCAAAAGAAAGAGGCTGCTCTGATGTTCTTCTGCTTAGGAAAAAAAAAGTATAAACCTTCCTCACATCTTTCCTAAGCAGAAGAACATCAGAGCAGCCTCTTTCTTTCTCCTGACAACTTCCTTGGCTACTTGGTGGTCAGACTGGTTGGAAACTGACCAGCAGCTCATATTTCCCTTAATATCTTGGAATGAAAAGAAAATAAATAATGAATGTACATTGCAAAATTTCTTAGAATGGCACAACCATCAATTTTTCATTCAATTATTTTAAAGTAGAACCAACCCCCTCTGCAGTACCTAACATGTGCCTGTAAGCCTTTAAGTGGTGGTGCACTTTGATCGTGCTACGCCATGTATTTCTTGGCAATAGGTGGTTGAAGAGAAAACTGGAAAGTGAAATCCATGGTACTGGCTTTAAATACTACACTACCAGCACTGTCGCTTTACGTATCCATTTTATGTTAATTTACCCAGTTATTGCCAGTTAACTGCTTACAATGGAGGTTTATTGTCCCCTTCCTACTTGCAAGATGTCTAACTGAAATGGGCAAAATGGGGAGCAGGCATGGGACTGGGTAGGTACTGACAGTCAGCGGAGCTATATAGGATATTGAACTATGTCTCTCTTGAAATAGACATTATCCTCCTATCTACTAACACTGGGCAGATTTGATTGAGTGCAGTAACATACAGATCCAATCAAAAATGTATTTTCATTATTTTACCTGAACTAGACAGATCAGAACTATTTGCTGACTGGTTGTTTCTGGCTATTGCATTGGGACACATTTGGCCAGGGTTAGTATAATATCCCTGTTTTTTTACAGCTTGCTATATTTCCTTTTATATATTTGTATGTCCGATGATTTGTTGTTCTGTATTTTTGTTTCATTCTCTTTCAGTTCAGTTTAAATGTTCACACAATCAAGCTAATGTTTTCCTATTACAATAACGAGTCTGACAAGGAAGGTGAGCCACATAAAATGGGCAGCAGAAATCTAATTATCCAGAAAACATGTCATTAGAGAAGAGCTGGCAGCAGGGTGTGCAAACTATAATGTCGCCTCAGCCTCCACCTGCCAAGATAGAATTTACTCTAGGCTACAATTACAGACTAAAAATTGCTTTTCATACCTCTTTCTATAGGCATATTTATAAAGCTTGGTCATTTTAATTTTGCAGATGACTATATCTAAGCCTTAAAAAAATGTTTGATTGCAAACATTTATCAAATTTTTCAGGATAAGAGAGAATGGTCTCTATGTGCTCTATGTAGGAAAGAAAGCTTGAAAGAGAAAATGCTATAAAGTATATTTATAGTCAGCATTCCCTAAAACCACAATAGCCTGGTGCAGCCACAAAAAGCCTTCCAGACAACTAATCACAGGGTCAAAAACTGACTTCGGAAACAAAGATTGTGATCTAGCATCCACTGCAGCAGGGAGCTGCTTTTTTCCCCACCAGGCGCGAAAAGTGTTGGGCTATGCATGTCCTAATAAATAATTTTTAATCTTATAACCATTATTACTACTGTTTTCACTTTGTGTTGGCCTCCATGCTTCAGTAGTTTCCTTGGGGTTTCTCAGTGGTCAGAAAGCATCTTGCAGTAAATAACCTTATTGTAACATGGTCTAGAAACTTGTAAATGTAGCAGTTTGGCAACTTCCTGTTGCTTATTTATTAATAGGACATAAATATTTGTGTAGTACAGTCTCTTGTAGTACAAAGCAGCACATGTCACATGCCACATGTGAATATGGTATAAGCCTGTTATATGTAGCAATGCACACAAAGATAACGCAGGCATTAAATCTGTGCTGTATCTCAAAATGGTTCAACATCTTGTAGGTGATACACAATTCACCACAATAGGAAAAAAGCTATGCACTATGAATGCCTGTTGTACATTAATGGTAAGGAGAACTTGTGCACAATACTACGGGATAGATTTTTTAAGGGTCGAATTGAAATTCAAATGATCTAATTTTTTTTATGGTCAAAACTGTCCGACTAGGAAATTATCCAAACTCGGTTCAAGTTTTTAAAAAAAATTTAATTTGATTTTCGAGATTTATCAAACTCTGACCCTTTAAAAATTCAGGTCCAGTGAGCAATTTGGATATGTTTGCAGCCTTCCTGACATTCAAGTTTTTTTCAGAGAAAAAGCTTGAAGCGCGTTTGATCAAATTTGATTCGAATTTTTGACTCTGTCAAATTTGTGAGTTTAAGATATTTGTTTTTTTATAATAAATAATCGAATATTCGGATTTCGAGTAAAATCTAATTCATGCGAGTTAAATAAACTCACATGAATTCAAAATTCAAATATTGATAAACGTGCCTCCCCATGTATTTTACAAGTGTGACTACAGAAATAATTGGCATAAGTGGTTGTTGTTGATCAACAGTGGCTCACTGAACAATTTGTGCATATATACCAGCATTCTTATATACTGCATTTCAGTAAAGACCTTTTAAGAAAGTGAACTCAATAAACTAAATATGTTATATGTTTTTTTAGATTTTTGGGCTGAATGTGTACATACTAAAATGCATAGTTACCTTCCCCCCAATGATTCAAGGTTTTAAAATACTATAGAAAAAAATAAAATGTCACTCCTATATTCCACCATTGGAAGGAACTATTGACCTTTTAAAAGTCAGGTTAGTACAATAAATCACACATTATCTAGAAGCTATTATTCCAGAATTATCTTTGCATAACTGAAAAGGTTATAGAACAAGTATCATATTTAACACTAGGGGGCAGATTCACTAACTTCGAGTGAAGGATTCGAATGAAAAAAATTTGAATTTCGAAGTATTTTTTGGGTACTTCGACCATCGAATTGGTTAAATTCGTTCGAATTCGAAAACTAACGATTCGAAGTAAAAATCGTTCGACTATTCGACCATTCGATAGTCGAAGTACTTTCCCTTTAAAAAAAACTTCGACCCCCTACTTCGGCAGATAAAACCTACCGAAGTCAATGTTAGCCTATGGGGAAGGTCCCCATAGGCTTGCTAACCTTTTTTTGATCGAAGGATTTTCCTTCGATCGTTGGATTAAAATCGTTCGAATCGTTCGATTCGAACGATTTAATCGTTCGATCGAACGAAAAATCCTTCGATCGATCCATCGCAGGATTAGCGCTAAATCCTTCGACTTCGATATTCGAAGTCGAAGGATTTCAATTCGAGGGTCGAATTTCGAAGTATTTTTAACTTCGAAATTCGACCCTTAGTGAATCTGCCCCTAGGTGTCCCATTTTTATGCATTTTTCACTTGAAAATAAACGACTTTGCCTGCAAATAAAGATTTATGAAGAGTTGTGATGTCTTTTAATGAACCATAACATTTATTGTATTTGTACCATAATGTTTAAAGGGGACCCGAAAAAACTATTTTAAATCCTATATTATCTTGTTAGTCAAGCAAAATGAACTTTAATTACACTATATAAATTATTTGAATCTTGTTTCCTTCGGTCTGGGAACTCATAATTATAGCAAGCAGGCAGGAGCCATTTTGTGGAGAACGTTATTAAGGCAAGTCTTGTATCATCTCAGAATCATGTTTGTGCACCAGAATGGGAGACCATCCCCAGGCATAGAGGAGGAGCAGGCAAGTTTTGATTGACAACTAAGATTTTTTAAATGAGTTTGCAACAACTATGAATGCTTTAATTAAAAAAAGAATTTGAGTTTCATGTTTAATTTGAAAAGGACTTTTTATGTCTGGGTGACAGATCCGCTTTAAAAGCAATTACTTTGGCCAGTATAATAATATTTTACAATTACATTAGTAAATATAACACATATCATAAGGGACACAGGGAATTTTCATCACAGCTGTATTTTAGCTCAATGGCATAACCATAGAGAAAGCAGACCCCACGATCCAGGCAACGATACTTACAAAGAATTTATGTGCCAGGTTGTACACAGTCCCTGTGTGGATGCCGTGCACAGGGAAGGTTTTAGCAGCGCCGTGCCCCTCCAAAGATATTTTTGCTAGGGGGCCCAGCCTCTAAAATTATTTTTCTACTGTTTTAGCCAGAGGTAAAGTGCCCAAAACTGCCCTAGGCAATGAGCACAACTTAGTGAGTGAAGAATGGGAATGCCCCCACTGAAACATAGATATACATTTGTCCGACATACATAGAAATATACACTACTGTTCTGACAAAGAGACAGATGTCTGACCTTTCTTGCTGTCACTTCAAGAACCCTCAGCCAGACTTATGTTACTTACGCATTAAATCGTGCTCTAACTATAACCCTGCAGAAGTTTCGGAACCGGTGTTCACGACCAACTATAAACAGTGGCTTATCAAAGTACGGGTGGTTTTCTCTTAACTCTTCTTCTTGCACCTTCCTTAGAACAATGAAAAAATATGAAAAAAATATTACTATGCCTTCAAAATCGTTAAACACGGGAAAATCAATATAGACTCGAGGGATACAAATACCTTTTCATTTCTGCTTGTTCTTTTTTTTCCTGGATCATCTTGATCTCACTGTCTTCCCTCTGTGCATTTCTGTATCGGACTGTATTGGAGTGCTGGAGTTTGCAACCAAAATATAGCTTAGATGAATATGTGATTATTTGTGTACAATAAGATAAATCACATTTAACTGTCCAGGTATCCAGTAGGCATTCGCCAGCTTCTTGCACAATGCAGTGTAAACCTGGTGCAGGTTTTTAGAATTATACTTAAGCATATGTGCTACTCAGCAGACAATAGATTTAATGGAGCTAATCAACATGTTTATTTTCTAATGAAACTGTCATTACTATAAATACAAAATACATAAATTTAAAATCTATCAGACAATACATCCAAGTGCAGATCATACAGTAAATAAAACACCAATGGTGGGGGGGGGGGAAGTGTTAGCATTAGAAACTTTGAAACTGAGTATCTTTAATAGTAGATTTGGGGTTAAAGCAAATCCTTAGGTCCCTAAAAGTGGTTGCCCTGCAATATATGTAATTAATTGCCATCACATGCATTGCAATATCTGTTCTAAAAAAATATGTAAAAATTTAACTCACGTCTTGTGTCAATGTTTCCAAAGACTTCCCCCTGCTGATTCTCTGACTGTTTGATCCATGTCTTAGTGATCTGAAGCAAGAAAACACAAGTAATGTGAGATATTATGGATTAACCCTCACGTGTGGTGCAAATGCATGTGAAACAAAGAAAATAGCTAAATATCTTACAAAGTATTAAACCAAAATATTACTTTTTAGGTTTTGAGATGAATGGTTTTATATAGTCTTAAAATAATATATAATTTGCAATAGTAAATAAAAATACCTTTAAAAAAAAATAATAGCCATATTGCATAAGAAGGATGCATTTATAGTAATAAGGCTTATACAGGATATTTACTGGAAAAGTGTTTTCAACCAGCAGTGGGTAGGGTATTATTCTATATCCTTTTTATGGGATTTCTGTATGAAATTACAGTAAAATAGTACATTCTAGAAAGCTAAGACTTGCCCAAAGCGGCTTTGCTGCCTAAATATACCTCCGTTCTTGTCTTATGTGGTGCTGCACACTAAGTATTGATCTCTCCTTTGCAGGCTGTCCATCAAAGGATCCACTCAGCATGCGCTGTCTTGTGCAATCTCTGAAAGAAATTATTTGCAAAGGAAAATAAATTAAACAGTGGGACATGAAAAGGTACATCAACAGAGGCTGTGCTTTAAGAAGTAACTTCTTGTGATGTTGCTCTGAAAAATATGTCACCAAAAAGACATGGTATTACAGGACACTGATATCTTTATAAGGAAATACAGTATACAAGTGAGCCTCAATGAAACGGTTACCAGCATTCTCTGTACAGAAAACCCCCAAAATATAAAAGCATTAAAATTATATATTTTCTTGTAGCTTAAACAGATTTGGAAGCATTAATGCGATGATATACGATTCTTTTGTTGTGCCTAAACAATCTATGATTCATTCATTTGTCTTAAACTGGAATTCTGGTGAAGCAAACTGCTCAGTACAGCCAGAGCCGTATTGGGGTCACCCATGTGGCACTATCAGTCCAAAGGAAATGTTTATGCAGACCAAAGATATTCCCGATGTGAGTGAGTCAGTTGTACTATCTGATGAACACTAAGCAGGACATTTACCGAGGTGTGAATTACTGCTTGAACAAATTCCCGTTTTCACATGGAGCTTCGTTTTATAAGATATGTATTTGAGGCTGACGATTAATGTTAAGGGGCTGAGCTAATATCCTTCAAGCATTGTATTCATCATTAATGACCCCATGCTGGGGTTTTTTTTTTAATAAATTAACCTCTAAGTATGTGGTTTTCCGAGCAAACCAATATTTTCCTTTCATGTCCTGTAGGCTGGTGCAGGATTTCACAGAGCCTTATAGGATACTGCATCTATAACTTAAAAAATGAATGTAAAATCATTTAAGCTCCTTTCCTACACACTTTTTAAATTTTGTAACAACAGCGCCACCTGCTGGTTACTTCCTGATGGGAGAGATATTTCAGAAGGAAAACAGAGAAATGTTCTGATGTTGCTCTGCACAGGAAAGAAAACATCATACTGTATGAACTTTCCCATCTCATGTGCAGATCAACATAACAGCAGTTCTCAGTTTTCCTTATGAAATATCTCTCCCACCACACATTTAGAGGAACTGACCAGCAGGTGGAGCTTCTGTTACAATATTCATTCAGTTAGCAGTTAATAAAGGGTGCCTATTGGCCAAAAATACCATCCACCAAAGGTGTGGGCTATTAGAGCTACACTCCGGTTGGGGGTAACAATAGTTTTTTTTTTTTTTAATTGCCCTGCACCAGCATTAGGACACTCGCACCAGTTATACATAACGCATACACATAATGCACTTCTGATGTCACATGCATGGCCGCTCGTACCGGGAACTCCATCCTGGTGTGAGTGGCCTAGAGCTGCTGGGGGGCAATTTAAAAAAGGAACTATTGTTATCCCCAGGCTCTATTTCACAGCACCTTTGGTTGGGGAAAAATGTTTTGCCAACAGGCACCCTTTACTAGCTTTGGAATGTTACAAAAAATAATGAATGTAAATTGCAAAAGTAATCTTGAACAATTTTACATTAGTTTTTTTTAGTTTACTGATGCTGGGCTCCTGTGTATTGCTGGCTCTATGCATATGAACAAAGCAATTCAATTTAGAAGCAGTTACATTTCCTTTCAAAGCAATAGGGGTTTTTCCTTGTTAACTTTATGATGAACAGCATAAACTACAACTGTTTTAAGGCTCTAAACATATTAAAGGTCTAGAGAAGTGATCCCCAACCAGTAGCTCATGAGCAACATGTTGCTCTCCAACCCCTAGGATGTTGCTCTCAGTGGCCTCAAAACAGGAGCTTATTTTGAAATTCCTGGCTTGGAAGCAAGATTTGGTTTCATAAAAACCAGGTGCACTGCTAAACAGAGCCTCAATGTAGGTTGACAATCCACATAGGGGGCTACTAAATGGCCAATCACAGCCCATATTTTGCACCCCAGGAACATTTTTCATGCTAGTGTTGCTCCCCAACTCCTTTTACCTCTGAATGTTGCTAACGGGTTCAAAAGGTTGGGGATCCCTGAGACAATTGACTTGTCATTAATTTATTCCATCAAGTTAAAAATCTCTAAAGATGAATAATATGGAAACTCTCAATAATATGGGCAGATCCCCTTGCTTATCTCATCAGAGCTTTTCCTAAAGCTCTGTAATTTCATAGTTGTTTTGCAGTCTTTTATCCCCAGCACCATTGGCATTTCAGTTTTGCTATCTGTTGTCCCATTTCTCCCATGTGTATCAGGCTTCATTTGCTTCACCCTGCAAGCTTATAACATAATGATGCCTCATTGCTGTTAACTACCCATCTTCTCTGTCATCCAGCCCTTAAGTACTACATTTCTAAGTACCATTTAAATCTAATGCTAATTTCAAATTAAGCCTTTATTCATAGAAATATCTGCCTAAAACCACAACCAGCCAGCATCAATTTCATATTGTACATCAGCTTAGAAAACAATTGTTTATAATACCATGTTCACCACTCATGCAAATAAAGTTTATAATCATTCATATAGGCCCTAGCCAGATTTATAACTGGATAAAATACACTTTATGACATGAATAGAAGTCAAGTTATTACAATTGATATACACTTATTATTCCCACAGTCTAACAATTTAATCATCACCGGACTGTCAGAAGAAACCAGCACATCTGCAAAAAAAAAAACAAAAAAAAAAACACCTATACATTCACAGAAAGCCATTTACGCCATGTCATTTGCAAATTTATATAAAGTTCTCCCCATATAAGTTATGCCTTGCATTGATTCACTTATATTTTGATACATTTAAATAGAATGGAAAATATGTTTCTATAAATAAAGTATAGAAAGGTATTTGAATTAGTAACTTCAATACGTGGTTCATAACTTTTGGAGACACTTGAAGTTGATCCTTCGTGTACTGCATCTGTAATTATAGGTCCTTGTGTAGCACTGCAATCAGTAAATAATGAACAATATTATTACCTGAGAATTTTAGTAACTGCCGTTTCTTTTTCCATTAGATTCCTTGCTCTTATACTAAATACTGATTTACGAAGCTGTAAGGCAAAAGAAGAACAATCATTATAATGGCTGCATTTATCTCTGTTTACTGTAACCACACATCAAATTTTATAAAAAAAAACATTCACTGCTTGGCTGAGCAAAAATAAAAGTCTTTTGTTGAAATTCAGGACTTCAAAGACATAGGGGCACATTTACTAAGCTCGAGTGAAGGATTAGAATGAAAAATACTTCGACTACGACTTCGAATCGAACGATTCGAACTAAAAATCATTCGACTATTCGACCATTTGATAGTCGAAGTACTGTCTCTTTAAAAAAAACTTGACTACCTACTTCGCCACCTAAAACCTACCGAGCACCAATGTTAGCCTATGGGGAAGGTCCCCATAAGCTGTCTAAGCTTTTTTTGATCGAAGGAAGATCCTTCAATCGATGGATTAAAAGGATTTAATCGCTTGATCGAACGATTTTTTCTTCGATCGTGCGATCGAAGCATTTGCAGTAAATCCTTCGACATTCGAAGTCGAAGGATTTTACTTTGAGGGTCGAATATCGGAGGTTAATTAACTCTCGATATTCAACCAATAGTAAATGTGTCCCAAACTGTCGGCTGGGTGTCAGCTTTTTTTTAAGGCAGGTATAATACAACTGTAAGGAGACAACAAACTACAGTAGAACCCCCTATGTTTTTATGGGGACCAGAAAAAAATGGTGTAAAATCCAGGAAAATGTAAAATAAGAGAAATGTATTATGCAAAATAAATAGGTGGGACCACAAAATAGCAATGTAAAATGAGGGGAAACTTAAAATCAGGGGATGTGCAATTGAGGTTCCACTGTATAGGAGTCATTAACAAACACACTAGCAAGTGCCGGTGCATCAAAATGGATGTAATGGAGCGCACATATTAATACTGGTATAGGATCCATTATCTGGAAACCCATTATTCAGAAAGCTCCAAATTATGGGAAGGATATCACCCATAGGCTCTATTTTAATCAAATCATTCAAAATTTTAAATAATTATTTCCTTTGTCTCTGTGATAATAAAACTGTACCTAACGAAGATATATTTAATCCTTATTGGTGATAAAACAAAACTATTGAGTTAAATGAATGTTTTAATGCTTTTTTAATATACTTAAAGTAGGGAGATCCAAATTACTGAAAGATCCCTTATCTAGAAAACACCAGATCCTGAGTGTTCTGGATAATAGATCCTACAGATGAAATCCTACAGATACAAGTATCAGCCTTTTGGCTAAGATCAAGTATACAGTAGTATCCTCTCTGAAGTTGGGCGGGGTGCATCTAGCTAAGGGTGCATCCATGTGTAGCCATCCACTGAGGTTGGAGAGAGGCAATTGGTCCTCTGGCCAAAGGCTGGCATATTTTAGTAGCTTGAGCAAGGTCCCAGGCCTTGCAAACCACTGGGTTGCAGTTCAACAATAGCACTGGCACTCTTGCACTTTATATGCACTATGCTCTTTTGCCCCATGCAATTTGGCTAGGCAAAAGCAATTTTTATAATTTGTCCAATAGGCTGGGGCAGCACACAGACTAACACATTAATTTTACCCCAACCCTATTTATTTTTTAAAGCATTTTTAGCACTTTTTATTGGATGGGTATAATACATGCGGGTTTGCGATTGTCTAGGGGGGGAGATGTGTGGCCATCTGGTTCCTTCCCCCCCTGAACCGGCCCTGAATGGATGCAAACAGATCTCTTCTGAGGTAAATTGTTCCTTTCCCTTTGGGGGATCGGGGAAAGGGGCCACCTAGCCTTGCAGAAAAGGGGGCCAGAAGACCCTTGCCCTCTGCCTGAGCCTTTTATGTCTTTGGGCGACGGTGGGGCTGAAGACCCGCTTATCTTGGCGCCTTTTGGGCTGGATAATTTGGAGTTTTATAGGGGGACTTAGACTAAGTTCCATTGCATCCTCTGAACATGTGTGTGCACTTGTGTCACACCGCCACTGGGTCATACATTTGGAACACGCTCAAGCTTCAAAAAGGAAAAAAATAAAATAATAATAACTTAAATATTGCAAAGGTTTTTCGAAGGATTAAGATGTTACTTGTACATCGGACTGCTATTGGGGATAAAGGAAACCTTACAAACTGAAAGATAACGATGCCTCATGCCAACAGTTTTGTGACATGGATCCTTATGGGTCTTCAGAAGCCTAGAACACTAAGGAGGTTATTTATCAGAATTCAAAACGTTCTCAATATTTTTGAGAAAACCACTCCACCCAAATCCGTAAGGACTTCCCCCCCTTATTTATCAATACATTTTAATGAAAATTTCTTGTTCGGGAAAAGACTTGATAAAATCTTTTGAAAAATCAGAATCTTATGATTTTTTTCAGATTTGATGGCCGAAAGTTCGGCTGGAAACAACAAAATCTTCGTATTATTGTACGAAACCCAGAGCAGATCAGGATATCTTCAAAATATCAACAGGTCATTTGCCATTGACTTCTACATGAACTCAGCATGTCTGAGTTGGAGTACTTTTTTATTCGGACATTTAACACCATCGCAGTTTAATAAATCTCAAAAAAATTTTTGTTTTTTTTTTTATACGGAAAACTTGTTTTTCCTCTGACCAGAAAAAAAATCGGATTTTAATAAATAACCCCCTAACAACATATGCAATATTGAGGATGCATGGATCTAAGCATTCTTAAAAAGAATTCAGAGGTACAGGAGGCAAACACTTATGTAAGTCTCCATGTGATACATGTAATTCTCAGAGTAATACTGCTGTTCACTATAACTAGGTTATCATGGAAAATGTGTTTGAATAACTGCATTTAGTAAGGGTAATTCCTGAGAACATATTCTCATTTATGTGTTCTCAAATATGCAAGAATCATGAAGTACAGGTGCCTGCTGAAAAGTGTAGCTTGGTACTAAACAAACCAGCTCCAACAGCTAGACAGAATGTTAGGATGATTTATACACTGAGCCCCACTTCTAGGCAGAAATAACAAAACAAACAAAAAAAACCAAAAACACTTTGTCATGCCAAAGTGCGAAACTTGCACGTTTCTGAGGTATTAGTCCCTGCCTAATTTTTACTTTAATTTTATTATTGTAATAACATTTCTTTGTTTTTTATTTACATTTTGTACCATGCAAACAATGAATACTTTTGCCCTGACAAATTATTCTATTAAATAAATACTAGAATGAAAGTTTGTCAATGCTATGTTTGTGCAAAGCACTAATACTCAAAAATAAATTTTTAAGTGTTCTATGTTATATGAGATAAGTTTAGAAGCTTAAACTCAAAAAGATATAAATAAGCAAATATAAATGTGCTGTGTGCATGAGTATAAACTCTCCTCATTTAAATGGTTTGGAGAACCACCTTTTGCAGCAACAACAGCTGAGGTTAAGTTCATACTGGACTTGAAAACTGTTCAGGGGTTTTTTCTTCCAGGTAGATTTTCTACATACTATATAGCAACATTTGTCCTAGCAGTCTTGCTCTATATTGGTCTCATCTAATCACAAAATTGTCACTTAAGAAATGTGTGTGGCAGAAACAGCTTAGCATCCTGTAAAAATAACAATTAAATGGTGCAAAATATAGGGATATTTGACTTGTACTTGTTTCCATCTGCTAAAAATTAGTTTCAGTCTGTTAATGTCACTGGGGAGATGCCTTTTTGTTGACACCACCAGGAATTCAAATTGCTCCTCCTCTTTAAAAGATTGCACAGTCTGGCATTTTATCTCTCCGACCCAATGAACCCCTGTGCTGAGTGAATGTGTATGCACCTACAGAAATCATTGAAGAAATTCTGTACTGTGCATGTGCTTGCCCAGGGCAATGCAAAACTGTCATTGGCATCTGCAGAGAGCCCTGGTTTGTACATTTATAATAGAGGAAAAGCTTCCACTCCTAGGTCCCAAGTTAGCGATTAGAATGCGATTGCAATGCAATTAGAATGCGAGTGCAATGCAAAGTGATCTTGGCTTTCATTGCACTTTAACCATCTGGAGAAAAACTGCCAAGTACAGGTGCTCCCAATATTTTTTCCCCATGAGCCATATTAAAATCTCAAAAAGAATTTTGAGAGCAACACAAGCATGCAAAAAGTTCCTGGTGATGCCAAATATGGGTTGATTGGCTACTGGTAGAAACTATGTGGACTGGAAGCTTATAGGAGTCTCTGTTTGGCACTACACATGGTTTAATGCAACTAGTGATTGCCTTTAAGACATGATTTCCAGAAATAAGCACCTGCTTTGAGGCCACTGGGAGCCATATCCAAGGGGTTTGTGAACAACATGTTGCTTATGGGCTACTGGTTGGGGATCACTTGCTTTAAAGAACGGAACACAGTGTACAAAGCTGGTAAATACTCCAAAAGATTTAAAGGTGCAAAAGTTGACTATGGTGGGTGAATATATACACAAACAGCATTTTTCAGTTTACTTTTTCTTTTTTAAGATAAAGCAACATCATTTTGAGGTTTTATGCTTTATTATTATACACATTTCAGTGTAGGATTTGATTTTCAGTAAACATATTGGAAGTAGTCTAGGTTCTGAATACTTTTGCAAGGTGCTGTATATAATCATTTGCATTCCTTTTTTTTTTTTTAGACAGTATTCGCTATACGTATTCTGGCAATTCAGCCCAAACATCTAATTTCTGCCAGGATCTGAAAAGGAAAAGGTCAGGCTTGTTTCAGAGTGTGTTATCAATCTTGCACTAATTGCAGATTGAGCTTTCAAAGCCATAGTAACCAGGAAATAATTTAGCAGGTGTTTCACCTCCCAGTTAAAAAAACGTGTGGAAAGATTGATTGAGGTCAGAAACAGTTTGATGCTGCATATAATAAGCACCTATCACAGTGTTCCTTTTTTAATGGCCACTATTCAGTGTGCTTTAAATGGATTGGTTTAATTATTAAGTGTGTTCTGAAAAGGTATTGTTTCTTTTTCTTTAAATGATGCACTCAAACTCTCAAATTAATATTTAATTGTAAGTTGGTCTGTATAAGGCTGTTATCAGGTAACTCATCTTTCTAAACTTAATGATTAAATAAAACTTTTTGGACTTTGGACAGATATACAGTGCTACTAAAGTATGCCTAGGAGGTTTGTTTTTCTCCTGGAAGAACAGCAGCATCTTCTATTTTAGGACTAGCTAAAAATCAAGATGACTAAAGTGGGAGCCTGGACCAATGCTTTCAAGCACTATTTTCTCACTATCTCACCAATAAAAATGCTTGTTTGCATTTAAGTGTAGCAGCAATGCAATGAAAGGGAAAATACACCAAAGTGGTACTTAAAGCATAAAAGTTTTCTACTGGTCTAATACTCAATACCAACCAATCAGCAGACAGCATGTTCTTCTGAACCCCCTTGGTTGCTATGGGTTACTAGAACTGAAACCCCTGTACCATGAAAGAGATGTGTGTTGGTGCTGATCCAACCATTTATTTAACAATGATGTGAGGTTAATAATTCAAAGACCTATTATTGAAAGACGATTAGTAACAACTAATTAAAACACCAATGTTTTTCCAGTTTGCAAGTGATTCCCCATGATTTTATGAAAAATAATCATCATAAACAAATTCTGATATTTGAGTTGACCCGAAACCCACAAGACCCCTGGCAGATCAGGTGAATTTGGGTTGAAATTTGGGCAAGTCAGACTGGGGAAGAATACTCCTCACGTTCTGTTGACTCCCTCTCTTGAACCAGAGACATACTCAGAAGTAGCGTACAGAGTATGAAGATGCATATGAGTTGCTGCAGAGGAAGACTGGCAAACTGCTTCATTCAAAAGATGTTCCTTAGGGAGCTTAAAGTAAAGAGTCAGTGGGTGCTAGAGGTGGGGCGCAATCAATGAAAAAGGTTTTATGTGCGCATTTTAGTGAACTCTATGGTTAGTAGATTGTCCTGAGCTGAGCGTGTTTGGGGTGTGAGAGCTGATACTGTATATAAAGAGGAGCAGTGAAATGTAGAAGTGTTCTGAAAGACAGGATTAGAATTTCATATTCAATGTACCACTTGACTGGAAGCCAGGACATTTTAGTAGTAAAGTGGTGGGGGGAAATTTAGATGCAGGAGAGATTATGTGGGCAGCAGCAGTGAGGATTGAATGAAGTGGGTTGAGGTGTGATTCATGGCGTAATATGTTACAGTAGTCTAACTTGGAAAGTATGAGGTCCTGGACCAGTGGTTTAGTAGTGAAGAAGCAGAGGAAGGATATCATTTGCAGTGCTTCTCAGAAAGAAGTGGCATGTTCTGGTGAAGGATGGTGAAGTTTTCCATGTCTGAGAAAATGAAGAATGGGTCGATTGTGACACCCAGACACCTGCCTTAGGAGAACAGATTTGGTGGGAATAGAAGCAGTTCAGTCTTGGACATGCTAAGCCTAATGGCATGAAGGCATTGCATGATTTTTGCCTGAATAGTAAGGTTGATACCAGTGCCGGAAAGGAGAATCTATGTGTCTTCTTCATAAAGGTGATAGCTGAATGAATTTTCAGTAAAAACAATGTCAATTTGTGTTGAAATAGATGTAACATATATTTCTGTAAAAATTAACGCAGGTTGGAATCCTGCAATATGTTCACTGGTTTTTCCATTTATGTCCCTCCTACGCATTTACTTCTTATCATGCAAATTGCTCTATGGGATTGCTCTGGGACGAGAAATGCTTCTGTATCACACAACAGTACATTTTACAAATTGTGTTCAGAAGTTCATAATAGCATCAATGTGTGCATATTTTGAAACAATTACAGGTACCTTGCATTGCTAACAAGCATTTTCAGAAATCTATCATTAGTTGCAAAGCATATTCTGTTGCCTGGCTACTGTTTGCTCTGCTTAAACCCATAACTGTCATATGGTTTGCGGAGCAGAATTAAGAATACCCCAGAAACTGTACTCTGTAGGGCTGCAGTAAATTAATTTTTAGATTTAGTAGGAATAATTTAGGTTCATTAAAAATGAAGAGCCACTTACCCTTTTAAAAAATATTTTTTCCTGGCCACTCCATGTGAGCATTACTATTGGTTATTTGCCCTGCCCCCTAATAGACAAGTCCCTCCCAAAAAGGAAATAAAAACCTCACAGATTCCTTACCCCCTCGTCTTTTTTATTTATTGTTTTCCTCATAGACAGCAGGGGCAGCTGGCAGAAGTTTCATATCCAATGCTTGAAAAGGTTGGGGAAAGTATTCTGAGGGTTATTCATTCAGGTGAGACTGTTGTATGACTCCCATGTGAGGGCGATCCCTAGTGGCTGTTTTTTTAGATCGTCACATAGATCTGCAGAGTATGCATTTTTTTGCTTCGGGTTAGACGCCAGTTTTCAAAATGGTGCTGGTGCATAGGCACAATGACGCAGGCGCAATGACGCAGGTGCAATTTCACATTTTTTTCTGAAGTATCTGAGCTAATTACTGCAGAGTGGGGGAGAGCGGCAAAAAAGATTTCTTTCACCTCGCTGGCTACAATATTTGCAAAACTTTATCCCTTCAAAGAGCAGGATACTAAGAGCTGGGATTCAGCACCAGCAGTTGATTCTCCAGTAATACATTTGGCGAAAAAGAAATGTTTCCGATAGATGATTCTTCAGTGCTTAAAGATCCTATGGATAGGAGGATTGAGTCTGAGTTGTGGAAAGAATATCAAGTAGCGGGAGCTTCCTGTAAGCCAGCAGTAGCACTGGTATGTGTGGCTAAGGCAGTGTCCCATTGGAATGATAGTTTAGACAAGGCGGTTACGGAGGGATCCGATAATGTGGAGATAAGCACGGATCTGGCGGAGTTAAAAATGGCAATGCCATTCATGTCAGAGGCTGCGGTACATCTCACATGTCTAGCTTCCATATCAATTGCGGTGTCTGTTTCAATGAGGCACGTTCTTTGGCTTTGAGCATGGGGAGCAGATACGGCATCAAAAATGAGTCTCTGCAATCTTCCTTAATGTAGGCAGAAGTCTATTTGGTCCAAAATTGGAGGAAGTAATTCCCAAAGCCACAGAAGGAAAAAGCGTTTTTCTTCCACAACAGAGGAAAAAACCAAAACAGCTGTTTAGAGATTTTCTTTTTTGAGGTTCAGGTAGAGCAAGAGCAGCCTTCGGTAGCTCTAGGTATTTTTTCAAAAATGCAGCCAGACAATCGTGGAGAGGAGGTCAGTCCTCTTCTGTCAGGGGAGGAAGGTTTAAGCAATCTCCCTCTACAAAGAAGCCTTCCTGACAATTATCTGATCAAGGAAATGGGAGTAGGTGCCAGGCTTGCAAATTTTCTTCATGTTTGGGAAAGTTCAATTACAGACCAGTGGGTCTTAGCAGTCTTAAGAAGAGGGTACAAAATAGACTTTCTTTCAGTCCCTTCTCAAGACAGATTTTTTGTTTCCCCGATTCCTCAGTGTCAAGAAAAAAGATGCACATTGGAGGAATACGTTCAAATGCTTCTGAAGCAAGAAGTTATTGTTCCAGTTCCAGACAGATTTTTTGTTTCCCCGATTCCTCTGTGTCAAGAAAAAAGATGCGCATAGGAGGAATACGTTCAAATGCTTCTGCAGCAAGAAGTTATTGTTCTAGTTCCTTATTCAGAGAGGGAAAGAGGAATTTACTCTCTTCTTTTTTTAGTAAAAAAGGCTTTGGGAGGATGGAAACCAGTACTCAATCTCAAGAAGTTGAATGCCTGGGTATGAGTTCAAAAGTTCAAGATGGAATCTATAAACACAATTATTACAGTGGTGCAGCAGGGATACTAGCTCATATCCATTGATTTGAAGGATGCGTATCTACACATTCCAGTGGAAAAGAGTCATCAGCGTTTTCTACAGACATTTCCAGTTTTGAGCGTTGCCGTTCGGTCTTTCCACCTCACCCCATACGTTTACGAAAGTCCTGGTAACTTTGATTGCTGAGCTGAGGAAGCAAGGTCTTGCAATCTGGCATTATCTCAACGACATCCTCATTTCAGCCAGGTCTCATAAAGTATTGTTCTCGCACACAGAGAAAGCAATTTCTTTTCTACAGTCTCACGGTTGGTTAATAAACTGGGAGAAAATTCAACTGTAGCCGTCCCAATCACTACAGTATTTGGGAGCCCTGTTTGACATGAAGGAGAATGTGGTCAGGTTACTGTAACAAAAGGTGGAGCGCTTGGTGGAAGTAGACAACAATTTCTGTCTGCAGGAAGCAGTGTCGGCCAGACACTTATGTCACGCCTAGGTCTTATGGCAGCATCTCTTACAATGACCAGGTGGGCACATTTTCACATGAGGGAAGCGCAGCATAATTATTTGGCTTGCTTGAATCGTTGGTCCAAAGATTGGAGTCAACAGATTCAGCTGTCTCCGGGACTCAAGAACAGTCTTCAGTGGTGGAAAGACCCCAAGAATTTGAAAAAAGGTTTCCCCCTTTCTGCAATAGATTGGAAGGTTATGTCAACAGATGCTTCCTTCCAGGGCTGGGGAGCTCTTCTGGGGGACAGGCTAGCTCAAGGCTCCTGGAAACAAACAAGTCGCAGGACACATGCAAATATCTTGGAGATCAGGGCGATATCTAAGGCCTTGTTGGCATTTGCATCACAAATCCAGGGGAAAGCAGTGAAGTTAAAGGTAGACAATGCAACTGCAGTGTCTTACTTAAAGAGGCAAGGGGGGATGAGGGGACTGGAGGTGGATCTTATGGCGTCTCAAAAGAATGCTCAGCTCCTTGTTTTCTTCACCAGGACTTTTTGTCCATTAGCCCTAGGAGTAGATGCTCTCCTACAACCCTGGAATTTTTGCCTTGCTTAAATCTTCCCTCCAGTACCTCTTCTCCTTCGTCTTCTTCAAAAGATCATTCAGGAACTGGTAGATGTAATACTGATAGCCCCTCACTGGCCTCGGCGACCGTGGTTTTCGTTATTGAAGAGGCTGACGATAGTGGAACCGTGGCGACTTCCTTTGAGGAAAGATTTGTTGGGACAGGGGCCAGTGTTTCACCCGGATCCTCTCTCCCTTTATTTGATGGCATGGAGGTTGAGCACAGAAAATGTTTGGAGATAGGATTTTCCGAATCAGTGGTGACTATGTTGCTAAATGCAAGAAAGCATACTACGTCTGCCACGTATTACAAAATCTGGGAACTCAGATTTTGCCACCTCCTCTGTCCCAGATTCTTGGTTTCCTGTAAGATGGGTTAACAAAAGGGCTACAGTACAGAACTCTAAAAGTTCATGTGGCAGCCTTATCGGCTATGACAGAAATTCAGTGGCCGAAAGATCGGTTAGTAAAACGTTTCTCAAGGCCCTATGTGATTCTCTGTTTGAGCCTTTGAAAGAGGCATCATTATGGATGGTGACATGAAAAACTGTATTTCTGATTGTGTCAGCAGCTAGAGTAAGTCTGCTTCAAGCTTTTTCAATTAAAGATCAAGATCTTTTTTTATATAGGATTAGATACTGGACTTCATAGCAAATATCAATACTATGAGTTTGTGCCAGCATGGTCTTATGAGCAATAGATCTTGCCAGACTAACTTAATTTATTTTTATGAGAAGGTAAGCAGGGACCTTGATTCTGGGATGGCAGTGGATGTGATTTACTTAGACTTGGCTAAAGTATTTGATACAGTGCCACACAGAATGTTACTGGTTAAATTAAGAAATATTGGCCTGTAACATAGTATTTGTACCTGGATAGAGAACTGGCTAAAAAAAAGACTACAAAGAGTGGTGGTAAATGGAACATTTTCTAATTGGACCAGTGTTGTTAGTGGAGTACTGCAGGGCTCTGGACTAGGTCCCTTGCTTTTCAACTTATTTATGGATGACCTGGTGGTGGGCATTGAAAGTACTGTTTCTGTTTTTGCAGATGATACTAAATTGTGCAGAACTATAGGTTCCATGCAGGATGCTGCCGCTTTGCAGAGTGATTTGTTGGGAAACTGGGCAGCAAACTCAAAAATGAGGTTCAATGTTGATAAATGCAAGGTTATGCACTTTGGCAAAAATAATATAAATGCAAGTTATACACTAAATGGCAGTAAGTTGGGAGTTTCCTTAAATGAGAAGGATAAGGTAAGGCCTCATCTGGAGTATGCAGAGCAGTTTGGACTCCAGTCTTTAATAGGGATATAAATGAGCTGGAGAGAGTGCAGAGACGTGCAACTAAATTGGTTAGAGAGATGGAATACTTAAATTATGAGGGTAGACTGTCAAGGTTGGGGTTGTTTTCTCTGGAAAAAAGGCACTTGTGAGGGGACATGATTACACTTTACAAGTACATTAGAGGACATTATAGACAAATAGCAGGTGACCTTTTTACCCATAAAGAGGATCACCGTACCAGAGGCCACCCCTTTAGACTAGAAGAAAAGAAATGTCATTTGAAGCAACATAGGTGGTTCTTCACAGTGAGGTTGTGATGGCTGATTCTGTTAATACCTTTAAGAATGGCTTGGATGATTTCTTGGACAGACATAATATCAAAGGCTATTGTGATACTAAACTCTATAGTTAGTATAGGTATGGGTATATAGAATTTATGTGAAAGTATGGAGGGGAGTGTGTATGGATGCTGGGTTTTCATTTGGAGGGGTTGAACTTGATGGACTTTGTCTTTTTACAACCCGATTTAACGATTTAACTATGTAACTAAAAAAAACAGCAATGGAACTAAGCATTCACAGGAAAGAAATGCAAACTCTACTACTGTTCCATATACTGTAGCAATTAGCACGATTGAACATAAAAACAGCATCAATCATATTCTTTTGTCCCATAATACAGTGTTTTTCAACCTGTGTGCCGCGGCACACTGGTGTGCCGCAAACTAATGTTAGGTGTGCCGCTATCAATTTGAAGGCCGAAGTGCGCGGACCTTTCACGTGACGTCACGTGACCTGAGCGGGCAGAAGAGCCGTGCCTGGGTTGGCTGATCAGGGAGGTCGCTGGCTGCACTGCGCGCAGCTTCGATGTGAAGGCAGAAGGCAGAAGTGCACGGACTGACAGGTGAACGGCTAGTGCTGTTATCAAAATATTAAGGAAGCAGACCCTGCGGCTTAGCCATGCTGTAATAAGGAGAACCATATTTCTAGCTGTCTGGCTGCAATGCATGAGGCAGAAGGTTGTCAGTAAGAAAGTAGAAGGAAACATATATGAAAAGGCCAATTGAACTTTTACCTGATAAGATTTTCCAAAGCAGGGTAGCGCTGCCCTCTATTTAAGCTGGTAGGGGCAATAGCGTGGGTACCCGGCATAGCAAGCTTACCCTGGCCTTGAATGATGAATGTGAGAATTCTCTCACGAACACAGAGATTAAATTATTTTGTTATTGTGTTTTTTTGTAATAACAAAATAATAATAAGTGACCTGCTTCTCCCTTTGCACAGTTGCTAGCTGAAGCACCAGATCTAGTTAGTTAGATTTGAGATTTGATTATCAGTATTGTTTATTTATAAAACCCCAACGGTCTTGGCAGCAATTATAAAATATTTGGGGGAGTGTTATTACAAAAAAACACAATAACAAAATAATTTAATCTCTGTGTTCGTGAGAGAACTATTGCCCCAACCAGCTTAAATAGAGGGCAGCGCTACCCTGCTTTGGAAAATCTTATCAGGTAAAAAGACTGCAGATGATATAATAAAGTTCAATTGGCCTTTTCATATATGTTTCCTTCTACTTTCTTACTGACAACTTTCTGCCTCATGCATCAATGTTTAAAAAAAAAGCTTACATTAACAATAGCACTTATATTGTTAATATAAGCTTTTTTTCACATTTTCAGCTGGTGGTGTGCCGCGGGATTTTTTCAATGAAAGAAATGTGCCTTGGCTCAAAAAAGGTTGAAAAACACTGCCATAATAGATACAAAGTAAAGATTATTTCTGCCATATGCAAATTAATAATAAAAGTAAATGAGAATTTCAGTACAGTACCCTTTAATCTTAAAAGTAAGATAAATAAGGCCTATTATTGCCTACTATTTCATAGATTGCTACTAGTGATGAGTGGGTCAGGCCAGAACCCACAGTTTATAGCCATGAAAACGAACCCCATTAGTAGGTTTAGGGCAGGGGCGATCCTGAGGCTGCTGCAGATGGAGGTAGTGGCTCCGATGCTGCCCCCCATCCCACAGCATAGGATTTAAAGGGGGGCCCCATTGCTAGTGCAATGAGGGCAATAGCGCGCTCTGCATTTAATTGGGCCAATTTCCTTGTTAAAGCCGGAAATTCGCAATGTTCTCACCCTGTCTCATGGCATAAGAGGCCCTGGTTTGGGGTGTGTGCTCAGTGCCCCTCCTTGTTGGTTATGGAACTGTGCTTTACCCTCCCTCTTTGGCTATGGCATTGACCCGAACACATTTTTACCATATGACATGTGACAAAGAATGATGTTTAAGGAAAAGGCATAATCTACCTTTGGAAGCACATTTACCATGTAAATATATTAAAAAAAAACTATACCTTGAGTATAAATTACCTTTTGGTCAATGTACTTATTCTCTTCTACTCCTGAACGTTTGGAATGATCACATGAAGAAGAAGAAGCAGATGGAAGCCTTCTTAATAAACAGCTTGTGTCTTGTTGCTGGCGGTCAATAAACTGCTTCATGAAACTCTCCCTTAAAGAAAATGTTAAATCATACTGATGAAGCTAAACATTCAACAGAAGAAGAATATGATTAACAATTTTTTCTGCATTTCAAATGGGACTCATTTAGGGTAGGACCACACAGACGATTTTGGAGTGATCCGGCCCGCTGCACAAAAACGCAGATATCAAATCGGATGCGACAGAAATAAGTTAAGTGAAGGCATTGTCGGATGAAGTCGTACAATCACATTCACTTACATTTGCGTCGCATCCAATTTGGTGCCTGCATTTTTGTGCAGCGCGCCGGAACGCTCCAAAATCATCCGTGTAGTCCTACCCTTATAGAGGGCAGTGGCGTTACAAAGCTGCCAGGCAAACTTTTCAGTCACAGCCAGTGACCCTTCTGAAGGTAACCAAACAGTGTCCACTAAATCTCCACCCTCCATTTGAGTGAAAAAAGGCACCAAAGTGGCAGCATTCATTGTCAATGTAATTTATATATTAAATTATTAATTTTATTATTATCAAGGGGAGCTCTTCTCACATCTCTGTAGCAGACTGCACCAAATACCACAGGTGACAGTCTTTTATAGTCCCTATTTTCTCATGATTTTGAAGATCAGGCAAAGGGGCTTAGTAACTCCTATACTCGGTCATATCTAATTGAACTCTCAACTACTTCCTGCTTTTTAGGCACCAAAAAGGATCTTCAGTCTCCAGGTTACTGGTTATAATGTACTGAAGCAATTTAGTGGGTAAGATTCTGCCATTACAGAGCTTGCATATTAATTCAGAATGGACCTTCCTTTAAGCATTTTAAAAACGTTTCTACCATCTGTACCATCACCTATGCAAAGATGTATGTACTGTACCATAAATGTGCAATATGTAGATATATTAGAGCGTGTAAGTGTTCATATTTATTTGCTTGTCTTGTTTATTAATCTGCAGACAGCAGGCCAAGCATCTGCTATAGGCCCTGACTGATGTGCCATTTCAAAATATTGGTATAAAGCATATTATCCAGCCAAAGGATGGGTGAATTAGTGAAACATTTGTGAGAAATCTGATTTTTTAAATTTGTTATGCACAGAACAAATTCAGCATGGATGATTGCTGACAGTGCCAGTCCCAGTATGCATTCTGTCTAGTGTGGTCCAATTATTGAATGGATGTTTACTGCTTTATCTTGATCAGTGCTATGGCTTCTGTCTAGTGGTGAGATTATTATATAGCCTGACAGGTGCTAGTTTTAGGATTATAGCATGTGCCATCATTTTATTCACTTTATACACCTATGGCTCATGACACATTGAGTGTACACTGTACTGCATGTAAGGGTCAGTTGAAAATCTAAGTGATTTTGTTCTGGTATAAATATATTATCAGTCTGCAATTCCAACAGTAAAACTTGATGACGCTGAAAAGCTTGCTTATTTTTATTGTGGTAAGGTGCACAGTGCAAGTACAAAATCAGTGTACATTTGGATTAGAATGAAAAGTTGCTCTTTTCTCCTTAAAATGGGTGAATCGTTGTTGTGGCAATATACTATATAATAGAAACACTTCAATATATACAGTATATGCTATATATGGTCTACCAATGTTGTGATACACATAAAAGATACTCATTGGTTTGCCTCCTCTCCTGTGTACCTCTTGACATAGGCGCCGGATCCTGAATTGACACATGCGTGTCTGTTTTATTTGTCACGCCATGTCTGACATCATTTTGCTGAGAAAATTCATATATTTAAAGGGGCAACAGGCAATTTTTCCAATGTAGGTCTATTTCTAATAGTTCCTGGGTGCGTTTTTAGTCCCTCCTGTCTGTTCCCGACCTTCCCTATTCCGCTGCCTGTCCTGACCTCTGCCTTTTCATTGACCATTCTCTTGGATCCCGTTTCTGTATTGCGCTACTGTTGGTTTTTGCCCCCGGCTTGTGACCTCGACTATGTTCTTGT
Source organism: Xenopus laevis (assembly GCF_017654675.1). Lineage (NCBI taxonomy): Eukaryota > Metazoa > Chordata > Amphibia > Anura > Pipidae > Xenopus > Xenopus laevis. The sequence goes on along the minus strand of NC_054374.1, from coordinate 110,981,669 downwards.
CATCTAATTTCGCACTGTTTTGTCTGGAAGCGTGAGCCGAGGCCGGGACCTAGGGATTGTTCTGGGTTTGGGATACCTTATGTAACACTACCAGTGTTCTACACTATTTAAGTGGAAGCTAGTCTTGGGTGAAAAGTGAATTGCAAGCAATGATCAGAACACTCTGGACCATAAGGAGCAGACTCCAGCAATTTGACACATAATTTTTGTATCTCTATGAATAACCTAGACTAGACTGCTAGACTCCTAATCATTATTGAATTATATTATATAGAAAAACCTAAGATTAAATGGTACCTTTTATTCTTACCCTTTGATAAATATGCCCCTAAAAATAATATCCAGGTGAACAGAAAGCTGTGGCATTTCCTAAATAATCCACCAGGTAATATTTTCCCAAAATGCCAATGCATTGGTCAAGGCAATTATCTTTTATTCTGGTTCTGCAAATTGGTCTAGATAGCTATTAAATAAATAAATACAAACGTAAACAAATACCTTATTTTTGGAACTGTGAAATCAGAAGGAAGCTTTGAAATCGTCACCATTTGCGGTCTGTTGGGGAATTTCTCAAAGATACGTAGGCGCAGTGGTAATTTTTCTTTGGTGTCAGCATTTGCTTCACTTTGTTTCAACTGAAAAAATACCAAGCAGTAGAAACCTAAAGCATTAAACACAAACAGCAGAAGATGGCAGCAGAGATCTACACATCCAGCAGTACCACAAAGACTAGAGATTAGTGGGCAGTTAATAAAGCAGGGATTAAATTAACATCTTCACCCCTTGTTTGCAGATAAAGCTGATGCCGGACTGGCCGCAATGTGGACATCTCTTTCAGGCTACACAATTGAAGAAAATAGCTGCAAATTTTGCAGTGCTTGACACAGAAATGTTTTATTTCTAGAAATGTTTTATTTTTAGGTAATTTCTACATGTACATCTGCCTCCACATTAATATACTAGCTGTGTATTCTCATTGATTATTCTGATTATAATTGCATTCTGTTTAGCTAAAATATGTATATGTTCTATCGCCCTCTAAAGTGATGGCCCAACTGGTTGAATGACGAGGGAAAGTACATACCCAAAAAGTACTGAAAGTACTGAGATAGTGTGTATGTATATATATATATATATATATATATAAAAGCAAAAATAGAAAAAAGCGGCACTCACAGGATTTTTCAGCAGGTTCAAAAAATAGAATCTTTATTGAAGCTCAACGTTTCGATCCCCCACAGGGATCTTCGTCAGGAGAGAAAACAAACAAACATCCAGACAGCCCACTAACCCACAGAATTTTAACCCCTTGCGGTGAAAAATGGCGCCAAGCAAAACAAGCTTCCATTCGCTTGTAAGTGTAGAAACCAAGTGTATAGGGAGATAGTGAGACAGAAGATAAAGTGAGATAAACGAGAAGTGATGCGGGAAAAAACAGAATAAAAGCAATATTTATTATAGAAACACATTATTGCCGTGCCAAAGGAACACCACTCAGTCCTACCAATGAAGCATTGTCCAATCAGGGGCGCTGCCGGTCGCAACCGGCCAATCGGTCCACACAGTAGCGGTGGGTGTGCGCATTAGCGCTGTCAATCTCTGTATAGCCGTTCGTTTCTCAAGAGCAGTCACCTGGCAACCGGGATCGGCGTGTGAAAGGTGGAAACAGGGGGTGCAGTTCACCACGCCTCCTGTACCAACTCTGTACGCCACATTTGGGACAGTGAGCCTGCCGCAGGAGGCAGCTATGTCCGTGCGGGTTGCTATGGTAACAACGCGGACGGGGTCCGCATAGTCAGCGCAGATAGGATAAGAGGTGAATCAACTATCATAACCAGCATTCGACCTTCAGTACACCAGGACATCGAATGTTTCCAGGGACAAACGAGAGAGGTTATGGAGGATCTACATACACAATCTGCACTGGATATCGACACAACAAGGGAGTTTGGATTCACCACATCAGATGCTGACCGGATTTTATTCCCAGATACAACTTTCGCAGAGACTGTGAGTAAATCCCCTACCAATATTTACCATGAACTTTTGGATTTAAAACGTAAAGAAGTAGACTTACATCTGCATGGGGTTTTCTTGTCAAATTACCACAGACAAAAACTGATACCAAGGGGCTTTAGAATAAACAACATTCCCACCCTTGGTCGTAACAACCCGGACTTCTGCAGCAAATGGTGTGGAATTCTGAACCGATGCTCCCTTGATTTGATATTACTGGTGGTAGAACAAGTGGGGAAAGACCTGATAACGACTAGAGAAGATATAACAAGACTTGAAACAACTCACTTAGAATCACTGAAATCAGACAGTACATGTGACTGGTTGAAAAAACTTACTGACATTATAGAGAAACATAAACAGGACCTGACTAACTTCAAACAAACAAAGATACGTAAGGTTGCTGACGATTATAAACAGAAACGAGTATATGGTTGGCTAATGGGCATAAAGTCAGATCGTTATAATAATATCAGACGTAAACATAAACCTAGGGCACTGCAGACTGTGGATAGTTCGGACCAGTCCACTGACTCTGACTCAGGCCTACCCACGCAGATTGAACAGAATAGTTTTTTAGGGGTAAGAACACGGTCCCGACAAGACAGAGGAAGAGGAAGAGAAACCACACTAGAAGGGGGAGGTATAAACCTAGGAACCAAACCCCCACAAGGGAAACGGATGTAATCTTTAACCTCCAACACATACTCACCCCGGGCGAACTATCCCTACTTAATCGAGGATTATCATTCATTCCAAGCTCAATACCAGAGCCCATAGAAATACTTGGGGATATAAATAGATTTCAAAGAAAATTAAAATTGAAAGAACACTTTAGAGATAAACCTAGGACAACCATCCCAAGATTCAAACCCACCAGCAAATTTGACCCCCCGAATACACCAGCAGCTATTCGTACCTTTGGCAATATAATCTCCAAAGAAATGGAACTGGCACTACAACATAACAAGCCACACCATAACTTGTCTCCTGATGAAAGAAAGGCCATCAGGTCCCTACAACAAGATGACAGCTTAGTGATTCGTCCAGCAGACAAAGGTGGGGGCATTGTCCTCTTAAACTACGAATACTACAGACAAGAACTGCTTAACCAACTGTCAGACACCTCGACATATAGGACACTACCAGGTGACGCAACTACAGTCTTTAAAAAAGAACTTGACCACATACTGCATACTGCCTTGTCAGCCGGCTGGATCAACCAAGATACATTTGCCTATATGACCTCTGAGTTTCCAAGGATACCTATTATATATACCTTACCAAAGGTACATAAATCACAATCTGCACCGGGTCGACCCATCATTTCTGCTGTAGGCTCACTATTTCAACCTGTAGCCACATTCATAGACTCTTTTTTACAACCACTGGTCTCCAATATGCCTTCATATACCCGCGATGCCACCCATGTGATCCAAATTCTTCAGAGTCTCGAACAACTACCTACAGAATACCTTTTAGCAACCATGGACGTGAAGAGTCTTTATACGGTTATCCCGCATGATCAGGGCATCTCAGCATGTAGGAAAGCATTGGAAACCAGGAATGACAAAAGCGTACCTACGGAATTTCTTATTGACTTACTCGGACTTACCCTTACTCGCAACTATTTTCGATTCGAGAACATTTACTATTTACAGATCTTGGGCACCGCAATGGGCAGTGCCCTGGCACCATCATACGCCAATCTCTTTATGTGGCATTACGAACATGAAAACATCATAAGAAGAGCGGGCAACCAACTTATCATATACCTTCGCTACATAGATGATCTCCTGCTACTCTGGGAGGGTGATGCCCCATCGCTAACTGCTTTCTTTAATGTCCTTAACACCCTGGATTCACCTATTCGGCTAACTCTAAACCATAGTGACCAAAGCATTGAATTCCTAGATCTGCGAATTTTTAAAACTGTGACTGGCCTAGGCACAAGCTTATACAGAAAACCCACAGATCGAAACACGATTTTACACGCAGCCAGTGACCATCCTCCTGCAACCATGAGAGCTATCCCATATTCACAGTTCCTGAGGACTATACGCAACAACAGTGACCCAGTGTTGGCACATACTCAACTAAGGGAAGCAGCCGACAGATTTATCGAAAGAGGCTACAAGAAAGACTTACTTGAACTACAATTAAATAGAGCCTTATCACACTCCCAGGCTGACCTGCTGAAGGGCAAACCAAAGGTGGACCAATTATCCAACCAATTGGTGTTCACTACCAAATACTCATGGATTTCTAATAATCTACAAAAATGTGTAAAGAAGAACTGGCCAATTATCTCTATGGACAATACTTTGGCCTTGTATCAATCCCCATGCCCTATGTTCGGCCATGGTAGGAATCAGAATCTCAGAGACATCCTGGTTCAGACTGACTTTTTACGAAAAACCACACAAAATACAAATTGGCTTAGCGAACAGAGAAAACTAGGATGCTATCGCTGCCCAGACTGTACTACATGTCGGTCTCTGTTGACAGGCAAAGACTTCCCTCACCCACATACGGGAAAGAGATTCAAAATTCTGCACAGACTAACCTGTACTTCAACCTTTGTTATCTATATTGTGACATGCCCATGTGGTCTTTACTACGTAGGTAAAACCACTACTCAACTGAAAGAAAGGATAGCCAATCACAGATCCACCATCAGCAAAGCCCTAAAAGAAAAGGTGGCCAAACAACCTGTAGCCAGACATTTCCTGCAAATGGGACATAGTCTCCCCACATTTCGCTGTATGGCCATCGATCTCCAACCCCCACTACCAAGGGGTGGCAATCGTGATTTGGCCCTCCTGAAGAGGGAATCGAGATGGATATACCGCTTGGACACTGTCACCCCACGTGGTTTGAATGAAACCTTACCATTGGGGTGCTTTATTTAGTATGAATATAATATCCATCATGTCCCTAGACTTGTTATTATGCTTTAACCCACTGTTCTTTTCCACCCATTGATCAGCAATATGTAATATTGTAATACTACCAATAACCTCTGTCTGCTCTTACTCTTCTCTCCTCTGTCTCTGGACTTTTTCTTTTTTGCCGAACATGCCATGTACCACTATACCAGTCCGTTGAAATGTCCAGGCGCGACTCGTATGTCTAGACACAGTATGTGGGATCGATCAAAGTATACCCGCTACTATGGTGACAGGCCCTGTGACTGGGCCCCTGCACATATACCCCATTGACTAAGCGGATCCTATCCGCGCTGACTATGTGGACCCTGTCCGCGTTGTTACCATAGCAACCCGCACGGACATAGCTGCCTCCTGCGGCAGGCTCACTGTCCCAAATGTGGCGTACAGAGTTGGTACAGGAGGCGTGGTGAACTGCACCCCCTGTTTCCACCTTACACACGCCGATCCCGGTTGCCAGGTGACTGCTCTTGAGAAACGAACGGCTATACAGAGATTGACAGCGCTAATGCGCACACCCACCGCTACTGTGTGGACCGATTGGCCGGTTGCGTCCGGCAGTGCCCCTGATTGGACAATGCTTCATTGGTAGGACTGAGTGGTGTTCCTTTGGCACGGCAATAATGTGTTTCTATAATAAATATTGCTTTTATTCTGTTTTTTCCCGCATCACTTCTCGTTTATCTCACTTTATCTTCTGTCTCACTATCTCCCTATACACTTGGTTTCTACACTTACAAGCGAATGGAAGCTTGTTTGGTTGCCTAGCAACGCCCTTGGCGCCATTTTTCACCGCAAGGGGTTTAAATTCTGTGGGTTAGTGGGCTGTCTGGATGTTTGTTTGTTTTCTCTCCTGACGAAGATCCCTGTGGGGGATCGAAACGTTGAGCTTCAATAAAGATTCTATTTTTTGAACCTGCTGAAAAATCCTGTGAGTGCCGCTTTTTTCTATTTTTGCTTCTATAACATATCAGTGGGCACCCAGGTCCTCAACCATGGAAACGGTGTGCACGTCATATCGCTGGGGAACGCTGCGTTCCCCATACACTTTAGGATGTGGCTGGGCGGCATGCCACCCCTAAATCAACAATCAAATTAATTTTCATCCACTACATTGCTATGTTCTTTACAACATCATGGGTTAAATTTTCAGTATATCAAATCTCGGGGGCTAAATTGTGTTAGAACCATTTGGATTAATGGAAGAACAGACAATACAAATATATGAATATATTTGTATTGTTTCTGTTTAACTGAAAGCGTAGTATAAGGCCATAGCTAACTGTACACATATGAAGTCTCTGCATTTATACAAAGAGTTAGAGGGTAGAAGCATTCTCCATAGACTGCAATGACAACATCACAGTGCTCACAAAGGGTATGCATCTGATGTTGTTGTCGTTGTATTACATATCCCATTAATTTTACATTATTTGCATTAAATGTTTGATATTATTTCTACTCTCTTACTTTACTATTTATCAGGATATATAAAATAGAATTGTTAAGTCTACCAAGCCACATACAGAGGTCTTGGATAAAGTCAAAAGATCTTTCTGATGAAAACCTACACAGGTTCTTCAAGAAGCGACTGTGGTATTGCAAGAACATGAACTGCAATAATTTTGCTATACAGAGCTTGTCTTTGAAAAATAAAGATGTATATTTGACAAGTGTACTTTTATAACATGAAAAGAATACTTCTTGTAAACTTGAATATATTCAACATCAAGAAAGTTAGAATGTTAATTAATTCTTCTTTGTGTACTATAGGTGAGAAAACAGTACTATTCAGTACATAATGGGTACGAGATTTCTAATTACTTCTGCGTCTGTAGGTTTTAACAGTTTAGCAGTGAATCACTGATCTCTTACAGACTGTGAAATGAAAAGTAACATTTTCTGTTTCAAAGAGCTTTGTATTTGCAAAAAACTAAATCATGCAACTAATTTGCTAACTTGGAAAAATAGATTTAAAGCCCACACATGGTTTTAAAGAGGAAGCATACCCCCTTGTTCAACATAAGTTCAATGAAATGGTCTTGTACAGAATAAACTTTTCCCCTATTATTTTTATTATTGCTGACTTTTATTTTTATTATGCAACATCTATGGTTTTTGTTCTCTCTTGAGTAGTGATGGGCGAATTTATTTGCTAGACGGAAAATTTGGGAGATTCGCGAAACGCGACAAAAGAGACGCCGGCGCTGTTTTGCAAATTTTTCACCGTTTCACTAATTTCGCATTTTTCGGCGAAGTGAAATGCCGCAAATTCACCCATCACTACTCTTGAGCTAAATAGGGGAATTGAAGCTACTTCATGTTTGCAGTTTGCAAGGTAGAAAATTAGATTACCATTGTTCAGGGGCATTGCTTGTGCACTGATAACCTATCTACCCTATCTAACTACCCCCTGTGCCCCGCTTAACTCAAGAAATAGCAAAAACCAAAAATTATTCATAATTAAGGGGCAGATTTATCAAAGGTCAAGGTGAATTTTCGAATTGAAAAAATTAGAATTTTGAAAATTCGAATATCGAAATTTATCATGCAGTGTCTCTTTAAAAATTCGACTTCGACCATTCGCCATCTAAAACCTGCCGAATTGCTGTTTAAACCTATGGTGGACCTCCTTGAACCTATTTGGAGTCAATTGGTGGAAATTGAAAAATCAAAGGTTTTTTTTGGAAAAACGTTGAATCTAATTTGATTTAGTCGAATGTGCTATTCCTTTGATTCGAACTATTCGAATCCAGCCGAATATGGACTTATTCGAGTGAAAACGGACATAGTCAACCAAAAAGAAAAAAAACAATTTCGGTTGGTCTTTTTTAATTCGAATTTCAACGTTTTTTCAATTCGAAATTCAACCCTTGATAAATTATGCCCCAAAGACATGCAAAAAGTATTTTCAGCAAATCAAATCAGCATAAGAAAACCTATCTTTTGAAGGACACTATTACAGATAATAATTTATCATATATTTTGCATCTGCACCTGGAAGGTACTTTCACATCTCAACACAGCACAGAGGTGGTTATTCAGTTTTTAGGGTACACAAGTGTTGATTAAAGATGAATTCCCAGAGCAACGAATACATAGTACATATCATAAAACATCTATAAATTATCTAATCAATTTCTTTGCCATCTTTTTTCCTGCATAACTGCAATATCAAGAAGAACAAGGTTTTCAGCTTCAATAGTCCAAGGTCACACTACATTCTCAGTAGGATGATTTACAAAACATCCTACTGGGAATAACATTGTGATCAAACTCCAATAACTTGTGAAGTCAAACTAAATTGACTTTATCATTGTCCATTTATCATTGTATTTGGGTAAATCTTGAGTCACCAGCAACCAGAAATACATTGTTTCCAATAGCCTCTCCATGTCATTAAACAACAGATTAAATAAAAGTGGGCACGGTATAGAATATCACACTACAAAGAACCTTAGACCAATTACAGAATGTACCACAGAAACTATTACCTGTTTATGGATAGAAAACAATCTAAAATATTGTGTAAAAATAGCACCAACAAGACAAACAGACATTCGTTTGGAAAGCAAATGCAAAGTAAGATACTATGGGGCACATTTACTTACCTTCGAAGTTGGGCCAGCGTTGGCTTCGCCAGGCGAAGATTCGACAGGGAGCCGCTAATTCACTAAAATCCGAAGTTGCGCTCAGGGAGGCGAAAGGTAGCGAAGTTGCGCTAGCGTTGCTTTGTCAAGCAAAGCTCAGTTACACTAGCGATGCCTAATTTGCATACAGCGCCAAGTTAAAGTACAAAAGACGTGTATGTAGCAGAAAATACATTACACTACACAAGCCTGGGAAAGCTTCATAAAATAAAATAGAGTTATTTTGCCCTATACATGTGCCCACTGTATAGTTTAGGTGCCATATGTTAGGAAATGTAGGGGGGAAGGAGGGTACCCCCAAAAGAATTTACGATCTTTTTCAGCCTATCACCCTTAAAAAAAAGTAAAAGATGCCAGCGTTTTTTGGGCCTTAGAAAAAATGTGAATTTTTTTTGAAGCAATCCCTATCTACTCTAGGCCAGCACTTCGCCTGGTCTGAGGTGGCGAAGGCAAGTCTGGCGCAGGAGGTAACGTTTAGTAAAATGCGCAAGTTGAATTAGCGTAGTTACATAGCGCAACTTCGCCATAGCACAACTTCACCTGGCGTAAGGGTGCGAAGTAGCGATAGAGTAGCTCCACTTCGCTAGCGAATTTACTCCAGCACCTGTTAGTAAATCAGCAAAGTAACGAAATGTCACACTGGCGAATTTGCGCTAGCGTTACCAGCTTCGCGCTTTAGTGAATTTGCCCCTATATCAAACATCACAGTAAAACATTGTAGGGAAAATTTCTGATTCATTGAATAGAACAACACCTTAAAGGGATCCTGTCATCAGAAAACATGTTTTTAGTTAATAGTGCTACTCCAGCAGAATTCTCAACTAAAATCCATTTCTCAAAAGAGCAAACAGATTTTTTTACATTCAATTTTGAAATCTGACATGGGGCTAGACATTTTGTCAATTTCCCAGCTGCCCCTGGTCATGTGACTTGTGCCTGCACTTTAGGAGAGAAATACTTTCTGGCAGGCTTCTGTTTTTCCTTCTCAATGTAACTGAATGTGTGTCAGTGGGACATGGGTTTTTACTATTAAGTGTTGTTCTTAGATCTACCAGGCAGCTGTTATCTTGTGTTAGGGAGCTGTTATCTGGTTACCTTCCCATTGTTCTTTTGTTTGGCTGCTGGGGGGGGGGAAAGTGTTTATATTAAATATATCTGTAACGGTCTAATTCCTAAGACGGACGAATGGCTAGTGTCAGAGGGTCGATATTTGTTACCCCCGCCCTCTATGACGCCATAACGCTACAGGGCCCAAGGCAGGATGGACTATAAGGGCTAATGGTCAACTGTGGACAATGGTCACTCATATAATTTATAGTAAGCCATACAAATAAATGATCTCCACTCTGTTACTTAGATTCCATAGTGTCAGCATGTCTCGTATGCCCTTTTGCAGAAGTGTTGCTCAGTTACTGGCTTTACCACAATGGCTATGTTTAGCCAACAGATGTCTACGAGGCTGTGGACAGTTGGAACCAGAAAACTCTTATGTTGCAAAACTTACAGGAATGTATAAATATATATGCCAGTAAGTCTCCTCGCCAGACCATGTATGGTATTTCCGTGTACCCCTTGTCACAATTACTGTAAATGCCTTCTGAAAGCTATATAACGCTTGGACAAAGAGGTGTGTCTTTGGTGAGTCCTTGGGTGACATTGTGTGTGTTACTCCAACAGCTTACCCAGACAAAACTGTTATGTTGTATTATGTATGAATAAATTGCCTGACTATTACTAAAGGTTTTCCTTTACTGAGTTTTGTCTTACACAAGGTCAAAAATGGTACTACTAAAAATACCATCAAAAGGGAGGGGGTGATATCACTCCAATTTGCAGTACAGCAGTAAAGAGTGACTGAAGTTTATCAGAGCACAAGTCACATGACTTGGGGCAGCTGGGAAATTGACAATGTGTCTAGCCCCATGTCAGATTTCAAAATTGAATATAAAAAAATCTGTTTGCTCTTTTGAGAAATGGATTTCAGTGCAGAATTCTGCTGGAGCAGCACTATTAACTGATTTGTTTTGAATAAAATGTTTTTTCCCATGACAGTATCCCTTTAAAGATGTCTCTGAAGGCTTTTGTTAGTTTAAGATGTGAAACCACATAAGGCTTGATTTTACCATATATAGTATGCAATTTGATGTATTGTTCTTGTTTTGCTAAGCATATATAAAGCTCTTCCTGGGGGGTGGCCAGGTGACTTCTGCCTGGACCTGAAAGTGCCTGGTTATGCTGGAATTGCTTCTGAGCCACTGTGTGGGGAGTCCCTCAGCTTTTGTGCTAAGTATCAATAAATCATGTATCTGTTTTATCTAAATGTATATGTGGTCAGTATCAATCACTCTTCAGAACTCAAAAGAACCCTTCACAATACAACCATTTCTACTGTACTGTGTACCTTACTATATCACAAGCAAGCAAAACTTGTTTGACATGATGTGCACGTCAAATAACCTAGCTCACCAAAACGTATAATGGCATTCTTTTAGACATAATTTTAAATGGTATCACTTTATAAACCTGCAAATAACTACCCGCTACAGATGCCAAACAGGCTTTTAATTGCTTGGTTGGGACAGTAAACCCTTTTTTAAATATTGCAGGATGCTTAACTGCGATAAAGAAAACTGATATACAAGCACTAATATCCTTATCAATTATAGTAAGGCTACACACTTTTAGAAGGTGTAACCACAAAATATAAATACAAATCAGGATCACAGTATGGCTCGGAAGGTGTAAAAGTCCCTGTCAGCAAGAGTTTACAGTCTTCATGATCAATTCATTTTGAGCTGCTGTTCACTGTACTTTACAATTTATTGAATGGTCTGAAAAGATTCTCCATTTATACAGATACTTTTTTTTATTTGACACATGCCAACTGACTTACCAGCTGCAAAGTTTTTTTTTTTTATTTTAGAAGAGTTTTGATTTTTTATTAGAGTTCATTTAAGCCCATGCCTTAATTTTCTATACTTGCAAATCAATCATTATATCAAACCTGTTCTTTTATTTCATGGAAAATGCTTTCTCTAAGCAGCTTTAGACAACTCTGTATTAATGCTTGCTGATCCCCTCTGAAAGAAGCCAACTGTAAGATTTAGTTACACTCACTTGCAGGCTCAAAGGAATGACAAACAATATTGCCAGACTGGAAAAAAGGACTTTAGAGGACTCAAAGATAAGTATGCCTGAAGGACGGGTTTCTTACTAAAAGTTTCAGAGCAAATGCTCAAAAAATGCATGGCTTGTGCAACTGTATGGACAGAACAAAAGACACCTGACTGTTACTTTCAAGTGACAAAGCACTATTCTTCATTGTAGTCAAAAATCATACCTGTACTTTTCACATAAGCAAAGATATTGGGGTCACAAGGATAAAACAACTGCAGCTGCATAAAGAAAAAACTTTGTACAATGAATATAGGTATACAATTGCTCTACACTTTAAGTGGTGTCTGACTAAATGGCCCTCACTGACTATTATTTGGCACAAAGAGCTTAACATATGTCAGGTCTAAATCCTGCTTGGGTCCTTAAACTCAGCACTGCCCAAATTGTAACATTGGTTGGATCAATCATATACTGTACTATGCTTATAAGCTGATGTCAAGCAAAGTGGTATGCTTAAAGGTTTTGTTAATGGTGAATAAGTTATCTTTTAGTATGTTATAGAATGGTAAATTCGAAGCAACTTTTCAATAAGCCTTCATTATTTATTTTTTTATATAGTTTTTAAATTATTTGCCTTCTTTCTCTGACTCTTTCCAGCTTTCAAATGGGGGTCACTGACCCCATCTTAAACAAAAGGCTACACCTTTATTGTTATTGCTACTTTTTATAACTCGTCTTTCTATTCAGAACCTTGCCTATTCATATTCCAGTCTCTGCATGGTTGCTAGGGTAATTAGGACATACCTAGCTAAAACTGCAAACTGGAGAGCTGCTGGATAAAAATAAATAACTCAAAACCCACAAATAATAAAAAATGAAAACCAATTGCAAATTGTCTTAGAATGTCAAAATAACTCAAAGGTAAGCAACCCCTTTAAAAATAAAAGTGAGAACAGTGAAGTCTCTATTCTTAAATGTTAGCAACTGTTGCAATAACAATATTTTGGCAAACATTTTTTAATTTTATTAAGCAGTTTTCAGTGACTGCCAACCAATTGGAACTGTAGGACAGTGCAGACCATGAAACAAACAGATATGCTAGAAATCATGAAATTGAATGGATTATGCCTGAATCCTGTTTTAGTGTCACAAATCTGTAAACAGGATATGAGAGTCTTAAGAATGGCGGATATGCCTGACAGCCTCAGTTTGTATAAAATGACTTGATACTGGGCTATATTATTGTACAAATGTTGCTTTTCTTACAGTTATTGCATACGTTTGGCTGTCAGACAATTAATTTATCATGTATTATCACTTATTTAAATAAATGGTCAATATACAGTTTAAAGAATAGCAACCAGGTATATTATTAAAGCCTGGTCCAGCACCACCTTTGCAGTCTGTAGTTGAACTGCAGGTGTGCCGTGAATTAACTTTATTCTACAAAGTGCTCACCCAACCCAGAAACAACTATCAGTTATGAGTACCTTTCTTCTTGTACTTTTTTTTTTTATCCATTCATGACAGTGATCAAAAACTAAGATAAGTAGAGATCAAAAACAAGGCAGATGCCAAATATGATACTGTATAATATAATTTGTATTGGTGCTTGCACTTGGTGTACTAGTTTTTCCATTACCGGTTTTTGGAGTACCAATATGTTTTTTGTATGCTTATAAATAATCTGTATGTTTGTAAAATGACAATCCATCTTTAACATGTACCATTTTAAGCCTTTTCAAAACTCTCTGTCACGGCCGGCACCCGATACCAGAACAAATGGCAAGTACCCTGGTCTCGGCTCGGCTTCACCAGTAGTGTGACCACCGTTGGGCTTCGGGAGGAGCCCTCAGCTTACTTGGGTGCCACCTGGACTTAACGAGGGGTGCAAGGCGAGATGTTCTGGCTGGCAAAGGGGCAGAGTCTTTTTGGGCCGAAGGTCACGGTACAAAGGATTAGGCAGAATCGTAGTCAGGCAGGCTGGGTCGAGGCAGGATCGTCAAACAGGCAAAAGGGTCAAAACCGGGTGATCAATCGAGGGGTTAAACTGAAGAGTATTCGTAAGCAGGCAAGGTCAGGATCCAGAAATCAGAATAGTCAAAATAGCCAGGCAGGGGTCAAAACAGGAATCAGACAGGTTCAGAAGGAAGCAGACAAATAGCACAAGGCTCAGGAGCACCAGGAATACAATCCTATCACAGGCACAGAATTAAACTAGAGATCCCTTTAAATATCATTTGAATTTCGCGCCACTGCGCACTGACGTCATCACGTCAGCGAGCATACGCATAAAACCCAGGAAGAGGCACCTGCAGAGAAGCAGATCGGCTCGGCGGTGGTCCCGCCGAGGGGGTGGCAGGTGTCCCTGCCGTCCCCCCACTAGACCACCAGGGTTAGATTTTCTCACACTCTCTTGAGTTCTCTGAGAAGAACCAATATTTCTCATTGTTGTGTACCACTAGAGGGGGCTGCTTGTCTAAATGTTCTTTCATTGATATGTTTTCTCTCTGTTAGTGGATGTGCTTTTCTAGCTTATTTTTCTGTTTGCTCTCTATGGCTACATAGCCTTCCTTCTTGAAAATGCCTCTACATAGTTATAGTGCACACTCCGTGACTATAATGAACAGTCTGTTGAACTTCTTGGAAGATGTGATGTCAGTATTTAGTCATCCCACAATCAGTGGGATGTTATCCCTAATAATTGGCAAGTTTCTCCATTAGAAATCATCATGTTATCACTGGGGAATCTCTAAAGATGGTCTTGAGGAATAGACACAATTTTTTTCATATGAACTGGGCACTTACAAGGGTCCAACCCTGTCACTTAGATTAGACCCTGCAATGTCACCTGTACACATGAAAGCCAGATCTGTGCCATATGCTTTATATCCAAAAAGTGAAGCTGAAGTTGAACATCTCAATGCACAAGGGGTCCTTGAGCCAGTGACACACATACAATTGGTGACCCGGATTGTGCCAGTTATTAAGCCTAATGGTGATATGAGAATATGTAGAGACTATAAATCTACAGTGAATAAAGCTGTTAAACAACACCCATATCCCCATAAGGTTTATTAAAACCTTGCTATCCGACATTCCTGGTGTTGAACTATATTTTGATGATCTACTAATGGGGCCATCTTAGGAAAGTGCTATCTCACTTTGATTCATCAGGCATTCGGTTAAAGAAAGAAAAGTGTGAGATTGGAGCTACCAGAGTAAACTTCTTAGGGTACCATATAGATGCTTCAGGCATTCATTATACAGAAAGTAAAGTGAAAGCTATTCATGATGTACCTAAGCAAAAGCTTGAAGCATTTCTTGGGTTATTCAATTTCTACCACAACTTCATTGCTCACAAGGAAACCGTGCCAGAGACTCTTCAACGCTTGCTTAACCAAGTGGCTCCATGGCCTTCTGCAAAGTTAAACAGTTGCTGACATCTGACTCTCTTCTTGTTCATTATGATGAACATCAGCCATTAATTCTTACTACAGATTTATCTCCTTATGGTGTTAGTGCTGTTCTTAGTCACATTCTCCCATATGATAAAGCGGCCCCAGTTGCTTACTACTCTACAACCATGACATCATCAGAGAGGAACAAATCGACAAAGAAGCATTAGCTGTCATAGCAGGTGTTAAAAAGTTTTATAATTACTTCTATGGACAGACCATATTCAAGTCATCAGCATGAATTGTCTGCATATAAATGGTGATTATTATGAGGAAGCAGAGTAGTCATCCAGCAAACAGCACACAAAACTGTGAAACCAATATTTCATCAGAGACTGACTTGCTCCTATAGAGAACTGTTATAACACCTCCCAGAATGCCCCTTGTGGTTAGACTTCTGGTTATGAACAGCCACAGTGCAACAATGTGCTTCAAAGGTAGATGGATGATTACCTTAACTTGGGGGGGGGGGTAGTGTTGTGTACCACTTGAGGGAGCTGCATGTCTAAAATGTTCTTTCAGGTATATGTATTATCTCTGTTAGTGTATGTGCTTTTCTAGCTTCCTTTTCTGTTTTCTATGAATGGTTATATACCCTTCCTCCTGAAAAAATGCCTGTACATAGTTAGCCATGTTGGAGCTCCAACTCATAGTGAACCAATGAGTTCTGCACAACTTCCACTGTGAACACAACACCCACCAAATATGCTAAATACAGTGTTCTGCTGCACCTTGTGC
This sequence comes from Xenopus laevis, assembly GCF_017654675.1. Taxonomy (NCBI): domain Eukaryota; kingdom Metazoa; phylum Chordata; class Amphibia; order Anura; family Pipidae; genus Xenopus; species Xenopus laevis. The sequence goes on along the minus strand of NC_054374.1, from coordinate 110,965,742 downwards.
CCACTGGAACTCCCGGACTTGTGCGTCTGGATGACACAAATGTTAGGGGATGTTAGGGGACAGCTCATGGCATGATCAGTGCTGTCCCCATCAAGCCCCTCATAAATACAGAGCTATAGGCGCTTAATGCATGGCAGGGTGCAAAATGCGAAGTTCAAAGCAGTGCAGGACCTCGCACACCCTGTAGAATGACAGAGACGCCTGGTGCACAAGGGTAGAGGCTCGGCCACCTCACGACAGGGTACAACTCAACAAAATCCGATGGCACACAGGACTGAAGGAATTCTTCCAAATTTTACTTCAAAGCGGAATGCAAATGCAACGTTTCGGGGAATAAAACCCCTTTGTCAAGCCTTGACAAAGGGGTTTTATTCCCCGAAACATTGCATTTGCATTCCGCTTTGAAATAAAATTTGGAAGAATTCCTTCAGTCCTGTGTGCCATCGGATTTTGTTGAGTTGCAAAATGCAAAGAACATGGTTGTAGCCTGCCTTCAACTAAACAAATGAGTCCTAGTGAGTTCAACATACAGTTTTTTAATTTTAATTTCTAAGTCAGCATAAAATACATAAAATTTAGCATGTTGCTTTGGAAAAATGCAAAGAAATGAGGGTGTGCTAAATTTAAGATATAAACATTGGGCACAATAAAGCAGAACAATATAGAATAACGTAGCTTGTGCCTTTGTGACTCTGAAATTCGAGCCAAATGTATGCTAAAAAAACACTCCCTGTTTAAAGGAAAACTATACCCCCCAAACAATGTAGGCCTCTATAAAAAGATATTGCATAAAACAGCTCATGTGTTAAACCCTACCTCATGTAAATAAACCATTTTCATAATAATATACTTTTTTAGTAGTATGTGCTATTGGGTAATGCTAAATAGAAAATTGTCATTTTAAAAAATAAGGGCCACCCCCTGGGATCGTAGGATTCACTGTGCTCACAAACAAACCAAACAAACCATACATGTTAGGTCACATGAGCCAATTAACAGACAGAGTTCTCTATTTTGCTCCCACATTTCTTCCTGTTACAGTTAGAGTTGTAGTATTTCTGGTCAGGTGATCTCTGAGGCAGCACACAGACATCAAATGGTGGGTCAAGGCAAGAGATGTAAAAGGGCAATATTTACTTAAATATATATACCATTTTGGTAAGATTCTTTAATATGCCACTTAATATGATATAAGCTGTTGCTTAAATATTCATTTTGGGGTTATAGTTTTCCTTTAAAGACCCTTTTGACCCATTGACAGAATGCCAGGCTTGGGTCAAGCCGGCTGAGAGCCCTAGGCAGCCCGCTGGCTATCCTGTCCCTTTCCTTGCGTTCACGCATGAGATGGAGTCTCAGAACTGCACCAAAGGCAAGCACCAGCAGGAGAACAGGGTCTGGACCAAGGGGTAGGCAAAATAAGAAGTACTTGCTTGGTGCCCCCACTTTCTGCGCTCTAGGCATGTGCCTCTTCTGCCTACCCCTAGTTAATGTCCTGCAGAATGCTATAGGAGAACATAATGGGCAACTGGACAAAATAAAAAGATTCTGAAACAACAACACAAACTTCCTAGATACAGAATGAAATAAACCTGTAGAGATAAAATGTCTATATTCACTGCTGATTTACACCATGTTGTAAGACCATTGTCAAAGAAAGCTGTTCCGGGACTACTGAATACGGACACAAAAAGAAATTTCACCTTTTTTGTCTTCCTTTACTTTTAATCTATTCTACTTTAATACACCAAGAGCTAACAGGGATTCCTCCTTCTTTTAATAGTGGCTGAAAGATCTTTTTTATGTGCTACTTTCTGCTACCTTAGAGCTTGCTATACCGTGTTTCTGAATTATAAATAACTCTATGACTTCCACTTATTTTTTTCCCAGTTAGTGAAACTGCAGTCATTATGAACCACTTTCTATATTTGCCTTTCAGTTATCCATTACCTGGTTAGGCTATAAACTGTCAACAGCAGGTACCTACTGTTATTGCTCTTGCATTGTCTGCCATTTATTTGCATTCCCAGTTAATTAGCGCTTGCTTTTTTGAAACAGTTTGCAGCTGTTATTTGCTAATTATGTTCCTGTCAGAATCTTGCAGGACCTAATTTCATAAGCCTTTATAATCATATGTACATTGTGGCACCACATAAAAATAGTAGAAGTAAAATAATGGAACATAATAATTAGTGCAAATACAGTTAAAACCTAAGTTAATTATGCAATTTTAACTAAAGTGTTTATTTCTACTACTCCAGCACATGGAGGGTACACTATACATTTTGTGCACCTGTTTAGTAGCTACACCACTGGGGTATGTTGATGAGCATCTGTACCCTTCATTCGCCAAAAAATAACATCCATTCTTCAGATCATACTACTAAAGGAAAACATATTTGTTAACATGCTCATGGCTTTAAGTAAACTATACTCAAGCTGATCATTGTTTGCCCATGAACTAAAACTGAAACCATAAAGACAAATCTCCTAAAACTGTGTTCCTTCTAATGAAATACATTAGTAGACATACATTTTTGCAGCCCTTTTTGTAAGGTATTATTATATTTCAAACACATTGATTTATATGTTAATTATGGTTAGCACTTATCAATAATGGCCACATTGTACCTGGGCAGTAACCCTAAGCAACCAGTCAAAATTTTGTTTTCATGTTGTGTACCTCTCAGTGGCTGAAATCTAGTGAATGAGTGCTATAAATTGCCCAGGTGCAAATTTGCCCTGTGTTGATAAATGAGCCCCCACAATGAGATATAATAATGTATTACATAATAACATAGTAGAGTGGTAGACAGATAGGCCTTGTTACTGAAAGAACATAGAAAACCATAGTGCCTGATAAGCCCCAAATACCAATCTTTTGTCACCTCCCTAAGGTGGCTGTCAGAGCTAGTCGATATAATGTTACAGCCACTGGTTAAATGTCTTGACTCCTACTTGAAGGATACAGAGGAGGTTTTACAGCTGTTGCAGAGAGTACTGTGGAAGAGTATATTTGGTTGGGGGATCGCAGATGTGGCTTCATTGTACTCAAGCATACCACATGAGAAAGGCATGACGGCTATCAAATATCATCTAGATAGGTACAGTGTCTTTACTGAGGGAGAAAAGGATTTTTTACTGAGGCTACTTGGTACCTGCTCACACACAATGGGGGCATGATTTTCACCCACCTACGCCAACCTCTACATGGGTTGGTGGGAGGAGACCCATGCTTGGAACATATCATCTTATTCAGGCGTTACATAAATGATCTATTGTTTGTGTGGGCAGTTGACAGGGAATCATACGATGGATTTATTGCTGGTGTAAACAATGAAGCTTTGAACCTGAAATTTGCGAGTTGTTTTAGTATTTAGTATTTAGAATGTGACATTTGGATTTGTCCATTAATATAGAGGAAGGAGAGATAGTGACCACAGTCTTCATAAAACCCTGTATGGGTAATTCCCTTTTGAGGGCTGACTCGTGTCATCCGAGTCATTTTAAAACGGGTATCCCCAAAGGGCAGTTCCTGTGATTACGCAGGAACTGTAGTAGAGAGGAGAAGTACATTAAGGAATATTGTAGGTTGCTGGATAGGTTCTTGCAGAAAGATATGAGCTATCTTTCATAACCCTGTATTCCCTCACTTGCTAAAAAAACATCCAATCCCTTTTAAAAGCTATCTAATGCATCAGCCACTATAAATGATTCAGGGAGACCCAAATGTCAATAAAAATCTGACTGCCATCTGCAGAGAAGGGGAAACTACAGTGTACATGATTACTATATTTAAAAAATAGACCAGTTTTTAATTGATAATATTAATTTATAGTCCCATTAGATGAAGCTCTGATTACATTTCCTCAATAAGTTACCATTCTCATTGCTTAAAAAGCATGGCAACAAGCTTTATAGTATTTTATGTCCTGATTGTGTCATCACAACCTTGACGGGGTGGCAGAATTATCAAGCCTTGAAAAAGCTGACATTGCGAAACGCGCATCGGCATTCCTGTGTCTACAGATCTTTTAGTTTTTTAAAAATCAATTTAAATTATTTAATTCATCGGTCAACTATTGGAGGGGTGGTGGAAATTGCTCAGTTCGTATCTGTATCTCTCTTCTCACATATCTTATTTCTCAGGAGGCCGTGGATTTGTGGTTTTTAGGATACAATAGCCTTCTACAGCATTAGGGCTTAGTTAAAATTTGAGACCACCAGTCCCGGTTGCTCTGCCTTCTCAGCCTTTGTGGTGTCCCAGGGATAGAAAATATTAGGCAGTAGATTTGGGACAACTCCACCTTCCTTTTCCTTCCAGTTTCTCTCCTGTTTTCATGAACTGAGCAATTACTATAATTCTTATCCTATTAATTGTGGTCACTCTAATTAATTAATTTTTAATTACCTTTTACTCTAATTAATTATTCCACACTATAAAGCACTTTATAATTAATGAACTAATTCCTCAAGCACAATTTGAGGGGGGAATAGAAGCATCCAATTCTCAAGCAACGTTGCTATTTACAATATTTTAGTGGGTTTATCCCAGCTAAGGGTAATTGGTGGCTTATAATTTGTTGAAGCCTGGGCACAAGCATCAACTTTTGTCTTTTAAAATTGTATCACTGAAGGGTTGATATTGCACTGCACTTTATTAATTTATTAATGATTAACTCAAGTAATTGTTTTTTAATGAACGTAATACAATTATAGCACTGCACTTTATATTGAAACCCGAGTTTTAAGGTGATTGAATAAGGCTACAAGCTGGCCCAATCTGTGACTGCTGTTATTTGAGTGATTTAGCGGGTTACTTTTTCTTCTTTGATTGGGGTTGAGTTATTTTTGAAATACATGGTTAATAAAAAAAAAAATAAGCGTACATTCCACATTTTTTAGTTTTTTCAAATTGGAAAAGAAAACAAAACGTGATAATTTTTTATAAACTGGCTTCCTCCATACTGTTAAAGTCCATAGATTAGGCCTATATTTGTAGGTTTTCATTTACTATATTAGGAGGTGTTACAGAATAAGTAAAAATATAGCTGGCAATGGGGGGCAGTTCTAGCAGTAGAATGGGAGGATGGAGAGCTTGTGTGAAGGTTAAAAGTAAACTAATTACCAATCTGCACAGAAGATACATCCCATTGGTTATACATATCTGACTGATATGGACGAATACTTTGCAATTTTTTTAGTCCAGTGGGAAAGTACTTTATCACACTTTTAAAGGTATAATTAGAAAGCAACTTTTGTGCCATAACATATTTATTGATAGTGTATACTGACGGGAAGAAATTTTTAAAAAAAACAGGCATGATATGTAGGGGCAGATTTATCAAAGGTTGTGGTGAATTTTCAAAGAAAAAAAAAATCTAATTTCGAGCTATTTTTTGTGTACTTCGACTAGGGAATGGTCCAAATTCGATTTTAATTTAAAAAAAATTGAAAATTCGAATATCATGTACTGTCTCTTTAAAAATTCTACTTTAAAACATTCGCCATCTAAAACCTGCCGAATTGTTGTTTTAGCCTATGGGGGACCTCCTAGAACCTATTTGGAGTCAATTGGTGGACTATGAAAACGTTTTTGTTGGGATTCGAATTTGGCCAAATTCGGACCTATTTGATCGAAAGCGGACCTATTCGACCAAAAAAAACATCGACTTAATTTCGGTTGGTCTTTTTGAATTTGAATTTCGAAGTTTTTGAAATTTGAAATTCGACCCTTGATAAATATGCCCCTTAGAGGCAGAATAGTACAGTAATAATTGTGTTCTCTATTCAACCCAATTTAATTGAGCAATAATAGTTGTCCAAATTCAATAGGTGACTGGGACCCAAATATGGCTAGGTCTTACTGCATATGTCACTATGCAGGCAGATTATGTTCAAGATTGTAATTATTATTGTGCTACAGATATTTCCTATAGCCTTTAAAGATGCATGGACAGTAAAAGACAAGTGGTGTCATACTGATCCATAAGACTTTTAGTGAGAAAGAAAACATTATTTTTGCTTAGTAAAGGTAGAATAGTTAATTACTAAAAATAGTAAAATTAAGTTTAAAAAAATCCATTACACTTTTCACTATTAAGAGTTGCTTTACATAGCAAAACATTAATGCAGACAATTTAATGTTGTGGCAGACCCCAGAGGAACATAAAAACCATTGGTACATGGTATGTGTTATTTGCAGTAAGTGAGAATAATATTGCATTTTGTTGATTATTTTATACCTAGTTTAATGCAAAACCATATACAGCTATGAGACCTACTACTATATATTATTTCACAGTATCTATAGTGCTCTGAAAACTTGCAACCCTCTACCTACCAAAACCCACTCCAAAACTGGATATCTGCCCAAAGTGGCATCTTATGTGACTTCCGCCAGAAACAATGGCATCAAATCTGTCGTTTGCAGGGGGTAAAATTACACACACCTTCACCTTTTATTTAACACAACTTTTTACACCGTTTTTTGGGCAAATTAAATTTTACACAGCATATTAAACACGCCCTTAAATGTGTCCAGGCTACAATTTGTATATTCAGACTCCCCCCCAAAATTGTACCTCATGAATAAAAATGTATCAGCTTCAGTTATCTATTGCTTTAATAACATTTACCAACATTTGATTTTGTGAACCTTTGTGTTCCTTTTAGATGACGTGAAAACTCACCAAATTCGATCGCTCTACTCAGATTGTGGCAAAAAATCAAATTTGCTTATTAATAAGTCACCCCTAAGTGTTCAGATTCATTTCTAATAATTGCCAAAGGTTAAATCAAGACTGAATCCTGCACACAAAAAAAAGCGAGTAAACACTGAAAAACAACACATTTTCCTAGCTTCCAGGAACATTCTAATGAACATAAACAAATTTTCGATTTACACAATTCACACATTTTAAGCTCAAGGTATTATTTCTCTTTACTGGATTTCACATGATTAAATAACTCCCATAAATGTTTTATCCTATTTGTCCATCTATAGGACTCTGTCTTGTTATCTAAAGCAGCTATACCAGTTTTGTGCTTTCCGCACTACACATTTATTCAGTTTGTTTCTATTGTCTAAATATCCAATGTTACAGCTTCCTTGCAATCAAATAAATTATCTTGTGAGCTATTAATAAGACATACTGATTAGATTCAATAAATATATTAAACACAACTACATCTAATCCAAACGGCCCCTAATTAATATGCAGCACTCAGCCACAGCCTTTACAGAACGGTCTGCATTTGCAGGTAACAATTTATCCAATATGTATTCCAGAGTTTTCAATGACAGTGTAATTGAAGACAGAAGAATAGAACTGATGTAACAAAGAAAATGTAATTACCAAAACTCTAACAAAAGCAGGAGATACCACAGGAAATTAAATAAAGCTTTGCATGGTAGAATAGAAATGTTCGGAGCATTCGTTTAATGGCTGCTTTATTGAGTCACACAATAGCTGATAATGGAAATGGCAGCAATTTGTGATTGTTTATCCTTTTAACTCCACACTGCACATTCCTAAAATATGCATATTTTCAATATAAGTATTAGTTATATGTGGGGTTAACCAGTTGGCTGCCATTGCCATAAATATTTCAGTGAAAATTGGACTCGCAGTTGCCCTTTTTGCATTTTTATAATGATCTGCTTTCCATTTCTGTGGCCCCTTGAGGCCCCTGTGGCCCCCTAGGGTTCCCAACAAGCCAGGTACCCAGGTATATCTCTCACATAATATCACTTTTCTCTGTTTACCATCAATTTAATATGAAACCCGTGAGATAAGATTTATGCACTTGTGGACAACATTATCATTTATTAATAAAATACCCAGGAAAATATACTGGCAGTGGTTTCATTAAACAAATAACCCAACTAAACTAAAACTAAACTGTTTTCTAAAAACAAATATTTGCAGATATATGGGATTTCTAATAAAATTGTTGGCTATAATATCAGATCATGATTGGTGGCAACAGATTGAAAAACATATGGCACATTTTATCAACAAATAAGTATGAACCCTATTGGAAGTTTGTTATGCTTTATTGCCATAGAACATTGGATTACAGAGAATCTTATTTTGTTTTTGACAATGATCAACGAAAATTGACTCATGTGAATGTGGTAACAGATTTCTGCAAAGTAATTTAAAATAATTAAAATGAAAAACACAAAATAACTGATGACATAAGTATACACCCCCTTCAAATTAGTAGATACAGCTTTTGCAGCAATTAAAGCCTTGAGTCTGTGTGGATAGGTCTCCATCAGCATTGCACATCTTGACCTGAAATTTTAACTCATTCTGGTGTTCCTGATAGTAGAAAACAGCAGGTGTACTTCTATATGAGCATCATGTTGTAATCTTCACTTTTCTTGAAAATACGGCACCCCCCAAGTGTCCTTTAATTAAGGAGGCTCTCAATATTCTTCCATTTAGTGTATAACTTGCATTTATGTTATTTTTTAGCAAGTGCATAACCTTGCTTTCTATCAACATTGAACTGCCAGTTTGCTGCCCGGATCTTATATTTAGTTAACTGTCTGTCCATAGCAGCAACCATCTGTACAGGATTTTAGTACTTGTATTATCAATAAAAAATGCAAAAAAACAATGCCAACTGCAAAGTCATTTACGAACAAATTAAAAAACAAAGGACCATGAACAGACCCCTGTGGTACGCCACTAACAAAACCAGTCCAATATGAAAATGCTGTCTAAGTACAAATATTATGTACTAGGCCAATATTCCTCAATTTAACCAGTTACATTCTGTGTGGCACTGAATGAAATGCTTTAGCAAAACTGAAGTAGATCACATCCACTGCCATCTCAGATTTAGGTTCCTGCTCACCTCATCATAGATGGCAAGTACATTTATATGGAAAAATGTATTGCACATAAAAAATATGCTGGCACAAATTTGTGATAATGTGATTGACATCCGTTGCACTGACTACCAGTAAATAATGGCTCAGTAATAGTGATGGACAAATCTGACTTGTTTCGATTCGCTGAAAATGTATGAAGCGGCGGCAATGGCCAACATTAATTTTATTTATTTTTTTTATGCGTTGAAACCTGTCAAAAAACTTTGCTCATCGCTACACAGTAACTATTGGCACAATAACTCTAAGCAACTAATGGCACAGTGATCTCAGTAACTAATCTCACAGAGAATACAGTAAATAATATTACAGTATTCATGCAAAGTCAATACAGGGGATACAGGTGTATATGGCACTGGCCTAGCCACTCGCCAGTAGTAAATCCAAAAGAAAAAATTGCCAATACCTGTGCTTGCTGTAAACGGGGTGCTCCCAAATTTATTCAAGGTGCTTAAAGACACTTTACAAACGATCAAACGTTTCGGGACCGCATGGCCCTTCCTCAGTGATCACTGAGGAAGGGCCATGCGGTCCCGAAACGTTTGATCGTTTGTAAAGTGTCTTTAAGCACCTTGAATAAATTTGGGAGCACCCCGTTTACAGCAAGCACAGGTATTGGCAATTTTTTCTTTTGAATAATATTACAGTGCCACTATTGGTACACTGACCTCATGATTCAGAATGAATTTAATATCTGTTTATGTATTATAACCAAACATATAAATTAAGAATTGAAATTGCCTTTAATCAGTTACTTGCAATGTACAAAGGGTGCACTGCTGATAAAATATAACACTTGAAATTCTTGAGAGACAGTTACAGCAGGAGCCTAGGAAACCTAGCACACAATATATCATTTGTTAAAGCTGCTTTGTCTGAAACACAGGCTATGATTAAGTGCCATTTTAGCACAAAATGTTTAAGGCTCTGCCAGAGATGTTTTATTAAAGAAAAGACATTTTCTGCTCACATTTTTTTTTCAACAATGCAACATGTTTACCCAGTGCAACCAATGCAAACCATTATAAAATGTGTATTTCCCACCTAGGGTAGGAAACAAAGACACACAGCCCAAAGTGTGCAAAGTACAGGACACAAAGCTTCCCTAGAATTAACACCTGCATTAAGGGGTTTTTATATCTAATCTCCCTTTGTTTTGCCTACACACAGGGGTGCTTCGCCAATGAGGCGAGTTGAGGCTGTCGCCTCAGGCAGCAGCTCCCCACTAGGTACCAGGGGCAGCAAAAATGCCTCTCCTGGTACTTTAAGAGTCAAATTTTTGGTTTTCAAACCCAAAATTCGGCTCTTCAAGCACAGAGAGCGCAGTTAGGCTCTCTGCGCTAGCGTACTGGTCCTCTCTGCCGCCCTCGTGGACCCCCTGGACCCCATCAGGCGCAAAAAGGTAAGTGCATGGGCAGGGGGGTGGCAGCAACTGCTGCTGCCTCAGGCGGTGGAGGGGCCAGAATCACCCCTGTCTACACACACACAACTTTGCATCTAAGACATTACATGTTATTGTGATAAAACTGACTGCAAGTTGTGCAAATTTACCACTGCAAATTTTTGTCCATATTATTATATCTTGTGAGAGTTACAAAACATTCTACTTTGTGGGAGTTAGCAATTATTATGAAATGCTAAGTAAGAACATTGATTGTGGGTAAAATACATTTTATTCTTATTGTTTTGTTACATAGAACAGAAATTGAACTCTCTTCAGTGCTCTCTATCAGTAAAAAAGCTGCATTGGTTTCAAAATATTCTTACAACTTATTTCATTGTTATTATGCTTTGGAAAAAAATGCACTTTAAAAATTATTTTTACCCATGTTTTTATTAAATGCAGTTTAAGTGAAGTTTACTTACTGAAAACATGCTGAAAAACGAACACAAAGAATCTTCTCTGCTGTTTTCATCAAGAGTATGTTTCCAACATACTATATGGGAATGTGCAATTAATACAACAGCTAAATGAACATAATCATAACTGTATCCCAAGTGAATAGAGTCCAATTTAGGCTTTAAAGTTATTGAAATTTAATGTATAATTACATTTTCTGTTTAAAAGATATTCCCTGCTATATTAATGCAAGTTAATGCTAATGTGTTTGTGCCTCCTGTCTCTAATACAGCTTGATGCAAATCCTCGTTGCATACATATTGCATAAAATGTATATTTTAATGTAATGGCAAGAATTTGAAAGACAGCTCGTTCATCCTAGGTATATAAGCAACAATATGTTATATTCATAATTTACAGGGTGCTGAGATTATTTTGTAACACGGCAACATGGCTTTGATCCAATGAGATGGCAGTTTCCTTCTACTAGTCTAAAAACTTAGAATGATCAAACCATGCACCTGGTTGGTTGATATCCAGTGGAACCAACACTGAGACACAAAGATGTGTAACACAATTTCTTAAAGCACATTTACATTTAAAAAAACAATTAGGAATGTTTTAACATCAATATGCATTTATGCTAACAAGTGTGGACAAGCAGCATCTGCTCCAGAAAAGTTAAACTAAAAGACTTTATTGGCATCTCTTAAAATGGCCAAGAGGTTTGTGATCCTGCTGTACATGTTTTTTTAAACCACTGACATTTTTAGGCAACAGACACAGGGAACAATTCTGTATGTTTTGCCTGCCATGTTTATAATAGCCCAAACAAATAGGCCCAAAATGCCTGAAATCGTTACACATTGCATTTCTGATACATACAAAGGTGATTCTTATTGAGGGCAAAATAATTGTTGTATGACTGAGCCCACTGAGCTAGACTCACAGCACAAGAAAAAGGCTATAAGATTTTGGTAAATTAAGGTAAGATTCGCAAAATGATTGTTGGAACATAGAGGTTGGGGTTCTAAAAAAACATTATGCTAAAAATTGGAAAACAAAATGTGGTTGGTTAAGTAATATGCTCTGCAAATGTTTGATCAGTGTATGTTTATTGAAAAGGGTTGTTTTGTACTTTTGTTAAACTGCAAAACTAGTTACAGTGTATTTGAATGCTGCTTTTCTAATGCATTTGTTCTAATCTGCTCCCAAAATAATGTTCAGTATGTATACAGTTTATTTTTTGTGCGCGCTTTATAAATGTGCTGCATAATGTCTGGACCATCTGCCTGGGAGTTGCACCATGAAAGGATTTAAAAAAGGAAACCCTAGTTAAAATTCTGTATTTCCCCTTGTGCAAAGTATACAATTTGTTCTATGAATAACACTGCTGTTATTCTGGGCTCTGTTTCCCTAATGGATTTTTCCAGTTGATGAGCAAGCCTGAAACACAACATTACTGGATAATAAGTAAGATGCAGTTTCTATAGATACAAATAAATGCGATATGTGCTGGCTACAGGGACCTTGATTTTGAGGATGGAAGACAAGTTCAAATACAAATGTCGCATACTCAGCATGAGAGGGGTTTCCACCTTCCAGGTCATGTTAACACTTACAGATATGACAGATTAATTAACATTAAATCTGCATGACACACATTTTAAGCAAAACATACTTTTTTTACAGCATCACAACAAGATTCTGGCCCCTTTTTTGAGCACAATGTGATTAATCTAACAAACAAGCCTGCTGTTTTTACAAAATGCTTCATCCAGTGCCCCAAGCATAAGCAAACAGCAGGTAGGCAGGTAGACAATACATTGCCCTATAGCCCTCTACAATTTTTTACATAAAGGATCTCCATATAAACTCATCAGTTACAGACTTGGTATTGTAATGGTAATATAGAGCATAAAGGAATATATTAAGAAAGTAAAAATGAAATCACTTGATTGGATGTGGATACATACAGTTTGCAGGGCACTGGACTCAATTTTGATCGCGAGTTACTCTTAAAAAGCTTTCTTAACTACAAAATTACCCACTTTTTTTTGGCAACTTTTCACTGTATCACCACATTTTGGATCTATATTAAGGAATTCTCCAATTAAAACGAAGAGATTCATTTATTAATTCTCAGCATTTTTTATCAAACACAAAAAAGTTTAAAATACAGATGCCTTTAAATTTACAAAGATCTTTTCTGAATCATTAATCTCCCAAAATGACACATCACCTCCAACATTCATTGTATAATCAAGACAAAATATTTATACCAGTGTAGTGCAGTACTGTCTATTTAAATTGAATATTCATGATGACTTTTCCAGTATCTGCAGCATGATATTTCCCATCCCTTACTTAAAGGAACAGTATACCCCTAGTTCAGCATGAGCCCAATTAATAGGGTGTGTGCTGCAAGTACTTTCTGCTTATTACTGTAGACAAAATTATTATTTCTTGAGCTAAATGCGTAAATTGGCCCTTCCAATGGAGATAATTTGATTACAAGAATACAACCTCCTCCTTTCACCCAAATTATAGTATTTTTTTCAAATCTGCCAAAAAAAAAAAAAAACTAAATTATGTAACAACGTCACACTTCTAAGGTTATTATTTATAGAAAATGTTGGGGAAATGCTCACCTGTAAAATATATAGTGGATAAGATCCCCTCTACAATTATCTATAAAGATATTAATAGTTGCTAAGGCTCAGTGCTTTTATACAGGTCACAGAACTCTGAGGTGACTGGTAACATATATATAAATTACAGTGGTAGTACATTATCCATTATAATCTACCAGTGGAAACATATGACATCTTAAGCAATGAACATAAGGTATCTAAAAGGGAATATGTGGGTGCATTTATTCTCATGTATAAAATAAAAAAAATATTTTTAAATGTATAATTTAAAAAACTATAACAAAATCAGCAATATGGAAATTATTAATAAAACATGGCATGTGATAACTAGTTTTTATAAATTGTATTCATTTATTTAGTTTGTTATTATGTTTTGATATGTTGTGTCAGTATATGGTGTTAAACTCTTTTCATATACAATTAGAGGAAAGCCCTTTTTTGTGGTACATCCCCTCACTGATGTACATTACTCTTATTACTCTACATGGCACGGTTAGTATGCCCTGCATATAACATATATCTGAACATACCATTGTCCAGAGGGTTAATGTAATAAAAGTTATTAATAAAAAGATATATGAGCAAGGCTTTTTATGAATTAGATAAAGGTTTTGCCAGTCCACACAAGTTTTTTATGGATTAATTAATAAGCAGTAAAAATGTTGTGCTTTTTATATTTCACATATAAGTCCTCAGAGTATGTAAAAAAAATCCTTAATCTAGCATTAAAATGTTTCACATTTCTAATATTTTGCCATGCTACTTGTAGGTCTACTTCCCCTTTATATGTTCTTACCTGGCTTGACACTTCCTCTGCAGACAAGGTTAACAAGGTTACCAAAATGTTTTGCTAAAACTGATATAATAAAAGTTAATAAACTTTCTACCACAAAATGTCATTTACTTTCAATCTATGGTATATTTTTACATTGTGTCAAAGAATGTAAAAAATTATACAAGCCAAGGCTAAAAAAGACGTGTTAATTTGACACAAAATATAGCTTGGTCACCATTATGTGAATGCTGTAACTACAGTATATATCATGGAACCTTACCTGTTTAAGTTTTTTCAAGTCTTCATCAAGCTCCAAATTGTCCAGGATAACTGCCACAAACAAGCTAAGCAATATCTAGAAGTGTAAAGAAAAAATAAATGTGATTATCACAGTTGAAGAAAAATAGCTTAAAGGAACAGTAACACCAGAAAAATGAAAACATTTTCAAGTAATTAACATATAATATACTGTTAGCATGCACTGGTATAACTGGTGTGTTTGCTTCAGAAATACTACTATAGTTTATAAGCTGCTGTGTAGCCATTGGGCAGAAAAAATGAGAAAAGGCACAAATTACAAAGCACATAAAAGATAAGTCCTGTCCAATACAATGGAATTTTATCTGTTATCTGCTTTGTTTTGTGTGCCTTTTCTCCTTTTTCACAGCTTTGGATTGCTACACAGCAGCTGGTTTATCTAAACTATAGTAGTCTTTGTGAAGCAAACACACCAGTTTTACCAGTGCAGAGCAACAGTAGATTACATTTTAATTACTTTGATGCACCTTCAATTTTTGATGTTACTGTTCCTTTAAAAAAAATCAAAACAAAGGACCTGACCATTTTTGATTTGAATAAGAGACTGGAATATGAATAGGAAAGGCCTGATTACTATTTTTAACAAGTGATATCAAGTAGCAATAACAATAAATGTGTAGCCTTACAGAGCATTCATTTTTAGATGGGGTGAGTGACCCCCATTTGAAAGATGGAAAGAGTCCAAAAAAGAAGGCAAATAATTTAAAAACTATACAAAATAAATAATGATGACCAACTGAATTGTTGTTTAGAACTGACCATTTTATAATATACTAAAAGTTATCTTAAAGGTGAACCACCCCTTTAAGGTAATGCCGTCTCCCATAGATGCCATTTTAACAAAATAATTAAAATTTTTAAAAATAATTCCTATTTCCCTGTAATAAGAAAACAGTATCTTGTACTTGATCCCAGCTAAGATATAATTAATCCTTAATGGAGGACAAACAATCCTATTGGGTTTACTTATTCTTTTTTGATTTAGCATACATGCAGAACCAAATTATAGAAAGACCTGTTATCCGGAAAACCCCAGGTCCTGAGCATTCTAGATAACAGATCCCATATTCAATACAGTAGTTTCTGTAATATGTATACAGTATAATTAGACAAATGCTTGCTGATTTTAAATTCACTTTGGCAATTTTTTACTAATAGATTTTACTGTTAAAACAACAGACCTAAATTGCTGAATGTTTGGCTGACACTGAACTGCACTACTCTGAACATGTAGTGATACTCAGGTCACTGAACAGAAATACGGTCATCCACACATGTTTAAATGGAGCACAAATACCTGGTTAATCAGATATCAGCACTCATTGTTTGCTTAAATGCAAATATTTGTGCAACATATGTTTTTATTGCATAAAATATATAGCTGGTGTATTTTACATGCTGTCCGTCCTATTTCTCAGCTTTCTTTACTGTATTGGGTTAATTGTTGCAAATTCTATCTCTGTTTACTAGAAGAAAAAAAACAAGCACAGTATGACATTTTGACAAATACTGAAAATCACATATTTGCGAAATGTTTTTCTTTTTTTCTAATAGAGCACATTAAAGGGGCAAAAGAAGAATGACAATAATTAAAACCCTTTAATTAGCACCATAAAGTGAGAGGCCCATTTCATATATTTATAAGCGTGGCAAGCAATTATTAGAGCCATAATACTAGCAAATCATTGAAGAACCAATGCCCCTAGATGGTTCAGTAGATTCATTTCTAGAGTCTAGCAGTTTTTATAATTCCAATTGTTATGAATAAGGAAAATTAATTTAAACAAACAAAGCCAATTAGAAGGAGCAGAATCACTTTTATGGAGCAAAAATAGATTAAAAAAACCTATATGAATGCAAGGCACATATTTCTACTGCAGGTTACCTCCTGTAATGGTTGTACAGTTATAGAGAGACTATATATATATATATATATATATATATATATATATATACATATACATATATATATATATATATATATATATATATATATATATATATATATATATATATATATATATATATATATATATATATATATATATATATATATATATATATATATATATTTATATAGAGATCTAGGCACCTGGAATGGTCAGAAGGTCTCTCTTAGCAGGGCACAGAGCAGAAAGGATACCTGCCTGTGTGAGGAACTCCCAGAGAGGCTGGGTGCTGCTTGCAACTGCAAGGAGCAGAAGAAGCCCTTGACCCATGAGAGAGAGAGAGTCTGTCTGATTGAGGAAAGCCATGAGGCTGAGCAATCCCCCAAGTAGAATTGTTAGAACAGGGGTGACCCTAAGACATGTTTTCTTACTGGTAGTCCATAAGAGCCCAGTTTATTAAGAGAACTCATAAAATGTGTGAAGGTAGCGTCCAGTGGGCAGGATTTATTTTTATGATTTATTTTTTTATCCTGAAATGGTCACCTCTGTGTGTAAATAAACCTACTTAAAAAGAAGAAAGTGTCTGTTGTGGATCCCACAAGCTTACAATATGTACTTAAGTGCTGCAAGTTGTTTCCTTCCTTTAACATAAATAAAGCATATTGAATGTAACCATATTTTTATTTTCAGAGCTGTATTTGTCATTCTTGGAGGGCAGGCGGAAATTATTCATATCTGCTTCTTCCTTCAGAACTAATTCAGACCATAATGAATCTCGTCAGTGGGAGATTGCCTCTTCTGTAGTTGACAAAGAGTGTGAAAATACCTTTACATGCAAAAGAATTAAAATACCTTATATGTGAGGAAAATGTAGAAGACTATACTGTATTTTCCCCCATGCTTCGGCATTTAGAAAAGTTTTGTCACCTACGGTAAAGGCAATCTAATGTGTCCTTCAAATTGCTTGGATACACTCTGATACATTTATTGCTTAGATAGGCTGTAGGGGAGACCTTCCAGTACTTTGGAGCTTTCCGACTAAAAAGTTTCTGGGTAAGGGATCCCAAGCCTGTCGTGTTAAAAATACTAGGGTCCTGCAATAATTATTGGTACCTTAATATTAAAAAGCAAAGACACATTAAACTATTGTAACATTCCATTTTTAATAAAAGCAGGAAGTAATTAATACAATATCTATTTTATTGGCAAAATAACTGAAGAACGAATGCCTTTGCTCTGTAATATTAGTACAGAAATTCAAGTTTTTCTGCTAATTGAAACTACTATCACTAAAGGAATTACAATGGAAAAAACACTAAATTAATGGAACAAGGAATACAAAACATATACAGAAATAACAGAGAAAATAAAAAAAAAATATTAATAACAAAACATTGTGACAGTAATGTCCCAGAAAAGTGATCATTAACTGTTGGCCAAAAAATAATTGTTCTTTTTGAGAAAAAAAAACCCCATATACAGTACTGTATTGTTTAAAGACTGGAGTGACAAACTCTAGAGTAGTTCTTAAGTTATGTGTCAGTACCTGAAGTAGAGTACCTATACTGATTAGTGTGTTTTACCTTTGATTATCTTTATGTTTGAATTTAAGATTTGTTTATTTATCTTGATTTTGTGTTTATTAAATATATATTTCTCTTTTATAGGTATCCCAGAGAGACCTCTGGGATGTTTTTCTGCCTTTATCATAATAATCAACTCTCCCATCCTATACCTTACCACTGAGTAATAAGTTGGTAAGAAAAACTTAAACAAAAGAATAGTCAAAAGGAAAAAAAAATAAACAACTGACAAGCCAAGCCTTACCCAAATGTGGGTCTGTGAAGCTGCTCTCAGACTTAACTTGAGTCCTCTATTATAAAATATGAAGAAACACTGCACTAATGTTTGATTTTTAATATGTTTGTTGAGGCTAAATGTTATTTTACCCCTCATAATCACTACTTGGTCCTTAGGCCTTGTTTGTAATGATTGTTCCCCCAGTCAAATCAAGGAGTTTGGCAGCACACATATGTAGACACCAACAAATTATATGTTGGGCTGTTGGCAGTTTTGGTTTAGTAGACTAAAGATAAGAGACACTGCATTACAATTTAGATGCATCACATACGGTTTTACAAGGGTAAAATGAATACGAATAGCAACTTTTAAATACTGCTTATATCTTTGAAAATAAGAACTCCGCTAATTCTCAAAGCACCCCATGAATGTTCAAGCATATATTTCTTGGTTTATAGCTTATTAGATACAGCCTAAGCATCTAACAACAACTTGCTGTATAATTACTCCCACTCAGCTGTCAAAAAATATGGTGTGGTTTCGTGCTTTCATGCCAAACTGGTTATGTCTTCATTATTTTTAGGATGTTATTTTCTTTAAGACTGCTGTATAACTATGTTTATAAGTAGTGCAGGTGGTGAAACAAAGTCTCAAGGGTTGTGTAATTCCACTGCAAATATGCAGGCTTCTCTCTTTAAATAGAAAATGGTATACAAATTGTATAAAATACAGTATTATTCTATTTTAAAAAAAGGAATATGTTTTAAGAAATGTAAAAGTTAGGTGGAGAGATAGATGGTAGAAAGTTATCAGAGTTATATTAAACCACTGTATTTTACTTGATGGTGCACTATTAATCCTTTGTCTGCCAACGACATCTGCTATACTGTAAATCTCATCTCTGTGTTTTGGTCTGCTATACCTGCTTAAACTATTCAAAAGTATACCAATGTGTTTAATAGTATTTTTGTGATTGGATAATACATTCACACCAGAATGGGTTTCACCTACCAATTGCCTGAAAGCTGTCAATTAAACCATTGTACTATGGTAACTGTGTCATCTGCAAGGGTTTAAAATGCTGGTGAATCCCCCTACCACTCTATTGCACAAAATATACCAATGTTTTAACTTGAGGTTCAGTAGCTTTATTAATACTAGATAAAGTTTTCTCTCATTATAATTTTAGCAATTATGTGAAGTGCCCTTCTGCTTTAATTTATATGATAATAATATATATATATATATTTTTTTTTTTTAAAAAGGAGCCTAGAGAGAATTATTAAAACAAACATGAGTAGCTTGACAGCTATCACTTCTCCTATACCTAACCATATGGTAAAAATATGAAAGGGAACTACATGAAC
Organism: Xenopus laevis; assembly: GCF_017654675.1. Taxonomy (NCBI): domain Eukaryota; kingdom Metazoa; phylum Chordata; class Amphibia; order Anura; family Pipidae; genus Xenopus; species Xenopus laevis. The sequence continues at coordinate 110,946,197 of NC_054374.1, read as the reverse complement.
AAAAATTCATGTAGGCTAATTTTCATGCAAATAAACGTATATTCCATTGAAAAAAATCTGTTTCAGTTAAAATATAATCACGTTACCCTTTCCTATATCTCTCTCCACAATCTCTCTGTTTTACATGTATGCTTTATGTTATCTAGGCAAAGGGAGCTCAGGATAATGATAAACTAATGTATTTCCACTGACATAAATCTTGCATGTAGAGAAAGATTTGTATAATAAAAAAAGGGTGTCCAGGTCAAATAATCAGTAATGAAACCAAGCTCTATCAGTAAAGTATTTTAAAAAGGTTCAGTTTTTAAATCACTGGGATCAACAAGTTTTCCCACACAAACCTCTTTGTTTTAGTTCAGCAGACATAGGGTAGTCATATTTGTATATTATGCAGGAACGACTAGTTCATGGACAGAGTCAAGTTCTGCTCCTACCATATAAATATACAGTACATACAGGTATGGGACATTTTATCCAGAATGCTTGGGACCTGGGGTTTATTGGATAAGGGGATCTTTTTGTTATTTGGATCACAATTATTTAACTCTAGTAAGAACTTTAAATAAACTTAAATTGTTCTGCCACCAATAAGAATTAATTATATCTTAGTTGGCAGCAAGTATAAGGTGCCGTTTTGTTTTCAGAAAGAAAAAAATAAAATCTGAACAGTTTGGTAAAAATAGAGTCTATGGGAGATGGCCTTCTTGTAATGTGGAGATTTCTGGATAACAGGTTTCTGGATAATGGATCCTATATCAGTATAGGATAGGCACTATGACTGAGCAAAGTAATACTTTATACAAAGACATTTTGTGTATAAATTAATCTTGCAAAGTTTTACAACACCACCTGTGCTCACATCAGAAACTCTAGGCATTAAATGATTCAGGGTTTAATCATTTAACATAAATCATTTACATTGATATATAAGGCAGAAATGTTGTGCTCCACAATTGCTCTCTTTTAGCTTTTATAGACGCAAATCTTTTTCTGAAAGATTGCACTAAGCAAGTATTATGTTAAAAATACTTACTATACAACTACTTGGGATTAATTTGCATTCCTTACATTATTATTTATGACTCATCACCAATTTAGCTCAAACCAGCATTGATAAGGTACAAACATATAATCAAGGGATCATGGCCTCTGTGTTAATAGACACATTTTAAAATCAGCATGCAAATTAGCTGAATTTTACATTTCCACACTAATCCTTATGCATAGCATTACGATTTAAATGCATGATTGCATAAATCCATGTTCTTTTAATTAAGGTTTTTGAAATTGGCTCTGCTGAATCATAATCATCTGTCCATAATCTCATGATTTCTGTACAGAGCTTCATAAATGTATTCAGACTTCACAGAAAACATAACTTCAGTGTAGGATTTAGTACTCAGTTAAGGGAGAGAATTGGGTAAAGGCAAGCTATACCCCCAAAATTAATAATTGAGATTTACAGTTTATATCAAATTAAGTGACATATTAAAGAATATTGTCATATCATTATATATATTTAAAGTAAATATTGACCTTTTACATCTCTTGCCTTGAACCACCATTTTGTGATGGTGATGATCACCTGACCAGAAATACTACAAATGTAACTGTAACAGGAAGAAGTGTGGAAGCAAAAGACAGAACTCTGTCTGTTAATTGGCTCATGTGACCTTACATGTATAGTTTGTTTGGTATGTTTGTGTGCACAGTGAATCATACGATCCCAGGGGGCTGTCCTTATTTTTTAAAATGGCAATTTTCTATTTATGATTACCCAATGGCACATACTACTAAAAAAGTATATTATTATGGAAATGGTTTATTTACATGAAGCAGGGTTTTACATATGAGCTTTTTTAAGCAATATATCTTTATAGAGACCTACATTGTTTGATGGGTATTGTTTTCCTTTAAGGGTCCTTTAAGGGGCTAAATATTTTTGTGCTGCATCATATGGGAAAGCACTGCTCTGTCCTATGGCTGACAATTTAGATAATACACTGTTAAAGATATTTGACAATATGAGAAAGTTAATTTTACTGTGTATTACTGTGTTTTGAAAAATGCATGCTGCTAAACCAGCTTTCAGCTCACATTTTATTGCATTATTTTTCTTGTATGGATGATTATTTATGGGAGCAAACTTTTATGGTATCTCTCTGAGTAGGCTATGATAAAAGAGTTGTATTAGGATTCTATGTAGGGCATAGCTTTAACCCAAAAGAACGGTTATTGTAAGTGATAAGGTTTTTAAAAGCCACCCTTAAGTAAAACTTTTTCAGAATTTTTAGATTCAGCAATGTATTTTTGCATGAATCATTCCAGAACAGTAAAACTGCTCTGATCAGTAATAAAAAACTGCCTCGCAAAAAAAAAAAAAGCATGACGTTTGAATGCTGAAATACATGCAGTTAAATACATTATTTCAGACTGATACTATAGGGGTTATTTACTAAACTCCATATGCGGAAATCCCCCCCCAAAAAAAAATTGTGATTTCTTTTTTATAAAATTGGGCTTTTAAGGAATCACAAATTTTTCGGAATTCATTAAAACTGAGGATGGAAAAGTCCGAATCAGAAAATCAGGCATCTTAGACCTGTCAAGGTTGCATATAAGTCAACAGGAGAAGTCCCAATGATTTTTTGATGTTGCTGGGTTTCGTGCAATACCCTGGAGTTTTCGGGCCAAAAAATAAGAAATCTGAGTTTTCGGGTGAAAAATCCGAAAAAAGGGAAAATCTGATCTTTTTTTCCCATCAAAGCAATTTTCAGGAAAATTTTATAATAAATAAGCATAAATAACTTGAGCGGATTTGATTGGAGTTTGCAGCAGAAAATGTTTAGATAAAATTGGAAATTGATAAATAACCCCCTATATGTTACTGACAGTCAGGAAAGTACTGACAAACAAGGGAAATATCAAACTGATGGGACAATTTAGGATTTCCAGTTTGATATTTGATAGCCTCTAATACTTCAGGCTACGCAAGTGACACCTTACACAGAAGGAAAAGAAACATAACATAATAATTTTTGTTAACTTAATGAATTTTCAATTTTTTTAAATGTTATATTTCTTTTAGACAAAAGCAAATGAAGATTAAATTATTGTTCCAATTTGAACAACTAATGGATTGCATTAATCTATAAGTATCTTGAGTACATGTCCTTGGCTACAACTGTACTGTAACTGACTGTATTTTACAGCAATGTGTTCTTTGTCTGGCTAAGAAGTAAATTTATTCTTGTACATCTGATGCTCAAATAAAAAATATTAAAAAAAAAAAACACATAATGCAGATATGGGATCCGTTATTCAGAAAACTGTTATCCAGAAAGATTCAAATTATGGAAAGGCCATCTCTCATGTACTCCATTTTATTTAATTAATCCGAATTTTTAAAAATGATTTTCTTTTGCTCTGTAAGAATAGAACAGTACCTTGTACATGATACAAACTAAGATATAATTAATCTTTATTGGAAGCAGAACCAGCTTATTGGGTGTATTTAATGCTTACATGATTTTCTAGTAGACTTAATGAAGATCAAATTACGGATCCATTATCCAGAAAGCCCCAGGTCCCAAATATTCTGGATAACAGGTCCCTTACCTATATAAGCATACATGACATGGCATATGAGTGTAAACAAATAATAAAAAATGATAAAAACAGCAATATCTGGAAGCCAGCATGAAAAGGCTCTTGTACAATTTGCCAAAATTGTACAATTTGTTCTCTGCATTGCTTATGTTGAAGTGAACATTGCTTAGTAACTGCACTTTTAAAAAACTGTTCCTTGTTAGCTAAGAACTAATAACACACATACTGTAGGTTTAGAGTTAAATATTACTTTTAGAAACTTATAACTAGAAACTCACCAAAGTAGCAAAAAGATGATAAAGTATGAAGTAAATTGCAACAACTGGTGCCCACATATGCCCGACGGCATTAAGTGTTTGATCCATGACATCCACCCATCCTTCCTGTGTCAGAATCTGAAACATTGACATAAATGCCTGCAGGGGGTAAAAAGCATCACCAACACATGACAACTGAGGTTAGATAGTTACATAAGACATAGCTCCAGATTGTTCTTACAGACACATATCTTAAGAAATATATACTTTTTAACGCTCATTTGTTAAGGAAAAATTTCACAAGAATAGCAAAAGAAGTAGGTTTGTCTTAATGAATCAGTGACTGAGCATCTTAATATTGAGTGGTTAAGGCTAGGTAACTCAGGAGCAGGCTGCAGATTGGAGAGAGATAAAGAGAAGGTGGTATCAAATAAAAGTGATGTATTTAAAACTGTGTATTTCTCCTTTCTCCTGAGCAACACTAAGGGGGTATTTACTAAAACTCGACTCACTATAATGATAAAAAAAAATTTGACCATTTCCCAAATCTGAACCACTTAATTTACCAATAAATTTGAAAAAGCTGTGCATCTTTTTTGAATTGATGCTCAAATTGTGCAACCTTTTTGAATTGTCCCCTGAAAAACTCAACTTTTTTGGATTATGAAATGAAAACCAGCCCAAAACCCTCAAAGATCATGAAAACAAGAAACATCTTCAAATTGTTAAAGGGACATCTGCCAATGACTTTTATATGATTTTGACAAGTTCTAGCTGGAGTGTTTTTGGATTCAGACTTTTTAGCAGCTTTGGAGCATAATAAATCTCATAAAAGTTTTCTCCTTTAAAAATTCTAGTTTTTCCCATTTAAAAACTCGACCAGAAAAATTCAAGGTTTAATAAATAGGCAATTACTTTAAAACACATATATTTTTTTGGTGTACAACATCACTGGGATTAGGAGAATTCTATGAGTAAAATGTAATGTACATAATTTGATAACAGTGTGTCATGAAGTAAAAGTGATGATGTGTGTTATATTACAACTCCACTTTTTTCAAGCTTGACAAATATACTCCTTAGTGGACTGAGCCCCAGCCAGTGGTCTGTGAGCAACATGTTGCCTCTTCGATGTTGCTCCCAGGTTCTTATTTTTTTAATTCCTGGCTTGGAGGCAAGTTTTGATTACATAAAAAACTGGTGTACTGCTAAAGAGCTCTTATTTTGCACCACCCAGAAACATTTCTGATGCTTGCATTGCTCCCCAAATTTTTTTACATCAAAATGTTGCTCACAGTCTTTCGCTCATACTTCCACAATGGTATTCTATGACACACTTTAACACCTGATTAAGACCAGTTTAGGATATTTAGATATTGGGAATGGCTTAGAGCTGTTGTTAAATCTTTGTCCATGAGAACTCATTTGATGCGCAATAACACACACCGAGAGCCAAATTATAGTTACCTATATGAAATCTTCAGTATGACACCATTTATTCCATCGTGGATAAATATCACATAGCACTAACAGATATGCTGGACCTCCACTTAGATTAGATGACAGCTCTACATTGGCTACTTTATGTTTGTTCAATATCCAAAAGCAAATATAGCTGTCTGTGGCCAGACTTTATTCAATTTGTGCTATGATATGTTTAAATCTGAAACAGCATAATAATTCTTAACTATAATAAAGAAAATCAATAGATTTTTTTAGAGCAAGATATTTGAACAAAAACTGTGCCCTTCTATCACCTTTAGCAAAATCAATCTGAAAGGCAACCATCAAACTGACAGAGCAAACATCGGTGAAAATGAGACCTCAAGATATATGCAAATGTAAGAATTCTCAATTTACCTACTATACACCACAGACCGTCAAGTTTTCTTAAGAATGTGTGCCTGTTAAAACAGCTATACAATCATAAAACTTTTCTTTAAAATGGAAGAAAAGAAGCATGGTGTAGCTTGTACATCCCTTTTATCTATTAAAAAAAAAACATGTCTAGATATGAATGCACCTGCCACACGTGGGAACCAGTAGCAGTACCCCACGGGTTGTGAACTTGTAGGTGAAATACTCGGCCCATTAGTAACGCCACCCAGTATCCACGAACTGGGACTCAGACACTGTAATACCAGCCTGGCTGACAGGAACATTTAGTATCATGTCCCTCTGCCAATCATGGTACCAGGCCACACATTTCAAATACACGCCCCTTTCCCACACTTTTGTGTTCATTAATTGTTCATTAATGAATTAGGAGAAGGTATTGGTTCACGGTGGAGAAGAGGCGCTTAAGGGGTGATATGATAACTATGTATAAATATATAAGGGGATCATATAATAATCTCTCTAATGCTTTATTTACCAGTAGGTCTTTCCAGCTAACACGAGGTCACCCATTCCTATTAAAAGAAAATAGGTTCCGTCTAAATATACGGAAGGGTTTTTTTTTTTTACAGTGAGAGATGTGAAGCTGTGGAATTCTCTCCCTGAATCTGTCATACAGGCTGATACATAAGATAGCTTTACAAAGGGGTTGGATGGCTTTTTAGCAAGTGAGGGAATATAGGGTTATGGAATATAGCAAGTTAATCCAGGGACTAGTTTAATTAGATTTTTTCCCCCTCTGAGGCAAATTGGAGAGGCTTCAGATGGGGTTTTTGCCTTCCTCTGGATCAACTAACAGTTAGACAGGTTAAAATAGAGTTCAAAGGTTGAACTTGATGGACATGTATCATTTTTTAACTTATATTACTATCTAATGTAACTAAGTTCACAATCACAGGGTCCACTTTCAGTGCATACTCTTCTGCATCCTGCTGACTATGCCGCTTCCTGGCACACGTGCTAAATTGCACACGCAGTGGTCTGTGACATTGCATGCATGGGAAGAGAAGCGTTCTCAGAAGCGAACTGAAGGCAGAGGAACAGGGTCTGGAACAGAGGTAAGAAAAATAAGAAGTACATGCATGGCACCCCAACTTTGTTGACCCTTAGGTACATGCCTCTTCTGCCTACCCTAATTCTGGCCCGGAGGTGGGGCTACCACACATATATATACCATCAATCATGGAGCAATGGGTTTTTCCAAACTTCAAACATTTATTGTCTTCACAGCACACCAGAGCACACGTCATCACTTCAGACAACATACGTGTCCCAATTTCTCAACAGGGTTAGTGTACAGCATTACCTCCTTGACACCTTGAGGCCACTTTCATCTCACTGCCCTGGTTGGGATCTCACTAACTCCACCTGCCTCAACAACCCGACACTCCTCGTTGGAGTCTCCTTGTTATTCTGGACCCACTATACAGCTTTTCCTGACTATTATATATATATATATATATATATATATATAGACAAATACAAGATTCCTCTGCACTCAACCCATTATCAATATATTTAAGACAGAGACATTTTGTGCATACTGCTACTGAAAAATGCCTTACCCTTTAAACAAAACAGGGATTGTTTGTCCATATATTGCAATATATTTAAGCTGGCCAACTACGTCAAAGTCATCCCATATCTGGCCAGTCCTATGCTCAATTTTCATCTGATTCATTAAGAATTCTATGGTTTAATTATACATTTTATAAAAGGGACGAATACGTTTTACCTGCAACTTACTAGCTGCTTTCAAAGTAAAACTCCCAAACTTGGCTGCCCTTTTATTAGACACCAGTGGGATCACCTGACTATAGTTGGAGGGGGTGGGAGCTACAACATAGAGCTGGTCACTGCTCTTGTAGAACTATAACAAACAAGGGAAAGTTGTGCTCACCACTAGTTTTTAAAAACATTAGGCGGGGGTGCAATGAGGGTGTGACCACAAAATACATATAGACAAATACAAGATTCCTCTGCACTCAACCCATTATCAATATATTTAAGACAGAGACATTTTGTGCATACTGCTACTGAAAAATGCCTTACCCTTTAAACAAAACAGGGATTGTTTGTCCATATATTGCAATATATTTAAGCTGGCCAACTACGTCAAAGTCATCCCATATCTGGCCAGTCCTATGCTCAATTTTCATCTGATTCATTAAGAATTCTATGGTTTAATTATACATTTTATAAAAGGGACGAATACAGAGTGCAGAGGAATCTTGTATTTGTCTATATGTATTTTGTGGTCACACCCTCATTGCACCCCCGCCTAATGTTTTTAAAAACTAGTGGTGAGCACAACTTTCCCTTGTTTGTTATAGTTCTACAAGAGCAGTGACCAGCTCTATGTTGTAGCTCCCACCCCCTCCAACTATAGTCAGGTGATCCCACTGGTGTCTAATAAAAGGGCAGCCAAGTTTGGGAGTTTTACTTTGAAAGCAGCTAGTAAGTTGCAGGTAAAACGTATTCGTCCCTTTTATAAAATGTATAATTAAACCATAGAATTCTTAATGAATCAGATGAAAATTGAGCATAGGACTGGCCAGATATGGGATGACTTTGACGTAGTTGGCCAGCTTAAATATATTGCAATATATGGACAAACAATCCCTGTTTTGTTTAAAGGGTAAGGCATTTTTCAGTAGCAGTATGCACAAAATGTCTCTGTCTTAAATATATTGATAATGGGTTGAGTGCAGAGGAATCTTGTATTTGTCTATATGTATTTTGTGGTCACACCCTCATTGCACCCCCGCCTAATGTTTTTAAAAACTAGTGGTGAGCACAACTTTCCCTTGTTTGTTATATATATATATATATATATATATATATATATACACATACACATACACATACATACATAATTTTTTTTTAGAGTACAAAAAAAGTTCAGTTCTCATGACAAATATTATGCACTTCACCCTTTTTAAGACACTGTAAAGATTGCATATGTTTTCTGGTACTTTCCACAGAAAAACACACCATCAGAGATACAGAAATAGAAAGATAGCTACAATTTGTATCCATGGCAACACTGAACTGGTGCTTATTCTCTGATGACAGAGCCACCAGGAGAAAACATACAATTTTAAAGCATTAGCGAAAGTGGCAGGTCTAATGCTGCCAAGGACCTGTGATATGAAATGGCTATGGAGTTTAAAATCACAAAGCTCATCTAAAAGGACTCAGTTTTAAACTTCCTTATAGTTTCACAATTATAATTACATATTTTACACAAAGTGAGCTGGCTCATTTTTATTTTATGTCCTAGTTTATTAAAATGCATTCTCTTTAGACCTTATTTGGGTGTATTTGTTCTAGTAAAAATAAAACCTACAAAAATAATTTGTTTGCAAGCTTTTTAAATATTGTTTTGGTGGAATTATATATGTTCCTTTAAGATTCCCTAACAGCTTTCTTTTAATCTCATAGTTAATGCTGTCATTTCCTTATTCCTTTTCATAGGATTGATGTTTACTAGACAATAAATGAAAATTCTAATTTGGAAAAACAGCTCACAATAAAGGTATAGTTCACTGGGACTTCACTGGTTAAAAGTGATTTTGTAAGAATATTACACTAGTTTATTTCATATAAATGTTTATACGCATTCCCAAGTCATTGGGGTTATTTACTAAAACTCAAAATTTTATCATTATTTTACAAAACAAAATCCAATTTTACCTTATTTATCAATAAAATAACTCAAAAAATGCAATGCAGGAAAAGACTGAATAAAATCATGAAAAAATTTGGATTGTACAAATGTTTCAGATTTGACGTCCAAAAACTCTGCCGTTGACTCCTACATGGCCTCAGCAGGTTTAAGATAGAGTATTTTTGGATTTAAACTTTTAGCATCCTCGGGTATAATGCATCTCAAAAAGTTTGATTTGAATTTTTAAAACCTTGACCAGAAAATTTGGGTTTTAGTAAATGACCCCCGTTATCTTCTCTTTATATCTTAATACACACTCTGAAAAGGTCTGCAATATTGAGCTCCACTAGGAGGCAGCATGGAGTCAGTCTTGTCAATGTTTACACACTGGGCGGCACATTTATCAAGGGTTGAGTTTCGACTTCATGTGAATTGAATATCTAAAAGGGATTTTACCGACCCAAAAACTCTAATCGAATTCAATTCGAATTCGACCAAACTCGATTCAAGTTTTTTCTCAGAAACAAATGTGAATGTCAGGAAGGCTACAGACATCTCCAAATTGGTCCCTGGACCCCTCCCATTTACTTATACAGTAATTTGCCAGGTTTTAGGTTGTGAACAGTCAAATTCTAATTCTTAAAGGGCCAGAGTATGATAAATCTTTTCAATTCGACACTTAATCTATCAAAATGTATGTTATACTGTACATTTAAATTCATGCATAGCCATCCATGGTTAATACCATGGATATATATTCCAGCATGTGGACTCCTGAAAGTTAAGGGTACACAGAAGAGAGGCACAAAGCAAGAAAAACCGGCCAGTCTGTCTGTGCTGTGTTATTTCAACCAATCCCTGTAAACAGAACAAACAACAAGATACATGGAATTAACTGAAATAATTTCTCACTGTGATAATGAAAAATATGGCAGATATTTGTGACAGAAAATGAAAATCTGTCCATTTGAATAATTACACAACAATCATACAGCTGTGTTTTTGTTGACAATGAGACAATTGAGACAATTTGCAGGCTTTTCAATGTGGTGACAAAACAAGTACAATTTTATGTTTGATCACTAATGAGCAATGGCTATTTGGACTCTTTTTTTTAAAACTGAGTTTGGAGGGTGAAATGGGCAATTATAAAGTGTAAAAATGCTTTTAGTTAAAGGGATACTGTCATGTGAAAAAAAATTTTTTTCAAAATGAATCAGTTAATAGTGCTGCTCCAGCAGAATTCTTCACTGAAATCCATTTCTCAAAAGAGCAAACATATTTTTTTTATATTCAATTTTGAAATCTGACATGGGGCTAGACATTTGTCAATTTCCCAGCTGCCCCTGGTCATGTGACTTGTGCCTGCACTTTAGGAGAGAAATGCTTTCTGGCAGGCTGCTGTTTTTCCTTCTCAATGTAACTGAATGTGTCTCAGTGAGACATGGGTTTTTACTATTGAGTGCTGTACTTAGATCTACCAGGCAGCTGTTATCTTGTGTTACCTTCCCATTGTTCTTTTGTTTGGTTGCTGGGGGGAAAAAGGGAGGGGGTTGATATCACTCCAACTTGCAGTTCAGCAGTAAAGAGTGATTGAAGTTTATCAGAGCACAAGTCACAGGACTTGGAGCAGCTGGGAAATTGACAAAATGTCTAGCCCCATGTCAGATTTCAAAATTGAATATAAAAAAATCTGTTTGCTCTTTTGAGAAATGGATTTCAGTGCAGAATTCTGCTGGAGCAGCACTATTAACTGATTCATTTTGGAAAACGTTTTTTTTTTCCCATGACAGTTGCCCTTTAAACAATTTGCTCGTTCACTCTTTATAGGGGAGGAATAATGGCTAAAAACAAAGTACATTAATTTTGGATGGCCAATGGGAGGCGCAGAGGTCAGATGCAATTTTTATGTATGTCATTCTTTGGCTAATGGTGTCGACATTACATTGTCAGCAACAATGGACCCTTTATATGAAGCCAGAAATCTGCATAGTCACCTCAAACAAGCATCTAAATGTATGAATTCTTGACTTGAGGGTACATTATTTTCATTCAAACAAAGAGCTGTTGGTGGGAAGCATTTCTCACTATTTACTTGTGGTGTTTATGTAAGGTGCCATACTGATTCCAACGTTTATTTTATTCAGCAGTTTCAATTCTAAGATTGTGCTTTCTTCTCCCAGCTATATGGCACTTCTGCAACAACTGTGTATCTGCAGAGGCAACATGCAACCATAATTTGCACAAACAGCCAAAAGGCCTGTAAGTTGGTGGCAAAATGGTGTCTTTCTGTAGATATAAGCATTTAGCCACCTTAGAGTGTATTTTGTACATTGTAAATCTTATGAAAAAGCAGTCACTCTATAGCATAATGCCGCACAAAGTGATTGTGTGGCATGTTGATAGCCATGTGTTTTCAGATGAGAAAATATTTGTGTTTTAATTGGAAGTCAAAGGTTGGGGCATCTGACACCACATTATGACAAAAGAATAAAAAAAATGCAGTCAAAATGTCACGTAACTGCTATATGTGCTATTACTGTTGCTGTCATGGCCTATCATTTGTGACCTGCAAGTAAAAATAAACCAAATCCACTAACAAAAATGATGGTGGTAGGTAATTCTTTTTCACTGGACAACTCCATGTCATACGTAACGGGATAGCCCCCGCCCCAGTGCTCTGTCAGAAGGACCCTCCCCAAAGCTTTAAAAGCCCAACCCCACCCCCAAATCCGGTGTCTTTTTTTCCTTCTGCTTCAGTTTATTTTTGCTCCTGTTAGAAACAGTTTTCTTTTTAACCTTGGGGAAGCATTAGGGCTTGCTGTAAAGCGTCCTAGGGACTGGGGTTTTGGTCCTTGTGATCTTTTTCCCCTAAGCACATTACCTCAGGTATGAAGTCTTCAGTGTTTCATCATCTGGATCAGGTAGGCACAGTGTTACTGTGGCTTATTTCACTGGTTTGTCCTTGATCCATGTGCCTTCACGGCCTGATTATAATCTGTCCGATGGCAAGTGCTATGTCCCCCCATCCGTGGGCCTACCTGGGCATGTCTGAAAAGCGTCCAGCGGCATTGGGGTATATGGTCCCTACACCCCTTATGATTTTTACGGATGGGAGAGGGAGGTGGCAGTTACTTAAGGTTTAGTTAGCGGCCTAAACCTTATGTCCTCCTTCTTTTTTTTCCCCATACTGGGGTATTATTTTCTTTTTTCTGGAGGAATTTAGGTTTCAGAGCCAGCTGCCTCCCTCACAAGTCTTTCCCAAGGTTGAGGTCGTTTACATAAAAAAAAAAAAAAAAAAAAAAAAAAAAAAAAAAAAAGGGGCCTTTGATCTACTAGCAGTTAAACATTTAGGCTTAGTTGGTAATGCCATCCTGATGCTGGAGTCTCTTAACTCTTAAGAATGGATGGACCAGATTGGCCATTGTGGAAATGGTGACTGATCTGTATGTTCTATGAGCAATTTTAATGCAATGCTAATTTGCATGTTCTATACTGATCATATGGTAATGTGGATCTGCAGGTTCTGAGAGCAGCAGCTGTAGTTAATTAGATAATTACTTTGGAGGTCAGTGTCAGGTGCAGTTAATGAACAGGTATCCCCCTCTCACTCCCTCCATTAGCAGATTAGAGTGATTCTCAGAAGCATCAGGTAAGATTCTTTGTTAGAACTCTGTTCTATTGTTATAAAGTTTTGTTAGTTATATTAACATGTACTTCTTTTATTCTGCTTTCTGAGTCTAGCTAGCTTAGAAGCAAAGGCAATGCTGTAGGGGAGTAGAACACTGTCCAGCCAGTGTATGCATGTGTGCGTGTGGACACGGGATAGTGGGGAATTGACAGAGACTGGCCTCATGACTCTTGGCTTTGGCAGAGTGGTCTCAGTCTGCTTAATGTAATAACCATAAACAAAGGCACAGGTTATACATTTCTTTGGTCCTGCTACTGTTTATTATTACAACCAAACTGAATGTATATGTGGAAACATTTCAGTGGTTCCAGAGCTGGCTTAATAACCAAATATAAATGTACAGGTTACACATTTTTTAGTCCTGCTACTGTTTAATATTACAACCAAACTGAATGTATATGTGGAAACATTTCAGCGGTTCTGGAGCTGGCTTAATAACCAAATATAAATGTACAGGTTACACATTTTTTTTTTTTTTTGGTCTGGGCACTGCTTAATATTCCAACCAAACTGAATGTATAGGTGGATACATTTCAGCGGTTCTGGAGCTGGCTTAATAACCAAATATAAATGTACAGGTTACACATTTTTTAGTCTGGGTCCTGCTTAATATTACAACCAAACTGAATGTATATGTGGAAACATTTCAGTGGTTCCAGAGCTGGCTTAATAACCAAATATAATTGTACATGTTACACATTTTTTGGTCTGGGCACTGCTTAGATCACAACCAAATTGAATGTATATGTAGAAACATTTCAATGGTTCTGGAGCTGCTTTAATAACCAAATATAAATGTACATGTTCTACATTTCATGGCCCGGACACTGCTTAATATTGCAACCAATATGAATATTTCTGTGGTCCTGCTACTTTTCAATACTACTACTAAACTGTATGTATATGTGGAAACATTTGAGCACTTCTGGAGCTGGCTTAATATCCAAATATAAAGGTATAGGTTATACATTTCCTTGGTTCCGGACACTTCTTAATTTACAACCAAACTGAATGTAGGGGGAAACATTTCAATAGTTCTAGGGCTGGCAGTAATAACCATATATGAAGGCACAGGGTGTACATTTCTTTGGTCCTGCCACGGTTTTTAATATTACAACCAAACTGATTGTGTATGCTTCCAGTGGCTTGGGGCCGACTAAGACAATAACCAAATATAAATGTACATGTTATACATTTCTCTGGTGTGGACACCAATTAATATAACAACCAAACTGAAGGTATGGTCAGTGATTGGTGTGGGAAGGATTAAGGCATTTTCCAGATGGTGCCTATACAGCTATCAGGTTGGTATGTAAGCATGGTAACATAAGTAAATGTTCTAGTGGCCCTGTGTCATGTTTGTTTTATACAACTTTTGAGTTAAGTTAAAAGCATGGACTACTCTTGCAAACTAGCAACTTGGGTATCATAGGCTTAATGTAGCACTAAGACAGGCTTAAATGCAGGAGTCAAGTCAGGTATAAGTATTATAAACTTATTTAAATGCAGCAGCTATGCTTAGGATAATTTTATTATCTTATATACAGCAGTCAATATTGGTTTAAGGGACAGTGCCAGGGTAAGTATGACCCAACCAATATATAAATTATAGATGCATTAAAGGTAGGTCCCATTACGTATGACATGGAGGTAATTGATTTAAACATATATCTGGTCTAAATGGATTGGCTGGGGCCAATTCTGACTTATACAAGGGTTATGTAAGATATAGTATTGACAAAGGTCAATATAGGCATGTGTATACACCGGTTTGAGAGTAGTGGTCAGTTCTGGTTCAAATGGCTATCCGGTAAGTGCGCTTATGCAGCAGCCAAGCAGCAGATAGTTATACAATTGCTGTATTATAACAGCTGACTTGTAGTCCACAACCATTGAGGTACAGGTGGTCCATATTATTACATTCACACTTGTTGGCTGGCAATAATCAGCCATGGGAAGTCACTAATTAGAATAAGTGATCTACGACTGGACTTATGCCTGCTTATCTGAAATAGAAGCGATAGAATGTATCCCGCTTTTGCAATAGGGTAGGCCTTGGGCTAATTATGTGCGTGTATATATTTATCTATCTATAGATATTCGTGTGTAGGTATATGATGTTATATTATATATGAAGGTTCAGCAAGGATACTAATACTGCCACAGCCTGAGCCTCAGGAAGATAACTTATTACTCCTTGGGAGTGGCAAAGGCTCCGTATGTTCTGAGGGTAAACCAAGGTCTATTCACATATCTGGTATGATATTCATCAGGATCTTTTACTTTGGCTATGGGTGTTCAACTTATTATCTGGCCTCAGTCTAGAAGACAGTGGGCACAGCAGTCAGTGCAAAATTAGTTACTGTGTATGCACTGGGTTCACTGCTGCCTCATGGTTTTGGAGCTTTGCTAGGAGGTATACCATATCACAGACCTATCCAGCCTACCTCAAGTACATCCAGGGACCAATTGGCTTACTGAAGGAATATTCATTGGCCATATTATATTAATGGATGTCATATAGAGTGGGTTGTAAAATTAGGTACACACCATCAATGTGACTGTAGCCAAGGTCGCAGACCCATGGTTAAAAAAAAAAAAAAAAAAAAAAAAAAAAACGGTTTACATCCAGTTTATTTTTCACAGGGTCAAGATAACAAATTATTCTTCTCTCTTGATAACCCTTATTGATGATCGAAGGCATGTGGGATTTTTTTTCTTTTTTTTTTTTTTTTTTTTTTCTTTTTAAGAGTCTATGCTAATTTGTGACTTGCCTTTCAGACCGCCATAGACTGACCTAGCTAATTGAGGTTGGTATTCCATAGGTTACCATCAGGTCAGGATGTTTACAAACATTGTCTTATTGAAATTATGCTTTCTGGACTAAGTCTGCAGTATCGGCCTTTAGGAAAGGCCCTGGTTATGGCATATCTAACCATAGACATCCTAGTATAGGTAGTAGAGGGGTTACAATCTAGAACAATAGGTGGATAATTCTATCCCCATATATATATATTTATCCCCATACCTAGATTATTTTTGATCTTGGATATTTAAGAATAGTCTCAGTGAGCTGTCTAGGTTCCAAGCTGGAACACTAGGATAAGAAGGTAATTAATAAACAGTATTGTATTGGTTAGTTATACTTCATGGAATCGGTTAATTCCTTCCCATTTGGTAGACTCATGGGAGCATGCCAAACAGATTTGGTTCTAGGCCCAATCTAGGGTATACGCTGACTTCAATTATGTCCAGGTCACATCCTTGAAGGCTCGAGTACTGTATCATTGCAAGGATATGCATATCTGCATGTATTACTGTTATGATGCCCACTCCATTGGGCATACAAAGGTTTAATATCCAGACTTGTTTGGTGAAGGATCATGAGCTAATGATAAGAACAATTTCAACCCGCATAGGAAGATTGCCTAGGCTACTGTATGCTCCTAGATACCTCACCTGGCAGGTAAGGTATGCCCTTAGGGGCGGCAGTCTGTCTGCATGAGTCGCTCAATGGACACTTCATGGATAGAATGCATGTGTTATGATCCAGGACAAATACAAGTTCCTTGTGTGCCCTGTAGATTTTAGTATCGAGGAGAGGGGGGAGCTCCACTAGGTGATGCCATGTATCTGTAGTGTTCTACAGATGTGGAGCATGTAGAATATGAGTGAATGTTTTCTTTCCCCTACTAAATCATCTTTTACAGGTACCATGCTTTTGAGCTATTTGAGCTTTTGGGCACTCTTGGTTGTCACAGCTGCGCTGGTAAGTAGTGTGAGCAAGACTCTGGAGAAGTTACTCTGGGTTTCTATCCACTTCTCCTTCAACTTCTCTTTCAGTGGAGTTGGTTCTCTCCTTTCAGGTGGAAGTGTCAGACTGGATTCACACTCCGTAGTATTACTTTGGTGTGGGTTCTGCCTCTAAATAGTCCTGTTTCTTCTTTTTCTCTGACAGTCCATTTCCTCTGAAGAAAGAGTTCACAGGTTTTCTACAAGGTATTCTCTGTTCACCTGTAGAGGTTTCACTCTTCTAAGTTTTATCTGGAATAGATTACACTTGGCCAGGTGTCTTTATGTGGAACAATTACCCTCCCATTGGGGATATTAGCTTGCTACGTCCCATTACGTATGACATGGAGTTGTCCAGTGAAAAGAGAAAATTATATCATACTTACCGTAATTTTCCTTTCATGGACAACTCCATGTCATAGTTCCCATCCCTTTTTCGGTAGTTTCTAGAAGCTTATTACGAGACACCGGATTTGGGGGTGGGGTTGGGCTTTTAAAGCTTTGGGGAGGGTCCTTCTGACAGAGCACTGGGGCGGGGGCTATCCCGTTACGTATGACATGGAGTTGTCCATGAAAGGAAAATTACGGTAAGTATGATATAATTTTCTCTTGTTTGGGATTCAATGGAATAGTGCAATTTAACAATGGAATTAAGTCAGCAGTGCTTCAAATATAGTTACTTAAAAATGACTTCAATTCAATGGGCAAGATATTTGTAAGTATTTCCTAATTCCTAATTCATAAAAGACAAACAATGAAATCTTATCATTTATCTAAACTGGCAAGTATGGTTTGTCAATATGACTAGCATTCAGCGTGTAGCGACTAAAACTAAACTTTATTCTAGTTTAGAATTGTATTTACTGGAGCTTTGTCAAGGGACCACAACTAATTTAAACTTATAGCTAGGTTTTATGTGCAGTTCTTTTTTGTCAACCCATAAACAACAATCATTGATTCACAAACCACACCAACACAATGTGATGTTTTATACAAATTGAAATGATATCAGGGATTATATTTTGTTTCATTATTTAAAAAAAAAAAAAACACAAACAAAAACAACTTGAAGTATTAAACAACTTAATAGGAGTTCCCCCTACAATGACTGAACAAGAATATTTGGGAAATATTTGACCAAAACAAAGTAAGCAAATACATATTCCCAGAGGAATAAACAAAAACTGTCAGATTCAGTCTAAGCATGTCTAGATGTATTTTAAAAAGATTACAAACTGCTTTATCAAAACTGACAGTGTTCATGTAATCCTGGCATAATCAGTTTCTTAGCACAAACAAGCAGTTTGCTGGGGGTTACACCATATTTTATTAGAAAACATTATCTTGTCAAATGAAGTTCTCTGTAAACAAAGTTCAGAACACAAGCATTTAGGGTGTAGCGACTAAAACTAAACTTTATTCTAGTTTAGAATTGTATTTACTGGAGCTCTAAAGCAACTAATATTTTGCCGAACCAAAAGGTACAGCAACAGTGAAAATAATGCCTTTAAAGATGTCCCCCATAGCTGCACATCTTTCATTTCTACTTAGGCACAAACCATTCTCAGTGTGCTCTGGACTGCTGTCAACTAAGGATGTACCGAATCCACTATTTTGGAATTCAGCCAAATGCAGAATCCTTCATGAAAGATTTGTTTAAATACTGAACCGTATCTGAACCATGATTTGCTTATGCAACCTAGGTATATGAAGGGTTAAAGAGAACTGCTTGAACAGTGTCCAGTTAAAATGTTTTCTACTTCCTTTTCGGTGTGAGGAAAAGTCATATGATTTTAAGAATTCAGATTTGGTTTGGCCAGGCACTTGGATTGGGCCAAATCCTGCTGAAAAAGAAGGAATCCTGGATTTGGTGCATTCCTTCTGTCAACCAGAAGAGATTAGGAAACAATATAAAGTAAAGTAAAGATGACAGAAAGTGAAACTATTTTGAATTTTGTAAAGATGCTACTAATATGCAGCCATCAATTCAGAAGCAGAGAGCTATCATTAGCTCTTCCAAAACTTAAAATCAGGATCACATTTATTGCTGAACCACATAAAACCCCATCTAGTTTTGGGTATGCCATGTGCATTTGGGATCATTGAATCAGAATAGTTTTTGTAGAACTGAGTAGCTTTAAAGCTGTTTCTTCAACTGTGTCCTGAAGGCATTATAAAACTGGTTTAGTCTGTATCGGGATAAGTAAAGATTTATAAACCAGCAACATGTCCAAAGCACTGTACCTGCTAAAGTGAGACTATTATTACATTTTACATTCTAAAAGGAGAAGGGACATGAGACACAAGGTGTGTTATCAGCAAACTAAGAGATGTGTAATTGAATATTACACTTAGCAGCTGGCAGTAGTTTATAGTGTATCATGAAGGAATGTAAGACTAGTTGAGTGTATGCTTCTCTACGGCATTTTTTCGAGAGAATGTTTAAAAGCTAAGAGACTGGGAACTCGCAAGAGGGCTGTCATCCATCCAGCAGAGCTTTTGACTGTATTGGTTATATTTAGAAAAAAACAAAAACAACAGAAACATTTTCAGAAAGATCAGACACTTTGTATGATATAGTTTTCATTTTTACATATGTGTGTTTTATATACACAAGCACTAACATTCAATGAATGCAAATTTTCTAGAAGCATTCTCTGCATCAGTGCACAAATTTAGGATGCTTTATATTTCATATGGAAAAAAAAACGTAACCAAATTTTAAAAATGTAGTTTGAAGATTATATCACCCAGAGACCCACATGCTATTATTAAGCCATATACATATATATATAAGGAAGCACCACAGATGGTTAGTTTGTAAGCTAGCAACAGTTGATGAATCTGAACTTCACACCAGCAGTTTTAAAACAGGGCTGGTTCAATGTCCAACACAATTAATTCAGCTAATCTGTAGCCAATATTGTGACCACAGGCCTGACAATTAGAAGAAGAAGAGACCCAACACAGGGAAATTCATAGAATAAATAAGTTACAGTATATATTCACTGGGAAAAAAATTATATAACAAACCCTTGGAAATGTTGTGAAACGGTCCAGCTCTTCCACAAAGCAGAACATCTGTAAACTGATTGCAGACATTACAATTAAAAGGCTAGCTGTGAAAACCACCAGGCTTCCTAATTTCTTGCCGGGTCCAAATATTTTGTATACAAAGTCTTCTAAGGCAGGAGAAATCTTAATCAGTCGCACGACCCTTAGAACCTAGAAAGAAAACATATATTATGATTTTGTATTACTTATGGGTGAAATGCTTAGTTTGGATAAATTCTCTATTTAACAGAGGGGGGGTCTGCAGAACACCTAGATCTAAAGTGTTGAATTAATGTGAATATATACTGAGATGCAAAACAACTCCTCCTGTTATGAATCATGTTATGCAACAGGTTTCATATACTCTTCAGACAAATCCACAGTTCCAGTGAACAGAGGTCAGTGAGAAATTTTCCAGAGAGCATGCTTAGAACTTCAAATTCTTGTGCTACCTAAAACTTTCCATTAGGTCACATTTGAAAGGTCAGGTGTTTAAAACACATTTTGAATGATCACATTCTGGTGTAATTAGTCTGAATCTCCTCTTATCATTATCTGCCTACTGTATGTATCATGCAATGGTCCATTGTACATAGATATCATTTTGGCAGGATATATACAAATCTATGTTTCATATGATTGTATCATTACTTTTATGGCCTGCTTAAGTTTTCTATTTATGGAGTTTCATGGTCACCTATCACTGCACCCAGTTTAGTATGTACTATTTCCTGGCAGGAGACAAAACACAATTATTGTCCTTCAATTAATGGAATTAGTGGAAGCTGCTAACTTCCATTTCAGTTTGTTCCCACCACCATATTTTCTCATGTAGCATGGGTTCCTACTGATATGACAGGTGAGAGTGAGAGCTATTTCAGTGTTGCACAATTGATAACTGAATTGAGCTTCTGTGCTTCCTCTTTCCTTAATTTTAGTCAGTTGCCTTAGTGATTCATGTCATGCTCTGTTACATGCTGTATCTTAAGATATTACAGAGCAGCAGTATGTAATAGCAGCAGTGTCAAAAGGTACTGTATATATTGTAAACCAAGGCAGTCGCTATGTTTAGTGGTTAGCACTTTCTTTTTTTGCTACCAGTTTATTCAGAAGCAGCTTCTGGCTGTAATGAAATAAACTTTATGACTTTTCAGATCAGGGCTGACTTTGATGCAGTTGGCTAGCTTAAATATATTGCAACACACAAATGATCTCTAATTTGTTGAAAGGGATGGACATTTTCTCAGTTGTAATGAGGTCGCTGAACCAAAAGGCTATGGGGGAAATTTACTAAAGGGCGAAGTGACGTCATTTCGGCACTTCGCCGATTAACTAACGGTAGCTAAGCTGGCATAAATTCGCTGGTGTATTTTCACCAAGGAGATAGACTCTGGCGCAACTTAGGAGTTCCTCAAAAAAAAGCTGAAAATTTTTCTAAGTCCCAAAAAACACTGGCGTTTTTTCCTATTTAAAGAGTGATAGACTGAAAAAGATAGTAAATTTATTTTTGGGGTACCCTCCTTCCCCCCTACATTTGCTAACATATGGCACCTAAACTATACTGTGAGCATATGTGTAGGGCATTATAACAACTTTATATAATTTTATTAAGGTTCCCTGGCCTTGTGTAGTGTAATACATTTGCTGCAGCATATACGTCCATTGTACTTTAACAACACACCGTATGCTAATTAGCCAATGCTAGCGTAACTTAGAACTGCTGAGCGTAATTTCGCCAGTGCTCGGTACCCTGTGCGCAAATTCGGATCTTTGTGAATTAGCGTTTTCCAGGCGAATTTTCGCCGGTTAATGAATTTGCCCCTATCGATGAGTGGGAGAGGATCTGTTTTTGAGTGTGTATAATTATGTTTATGAAATATATGGTTTCACTCTTATTGCATCCCTACATGAGGCAAGTGCACCAAAAGTGTTTGTTTCTGAAAAAACACCTACAACCAAACTTTAATTATTCATCAAGCACAATACAGTTTACCAAAAAGCATGTTTCAATGACAAAATAATTGTGGATTAGATTGAGTTACTCTATTTTAAATTGTTTGGGAATTTTTCCAACAAAGAAAACAGCACTTATATACCATCTAGTTTTCTGGCATTTAAACAATGCCCTAGTAAATAATTACAAACCTTTAATAGACAGTTGATGACTGTTTAACAATCGCATAAGATATATATTAGTCAATTAGTACATTAAACCATAGTGATTAATTACCTGAAAGTATGTGAATTGTGAATGGTAAAGGTCAGGATAAATATGTAGAGTAGTTCCAACGACAAGCAAGAGCTCAAATTTATGTAGTGATGAACTGATGTATCCTGTAAAGCCAAGACACCAAATCTTCAACAGAGCTTCCAAATCAAACAGCATGGTGAAAGCCACCTATGGTTACACAGAGGAATACATCAGATAAGCACATACTATATATATTTACTAGCTCTGGCTTAATTAAACATGTATTAATGCGTGTGCTGCCCTTTTAATTAATTTAGGTCAATGCCTTACTGTTACAATGCCTGATCATGCTAAAAGGGATGACTTTAGGGGTATGCAGAAAATAAAACTATTTGGTTATCTCACCTATATAGTAGACCATTGCTTCTCCTAAATAAACATGTATAAATCATTTATCTAAATGACAGCCAAAAATGAAAAACAAATTTTGATATGTATGAGCCACTTTGAAGTGACATCATTAATAAAAAAAAATTGTACCTGTGCCTGAAAACAAAATGTAATTTTAGCAAAGCAGAGAGATTTTGAAAGATGATTTACTTTTCATTTTAAAAAGGCTGCTTTTGTGCTCGTGTAGAGAAATGTTTCTACAAGTGACACATTGGCATTCTCCTCATTTGTATGCAAAAACTGCAGGAATCCTGGGAAAGAAGCCATTTTCATGGTGTGTCCTATAGAATGAAGCTCATTGAGAAGTGCAATAGCCTTCTCCTAGGGTTTGCCTCCTTTCTCAGAGAAGTGGTTCTGTCATTCTTTACAGCTGCATTTCATCCTATGTTCCAGCATGTTGTATGTTGAGTATGACAAAACACTCTCTCTGTGCATCGAACAGGATTGCAAAAGATTTATTTCTGATGCAAAAGAAAATTTACTATAGAGCCTGTAGGAGAAACTATGGAAGACTGCTTCTGTATCTACTATGGGGGGCGGCAGATGCCTCGTCTGTTTTCCCTTAGTTCTTGACTGGTATTATGCAGTATATTGTTTCTTTGCTGCATATCCACTTGTATCTACAGTTTTCTTCCAAATTAATATTAATCTCATGGAGGAATATGTCCCTTGAAATACATTACATTTGTGTGACTCCTCATTTGTAAGATTCATTTACTGCAACTTTGGGTGTTGGGGATATGAGACAATAATCAAATATATTTAGTAAATGAAACTCGTGACTCAGCAAGCAACTTTTAAATACTTTTGTGATAATAACTGTAAATATATTCAGGAAATATTCTGTACCCCTCCACTTATTATGTTTAATAGAACCATGTTCGTTCAAGGGTTGACAAATGTTATATAAGTGTTCCTTTCAGTTGCGCTGTTTATGATTATAAACAGCTTAGCAACCATTAAAAATTGCATTCAGAGTTCCACTCAAGAATCAGCTCATTACCACTGACATTTTCTTTCAGGCAACTGGCTCCCAGTATAATGACAATCTTTATTCAAACTTACACAAAAAAGGATGTAAACTTGCAGAGTAAATTATAGTACAGTGAACATTATCTACATAACACCACAAAGCAATTTATGCACTTACCTCGGCCAGATAAAACTCATCATACTGTCTTTTAAAATTCTCTCCTTTGTAGTAATTGCTGGCAGCTACAATTACATCCACAGCAACTATGCACAGAATAAACATGTGGAAAATGGAGGATCGCATCATTTTCTGCACATAAAAAACACAATATTTATTACAAAGACAACAGATTTGCACTATTTGCACTATATTCTGATTTTAATTTCAGTCTTAATAATTAACATTTAACAATTTTATGGGGAAAAGTTACTGTTTGTGTAAATCTGACAGTTAGCAAAATAAGCAGATGTGCGATGTAGTGCCTATGCAATGCTTTTTTTTTTTTTTATCAATCTGCTTTATTGAACAGATAATCCTCCTTTCTATGTGGAATTAAATCGATAATCCTTTCACTGCCCCCCTCTGCAAGGTTACATCAAAAGAATTTGCGTCACACAAGTCACAACAGTTTCACCTTCAACTATCCTTTTTTAGAGAAAGCATTTATATCCTGACTGCATATGTATAGCACACTCTGGTTTAAAAAAAATGAAACCAAAAGCACATAACACAATTAAAATTGAGAGTGTCTTATTTTCAAACATAAATACTCAATTGCAATGCAGTTAAACATAACAGATAGGGGTAAATTCATCAAGGGTCGAATATCGAGGGTTAATTAACCCTCGATATTCGACTGGGAATGAAAATCCTTCGACTTCAAATATCGAAGTCGAAGGATTTTGCGCAAATAGTTCGATCGTACGATCGAAGGAATAATCGTTCGATCAAACGATTTGAAGTATTTTAATCCAACGATCGAAGGATTATCCGTCGACCAAAAAAACTTAGCCAAGCCTATGGGAACCTTCCCCATAGGCTAACATTGGGTTCGGTAGCTTTTAGGTGGCGAACTAGGGGGTCGAAGTTTTTTCTTAAAGAGACAGTACTTAGACTATCGAATGGTCGAATAGTCGAACGATTTTTAGTTCGAATCCTTTGATTCGAAGGTCGAAGTAGCCCATTCAATGGTCGAAGTAGCCAAAAAAACACTTCGAAATTCGAAGTATTTTTTCTTCTATTCCTTCACTCGAAGTTAATGAATTGGCCCCATAGTCTACTACTAGTAAAAAAACAAAACAAAAGCAATTATCTGGTTGTTTTGGGCAACTACCCCTAGTGGTTGGATGGTGGCAGGAGGTCATGTTATAGTTTTGATTTTTAAATTATTTCAGCAAAAGTATGTCACATAGCAAAACACAAGCGTTTAAAAAAAAAAAACTGTTCAACATCTAGTTTTAATGTCATAGGCAAAGTAGCAGACAAGGAAAAGGCAGGAGAACACTCTGAAGCTGATTTGTCAGGAAAAACAAATTTTCGGTGAATCTTTCTGTTTCAGCTTTCACAGCTGATTATTGCCATTATAAACTATCACTGCATACATTTTCGCTGTGCTAAAAATCCCAAAAACTGTTTAAAGTTCTGTTCCCAGTTTTAACTTTTAAACCTTTGGTTAATAGCAATTAACAGTAATATAACAACAACGTTAACATATTTACTAGGATCAAATTGTACATGTAAGATATTGTGCCATTGATACTTTGGAAGATATTGCAGAAAACCATGGACATTTGTTATGGTTTATGGAGCAGCCAGGTAAAGTAGATTTGAAGTCACAGCAGTGCTGTCAGATTTAGCTTAAATAAAATAAAACAAAAAAAAGTGTGTTACCCCAAGTCTATACATGAAGAATTAGGGAAAATGATAACTTGATGATAATCAGCACAAAACTCCCACCTATATCCCTAAGCCACAGCAATGTCTATGCACTGTGAGTGTCAAACTAGGCATACATAAATTCTTATAATATAGTTTAATGAAAGCTTTCAGAAATGTGCTAGCCACCCAAAGCCCACCACAAAATAACATTATTAAAGTTGAATATGTAAAAGAAAATATTCTATAAAATGGAAAAAAAGGGTTTAATAAATGAAGAAAAAAAAGAAATATATATATTTCAGTATATCTATTAAATAAACCATGCACTGAAAATATATTCCATTATTTATGTTAAATATTGGTCTAAATTGCAATGTAGTTGTTCTGTTTTGTACTGGCATTGAAATGACACTCTATTTCACATTTATCTTCTATATAGTGTCATCATGCTTGAACTTTCTTTTCCAACCCTAGAGAATAATTAATTTGGTTTCCTGTGGTGCTTATCAAACTGACACCAACTTTACTTTGAGGTATGCTTGCAAGTCTAGTGAGGCCTAAATGCACTTCTTGATCCCCATACAGAGCAGCAGCTGCTGCAGCTTTTTGAATTAGTTATTTTCTGGGACTGGTTTACTGTTGGTTTTTACGAATAATCAATTTCATTTGATCAGTAACTATAATTAGCACAATGCACTTAGAAATAATAATAGTCATTTTGTAGTGTCGGTTGATCGGTTTATTACTTTAGTTGCATTTTGGGTGACTAAATGTGATTACTATCAATGTTATTTGAATCAACCAAATCAATAATATCAATATTTGAATTTACTTGGAAAAAAATGATCACCCCTTGCTTTTTATGGGATTTGATGCTTCAGACCAGTTGATTTTTTGGATGTCTGCAGTATCAAATACTTGGGGGCACATTTACTTAGCTCGAGTGACTTCGACCATCAAATTGGCTACTTCGACCTTTGACTACGACTTCGACTTCAATTCGAACGATTCAAACTAAAAATTGTTTGACTATTCGACCATTCGATAGTCTAAGTACTGTCTAACTTTGACTACCTACTTCGCCACTTAAAACCTACCAAGCACCAATGTTAGCCTATGGGGACCTTCCGCATAAACTTTCTAAGCAATAAGGAAAATCGTTCGATTCATGGATTAAAATCCTTTGAATCGTTTGATTCGAAGGATTTAATCGTTCGATCAAACAATTTTTCCATCGATCGTTCGATCGAAGTAAATGCGGTAAATCTTTTGACTTCGATATTCAAAGTCGAAGGATTGTATTTCGATGTTAGAATATCGAGGGTTAATTAACCCTCGATATTTGACCCTTAGTAAATGTGCCCCTTGGTGTTCTTTATCAGTTTCATCAAATTTTCATAATTGACATCCATTTGATCAAATTCAATGGTGACTTTATTTGTTAAAATAAATAATTGCATGGCTTAACTTCCCCATTTGATAAATCTGTGCAAAAAATGCATAAAAAGGGGAGACCTATGAAACATTTGCATTCGAGAGGTTTAGAGTTTTTTTCTACTTCAAATAAACTCACAATTTGGAGAAAAAACTCGATTGTTTGCTGATTTATGAAAAAATCAGAATGTAAAATACTCGATTGAATACAATTATAAAAAAACTTGAATACCTGGAATTTTTCAAGGGTATAGGCTTAAATGCAATTTTGTGAATTTACTAACCCTAATTAAAACAAGAAAGTGAATTAAAAAATGGCTTAAATTTTGCTTAGGAAAATTCCCATGGCCTCCCCACCTTTTAGGTGCAAATTTTTTTGACATTGTTTTGCTTAATAAATACCAGGCATTCAGGATTTTGAAAATACAATTCAAATTTTGGGCAAAAACATGTAAATCATGTCAAAAATGCAAATTTGAACCTTGATAAATCACTCCCTTAATTTTTCTAGATACATTTTCATTCATTTGTTGTTTTAATCTATTTTCGGGACTTATTTGCCATTTTTAAATTAAGCACCCCTCTCTGTGTTTTCTCACTGGACAGAGCAAACTGTGTGATGACTCTGGAAGGCCCATTTATCAACATTAACATTTTTTGTTATTTTAGAGATTTTAAAACTATGTTTAAACTCTATTTCTCTAAAATCACAAATGCTTTGTAAGTTATTAAAAGATCCGAATAGAACGATGTGCTAAAATATACAAAAACCTTCAAAACCTCTTTTTGGACAATAACTATAAAAAAAATCTGAAAACCTTTAAGGCTCAACGGAGCTCCCATTGACTTCTATAGGACTTTGGCTGCTTTATCTTGCTGAAGTTTTGTATTCAATATTTATAAATTGTAAAGACCACGAAAAACTAAATTTTTTGAGTTTTATATAAGATTTTAAAAACCTAAATGTTTAGAGAAAGAAGTTGATTTGTGGAAAATAGAAATGTGAATGTTAGTAAATAGGTCCCATACATAGGCAGGAGAAGAGGTATGCTGGGGTCCCTGTTGCAGTGACTTTGTCATTAAATACTGGTATCACTGCTTGCATATAGAGAGCTCGGAGCGGGAAATGTATGCTGGTGCCACTGTGTAATAAAGTGATAGGATCACTGTTAGAAATACTGTATTGCATTGACTATTGGAACTACTGTGCAGTCAGAGTCAGGAAATGATTGGAAGCCGTGTCTTGACATGCTAGGGTCATTGTGTCAGATATTGCTGGGCCAATGTGTCATAAAAATGCTGTTTGCATAAGAATATCTATTATACCAGTCCTACCTTTATGGCAGTTGGACTATAAAGAAAAGTAAATATTTGATATAATGCAAGCTTTATTTCCATGTAATGTGCAATTGATTGCACAAATATAGTGAAGTGATTCAGCTTCCGTTATATTGATATTCCTGAATTAAGGCAAAAATTGGATCCACAAGGTTTTATTTATCATAATTTACCTTGCTTTGAAAATAGAAGGTGAAACGACATTTTCATAGCTGCCATTTGTCACTGTAACCATGCATATTCCTGCTTGATGACCTGAATGCTAAATATTTGCTAAAGATCTATCATAATACTTTAGCAGGTGTTTTGCTTTTTAATTAATATTTATGATCTTATATTGAAGGCTACAAATAATATTAAACCTGCATTACTGTGTATTTTGCAAAGCCAACATTTCTTTCTTTTCTATAGCATTTTTGCCAACAAGCAGTGACTATTTTACAAAAAAAACTAAACATTTCATTTGTTTAAAGTATTATTTGAAAATAAATTCTGAATGAATGGATAACATTTCAAATTTGACTAACCAGACTTTCAAAAGGAGAGTTATTTTTGTTGTACCTGCTGTTTAGGCAAATTGTGAAAAAGTGATATAGCTGTTTTTACTAAATGTAAAATTTTATTTTGTTTTACCATTTTTATTTTTCTGTAAACTGACCAACCAATCACCACATCTTGCACCACTTAACCATCTAAAGTTAGAAGGTGATATTCTGAGACCAGGTGTTACTTGTTTATTGTTCTTTGTGGGTTTAAAAGTAATTTTAAAAGTAACTTTTTTCTCCATTTAACATTTAAAAAAGCCATCTGGTCAGGGTCAATGACCCTGGCAATGTGAATTCAGATGAATCCTGATAGACTGACTAGTGACAGACTGCAAAGAGGGGAATTGAACTACAGCAGGAGTCAAGTCTGCTAGAAACTGCTGCTGTACCTGTAGGTAAACAGTGCTTTTTAGAACATACATTGGCAACTGATAGACCACACTGGTAAAGAAGATTTGAAGCTGATGAAAAGTTAATGGACTGCCTCTTATGCCATTTCACAGTTTATTTGCTTTCAAATTCATACCATGCGGAAAAAGTGTGAGAACTGTTGGTGGAAAATTTTTGAACTGACAAAGAAATAAAGCACATTTTTCAACCCAAGACAAGCTCAAGAGAGACAGATATTACTGCTCAAATTGCTGCCTAGGGAACCTGTTCAGTACTAAATATAACTGCATTCATATCAGTATCAACTATTTCTACATTCCTCCAACCAGAAACATGAAAAATTGCTGTATATAAACCAGATACAAAATAAATCATCACATTAGACTCATACACATATCCTAATAATTGCAAGGACAATTTATAGCATTTATCACATGATTTATCCAGAAGAAAAGAAGAAGCTCCTAACTCTTAGACATACAATAAGATGGTTCTTTAATTATAATTACTTTATACTATACTTATCACCTTTTGAGTGCAACTTGATTTCTTCTTGTGGGTGTATTACCAATCAGGCAGAATACTCCTGAAAGTGCCATCCGTGACTAGAATAGTACACTAATAAACGGAGCTATAAAAGCCTAATGCATGAAATATAAGAACTAATACGGATATTAATATATTTAAATAATATATTGATGTGATCTCTATTATATTTCATTTTTACCATATATACTATTTTATGTTGTTGCTTGCTCTCTGAGAAATGGTTCATAATACATATGGTTATTATGGTTTTAGCATCTGTGTCGTGCAGAAAAATAAATTTATAGCATTGATTGGCTTTTAATAAAAGATTACCAGCTTTGCCAATGAAATCTGGAGCCAATTGATAAGGTATTTGAATAGGAACAGAACATTTTTTAGAAGCCTCACCCCAATGATTGTCAGTATTGCCAGATTATTTAACACTGGTTTTGGACCCATTCTCTAGAAAAGCTCTTAATTACAGGAAGGCCATCTCCCATAGACTTCATTTTAAGCAATAATTCTAATTTCTAAAAATGATTTCAATTTTCTCTGTAATAATAAAACAGTACCTTTAACTGATCCTATAATAGAATGAATCCTTATTTGGAAGCAAAACAATCCAATTGGATTTAATTCATGTTTAAATATTTTTTTAGCAGACATAATGTATTACACTTACCTGACTTACTACTTTTAAGAATATTTATCCTTGCTATTAAATTATGTGCTTTACATAATACTTTACAGAGATAACCCTCTCTCTGCTGCCCATCTCAGAAATTGACATAACTATGCATAACATTTTTTTCTGACTTAGTCAGGAATGTTGTTTCTAAGGTCAACTCTAGACTGCTTCAAATACTGGCATAATTCTCATGTTACTATAATGGACTGCCTATGAGTCATTCCTATTGACTATTATACCGATATATACTTAATATGAGCAGGTGGCACTGTTACCGGGGGAAAAACACATTTCAGCATACACTACGCAGGTTCTCAGCATTTGCCAGCAACTTGGCTGAATACCTCATATGCCTTAATAACAACTTTTCCATTAATGCTTCCTTTCATTTCATTAACTAGTGCAGAGGTGCATGTAGTGAGCGCCAGAATACAGACAAATGACTTAAAAACCAGTGCAATGAAAACACACATTGAGATATTAATTACATATAAAGCACATATTTCTTTCCATAGACAGACCCCAGGTGAGCAAATTGCTATATATATATAATATATATATATATATATATATATATATATATATATATATATATATATATATATATATATATATATATATATTATATATATATATGTGTCCAGTAAGTGCCTGCACTCCATTATGAAGTTCCAAACTGGTATACATCTAAAACTGACTGCAGGTCCAGCATCAAGCACTCCCTATATATATATATAATGTATAATTAAGCAACTGAATTCTTAATGAATCAGATTAAAATTAAGCGTAGGACTGGCCAGATATGGGATGACTTTGACGTAGTTGGCCAGCTTAAATATATTGCAATATATGGACAAACAATCCCTGTGTTGTTTAAAGGGTAAGGCATTTTTTAGTAGCAGTATGCACAAAATGTCTCTGTCTTAAATATATTGATAATGGGTTGAGTGCAGAGGACCTCTTGTAGTTGACTATATGTATTTTGTGGTCACACCCTCATTGCACCCCCGCCTAATGGTTTTAAAAAAATAGTGGTGAGCACAACTTTCCCTTGCTTGTTATATATATATAAATATATATATATATAGAGATATAGATATAGATATATATATATATATATATATATATATATATATATGTGTGTGTGTGCACACATATTTTAAGGCAAAGGAGCAAAATACAACCTATTTCATATTTCATATTGGTCTAGCTTTTACCATATTTATAGTATGGCATATCTTATCATGCACAAACAAAACACAATTATACATGTAAACTCACAGAAAATACACTGGCTTACAAGAATAGATATTCATAGTCAGATTATAGTTCAGTTGGAAGCCCAATGCTTAGATGTGACTAAAATAATCAGGCTCTCTGACATTTACAATATTATGGAAAACTTTTCCACTAAATTTTGTACAGCATAGATATAGAGGATAACTAACTTATAGCCACTGCACTACTGTAGTTATCAAGATTTCAGTACATTTGAGTCATTGGGCTTTAAGGTCAAATCCTGCATTTTCATTCATATAACCCATGGACCAAGCAAATTCCTTTTTAGCTAGTTTTATCAAAATTCTAAAGCATATCAAATGCTTTACCAGAGAAAACACAAAAAAGGAGATTACTAAAGTTAACACACTAAACCAAAAACGAAATAAATGTAAACTTTTAAATAAACATGCTAGATGATGTATTTAGTATGTGTCCTCAGAATTTCAATACGTCACCATTCAAGATGGGTGCTAGTATACACCACTCTACAGGGAAAAAAATTGTGTGTTTTCTCCAAGTTTGACCAAATGATCTGTGCTGGCCATATTACCTGGTGTTGATCTCTTCAGTAATGAAATATATATAGCCACTTAAAAATCAACATATTTTACCTCTATTCCTCTTTTTATATAGCAGCATGTTCTTAATATACCTGTAGACAAGCTGGTGCTCTGCCTTGGGGCTTGTTCATATCAACTGCCACTAGCTGCCAGCCCCCTGCTGAATCCTCGTGAAACATCTTCAAAAGAAAATAGAAAATGACAAATATGAAAATGTACATAGAGCTTAAATAATTAAAAGCTGGAATAACAGTTATAACATCATTTGGACTGATTTATATACTGTATGTGCCATGCTGAAGTACCATAGCATATTTTGTTGAAAGGTGATTTTTACATCTCTGACACTAGCATGTCTTGCAGCCGCAGGTTTTATCCAGTGTCATATAAATGTGGTTATAATTGAATAACCAACATTTTAACATCATCGTCATGTACTTGCCTATTGATAGCATTTTTATAACCGAAATGTCATGTACAAAAATTATGGCTGAAACAAGTCAACCTAAGTACATAAATCCCACATTCAAACCTTAAAAATGCCACAACAGGTCTGCCTTGTATTTGCAATTTGTTGAATCAGATATAAATTCATAATACGTCTCAACTCCATTTTATCACACTATGAAGCCATTAAAAACAACATATCTAATTCATTACATTATGAATATTCAGTAGATATAATAACATCAAAACAGCAAAAAACATGCTATTCCCACTCTTTGAATATTTAAGGTTCTACAAAACTGTCATCTCACATGTAGTCAGTCCATCAGATCTAAAACTTCCCATTTGTAAGAGGAATTGCACTTGGCAAGTTCATAAAAGTTCAGTAGTATGGCATCCCTCTACTATTTATACATTTTAACAGTAATCTGGCTTTCTGTGCCTGTTTTGGCTTTTAGTGGATCTTCTATTTCTCAGTAACACATTGTCATTCTTTTTCCTTGCAGGTGTCCTCTTCGCTCCCATACTGTGAAGCCAACACACTTCTTCCCAAGCCCCCCAAATTGAGGAACAGCTCAAACTTCCCTACATATTCAATAGTTCACTGCTTGTTTTTCTCAGTCATCTCAGCAGTTTCTATACTTTTTTTAAAAAATGGGTTAAAATGTGTTTTTGCTTCAAAACTAGAATGAAGAAGCTTGAAGAGATACAGGTATGGGTCCTGTTATCCAGAATGCGTGGGACCTGGGGTTTTCTGGATAAGGGATCTTTCGGCAATTGGGATCATCATACCTTAAGGGGCAGATTTATCAAGGGTCGAAGTGAATTAGAGGGAATTTTCAAAGTAAAAAAATTCGAAATTCGAAGTAATTTTTTGGATACTTCGACCATCGAATAGGATACTACGACTTCAAATTTACTTCAACTTCGATTCGAAGTAAAAATTGTTTGAATATTTGACCATTCGATAATCAAAATACTGAAACTTCGACTTCAATACTTTGCCAAGTTAAACCTGCAGAAGTGCTATGTTAGCCTATGGGGACCTTCTACAAACTTTTTCTAAGCCTTTACACATCGAATAAAATTCCTTCGATCGTACGCTACAATCGTTTGATCCAACGATTTTTATTTGAGCGTAGGATTGCCAAATTTGGTGAAAAAACTTCGAATTCGATATTCGAATTCTACGTTTTTCAATTCGATGGTCGAATTTCGAAATTCGACCCTTGATAAATCTGCCCCTAAGTCTACTAAAAAATTATTTAAGCATGAATTAAACCCAGTAGTAGCTCCCAATAATGATTAATTATATCTTAGTTGCGATCAAGTACAAGGTACGGTTTCATAATTACAGAAAAAAAGAATAATTTTTAAAAATGTGAATTATTTGATTAAAATGGAGTCTATGGGAAATGGGCTTTCTGTAATTAGGAGCTATATGCACAATGGGTTTCCACACCTGTACAATAGTTTGTATTATTATCATATGAAATTGTAATTAGGATCTATATGCATAATGGGTTTCGAGATAATAGATCCCATACCTGTACAATAGTTTTTACTATTATCATATGAAATTGTACATTCCCTTGTGATGCTGAATTATTTCTCAGAATTGTGATACCTTTTAATAAGCCAACATTATAGGGCAGATTTATCAAGGTTCAAAGTGAAAATTCAAATTTCAAATTTGAATTTTCAATTTTTTTTATGGCCAAAACTGTGAAGTTCGATGAGGGAATTGTTAAAATTAAATTCAAATATTTTTTAAAATTCAAATTCGATTTTCAAAATGTATCATACACTGGCCCTTTAGGAACTCAAATTGGAATATTCTCCACCTTAAACCTTCCAAATTGTTCTTTTAACCTATGGAGGATGTCCTGGGATCAATTTGGAGTTGTTTGCATCCTTCTTGACATTCAAATTTTTTTCAGAAAAAAACTCAAATCAAATTTGGTTTAAATTTGATTTTGGTTTGAATTCAAGTTTGCGGGTCGATCCTATTCACCTGAGTACCAAAAACTAAATTTTTTTAATAAATTGCAGTTGGTCGAATTTCGAGTTCATGGGAGTTTAAAATAGCTCCTCCTATGCACTCGAAATTCGACCCTTGATAAATATGTCCCATGTGATTGTACAATGGAAATTCATATATTTTAGGAACAGTGATTATTTTTAAAAATTCCACCAAACTGTTTTTAACAACTGGTCTTCATTATTTAACAAATTACCTGTCCACAGAAAAGCCTTCTATAAAATCAGCGGATTTCTTACATATTTCTTAATTTTAAACAGTAGTCAAAAAGTACACAACCCCTGTAAAATAAACTTCAAAAGCACAAAAAAGCCAATTTTATTCAAGTAAGGTTTCATGCTGTATATGCAGAAGTATAGCAGATGAATTAATTAATTAATTAATGCCATGTAACCTCTTGCATACATTTTTATTGTAGCCTGTCCAAGTAACCCATTATAAGCCACACTTACCTTTATATTAACTGGATAGCTTAAAAATCACAAAATATTCTCCGGTCCCCAAAAAATTAAGCTGCATATTTACACAAAGATGGAAATTCTGTAGCATGCTAGAATGCTAGTAATAAAGCAATGGCGTGATGCAAACAAAAATTGACACATAATACCTAGGGGAAAGGGCTTGATATTATTTGACCTTCAGCAAATGTCTTTGTAAGAAAATTTGACATGTTGCAAAAAGCATTTCAGATAGTCTGAAGCTTGCAAAGTACTATTCACTTTTTAACTTGTGCTATCCCAAGCACCCTGCTGAGCATAGACATGTCTGCTTTTACCACGGATGCATATTCTAAAGTCAAACTTTTGACAAGAAAATACAAAAAGAGAGAGGAGCAACAGAAAGGTAGGGTTTGGAGTGTACAGTAAGGGGCACATTTACTAAGCTCGAGTGAAGGATTCGAAGGAAAATTTCGAAGTTTTTTTTGGCTACTTTGACCATCGAATTGGCTACTTCGACCTTCGACTTTGAATCGAACGATTCAAACTAAAAATCATTCGACTGTTCGACCATTCGATATTCAAAGTACTGTCTCTTTAAAAAATACTTTGACTACCTACTTCACCACCTAAAACCTACCGAGCACCAATGTTGGCCTACGGGGAAGGTCCCCATAAGCTTTCTAAGCTTTTTTTGATCAAAGGAAAATCCTTTGATCGATGGATTAAAATCCTTCGAATTGTTCAATTCGAAGGATTTAATCGTTCGTTCGAATGATTTTTCCTTCGATTGTTCAATCGAAGCATTTGCGGTAAATCCTTTGACTTTGAAATTTGAAGTCGAAGGATTTTACTTCGGGGGTCGAATATCGAGGGTTAATTAACCCTCGATATTCGACCAATAGTAAATGTACCGCTAAATGTTACTCAGACATCATTTACTTGCCTTTGGTCTTTGGTGTATATATACAGTAATTGCTGTGTACAGGGCATGCTTATGCTAATTCACAGTCATTCCTAATCTTATAT
Source organism: Xenopus laevis (assembly GCF_017654675.1). NCBI lineage: Eukaryota > Metazoa > Chordata > Amphibia > Anura > Pipidae > Xenopus > Xenopus laevis. Next base: position 110,910,018 of record NC_054374.1, on the reverse strand, counting down.
GCTGATATGCCTATGACTTAAATAATGCTCTCTGTATTTGATCTAAAAAAAAAAAAAATGGATCTGATTTACAGAACACTATTAATTGCAGGTACCAATTGATTGGTGCCCTTTTGATGCTAAATACAATTAACAATTGCCATCTGAAAACAACCTTCTGAACTATGGAATGATAGCATAGAAAATATATGAGGTACCTGTGTAGTAGCTGTCGAGGTAGTGCTACTTCGAGAACCCCACATCTGTTGAAACTGCACTCGAATTTCAGCAAATGTCTCAATAATTACAGCAATGAAGACATTCTGAAAAATAAAACCAAGAGCAAAACATGCATGTGAAATAACATTTAAAGATTTGATTTATATAGTACAAGACTGCTGTGTACCTTGACAAGCCAGGCAAGGAAGAAGATTAAGGTAATGAAATAGAAGTATGAGCGCCATCTGGGGAAGCTGTCTATTGCTCGATACATAAGAAAGACCCATCCTTCTTGAGATGCAGCTTCATAAACAGTAAATATGCTGGTTCCTGTTGAAAAAAAAGCATATCTTTAGATAATATATGAATGTATTTGGTATCCTAGGTTAAATTGACAAAGACAGGTCTAGTCTAGTCAGTAACATATGTCACATAAACTATACACTGGGCGTATGTGTAGGGTAATATAAGAACTCTATTTTATTTTATTAAGGTCCCGGGCTTGTCGAGTGTAATGTATTGGCTGCAACATATACGTCCAATCAACTTTAACTTCCCGCCGTATGCAAATTAGGCAACGCTAGCGTAACTTTGCTTTGCTTGCCGCAGTAATGATAGCACTACTTCACCAGCGTTCGGTGCCCTGGATGCAACTTCAGATTTAAGTGAATTAGTGTTGTCCTGGCAAATCTACGCCTGGCGAAGTGTTGCGATGTGAGCGAAGCGGACGCTAGCACAAATTCGACGCTTAGTGAATCTGCCCCTATGTATTATATAGTACAGTATCTACTTCTTGTCAGAAAGCCTATAATCAGATCTGATTTCTAAACTTATCTTTGTATGTATGTATGTATTTATAAATTTATTTATATAGCACTACTACCAGTGGCTTAACCACAGCTACAGCAGAGCCAGTGGCTGCAGTGGGGGCACTGCAGGTTACCTGTGATGCACACAAAATCATAGGTTACATGCAATTTTTCTAGTGTTGCTGGTGATCTGCATTTTTTTGGAATTTGGATAGGGGGACTATGATATGTAGCACTGCACAATTTTCCAATGTAAAAAAGTAGACATAGAGAGAACAAGTATTACAACAATGTGTTAAGAGACAAACACTAAGCCTTACGTGTCACTTTGTGCCACGCTACATAAACTATTCTATGCAATTAAAAGTGGAATGAACACCATTGATTTCTAATTCTTTGCAGGAGTTTATGGACACATATGTTCAATTCACTATACCTGTCACTAGTCCTGTCTATTAAATATGTAAGGATAACCCCAACTAAAACCTAGTACCCTAATAAGAAATAAGGTAAAGAAAGAGAAGTTATGAATTCTCATTGGTAGGACAACTTTTACATATAGGCATTTATATTACATTAAATACTGTATATTTGAGTCCTGCACGGGTCCATTTTTTGGAATTCGTACCCGCAACCTGCAATCCGCAAACCGGTCCCGCAACCCGCATTCTTACCCTCTTGGACCCACTTACCCGACCTGCAAGTACCTTATCCGCAACCCAGACCCGCGACCCATTAAGAATCAGGAAGTGCTGGCATTGTAAACCGGAATTGACATCATCGGAAGTAGGCGTGGTCAGAAAAAGGGAGTAAAAATCGCTATTGAGAGGACCCGCGGCCCGACCCGCGACCTGCGTATATACCAACACTCGGAACTTCTACCCGAAAGGGTACCGCAGGTTTTTGCGATATCCGACCCACTGCAGGACTGTAGTTTATTTACAATGTTGCATAACTTGTCAGTTCTAGTAGAGTGTAAGGCTTTATCCCCAGTTATCTTTGGAAGAGCACCTTTATTCCAGTCTGGTCACAGTCAGTTGCAGGGCACTATGTGTATGTGAAATATGACATTGTTGTATTGTGGGACATCACATGAGTTTAATATCCAAATGGAAACATGGCTTTAATGTCTATACATTCTATACTAGCTTCTGGTTCATTTTGGTTAGGACTCTGATTAGAGTATTTGTTTTAAGAATCGTTGGGGTTGTAATGTAGAAAATCCCAAAAATCTGAATGGGTGTAAACATAGTGTGGTCCTCTGGGCACTTTTATATTTTACATGCATTTTCTGTTTAGTGGATATTATAAATGGAAACAAGGAAGGCACACTGATGAAGAAATGACACTTTATTCAACTAGCCATCACGAAATCCATGCCTTATGTGTATTGTATCTATTCAGTTAACCCTAGGGTTGGGGACTCCCAGTTGATCCAAGAGCTGTTAGATAAATTTGGTTAAATTTACATCAATTCATTCTTTGGGGTTAGATCACCTTTAATAAGCTACCTAGGTAAGTACTATAAGCTGCAAACAAGCACCTAAAAAAGCAGGCAAAAATTATTTATAACAAATGTAATTGCCTTTTCCACAGATACCTAAAATATGCCTTGCAAATTGATATTTCAGCTCAGTATTCTTAAATTCTTTAAATAGTCTTTAAATTCATCTACAGCATAAAACATGTGTTAAACATCAAAAAATAAAAACTAAAACCCTTCCTGCCTTCCCAAAATAAGTTTCTTTGTGGATCCACATATCTTATGCAATATTTATTACTTTGCCCTGTGAAAAAACAAAAATAAGACTACCAAATGAGACCACCCCAAAAACAAAATATACCACCTAGCTAAAAATATTGATTTCTGAAATGATTGTATTTTTGTACTTTGTTGCATTTTACAATAACAGTCATCAAGCACATGCTTTCTTCGTGTTCTTTATGTTGAAGTTCATATTAGCATTAGCCAAGAAGAAAGCTTTTTACGACTCTCTCTAATATAAATAGTAAAGCTTAATTATTGACAGATTACCAAATCATATAATTTTAAGGTTTTAAACAACACTGGTTTAAAAAAAGGAAAATCATACAGCTTATATTGGCTTTGTAATTATCTGCATTCAGTGGTATTAGAACATAATGTTCAACTTTTAAATTGAGTCTTAAGTCTTAAGAACAAAATAAAAAGAAAATTGCATACTCCACTATGAAACAAGTTCCTTTCCACAGTCATTACATCAAAATATGATGGATTTATATGTTTATTTCTCAGTAGTGCTCATAAATCAGTGATTGAAAGATGTGAATATAAAAACAAGCACCCTTTTTCCACAAAATCACACTGTGGTGAAGGCATACTGAAAGAAACCTCCCCAAATAAAAATATATTACTCAGTAAAATATATAGTATATTTTATTTATAATGGAACCTACTGTACATCTGCCAAAACTGACATTATCAAGATATCTAGATTATCATCACCTAACCACACTGGAGTTGATGTATTAGTAAAGCACAGTTTGGGGCCTATCCACTAACAATTAGAATTTGTTTGTTTTTTCACAATATTTGTGGTTTTTCTACATTTCTTTAAAACTCAAAAAAATTGAGAGCTATCAAGTATAAAAATAATTAAAAAGTGTAATCCAAAAAAACTCACCAGGTTGTTGAGGTCCTAGAATTCAGTGGGAGTTGCGCTAATCCTATTGGACCTTTTTAATCAATTGTGCTTTTAGAGGTTTTCTGATTTTTTTTTTGGCTAGGAATTGTCAGAAAAACAAAAAGGTTATAGAGGTATTCTTATTTTTATAGGATTATTCTGTGCTTTTTTCATTTGTGCTTTTTAAATTCAGTTTTTGTAATAAATTCCATGGCATTCGTGGTTTTAGAGAAAGTGAGTTTAGTTTATGGTTTAATAGCCCACTCAATTACAATATATACTAAAGCATACATCTAGCAGTTTAATACACATTAAAATAAAACTGTCCAGACTATGAATGGTTTTATACATTCCATATCGAACAACAATCTCATGTCAGCACTATAGAAAGAGATAAAGCATAACAGTGTTGTCGGTTATAATGTAAGCCAATTTTTAAAACACATCCTCATCTGAAGGGTGATCAGGGTGAAGTGGCTGTGATCACCTCTATTGCTTTATCATGTTGATTCTTTGTGTGTAGCCACTTGCACTCCGTCTGAATTGCTTCTGACTAGTCATATAGGAACGCATGCTGAATTGTGCTGACATAGAATAATGGCAGTATAAACCAGATAATATCTTGAACTTTAGCATGCAACATCCAATGCAAATGTAATCCAAAGTATAGAAGAGTTTCGAAAAAAAAGTAGAAGTTTAGAAGGGAGAGAGTGGGGGATAGGGATATATAAGAACTGTCCAGGAATCTTCACATTCAGGCCAGCATTCGGCCTTTACCTAAGTGTCTCTTTCACCTGTGGTAGGACCGCCGAAGTCTGGGGGAGAAAGCTGATACATGAGAATGTTTGAATCTCAGTGTAGCCCTATTATAGCTTTCTTTGGATCGCGTCTTGGGATGCTCACCTTTGCTATTTCTGACTTTAGGTTTGATGGAGCTGCAGGTTGCGGTCGGAACCAAGTACTGGGTCCAATAATATCATTTTTTGATAAAATTTATTGTTTCCTTCTCTGTTGTAGGTCTCATCTGCTCAAATTTATAGACGTCCAACACCTTGTTAAACCAGTCTTTAATTAACGGTGGGTTTGTTTGCTTCCATCTTTGTGGACTTAATGCTTTAGCAGCGTCTAGCAATACAGGTGTCAATGATTTTTTATATGTAGAGCATGTGTGTTGTGCAGCAGGGCTGCAAGAGGGTCATCTTTGACATCACAATTAATTTGAATTGTAAATTTTATGTCAACACTCAGGCTATTTTGGCTTCCTCGTATTTACATTTTTAATGCTAAAAATCGCGTATTTGACTAATTCGTCAAAAACCACAAAGAAAAACTCCAGTACAAAGTTTCTGCATTTAAAATCTGGTGAGATCTTATAGAAGTAAGTGAGAGTTTTGAGCTTTTAGAGGTTTCCAGAGTTATTTTCATATGTAATTACATGACAATAATGATGGGCGAATTTATTCGCCAGGCGCGAATTCGCGGGAAATTTGCGCGATTCGCGAAAAAAAAAATTTCCGAAAAAACGGGCGCCGAAAAACGAGGCGCTGGCGCCGTTTCACAAATTTTTTGCCATTTCGCAAATTCGCCCATCACTACATGACAATTCTTACTGAAAAGAGGATTTTGTGGTTTTGGTATTCTTATCCATATTTGTTCTCCTTATTTCTTTGTTCGTGCTTTTTATATTGGCATCTTTTAATAAATCAGAAGACATTTGTACTTTTTTAAAATGGAAGTTTAGTCATGGTTGAAAAGAAAATGTTAAAACTAAGCATATTTAAATTTGAATAGGTCTCCCCATAGAGGATACAATATATAGAGACAAACCTTTGGTGTATATTTATATAACATAAATGATTAATTTCAAAATCCAAGTGGCAAGAAAGTATTGAGCAAGTTTATGCTGTATGCTAAGCATATCAAAATAGATTTTGAATCAACACCCTGCCAGATGTGTTCTGCCATCTGCCATTAAACAATAAAGCTGGGGACTAATGGAAAGGTGTGACTATACTCCTTTAATTATCTGTGTAGCAGATCATCCAAACTATTTCTTTACTTTGGAACACTGACCAGTTGTCTCAGTGCCATTGCCTTTTCTGTCACAGTCTCTCTTAGATTCTGCAAACAATGGCTGATGACTGCCCAGAAGCAACCACCAAAAGGTATAGATAAAATTGAAAAAACTAAAGTGATTCAGCATAAGCTGTATTTGTCATTTATTGCCAAGTCCACACTACTATTGGGACAGTTTCTGTAGGAGAAACTATTCCAATGTCTATTGATATAATACAGTCTATCAGTTGAGTTTGTTGTATGAATCTCAAATAAAAAAACATTTCTTCTGTTATACCATGGAAAACTACAATAATGTCATTAAACTTCATATAACAGAATAAAACATGCATGAAAGCATTAGATGCATATAGTGTGTTTTATATTTTTTGTATTCTGTACATACACTTTCTATCTAAAAATCTTGCCAACCAAGGTTTTATTGAATTACGCATTTTAATCTGATCAGACTTTATACCGCAAAGCACTTGCCACAAAGAAATTTATTTCAACTAGGGCTTAGAATACACAGGTGAGCCAAAGTTTAGGTCAAGTGCACTATAATTATCTATATAAAATTTCCTATTAATGCTGCAAACATTTTACTGGCAAAATTAATGCAGGTTTACTAAAGTGCAATGCCCTCATATGTCTTGCAATAGCTGAAATTAATTATGCAAATTTAAAACCTAACACCAGCTTTAATATTGATGAGTCCTGAGATTTTTTGGTGGCAATTTAGGTGAACTTTTGTAATATAAATCTAAAGTAAATATTTGCTGCCAATGTAAATATTTCACAAGACCCCTCTAAGAAATAGTTTATATGCATTATCAATTAAATCATTAAAGGAATTGTTTAGTGTAAAAATAAAAAGTGGGTAAATAGGCTGTGCAAAATAAAAAACATTTTCTAATATAGTTAGTTATCCAAAAATTTAATGTATGATGGAGTGACATATGTGTAACTTAATAGCTAGAACACTACTTCCTGCTTTTCAGCTCTCTTGGTTCTCACTGACTGGTTACCCTAGTAATAGCAGCTGCTATTTTATTAAATACATTCTGTTTCATTTTATTTTTAAGACCGGAGTAGTGCTGATCCCCTTTTTGCGAATATGTATATATATATATATATATATATATATATATATATATATATATATATATATATATATATATATATATATATATATATATATATATATATATATATATATATATATATATATATATATATATATATATATATATATATATATATATATATATAAAATCAGTAATCATTTATATCATAGGCATTATTGTTACCCAATTAGAATCCCCAATGTGTAACACACCTCTGTGCTCAGATTAAAAATTGCACTAGTCCATCCTATCACCCCATTCTTTAAAGGCTTAGTTCAGAGTAAAAATAAAAAAATGGGTAAACACATATGCTGTGAATAAAAAATGTTTCTAATATAGTTAGTTAGCCAAAAATATCTATAAAGGCTGGAGTGAGCAGATGTCTAACATAACACAATTCCCGGATTTTCAGCTCTCGAACTCTGAGTTACTCAGCGACTTGAAGGGGGGCCACATGGGACATAACTGTTCAGACATTCAAAAGCAAACAGTTATGATCCATGTGGCCCCCACTCAAGTCATTGATTGGTTACTGCCTGGTAACCAATCAGTGGAAAGCAAGAGAGTTGCAAAGCAGGAAGTTGTGTTCTGGCTAGACATCCAGTCACTTCAGTCTTTATACATTAAATGTTTGGCTAACTAACTAAAATGAAAACTTTTTTTATTTTGCACAGCCTATTTATCCAGTTTTTATTTTTATACTGAACAATACCTTTAATTGTACTGTTCAGAACTAGTTTTATACTTAAAAAACATCAGACAGAACACTTTCTAACATAATGTCTATATACTGTATTAGTTTTATATAGAGTACAAACTATGTATTCCCCGTTTAATTTCTAAGGAAATCTGTTTTTTGTAAATACAAGTTGCAAGGTTTTAAAGTAATATCCCTATACATTTTAATGTATTTGTATATCCATTTACAGTAACTAGCAGACATTTATGTTTACTGTTGCATGGGGAACTTACTAAAAGAGCAAATTAGGCTCACAAGGACCATGGGATTTGCAAACAAATCTGACAATTGTAATGTAGATGATTCAGTGTATGTGCTTGCTGAAGAACAAAACAGATTATCTGATTTTCAGACTACCTCCTTACAGACTATTGTTTTTATGCATAAAATGTTCTTTTCAGATGTATTGAATGGTGTTCAGGTTAAAGATGGTTTATAGTTCAGGGATAAAGACTAAATGATTTTGCAATCATTTGGTTCTACTGTAATCATGCCAATCAGCAAATAGTTTAGAATAGCATATAACTCCTAACTATTTTCAGTTGTTTTGCATGAGCAAATAAGGAATTAAATATGAACACATAAATGCTAAAATCAAGGTACACGAATAGCACATGAATGATCAGCTCAACAGGCAATTTGATTACATTAATGCAAAGATGCAGTTGAATGTAATCCTATGTATATAGAAGATATTTTATCATATATAGGTAGGGACAATATTTCAACATTTAAGTAAGGAGAGTTTTATTCTGTACATTTAGCAGTATATGATATACAAAAGGTCAAAGTGGGAAATCAAGCAGGTGACTCCTAGCAGTTTTTTCTATATCCCAATTTATCAATGGGAATATTTTAATGAATTGATCCCACTGAAGAATGTGTACATTTGCTTAAATGTGTTTGACTGCTTATGTGGGGCTTTAGTGTTCAGTGCAGTTCAGCATCTGCACCAAGCGTGTATGTTGATACTCCACAGCAATGTATTCTGACATTATTGAAAATATTCCATTCTTTACTGGTTCATTTTTGCTAAATCAAGCAGTTTTAAACTTTTCCTTATTAATGCAAAAAATGTCCTTATTAAGTGTTTTTCAAAAGTTGTCTTTAAAAATGCAAGGTATTTGAAAGACAGTATTATTTTCCATATATCACCAATCCGACAAAAACAAATCCTATTTACTAATTCTCAGCATCACCTGAATATTCAAAGTCTTGTAAAGACATTCTGGTAATTTAAATGGATAAGCCTTTAACACAGAAAGGCAGGGTGTGGTGACAGTGATTTATGACCATCATAAACCGTTAGAAAGGCAAGTATGTAATTTGAAATAAGTGTACAAACTTATAAACAATGCCAGTTCTCAGTTTTTAGTCTGCTAAACTAAAGGAAAAGGAACGGCATTGTCACTGGGGTTACACATCCCTGTGTGATAATTTTTCACTCTACTGCACATGTGCACCCTGCCTTGGGCAACAGAGAAGATACAAGAACATGAAGAGGATTATAGTGTGATGCTCCTTCAGTAGTATCCTGGGTCGACCCAGGGTCTCAGGTAAGTGATAATAATCACTAGAAGGTGCCTAACATTATGTCCCCCCCAGTGAATATGTCTTTCCTTCTTCCTTCTTCCACTTCTGTTACCAGGTTAGTTAATCGTCATTCAGAAAAGAAATACACAAATACTAATAAAGCAGTTTAGCACAGAATTAAGACTTTAAATAGCAGGCAAAAATAATAATTGAAGGCATGCATGAAAATGAATTAGAAAGCACCTTTTCATATGAGCAAGCCATCAAGCAGGTAATAAAGACATCAATATTTCTTGCAAGCAATCTTAATTAAGAAAATGTCAAATTGAAGTTATTGTAAATGTTGTAAAAATCAAATCTTGGAAGCATAATGTTCCTCCTCTATATTTCATAAAGTGAACCAAATAAATTAGACTAATATTAGATTACTTAAAACCTGCTCTGACCACATATATAAAATTATCTCTATCAAGAAAAATTTAGATTTCACAAAGTTTAACATTGTGAACATTTCAAATAGTCTGGTATTCCTAGTAGTTTAATGTATTCTCTAGTGATGTGGGGGCCTGCCTAATACCCTGGAGGGGCCGGGCAGGTTTGGCCAATTCTGCAACAGATTTTTGGGTCAGGTTGAGCTCTTCCTTCCACTCTTCCTGCCTGTGAATACACTGTACCAGCTTCTGCCTTTTGGCAACCTTTATTTATAGATGCATGCCTGCCCCTCCATTTTGTCACGTCAGAGATGATTGGCCAGGGGCTGATCTATTAATGAGTAGTTTTGCTGGGTCAGACTGGAAGCTGGTTGGGAAGGCTACAGTCCAGGTTGGGCGTGGTCCAAATTTTTCTGACCCACACATCACTAGTATTCTCCTATCAGAAAAGTGTTCAACAAATTGACACATTTACAGATTTGATCAAACTGTCAAATCAGTTACAATGTATTTAATGCATTTGTATTTTCTATGTTGGATTGTATTAATGGTATTTTTCTTTTGTAACAACAAGCCAGGGGGAAAATACTAATTTTATACCATTCTTAATTCAGAAAAGTTTTTTTTTCCACTTTTACCTAATTTAATGACCCAGGTAGTGGATTAAATCAGGCTCATCCAGTCATTTGATCCACCTGGAGAGGACCATTCACTGATGCAGTCCTTGCACATTGGCATTTTCAAATCGGTCAGATTACAGGTTGTGCAAGTCATCTTTTTGTCTCCTACATGAGTCAATATACCGCAAACTCAACTCTTAATTTTCTGACTGAAAGCAGTCCCATGTTCCCAATAATAGATGTATGCAATTCTATCGATACCAATGAGGTATCTGGCAATACTGATAGTAATAGCTACATTTTACTGCTGGCAAAACTGGTCCGATTGCTAAACATTGGGATTATATGAAAATGAAAGACGGTACTACTGCTAAACATAAGAAACATAGGAAAATGAAAAGCTGGTACTACTACTACTACTAAACAATTAGATCATATAAAAATAAAAGCTGGTACTACTATTAAACAGTGACATCATAAGTAAAGTAAAGATGGTACTACTGCTAAACATTGGTATGATATGAAAATGAAAGCAAGCACTACTGCTATACATTGGGATCATATGACAATGAAAGATGTGGTTACTATTAAACATTGGGATCACAATAAAAATGACAGTTGGCACTACTACTAAACATTTCGATTATATGTAAATGGAAGCTGATACAACTAAACATTGGGATCATAAGAAAATGAAAGCTGGTACTACTACTCACAGTGGGATTATATTACAAATGTCATTGTGTTGTTTTTTTCAGAATTTAACAAATTGTGAGTTCATCCACAAAGCTGTGCTCAGGTTAACTTTCCTCTAGTCAATTATCTGCAAATGCAAGCAGGGTCCTGTATTATCAAAGCAGGCAGATGGCTTTTATTATTGGAACAGTAGTGATGCAAGTGGCACAGAAAACCCGGAATAGGAAATTCACTTAGGGGAGAGATTGCAGTACAGTGGGAAATAATATAAATGACTTCCCAAAGCCCAAGAGGACCTACACAATTGTACTTGTTTACCTTTTTTGAGTTATAATGCCACATGTCATATTTTTATAGAAGCTGATTATTAAAATACTGTTTGATGTAATGTACCATAATAACATCAGTTTCGGTTATATAATTATCATGCCATTTCATTCAAATTCTGAGCATCTGTGTTTTATTTATGCCTAGGGTTCTACAGTCATTTTAGATTAGCATTTGCCCCATATTTTAAAACTCTCATGGTAGACTTTCAATAACCTGTTTATTTATGTCAAAGCCCCTCCCCTTGACAATGAGAAACTGCTGGCCAGTACAAATAAACAACAGTAGAATGTGTGCTGTATTTGTGTAAAATTCAACCACACCAAAGCAATAGCTATTCCCATTTTTGAGGGAGATACACTTTTATCACAACCTTTGTAATTTAATGCATTATAAAACTAGAGGATGCAAACAGAAAATCCAGTAGCTACATTTATTCAGGTTAGACAACCTTAGTTGTCCTGTAACAGATGATCATATAAAACAAACCATGGAATCACTGCTGAGTTAAATGCAATCCAGGAGTGACCAGAGTTACTGGACCCTTTAAACAGATCTCTTATTATATCATACCCACCAACTGGTCATTTATTAAAGTCGGAATGCTAAAAACGCAAAACATTTGGGTTTTTTTTTACTTTGAAATCAAAATTTTTAGTGGGAAGAAACACTTACATTTATTGAGATTTATTATACCCCTAGGCTACAAAAAGTCAGAATCCGAAATCCGCCATCTTAGACCTGCCGAGGTTATGTATAAGTCAATGGGAGAGGTCCCTATCCTATTTGGAAGTTTCTGTAGTCTGCCCTGGAATTAGCTAGAAAATCCGACTATTTCAGGTTTCGGGAAAAAGCCAGAAAAAATAGAACAATTTGGGAAAAAAATCTGAAAAAAGAAAAACGTATTATACGGTTCTCGCTCGATTTTATTGAGTTTTTCCCCAATCCAATTAAATCAATGGATTCTAGTTTATTGGACTTTTCTAAATCCTAAAATTTGGATTTTGATAAATAATCCCCTTAAAAAACAGAAAAAAGGGCATATACATTATACTAACATGATGTATTATACACCACTATAATACACAAGACCAATGTAACTGGTACAGTATATACTTTTAAATCATGCTATGCTTTTTTATGTCACATGTATCATACAACTCACTGAAATGATTTAACAAAATGTACTGGTGTTATTGAGTTATGTCACAGCCAATATTATTTATGTACTCTTTGGAGGGTGGGAATGTGGATTTGCTGTTGTATAGTGGGGTAACTATTATTGTAATGTTACTGTAATGTTTCTATACATCTTTGTAATAGTCTAAGGGTGCCCAACAAAATGTTGCCTTGAACCCATAACGTCTGAATATCTCTAAGATAATCTTGATTTTTTTAAACATTTTGTTGGGTTATTAATTTTAATTAAACATAAAGAGCAGATTATATATTTTAATAATTTATGAATAAAAACAGTAATTAAAAAATTGCTGTTGTGAGAGTATTGCCAAAATACAAAAAATATCTTAGCGTTTGGAGCACAACAATGGTATTTACAAGACCATCTGTATGAATTTGGTAGGCAACTGGTGATGGGCGAATTTCTCCCGTTTTGAATCGCCGAAAAATTTGCGAATTTCTCGCATAATTCGCAGAAAGGTGAAAAATTAGTGAAAAGATTGTGAAATCAGAAAGTTTCACGAAAAATCGTCAAATTCAAAAGTTTTCATGAAAAAATCGTGGAATTCGTACATTTTAACAAAAAAATCATGAAAATCTGACATTTTCACCGGCAAATTTTCGCAGGAGATTCGCGTTTTTAGTCACCGTTGGTGAAAACCCATCAATGCCAAAAACATGGAGACCTACTGTATAGCCTCAAAAAGGAATCAAAACTTACTTAAGCAGTAAGTTCAAGCAGTTAATGCAATTATGATAATGAGATACAGATATAAAGCATTTCTAAAAAAAAAAAAAAAAGTGAATGCAAAAATGTACAATAAAATCAATATAAACTAGATACACTGCAATAAAATAGATTCAAGCAATTTAACATACCTATTTCATTAAAGCCACTGTAGCCAAGCTCTTGCCTGCTCAGCCCAAGTTCTTTCAGATCCACGCACCTAAACCCACGAGGACACTGATATCCTTCTCCTTCAGGGGAGCAGTGCGTATCTGGAATGGCTAAATTATTCCAAGTCAGGTTTCTTAAAAAGAAAGATATAGGTAGGTGCTAACTACATACATAATGGGTATATAGATCAATTAACAGTTTAAGCCATGTCCATTGCTGATCCATGCGTATACTTTAGCACATTCAGTCTTCAACACCAAACAAAATTGCAAATACTGAAAAGCAGAAAATGGTTTGCAGAAATGGAAATTCGCCCATCACTGATTGTGATCTAAACATAATATTCAAAGTATTTATATTTTTACATATTGAAGGCCATGACTGTTTATACGGTATACAAGAAAAGGAGCACTTTTAATAAATGTTAACTTTTCAAAATATTTAGAATTGCTTGTTTGTTTTGGACTTTTTTTCCGAAAAGCCTGAATTTTTAGGATTTTTGCCGGAAAAGCCAGAAATAGTCTGATTTTCAGGCTAATTCCAGCACAGACCACAGAAACTTCCAAATAAGATAGACCTCTCTCATTGGCATTCAGACTTTAATAAATAATCTTTTTTTTTTTTTTTGAAACTTGCATGTTTATTATGTAGTAAACGAGTACAGAACAAACACTTGACTCGATGGTACATAATGAAAGCACATAGAAATACAAACAATATGCAAACTGTTTGGTACATGAAAGAAGAAAGAAAAGTAAAAAGAAAAGAAAGTAGAATAAAGCAATATTAAGGCATCATGGAATAAAAGAAAAATCCTAGGTAGTACATGGCATATTTGGCATATTAGGCAAGGTAGCAGGGTACGTAACCTTATCCCCATAATCCAACTGTTACCAGAAGTAGCAATGGCAGAGGGCATAACCTCACAAGAGTCATGGAGGGCGCCACGGATCCCAAATTTGGCTACATTTGAGTTTGGACTCCAATGATCTTGCAATCAGTCTCTCCATATGTTCCCTGAATTCCAATTGTTGGAGTAAGTGCTGTATATTAGGAGTCTCCTTTTGTTTCCAGGATTTCGCTATTAACGTAGCTGCAGTATTGAAAATGTGAAACAAGAGTTTCCTGTTAAGGTTAGGAGAGTTTACAGGATATATTTGTAGGAGCCCTATTTGGGGCAGGCAAGGCAAGGTATAGTCCAATCTGTTGTTTAGTAAGGAAAAGACGGTAGACCAGAACGGTTTAACTGACGGACAGTGCCACCACATATGAATATAGGTACCAACTTCCCCACATTGCCTCCAACACAAAGGAGAGTATTGGGAGTGTATTTTTGCTATCCTTTGCAGAGTAAGGTACCAGCGATGAAGTACTTTCAGATGTGTTTCGATGTGGTTTGTGCAGTTAGTCGCACCTTTGGGGGCCAATATGGAATGCTGCCAAATACCAGGGGCAAAATGAGTTTGGAGATCGTCCTCCCATTTTTGCATATACGGAAAGAGGAAGTCATCTGGTAATTGGAGTTGCTGTTGGTAGCAATCTGAGATGAGTGCTTTACCGTCCCATGCTTTACTGCAAAGGTATTCCATTTTAGTCTTAGGACGTAGGATTTTCACATTCGGAAGATGAGACTTGAGGAAATGAGTTACCTGGAGGTAAGTGTAATAATGAGAGAGTGGTAAGCCGTATTTTTCAGCTAAATCCTCAAATCTCCGCAAGGAGTTCGCAAAGTACAAATGTCCAATATCAGTGATACCTTTAGTAATCCATGTTTGGAGATTGATGTTAGGGATCAAACGGTGCAAGGCTGCAATGGGAGTCAGAGGCGATGGAAAAGAGGTAAGGTTAAGTTTTTTGGTCATGACATCCCAGATATGCAACAGAGTCCTCTCTAAACAAATTGGGTAGTGACACTGCAACATTCCTAAGGCTTAGCAAAATGTCGTCTGCAAATAATCCGATTTTATGTTGGGTCATACCGCACGAAATTCCATCTATGTCTACATTTTCTCTAATCCTCTGAGCAAGTGGTTCTACCATTAGTGCAAAAATAAGGGGAGATAATGGGCAGCCTTGCCTCGTGCCATTAGTGATGGAGAAGGCGTTAGAGAGGGCCCCTGCCATACATATCTTAGCCGTAGGAGTAGTGTACAGGGGGAGCACAGCTTTGAGGAAGGTTGGACCTAACTGGTATTGCCGAAGAGTCTCCTCCATGTAAGCCCAGTTGACCCTGTCGAACGCCTTCTCTGCATCCAAAGATAGCAAGAGCGCTGGGGTTTTCTGCTGTTTTAATATGTGAATAATATTATGGAATCTGCGTGTGCTATCTGAACCTTGTCTATGAAGTACAAACCCAACTTGATTTGGGTCAATAAGGGAGGGGAGAATCTGGTTAAGTCGTTGTGCCAAGAGTTTAGCATATAATTTAAGATCAGTGTTCAGGAGCGCTATAGGGCGATAGCTTTGGCATTGATCGGGGGGCTTTCCAGGCTTAGGAATGGTAACAATATGGGCCTGGAGATATTCTGGAGTTATGTCTCCCGTATCCATGATATTTTGGAATACTTGAAGCAAATAGGGGGAGAGTATAGGGGAAAATATTTTGTAATAGGCGTTAGTGAACCCATCTGGCTTTATTCAGTTTCAGGGTCTTAATTACAGCCTTTACCTCATCACTAGATATTGGTGAATTCAAGATATCTCGCTGAGATGGCGTGGGTTGAGGGAGTTTAATTCTATCTAGATATTCTCGAATTATACTTAAGGTTGGTTTCGGTGTAGTGGTAGTATCTTTAAGGTAATACAATTCAGCATAATAGGCGGCAAACTCATTAGCAATAACTTTAGGATCAGTTTGTTTGCCATGTAGAGTTGTTATATGACTTATCCTAGCCTGAGCTTGTTGTTTCCTCAGTTGCGATGCCAATAATCTATCATCTTTATTGCCCTTGGAGTAAAAGAGTTTTTTAAGTAATTTCAGCCGATAGGCTGTTTTAGCTGCAATAATGTCATTGAGTTTTTGTCTAATTTCATTAATTTCTTGGTACTGCAAGGGACTAGTCTGATGGATAGTCTGCTTCTCCAGAGATGCTAATTTAGTTTCAAGTTGCAATTGAGAATCGTCTCTGGACGCTCTAAGTCATTTAGCGAGGGAAATAAACTCCCCCCGCAAAACCGCCTTATGTGCCAACCATACTGTCTGGGGGCCTACCTCACCGTTAGAATTTAAAGTGAAATACTGCTGTATAACTTGTTCAATGTAAGCTTTACTGTCATCTTTGAGGAGCAGACTATCGTTCAGACGCCATGGTAATTTATCTGTGGGGGAGTTAGAGTCAGGAATCTCTATACCAATAGGGGCATGGTCAGACCAAGTTCTCAACCCTATCCAGGCATTTACGCTTTGCGTAGTGGTTTGAGGGTCGGCAAAGAACGCATCTATTCTAGTGTGGGTACCAAAGCGAGGGGAGAAATAAGTGTAGTCTCTGGCAAGTAGATTCTTCGCTCTCCACACATCTATTAAGCCGTGGGAATGTAGGAGGTTGCTAAACGTTCTACAGTGTTTCCTCTGTGTCTGCGATATAGGGCCACTCTGACCTTTAACAATGTCAACGTTAGGGTCCGAGACCATGTTAAAGTCCCCGGCAATTACACATTTTCCAATTTTATAATGAAGGAGTTTTGGGAGAATTTTTGCTAGAAAGTTGGATTGGTGTTCATTCGGGGCGTAAATGTTAATCAATGAATATGCTGTTGAATTCCTATACAATTCAACAGCAAATATCTACCCGCGGGGTCAGCATGCACACCCCTGAACTGGAACGGTAATTTGGATGAGATGAGGATAGAAACCCCTTTAGACTTATTTTTAGCGTAAGCATGATAGGAATGTGGGAAACGCTTAGAGGAGAATTTAGGAGGAGCTGAATGACAGAAATGAGTTTCTTGGCAGAAGAGAACATCGGCCTTCGCCTTGTAGGCATCGTGCAAAAGCTGATTTCGTTTATTAGGGGAGTTCAAACCTCTGCAATTTAGTGAATAAAATCGCACCATTTCTGTGGCAGGTGTGCATGCTTTTCTCTGACAGGGCTGACACAATCAAATAGAAAACTAACAATATGCCTAGAGCCTGGTAACAAAAAACAAAAGAGAGAAAAAAATATATGCCATGTACTAATAATCAAAAAACAGAAAGAAAACAAACAGTAAACAAGTGAAGAAACCTTCGAAAGCATGGGAACTTAACGAGGTGCTTGTGGTTTTTGGCAGGTAACCACTACTCGACTCCAATTCCCAGTATGGAGCCTTGGGGGGTGGACAGGTCGAAAAGTCGTCTGAATCAGAAGGAGACATCTCGACGTCGAGAAGCAAACTGAAAACGGGAAAATATTGGACCATGCAGGAGAAAGCATCAACCTTTAAGCCAATCTTTCTGGAGCTTCTTTGGCGAGTGAGTCGGTGAAAGTCGCTCCGAAGTAGGAGCTGTAGCAGGAGCTGAAGGCAGATCCCATCTGGCAAGGGCTTTTTTGGCGTCGCTCACAGTAGACAGTATGGTGGGTGTCCCATTACGCTGAATGATGAGCTTGACTGGGTAACCCCAGCGGTAGGGGATGTCATTCTGCCGTAAAATTTTCGTGATCTCCGCGAAGGCCTTGCGTTTGAGCAGAGTGGCAGGAGCCAAGTCCATATACACTTCAAGGTGTTGGTACGGCTTCGGCCAATTTTCCTTCTTACGAGCATGAGAAAGCAGCTTGTCTTTCGTTTGGTAAAACACGAATCTGGCAAGGACATCCCTGGGAACATTATCAGTAGGGATGTAGCGAACCGCCGATAATGTGTTCGCGAACGCCGTTCGCGAACACCGGCAAAAAATGCGAACAGTTCGCGAACTTCGAACATCCGAAAATCGTTCGATTCGAACGATCGGAGGATTTTAATCGTTCGATCGAACGATTTTCGTTCGAATCGAACGAAAATCGTTCGATTTTAGAGATCGAATGATCGAATGGTCGAACGATTTTGACGCGAACGCCTATTGGCGAACGTCGCGCGACGTTCGCGAACTTGCGGCGGACGCGAACAGCCGATGTTCGCGCGAACAAGTTCGCCGCCGAACAGTCCGCGACATCCCTAATTATCAGGGGCTGTTCTGGGTTTTGGAACCCTATGGATACGATCAATAGCCATTTCCAGTGCATGTAGATCTGGCAGGATCACTCGAAGTAACTCAGTGATATGGGTTTCCAAATCCCTAGGGAGTACAGTTTCCGGTATGCCCCTGAAGCGCAGATTATTTCTGCGGGACCTATCTTCCAGGTCAGTCACTTTATCCGACATGCGATCAAGGTCGGAGCGTGTTTTAGTATGGGAGTCTGCTAAGTCATTATGGGCATCGGCAAACTCACCCATTTTCTCCTCCATATGCGCAGTGCGATCGCCCAAGTCTCTGATCTCTTTCCTGAGGTCATCAGACAGTTGCTTGATATCGCTCTGCAGTGTGTGCTTCATATCTAGGAGCATTTCCTTTATCTGGGCCGCCGTGGCAGGTGCGTGCTCTGGAGATTTAGCAGACATAGCAGTCGGCAATATAGGCTTTTTGCTGCGCAGCAGTTCCAAGATGTCGCCGGACCCTGCGGCCGCGTGTGGAGACTTGACTGCGGCTGGAGTAAAGAAAGCGGTAACTGCCTTCTGCTGCTGTTTTTGCGCCTGTCTGGTCCCCCTCATTGACACAGAGCAAATCAATCTTAGTATATAGCTGTTGGGGGAATCAGAAAGCTATTCTTCCCTCATAACATTCTCCTCAAGGACGGAGCGCTAGCAGTACGCGTCCATCCGGTTCAGCAGGCAAACTCCGCCCCCCTTTAATAAATAATCTTAATGTGAAAGCAAGTTAATTTTGTTTTACTTCCAAGGAGATGCGTTACATTGCTGCAGAAATGCATGTAGACATGGGAAGAAATAAAAATCAGTAATAACCATTAAAACGTAATCCTATGTGGGGTTTTTTCCATTCATATGTACAGTAGCTGTTGAATGCTTTGTAAATATATAGACATAAATTAAAATACCCAAAATATCGGTGTTGAACATTTTCTAGATAAATTAATTCATAGTATTACACCGTATTGTTGTATTTAGGGTGTTTAAACGTACCCGTGTACTGTGTCATTTGTAACACAATGGAAGGTAAATGTTCCAAACATCTGAACTCCGAGAATCCCATACAACAGAAGAAAAAATAATAAAAATATTGCAACACTCCAAATTTGCTCCCCTGATCGCCTGAAAACAAGATAAACGAGCAAATTACAACCTAAAACATCACATACACATTATACTTAGCAAATGGAAAAGAATAGGGATCAAACATAATGCACTGTAGTTATCAATATGAAAGGTTTTTCATAGAAACCATGGTGAAAATTTGTTAACTGTAAAGCTAGTTACCAATTAAGTCTAAAGTGGATCATAGAATCAGCAGGATTCAGGGGAAGGTTGGGTTCCAAACAGCTATGTAAGGTAATTGTAAACCTGAGGGCATACCTCCCAACATTTGAAAAACAAAAAGAGAAACAAAGACACAGCACAGCAATTTTTTTGGCCACATTCATATTATGAACACACCTCCTAATTACCACGTCCAATGTTTTATGAGTTATAACAGTTTTCCTAATGAAAATGAATTGCCCTTTAAGATGCTAATCTCAGTTCTCCCAAGAGACTTGTTTATCCTAAATAGTTTCAATTGTTTCTTTGCTTATCTTAAATTGTTATAAAAGTATCCAAAAGGCCCTTATTTTAATTAAGTTTCAAAAACGTATCTTTTTCTCGATTGCAGGAGATCAAATAGACTTACAAACCCAGGACTGCAGGCTGAGCTGTCGAAATCGGGACTGTCCCGCAGAAAATGGGACAGTTGACAGGTATGCCTGAAGGGCTGGAAAGAATTGGGTTTTTGAATATAAATTATATATGAATGGAAAGCTTTAATGTTTTTAATGACCGTTTGTGGATCATGGGTAAATATTATTATTATTAACATGTATTTATATAGCGCCAACATATATATATATATATATATATATATATATATATATATATATATATATATATATATATATATATATATATATATATATATACACACATATATAGCACTGTAAAGTAAATGTGATTATACACCTAAATCACATGAATTGTATACGTCGAAAAATTTTGCTCATCGCTACGTAAAAGGGCTAAATTCCAAACAGAATGCTGGATTTGGCACATCCCTAATAAGGGGCATAATCACATACTGTCATAGGCATAGTACAGTGCAAAAAAGAACCCATGGCGATTAGGGACCAACAAGCAGCAATAATTTTCAAACAAGGGGAAAGGAGTACAGTAAATATGTTGAGTTTTCAATTAATTATTAAGAACATAGAATTTTTATTTTCAATGCAAAAATGTACCTCACAGAATAGGTGTAGTCATGTCATATAACATGAAAACGGTTTGTGGCTAAAGCAATCATAAGGCACACATCTAGTTTACTGCCACTGTGCATGACTTTAAAGCTTTTAAGCATCAACATTGACACCCACCTAAACATATTCACACTGAAATCTGAACTTACTTCAAGATATTTGTTATCCTAGATCTTGGAAGTTCAAATCGGAAGTAAATACGGAAGGCTCGGATCATTATTAGAGGTCGTGGGATCCGCAGCATTCCCCATGGGGACATTTGGTCAATGATTTTTGCGATTTCAAATACCTGCAGTAATGAATGGATGTCATTTTTTAAATCAATTTAAAGCAAGTGTCAAGTATGTAGAAAACAAAGAAGTATAAAAACAAATTTCTCCACTGCACTGAAGATAGAGAGCCTTCTATTGTTTCTCTGGCTGTACAATAGCTTGAGCATAATGGGATAAAATGAAAATACAATTTATTTGTTTAGATGCTAGAGTAGCATACTATTAGAGAAAACAAATACAAAAAGATTTTTAAGGTGGCTAAAAATAATTATTACTTAATATGTAATAACAAAATGTCCATGTGACAGCTTAGATCTACTGTAGGACAGGCATTTAACACTTCCTCATTCATACTTTTTTGGGTTTTACTACTTAATTGGGATCATATTGACAAAGGGAAAATTTTGACCTGGCTAGTGACCAACCAAAAGGTTTCCTTGCAGCTGACTGAACAAAGCTAATCACTGGCTGCCATGGGAACTTTTGCTGAATGTTAGTAAATGTGTGTAATTGTTGTGAACTTAATAACTGAATGGGGTATGTTAAAAAAAACTAAATGCAATCACAAGTTAACCCTTTATTCTAGAGGGCACCAATGGGCTTTACCTCCACTAAGGACCTTCTGATTTAGAGAGATGAGGAAGGGAATGGACTGTTCTTTTTGAATATGGTAGTTATGGTTGGATTTCTTGGGACACCTGTGAATGTTTACAACAACTCTAAAGCCCAAAAGGGAAAAAGGTTTTGCAAGATGTCCATTATTATTTCAGAAACCTGAACATCTTTAAATAGATTGTATTTTAATTAATGTAATCCTTTCTTTGGTTTCCCCTTTTTTTGGGGCGTGAATAGCAAAGAATCACAATATTCTAAAGCAGTGATACACTGCAACTACAATCATTGGTAAACACCGGTGTTCCCTTTTCTCTGTAAAATATCTTCGTCATATATTGCACAATTCATGGTCTATTGGCATTTATCTAGTATAACCTCCATTTGCAAAATAGCCCATGATCTATTTGTATTGACCAGTATTTTGTTACAAATATTTTTGCCCAGTCATTTGTATATTAACAGTATTAAATTAAGGTTTTGTTTGTTGAGGGGTTTACTTTATATAGTTAACCCATGGTCAATTTAACTTAATTTTGATACTAGCACTTACTTTTTCTAGTTTCCTTATAACCTATATAGTTTTATACCTTTCTCCCACAGTAAATCCCTCACCATAGGCCAACCCTGGATAGACTACAGACTTTCAGATTCCCTTGCTTAGATCATTTTTAATCCCAGAAATCAGTCATAATCTGAGGTGATGCAAGGCCCAAATATGGTAAAGAGTCATATACCATGTATTAATGTTCTGCCTTATAGTTCCCTTACATTTTTCCAGTCCCCATAATCATCTTTAATGGCCCCTAGAGTACAAATACTAATGCTCTCCTCATACTGTGATTTAGGACTCTGTTTTACATCTTACTTGCCTTAAACATCATCAAGAAACAAGTATCAGGACTGTAATGTTAAATTATATATGTTAGTTATATGTATAGAATACTTATTACATTACTTTAATTTTCTTAGATAAAATCACCAAATATTTGTACTTATAGAATCATTAATAAAACCGAAATAAAACAAAATTAAATCATTAAATAATTAAAATAAAATAAAACTAATTAAATATGAAATACATAATTTACAAGTCACATTTTCATATTTTGTTTTGTTTTGATTCTAACCTTACCTGCAACACTAATGATACCCAAAGGCAAAAGACCATGAATCCATCAAAGACGCACCAACGATCCTTTACATAGGAAGTATCACCCTAAGAAAAAATAGAAACCTTTTAATTACCTGTAATCAAAATAATTCTGACCACTAGATATTATTAAAATACCCATGACCCATAGACTGGTTTCTTAAGTATGTTTTGGTTTATGATCTTGGGTACAACGATGTTTAGGTTGTGTCATAAATCTTATTGTGCCAAACAATGAGTCAAACAACTATAAGTGAAACTGAAAATAGCTGTTCCCCCTTCAGTAAGGTTATCAGATGTGTATTTGTTATCCTGGATAATACTACATTGTCCTGCATAGATACATAATGATGCAGTGTCAGTATGGGCTTTGTATGATAGAATCTGTATTGTGACAAATATAGATTAAAGGGTCTGTCACTGTCGTATATAGCAATAAATATTTATTTTGATTCTACATATAAACACTAATTTTCTGTATTGATTAAACATTCATTCTCAGCGAGTATAATCCAACATCTGTGTATCCAAAATATGAATTAAAATTTACCACAATCCCTGCATTACAGTGCGTAGGACACAATAAATAGGAGTAAATTGTAATTTAGAATTTTTGTTCTGGAAGTATGAAAAATAGGCAAACTTAAAGTCCTTCTCAGTCACAAACTTTATAAGTGACGGCTTTGGGCACTTACCTTGTAATGCAGAAATAATCACTTCTGAACATTTAAAATAAGGTACTTTATCAGTTTAAATTAAGATCTGAAATCAAGCCGTAAATCTTTTTCCAAGCAATTATAGGATTATTCTGCATGGTAGATACTGCTTACTTACAGTATTCAAAATCATTCAGCAATTAAAAACACCAGATATTTTATATTCCACTAACACTTTTTAAAAATGGAAATCCAATATTACTTTGCTCAATTTCAAATTTAAAGGAGAAGGAAAGGCTTTGTACACTTGGGGTGCCAAATGTTAGGCAAGTCATTCTGCTCCGATCAGCAGAAAACTGCACCGGCCCAGGGTTATACCAGTGAGCACCACGGAGTGATCCTCTTCCGTCTTCCTCTTTCCTCCGCGTGGCTGTGCATGCGCAGTAGAACGAAAAGCCGAACTTTAACTAAAAAGTCGGCTATTTTGTTCAACTGCGTATGCATTTGCCCCGGGAAATTTGAAGAAAGAAGACACTGGAAGAGGATTACTCTGCTGGTGCAGTTTTCTGCTGATAGGAGCACCGGCCTGGGGTTTCAGGTAAGTCAATACAATCACTTGGGGGTGCCTAACATGTGCACCCCCAAATAAACAAAGCCTTTTCTTAACAGTCGTAGTAATAAGCATTTTCCTAGATTTTTTTCTGGTATAAAATGGCTTTCATGTTAGAAAGTCTTCTTATATTTATTATGGAGTCTCCCTGGCCCAGAGTGGATTGCTCAATGTATGTTATTCCAGGCTTGCAACCTTTCAGTGCTTTATAAACACTATACAAACCACAGACTGTGATCTCTGCAGCACCTCTAGGCAAGTAAACTGTCAGTGGCTCCGACAGGGATCATTATGCCCCATCACCATCATTTCACCTGCTTTTCCACCACAGCTTTACTAAACTCTGTACCTCCTATTAGCCCTACATATTTGTCCCAATTCTTCAGCCTGTATGATTAGCAACAATACAATCACCAACGAAATGCTCCAGAAGACTTCTGCACAGCCAGGTACATTTTCTACTGGAGGGTGACTACTACATTGAGGCTCTGTTTGGCAGTACATCCGGTTTAAATGCAGCCAAACCTTGTCTCCAAGCCTGGAATTCAAAAATAAGCACCTGCTTTGAGCCCACAGTGAGTAACATCCAAGGGGTTGAGAGCAACATGTTGCTCACGAGCTACTGGTTGGGGATCACTGATAGAGAGAGTGGTAATCTGAGACAATTTGCAATTGGTTTTCATTTTTTATTATTTGTGTTTTTGGAGTTATTTAGCAGCTCTGCAGTTTGGGATTTCAGCAATCTGGTTGCTAGGGTCCCAAATACCTTAGCAAACATATGTCAATTTAAATACAAGACCGGAATATGAATATGAGAGATCCTGAATAGAAAGACGAGTAATACAAAGTAGCAATACAAATAATTGTGTGGCATTACAAATAATTTGTTTTTAGATGGGGTCAGTGACCCCCATTTGAAAGCTTAAAGAGTCAGAAGAAGAAGGCAAATAATTTAAAAACTATAAAAAAAATAAAATAATGAAGACCAATTAAAAAGTTGCTTAGAATTTACCATTCTGTAACTTTCTGTGAAAGCTAGAACTTGCCATTTAATAAACATGGCTCTAAAAATGCAATAGGAATGAATAGAACATGGGTACATTTTTATTTATTAAGCTCTAAACTCACATTTTGATACATCTGCCCCAAAGCATCTGAGTATTACTAATAAGTACAAAAGTATTCTGAAAATCACAAATAATAACTAAACTAAAGCCCTTTTATTCCTCTGCACCTTACTTCATCACTTGTGTCTCTATGCATTCCTAGCCGACTCCTCTGCTCCTCTCAGAGCAACCACTTGACTGCACCCGCCATTTCTATTGCTGTTTCCCACCTTAAAATCTTCTGTCTTGCTGATCCTTACTTTTGGAATGCCATCCCTGAATTCTTCTGAAGAGAATCTTCTCTCAGTTTATTCAGAAACAAACTCAAACTACACTTGCATATTGCAGTGTCAACCATTATACACTGCAGCATTTGTGTTCCAAGTTACCCACCCACTTGAACTGTAAACTCTATAGGGCAGCACCTCCATCCTCTTGTCTCTAATGTAACTGTACTTTGTATTTTTTTGCATTTATTATTGTAATGACCCTGTTTGTTCTGCAAATTTACTGTTCTGCTGTACAGTGCTGCATACAAAAGTAGCACTATACAATTAAAAATATACAAATATACATTATATCACTTTATAAGTTACAGTTAAAAGGCATAAATAAGATGTTTTTATAATGCTCTTACCTTAACAATGCCTCTTATGTGCATTTTTGCAATCATTTCTGCTGTGTAAAGAAACATCAGTAGGGTATCAAGGGCAAACGTGACATACTGGAGGGGTGGGTAGTGTTCAAATGTCTTTGGAGTGTTCATACAAACAGAAATTACACTAATAATTGCACAAATACGCAGTAAGGAGTGAACCCACTGTAAGAAAAAAAGTAAAAATAATTACAAAACCCAAATCAACTTAAGAATATCTCCAAATGTACTGGACAAAGTAAAACATTGAAACTTTATCTATTTATAACTCATAATAGCCTTGAAAAGTGAGTTTATGTGTGTGCTTGTATATAACTACTATCATCTCCTGAATATTTTAAGTTCAGTAGCTTTACTACTAATAATATTCATTATAATAAATATTAATGTTATATTTATTAATATTCCAGTTTGTTCTTTCCCAATAATGCACAAACTTTTCAGAGCTCCAAACCTAGTTATATGAGATTTACCTTTGATTAATTTCTATCCAAACTGTGAAACAATACGTACTGGTTTGTTAATCCACAGGATATCAGCATTGTCTGAAAGGGATTCATCAGGGCCAAAGTCTGTGACTGGCTGTGCTTCCACTCTTGAGCTTTGCTTTCGCTTCAACATACTGTTGTCACTTTTGGTTTTCTACAATAGAAATTGCAAGCTGAAAAGAGCTTTTTTTTGTCATCTATTCCCAATTACAAATATATATTTATATACATACATCTGCTCATGCACATGACAACACCAACCGAAAAATTGGCTACAGGATGTCAGTAAAATGCTATTTTGTACAGCAAACACATTAATTAGATTTCAACAATGAATTGAATTTGATTAAACATTAATTTTGATAAACTATAATCTAAAACACTAATTGTTACATTTGCAAAGGCAACATTTTTTATAAACCACTTTCCAGCTCAAAAACATACAGTATATAGTTTTTCTTTTTTAATAGTACAGATAATTAAAACATGTTTATATTCTAAAAAACATATGAAAGAAATGTGTACACATGTTAATGGAAAACTGGAGTAATTAAAGTTGACTACAGCATATAGGATAACAGTTAAATTAGTGATATTTAAAGGTTTAGAAAGGCTTTATCAAACATATCTAAATAACCTAGGATGAATGTCATTGATCACTGAAAAAGAAAGAAAGTAACTGTACTAGTTACTTAAATTTACATGCGGTCTCATTATTTCTATTTATGTCTGTCTAGTGAGTTCATAGGACTGCACACATTATACTCAGGAAGCCCTTGTCAGTTCCAGTTCTGGACTATATTGTGGTGATTGCGAAGCAGAAGCATTTGCACTTGGCCAGGGGTTGGTTTCCAGAGGTTGTGTCCTTAGTTGCAGATTACTGCCACAAATGTAGTAACTAATTTGATTAATGCTGATTAGTAATAATAAAACTTTCACTGGTAGACACTTTACTGTACAACTAAACCAATAGCAGTTGCTCTGCTTTGAAAAATACACAAAATTCAGAGTTGATAACTGTTGCAAAAAAAAAATAAAAAATCTATAATTTAAATGAAGCGTTGTGCTGAAGTCAAGTATTTTGAAAGACATAAGATATAATAATATTGTCTAGACAAAAGGAAGCACATACCAATGTTCTGTCAATCACAATCTGACTTCTGCATAAAGAGAGATACAGTAGACAGTTGAGAGGTGCACACTGAAGAGAATTTTGCTTACCTGAACAATGGAACAGAATTTTTAATTGATTATATGTAGAAAGTTACTTATTTTCATGAGATCAAGCTTATACTTGATTAAACTACCCACACTGGTTCTTTGATTTTTTTTTTTACACAAACCTCTAAAATGACATCAAACTCTGTATTATATTTTCTAATCACAATTCTGAAATGCAATGCCAAATATCTTTCTAATATACAACTCTATCCTTACTCAAAGAGCTGTCATGCACTAAATGGTTTTTCAATAAAGGCCCTTAAACTTTTAGCAATCATTAAAAAATCAATGTGCTTTATTATTTGATTTATTCAGAATCAGCAGTAGTTTGTCAGTAGCCTTTACACTGAGTTCCGTATATCATAGTATCTTTGGTTTGGACTCTCAGGGACCCAATAAAATGCAGCCTTTGATTTATTAAATATGTGCCAATGGATGGAAAAAAATAGTCATACTGTAACTGCAATATGGTGTCACATTTTGTTGCTTGTTAACCAAAAAATGTGCACAGAACAGCATTAATTTTTTGCCCTTCTGTCTAAATGTATATCTTTTTAAATATCAATTGTATTTAATTGCATTTAATTGCTTTTAATAGACACAGCTGTATGATTAGTGAATTGATATAATGATGCAATGATTGACCTATAACAATTCCTCCTCATAACTGTTTAAAGGGGACCTGTCACCAAATTATTCAAAATCCTATTTTATCACATTAGTCAACCAAAAGGAACTTAAATTAATTTAAATAATATAAATTATTTGAATCTTGTTTCCTTCAGTCTGGGAATTCATAATTATAACAAGCAGGAGCCCTTTTGTGGACACTGTTATTAAGGCAAGCCTTGCATCATTTCAGAATCTTGTTTTGCACCAGAACGGGGGACCCGATGTCCATCCCCATGTGTGGAGAGCAGTGACATCTATGAAGTACTGAATGGAAAGTGAAAGAAATTGTCTGCCCCTCCTCTATGCCTGAGGCATATAATATTTGATGAGCTGAGATTTTTAAATGAGCTTACAACAGCTATGAATGCTTTAATAAAAAATAGAAATTGGATTTCTTGTTTAATTTGAAAAGGACTTTTATTATACAGATTTTTGTGTCTGGGTGACAGGTCCACTTTAAGCATCTGTTCCCTGACTTACAGATGTTAAATGCTTTACTTTTCATTACAATTACCTTCCTTGCTTCTCAACTAAGCCACCTAGGATGGTCCTTAACCCTTTTTACATCTACTTCTAATGGGAATAAATTCAGATCAGAAATGATTTTATATCACTTTAATTGACAACAAATTCTGCTCTGTATTTTTTAGCAGAAAAACCAATGTCCCAATATTTGCAGTGAAGATTAAAGTACTGATTTTTACCATTCATAATATGTTATGGATGTGTACACTGCAAATAATTTGTTCTACCATTAAAAAAATATTCTCAATCAAACTTTTTTTTTTAATTTTTAATAATGATGTTTAGGCAGGCATCTTAGTATATTATGTATGCTCCTTTGCTTTTAGAAACAATTAGCACAGCACAATGCAAATCCTTTCTAGCAGCCTCACATATTCAATGCATATTTCCAACATGTGAAAAACTCAGCTTTTGCTTCTATTTCTCCTGCTTGGGTGCGCTTCTCTTATTTACCACTAGAGAGAACATTTTTAGTAAAGAAGACAATTTTTCAGTTGGCTCTATATAACAGTAAAACCTTCTCCAGCCTTCAGGTAGAATACTTTTTGGGTGTCAGGATCCATTGCCTCTCTCTGTTCATGGTGTATGTGAGGCTAAGGTTCCCACTACCTCTCAGAGCTGGCTCCAAGGCATGCATGCAAACAGAAAACAACTACTGTGTATGTAAATGTTGGTGGAAAACACCAACCACATATGCAAACACTGGCACAAAAACAACGTGCAAATGCCAGCTATCATAAAAGGAAACTCTGTTACCAATAACTAATGACATACATGAAACAACTGGTCCATAACCAACTTCCACACATACAAACACTGGCACAAAATGCCACATATTCAAAAGCACTTTACTGAATTACAAATACCTAATTTTAGCAAAGATTTGCAGTTTGGTAATATAGAGTGGCGAGTGCATATATAACAATTTTTTTAATTCATCAGAATGATGATTGTCCAACTGTTTAGGGGCTTTTATGACACATAAAAACAGGCAACATGCTCTTTTTGCACGGGTTAAAAATGCCAAACCTTTGCAACGCACATTATAGTGTCTCCGCACTCCACATATTTCTGTATTCCAATGCATATTGGGTATCAAGCTGTTCAGAAGGCTGCTAGAACAATATATGATATTATAGGGTCTACCATAATGGTAAGGGGCTTAAAGTATGCATGTTTTTGGTGCTGATGTGCTTTCTGAACGACTGTATATATTCATATATCAAGCTTAATATTTTCAGAAATGCTGCATAGGCTTAATTTGGCTGTTTAGAGAAAGGCTTTGTGACTTAACAGAAAGCAAAAAACAAAAATGACCATACTTCTCTCAGAAACTACTTTAAAAGCTGCAAATAGTTTTCAATACTTAATACCTTTAGTGAGGGTAAAACCTCTCATTTTTGTTTTTAAGACAATGTTATGTGTACCAAATGAGGCATGTGAATACTGTATGCTTTATGATGGCTTTCACGGTATTTAACTCCAAAGGAACGGTGGGGAGTATGAAGTGGTAGACATTTGTTTTTAAATAAAAGAAAGAAATCTACATTCTGCAACAGGAAAACATTAAAATTGCATTCAAGGAGCATATACATTTTTAAAAAAAATAAAAATAACTATTAATTTTAGCCTTACATAAGATTTATTAAACAACCTAAATGGATGAAGCATTCTTAATTCATGCACATTGCACACACAGCCACCCCAATATTCCTATTCAATTGATTTCTGACAAGTGTGTACATGCTTTCAGTCTGTCCATCTTTATTTATCTTTTAAAGCTATTAGTTAGTTTCACATTTTAAATTTGATATTTTACTCTGCTAACTTTTATGCCAGAAAAATAGTTGTTCTTTATATGGGCTTTGTTGCCAATTGGGTTCCAAGTGTGAACGCAAGTGCATTTTTACAATACAGTAGTAATTCATCTGTCTTTTTTAACAGACATCCCGAGTCCTATGCCTGAAAAAAGTTAAATGAGATTTGCTAGGGCCCACCAAGGCCTTAAAATGGGCCTAGCTACAAGCCAGGTAGAGCTGTGTGTAGTGTCCAAGGAGGACTTTGGGGAGAGTGGTCAAGGCTGAAATAGCCTAAGATTAGGTCTGGGTGCTGAAGCTCTGAACCTGTAACAGAAGGAAAGTCACACATCTACACAAAAAATTATGGCTTGCACAAATGAAGAAAAAAAAAAATCAACATTTTATTTGATATCATGGATAAACATGGCTGAGGCGTTTTTTTGCTGCTGTGCAGTCTCACACAGATCTACTATGAGCATACAAAATGACTACCAGTATAGAAATGGTAGATGGAAAACTCTTTCTTTCTTATCCCAAAATAGTATTTTAGATGTATTAAGAAAACTCAGTAAATCATAGAAAAACATTATCATATTTTGTTTTCAGAAGCTTGGCATGGAAGGACAGACGGACACGTCAAAGGAAACCGATACAATGCTAAAGTTATAGTAGTAGTACATCTCAATGTACTTATTTACTTATGTTATCCTTATGATGTATGTATTCCATTTTATACAAATGTTATGCTTACATAAAGGGGCATATTTATCAAGGGTCGAATTTCAAATTGAAAAAAACTTTGAAATTCAAATTCAAAAAGACCAACCGAAGGTTTTTTTTGGTTGAATAGGTCCGTTTTCGATTGAATAGGTCCGTATTCGGCTGAATTCGAATGGTACGAATCAAAGCATTAGCGCATTCGATCGAATTAGATTTAAAGTTCTTTTAAAAAAAAAAAAAAAAATTTGATTTTTCAAAGTCCGCCAATTGACTCCAAATGGGTTCTAAGAGGTCTTCATTTTTAAAGAGACAGTACATGACAAATTTCGATGTTTGAATTTTTTACATTTTTTTCAAATTCAAATCGAATTTGGACTATTCCCTTGTCGAAGTACACCAAAATAGCTCGAAACTTGAATTTTTTTCATTTGAAAGTTCAACTCGACCTTTGATAAATCTGCTCCAAAATCTTCCTCCACGTAAAACACCACACATTTGTAGACCCTACTTTATGTAAACACTCACAAAATCTTTTTCTATATTTCTTATGTTTAGAACAATGTATTTACTTATGCTTTTTGTTTGTATAAAATATATATATAACATTTAAAGGAATTGTTTAGTATAAAAATAAAAACTGGGTAAATAGGCTGCGCAAAATAAAAAATGTTTCTAATATAGTTAGTTAGGCAAAAATGTAAAGTATAAAGGCTGGAGTGACTGGATGTATAACATAATTGCCAGAACACTACTTCCTGCTTTTCAGCTCTCTTGGATTAAACTGACTGGTTACCAGGCAGTAACCAATCATTGTCTTGAGGGGGGGCACATGGGTCATATCTGTTGCTTTTGAATCTGAGCTGCACACTGAGGATCAATTTCAAACTCACTGAACAGCTATGTCCCATGTGGCCCCCTTCAAGTCACTGACTAACTCAGAGTTATAGAGCTGAAAAGCAGGAAGTAGTGTTCTGTTCAGTTATGTTTCACATCCAATCACTCCAGCCTTTATAGATTACATTGTTGGCTAACTAACTATATTAGAAACATTTTTTATTTTGCACAGCCTATCTATTTACCCAGTTTTTATTTTCACATTGAACTGTTCCTTTAAAGGGGACCATTCTCCCTAGGTATGAGCTTAATCAAGCCAAATCCACCGAAATGCAGTCTATATAAACACATCTTCCTTTCCCTAGCTGCTTCCTTTGGTAGCTGCTAGTGATATGTGGGCTTTTGGGGGATATTTTGTATTTATCACTTATTCATATTCAAATCTTTTTTATGTCCCCAAATCCTAAATACACTAAGTAAATTAAGTATTATGAAAAAAAAACGTACTTTTGTATGTCCATCCACAGTTTTTGAGTAGGAGTGGATCTCCTTTTGGTAGCAAGCGTTTATTCACATACATTTTATTTATATTGTAAATGTAACTCTAGAAACGTTTTCATATACAGTGTTTACATGGAATATTATTGAGGTTGCATTGTAATTAATTGAAATGCAATATTTTTGGAATAATGATCATGGTTGGTATACATTAAATTAAAAAGTAGTCAGCTGTTATTTTTAAATTATGATTTCCATTTAACAAACTTGTAATTTTACATCTACTGTACTTGGCTGAAAAGCTCTGACTTTCTATTTCTTCCATACTAATATCATTGTAATAATGGGTTTGCTGTACATAAGTTAAAATGTCCCACAGTGTAATGCATGAAGTTTGTCCTTTAACCATAACTGAACAAGACATGCATGTACACACAAAAAGCATTTCAATAAATATAAATAAAAATATAACATTTCAGTACAGCTATATGATTCACCCATATCAGAGGCAGAAAAAAATCTGCTGAAGTTAAGGCCATGCAGACATTCAATAGAGCAAGGAACACCAAAGCAGAAGCATTCTTTTTACAGAAAACAATTGCCAAATAATGAGCTCTCATTTTCAACAATGAGTTAAGAAATGATCAATAAAGAATTTATGGTAAAAGATTGATGGTAGTTAAATACATCACCGTTTTTTTTTTGTTTTTGTTTTTTTTTAAAAACTTGCTTAAAAGGAGGAGAAATATTAATATATAACAATAAGTATAGTCAAAGAATAAACATTCAGCATGTTTACTGTAAGGAAAGAATTTGATAAATGTCATTTTTTTTTAAACAGCATTAAAAGTAGAATAAAATGTATTAAAGGCACAGTCACATGTAAATACTCTAACACTATGCTATTCCTCTTTGAATAAAATATATTTTTCTGATAAAGTAACATTTTTATAACATTTCAACATTTCAAAATAATAATCTAGTTTGATATGGGAATTTGCTTGACCACGTTGATAAAACCTTCCAGCTTTAAATTGCTGTTGGTGTAAATTGCACTTTATCTGTGTTTTTTTATCAGGAAAACGCAGGGGCAAAACTTCACAAATTGTCGTCAATTTCCTTTTCAATCATCTAGTCTCTGACACGTGCCAAGGAGCTTTGATACCTATAAATGACAGTCTCTCACATAGGCTATTGTAATTGGAAAGCAATAGGACACAATTTGTGTTTTATTGCCTCATTGTGAAGACAAAATAGCACATGTGGCAACACCCTTAATTTGGTCAAGAGATCAAAATTATCAAAACGCTGCGCAATATGTTGGTGCTCTACAAATACATGTTAATAATAATAATAATACTAATATAGCAAACATTCAACTTTCAGCAACACGACTAGACAAAAGCAGGCTGTAGAGTACCATAGAGAATCAAATGTTAAAAAAATACTGTATTCTGTCAAATTTTAAATAACGTGCAGCAGACAAGCCAGAAAGATACAAAATAATTGCACCAGATGCATTCCAAATACTATGCAAAGAAGCAAATAAATTCAAGTCACTTTACATACATAAATACAGCACCACATACCATGTTGTTCGTCTATATCCTCTCCTGCTAGGTTTGTCCTTCTGATCTTTGTGCCTTGTTTCTGCGTTGCCTTGTTGTGATGCCGTATGATTACAGAAGGGGCAGCCAACTCAATTCCATGCTCTGCAGCTGACATGAAAGTATGGAGAGGCCAGCGGTCACAGAGTGCTACTGACCTCCACTTTCAATGTTCCCACCCACCCAAAACAATGGAAGAACCCAATAAACAAAAAAATTCATAATAGGTGCACCAGAAGCTGAAGAACACCTTTCGATAGTATAAGATTGACATTAAATATCTTAAAATCGAGAATAGTGGATGCCTTCCCTCCTTTACAAATTTCCTTAGCAACAAATGGTTTGGAAAAGATTTGCTATGCAAACAATTTGTATTTTACTTCAAAGAAAAGTAAATAAGAAATCTAAATAAGAAATCGCAGATGTGGCCTAACTTCATAATGCTTCCCTAAAGGGTCACTATACTCCCAACCTACATAATGAACATAATGAACTTTGGGACAGCAATAGCTGTAACATGTGAAAATGAAAGGTCTGCAGATTGGAGGTGGGGAATGGCAGAGATGCCTGTACTGGGGGAAATTGCAAGGGTGGCTATATTTGGGGAAAAAGACTAAAAATGTAAGATATTAGTAATAATTACTATTATTATTGACGATTTCGATATGCAGAGGGAATGGCAGAGTTGTCTGACCTTGGAGAAATAGCAGAGGTGGGAATAAAGGTAGAGATAAAGGTTTGTGGAGCTATGGCAGAGATGTTCTTAATTTGGATAAATGGTAAAGATGGGGAAATAGTGGGAAAGGCTGTAGTGGGGAAAACGGCAGAATGAGGGTAAATGGCAGTTCAATATACTGAAGGTAGCAGAACTGGAGAGGAATTACTTAGGTGGAAATAAATGGCTGAAAAATGAATACACTGGGGAAAGCAAGAGTTGGCTGTTCAATGCCAGAGATGGAGTAAGTGGCAGAACTGTAGAGGCAATCGTTAAACTAGAAGAATCAAAGAATTGGCTGCCAGGGTGAATTGGAGATGGCAGAACTGGGGTGATACGTGTTATATATGGATAATATAATTGTAATTTTAAATAAATGATGTGCTTATTATCATATATCATATGTGTAATATTTGGTCTTCACACTCCATAAGAACATTTTGCTGCTTAATTAGCATATGGGAATATAGTCAGGCATCAGACCCCCTGAGTTCTTTTACTGTGACCTTAAAGAAATGTATTTTATTATTTATTAAGAGTGGACACAGTATACACAATATGTATATTGCGTATATGTGTATTGCGTTCTGCATTTTGCCAGTATCCTAGCCCTGTAAAAATATAAATAAAATGAGAACAAACAAATTGATCAGTCTTTATTTGGCATAAAACAGGAGTTGCAGTTTTTTTGCAAACACCCCCTGCCTGCAGTGTGTCATTCAAAAGACTTTTAAAATATGCTTAGATTTGTTTTTGTTTAATTATTTAATTCTTAATGAGTGTGTTAACTTTAATATTTAAATCTTTCTAAATGATCAAGCACTAAAGTTTAAAATCTCATAATTTCCTTAAAAACAATTATATAATATATATTTGTTAATAACACGTCTTCTTTCAAAGCCTATCATAATAGGAAACACGGCTTTGTGCTCTAAAAGCCTACCTATAAATGTTTATTTTGTCTTGCTGTTTTCATTCCATAAGTGCATAAAGAAAGAGTGTCACCACTGATATGAATTCAAGTAACAGCACTGATTCTCAGTCATTATTCTCTTCCCGATAGATCTTCCAATTAGGAGTGTTACATCCAATCACAAACTCTGTCCAAACTCTTAGGGCTATTCCACACGGGGAGATAGCGACGCGTTTGCGTTCGCGGCGACAAAGCGCCGCGACAGTCGCCGCGACCGGCGCAGGCGACAGTTTTGTATGGGCGCCTATGTAAAAACGCCTGTGCTAACCACACGAGGCGATGCGCTTTTCAACAGTCGCCTGAAAATGCCTCGCCAGGCTTTTTCAGGCGACTGTTGAAAAGCGCATCGCCTCGTGTGGTTAGCACAGGCGTTTTTACATAGGCGCCCATACAAAACTGTCGCCTGTGCCGGTCGCGGCGACTGTCGCGGCGCTTTGTCGCCGCGACCGCAAACGCGTCGCTATCTCCCCGTGTGGACTAGCCCTTAGGGCAATGGCACGCCAGGAGATTAATGGCCAGCGATAAATCTCTGCTTCTGTGGTTGACTAATCTCTTGTAAAAACGTTCCCAGCGGCAATAATGTGAATCGCTGGTGGTAAAATCCATGTGTCGCTTCAGTCTTCAAAAATCACTGTGATTAATCTTTTGGTGTGCCATTGCCTTTAAAGTCATGTGACTTTAAAGCCCTGGAAAACTAAGTGTAGCCTTTTTTTGTCCAAATGATGCAAATTAAAAAAATTTCAGATTTTAATATTCAAATTATGGTTCAAATTCAGTTTTGTATTTGGTTAAATCTTTGGTGCAAGATTAGGTATTTGGTTGAATCCAAAAACAAGATATCAGGTGCTTCCCTACTCATCAATAATGTTCAGTTAGGTTTTTTTTATCTGTAGTTTATGTTGTCGCCACAACTACAGTGCTATTTACAACTACAGATGTTAATTTGCATAAAATTTTACTCATTTGCTTATCATGTTGTTATTGGGAAAACTATATAATTACCACTGAAAGCCCTCGAATAATGTTACTGGAACAGCAATTACAGTGTCCCTTGGCATAATCAGAAAGCAGGTTTTCATGACTCATAAAACATATGTGATTAGTAATGGTTCATAAAGATTCAGTTCTACTCAATGTAAAGCTTTCCGTTAAAGGGGCACTTATGATTTGGGAAAAAAATGCAAAGGATCCAAAAAAGTTTTTTTATTATTATTTTCCTTTGAATTAGTTTAAACTTGTAGAGGAGCCTGTTATAAAAGTCTTAAAATAAACAACCAGTTGCCCATGGTGTTAGATATCGACCAGTTAACACCCCATTTACATTACAGACCAAGAGAATACCCATTTACTAGGTGAAACTAACATGTTTGGCATCCTCCGCTTAATGCAATAGCAATTTTTTGTGGCATAGAGAACAGAGTAAACCATAATGTAAATCATATACAACCACCTTTG